>NW_024609838.1:3992644-4592644 GCF_016920785.2 Ixodes scapularis | reverse complement strand
GTTCAGGCCTAGGCGAATTCTGCCGGCACGCCGTATTGCCGCAGAACGGCGCTGCTATTTTGGCACAAGTGATGTCACGAGAACTTCCCCCCATCCACCAGATGAGAATTTGAAATCGTTTAATTATGTTTAAAATTAGTTCTCCTGTGTTTTACAGCGCAATATTTATATTTCCGAGGTGGTGCCTGTCCCTAGCCCACATTTATGCAACAAGATCGGTGCTAAAATTTCGTTTCACTACCCCTTTAAGACGAGTAATTTGAGCCAGTTGCTGCGCTCCTCGGATAAGGAATAGACTTTGTTGAACCGGTTGGCGCTGTGTCGTAGTATTCGTCACAATGTTAGCAGAGAACACGACTTTTGACAATTGCGTCTGATGATGGTCTTACTCGTGGAAAAGCCTACCTGTCGCTGCGTGCTCCACGTGATGCGTTTGAAATTGCGTGTTGCCCCTCATTTGAGCACTCTGTGTCTTTTATGCTTGCCTTTTCTACCCACGATGATTGCACAAAGTGTCTGGACGTATTCTTTACACCTAAGTATGCTACCATCAAGAAATGTCTCCTCAGTAGCTTGACAGAAACTTGCCGTATGCATTACTTTTGCACTTAACTCCGAGAATATCTTTCTCAGCGGTACTACCACGTTCTGCACTTGATGTAGCTCGAGTGTCATTTGTGGGGTATGCCATAGAAGGGTAAATCAGTGTACTGCCGCTGGAGTTTACAGGGTTCAAGACAATGAGCAGTCTCGCATTCAAGTAAGACGTAGCCACGGCATAGTTGCACTTGGTTGCTTGAAAACGGCACCTGTGTCGTCATCCAAGATCCTCCAGTACTCGGCATCGACTATTTCATACTACGTGCGTAGATTCCCTAGTGCTCCTGCCCCGCACTGCTTCGAAAGCATTCAAAGCTAGCCTCGACGGCGTTGGCGGGCTGCGGAGGCTACCGTGGCCTCAACAACGTAGCACAAAATAGTCGACGCCGAGCATAACCTTTTGTCGTAGTTCCCGTGTTGTGCTCACTTTCCCCCGGGCACCTCTCGCGTATTGCTCACACTCTGTTGGTTTCTCTCTCTCTCTCTCTCTCTCTCTCCCTTTCCTCTTCCCTCTCTCTTCGTGCACACTGCCTCTCACTCTCTCTCCCTCTATGTGTCGTCACGCGCGCGTGTCACGTGACGCCTCGCGATTGGACGGGCGGGAGCAGCCAGCTGCGATTTCCTCCAAGCGTACGGCGCCTACCCTCCTCCCCCGGAGCCCGCCCCTCCGGACTTCTCCGCCGCCACTCGGCTCAAGAAGGGGCCCTCGGCCTCCTCAGGTCATTATCTGAGCGCATCGCGCCTGGGCCGCTCCTCTGCTTTCGATTTGTTTTGGCTCCCTTACGCCGCTCCGTTTGTCGCATGCACCGCCGAAAGGATTCGGTTACTTTGTTGCAGTCTGAATGCCGCTGTGCAGTGTCTTGGGTTCGTTTGCAGAAAAGTGTGAATCGTCGTGCGCTGTCTACCTTAAAGCCGAGACTGCAGCCACAGCCGCAGACGAGAGCTAGCCCGCGCTGCTAGCTTGGAGACGGAACTCGCACAGCCTCGAGTCACAAATTCTTTCCTTCGTTCCGAGCGGTGTGTGACTCGCTCCTCGCTGTCTCATCTCTCTCTCTCTTTCTTGCCTCGAAACTCATCGAAGTTGAGCGTTGGGCTTGGTGTCTGAGGCGTAGAGTTTGAAGCGCAGCACCGGAGCGAGCAAACAAGTCCGGAAATCTTCTTTGGCGAACCCGATTAATGGCTACTTGATATAAAGAAGAAGAAAAAAATGCTAGAGACTCGTGGTAATGCGGAAACGTTTTATATATGTTTTTTGTTCGGGGGCCAATCTTTGAAATTGCCGACTGATAACTTCCGCCACGGGCTAAACCAGCCAATCAGAACTGGATTCTTTGGGATTGACTTCCGGTGAGCGGACTGAATAAAATTCGGTTCTCTGGGAACATTCAGCGACTCCAGTGCAGCCAAAGTGCGGGGGAAGGCGTAGGGCGCGTGCTGGAGGCTGGGTGTTAGAAAGACACACCCTGGCATTCTCGTTTCGTCTGCAACCATGCGAGCACGAGTTAACCTGCGCTCTTAGTTTTGAGACACGCCTTTCTAGCACGTACACTCCTTCTGGGGAAGAACTTTTGAAAGCCGAGGTCTCGTGCTCTTACGCTTGTAAGGCTTGGCTGCAGTCTCGACTTGAGGGTGAACAGAGTATAGCGTATTACAGAAGTGTGGTAGGGCACGGTTCGTAAAAACTTTTCGTGTTTTGCTGTATATTTTTCTTTCTTTAATTGCACATGCTTGGGAACTTTTGTTTTCGGCTGGCACCCCCTTCATGTTGCGTAGCGGCTTAGCCGTAATGTCGAAATCAGTCGTGTTCTCGGGCTGCTGGGGAACGCCGTACCAGTGCACGTGGCGCTGGCGATTCACGAGTCGCACTGCTGCATCGTGGTGCTTCTTGTCCGTCCCGTGTAGAAGTAAACTAGGGTCTCATCAAAACTCTTTTCTTTTTTTGCTTTCTCTGACGCTTTCTTCTGTCTTTGTTTCTTTTCTTTCCACGCGTTGCATGCTGCAACAGATGCCGGATCACAGGAGTCTCTTACAATGGAGACAGGTGATGTTCTGTTGCCAGCGTTCTCTGTCATTTGCTTCAGTGCGTTTGCATCCCCTACCCAACTCTGTTTCTTTCGTGAAACGGTCGAGTGAGGCACAGGCCGTTTGGTAACGTGTTTTGTGCCTTTTCCTTCACGTCTGATCTTTTTTGCTTTTTTTTCTATACATGTATCCATCCATCTCTCTGCCTTCCTTTAATTTTCTTCCTCACGTCTCTTTGGGTTCACAAAGTTCAGTTCTAAAAGTTAAAGTTAAAGAAACGTGAACTCCGTGGCCCGTTCCCTGAAATCTCACGCGCCTGATCACTCTGTTAACTGTGTACTTGCAAGGTTGGTGTGCCCACCTCTAACAGATAATGTAGATATCCTATCGTTGTATCAAATCGTTGAAGCCTAGCAAACGACTGTGTCCAGAAGGTGCTTTTTCCCCAAAAACGCAGCTTGCGCCCAATCCTGAGCGCACAAAACTTCATTCGCAGTCCAGGCAGTGCAAATATTGCGATAGTGTAGCTTCAATCACAATCACTATACTACATCAGTTCACCTTGGGCCCTGCGGAAGAACAGAGGCATTCAGAAGCACTAAAGGCCCATTCATACAGGAATGTCTGCTTATGTTTTCTTACATCATGTTATAATTATAACGAAAGTCACTGGGGCATCCGTGCCTCCTATGTTGCGTGCAAATCTCGGGGTTTGTACAGCTACTTGAAATCCTTGAATACCCAAGATTTTCTTCAAAGCCTTTCATGTGCCCTTAAATCTCCTTGAGAGTTGCAATGTTCATTGTATTCTTTGAACATCCAGAAATCAATGGCATGTTTTTTGCGAATCATGGCGGTTTGAGAGGCTCACTCGCTTCTCTTGACTCGTCCAAGCTGCAGCGAGGCATTTAGGGGCGCGCAAGGAAATCGTAAAAGAAAAGCTCTCGCGCTGTTGTGTTGGCAACTGACATGGTAGCTTACTTTTTTTATTGCCAGATGCATCGCCGTCACACTCTGGCCACTGGAGATAGCATATTTTTTTCTCCTAAATGTGCCTGCTTCTTCATATTGCTTACATATCTGGCAATTTTAATCAGGCTAGGGTTGTATCTTACAGTTTTTGTTGCAAACCCACCAACGCTTGCCTAAATTGTCACGATGGAATCATGCAATCGTGACATGACTGGATTGAAGCGCCCGTTTTATTTGGCACTTCTCTTCAGTTCCATCCAAGGCATTTGGAATCATTAAGCACGAATCTTGTGACTCGCGGTTGGGACTCGACGTAGGCGGACATGAGCTCCCGTAACATAACGCAATGTCAGCAAACGCTACTGTGTGAACGGGCCTTTTGCGTCTCTGGCGAAATTGGTATGCGAACCTTTTTCGATGACCTTAGAATTCCCGAGTCTGATCGTTCGTGAAAATCGAGGATTCTATGATGCTTGAACTTAGGCTAAAGAGGAGACCACTTTTGTCAAGCCGTCATCGGCTGCTCGAGATCGTTTGTCACCCCCCTTCCTTCCTCGCAGCCTGGGTGGATCCCCGTGGCTACCCGGGACGCGGGGGCGGCTACCCCGCCCAGCCCGAGGACTGGGGCGAGGGGGGGCCGGCGGGGGACGTCTACCACACCTACCACTTGGAGAGGCACAAAGTGGGGCCTCCCCTCAAGCCCAAGCCCTCCAAGCCAAAGGTGGGTCATGTTCGGCGTGCGTCCGGCTCTCTCCTATAGTTTTTTCCCCACGCTAGCGACGAATTATGTAAGTTGTGTTTTCACGAGCGTGTCGGGAAGCTCTCGAAAAGTAGAAAGACATGCGCAGGGAGCGAGACGGGTGAGACGTTCTTTCGGGGCTTCGTGTTTGTTTTGTTTGCGGTTTTACTTCTGCAATGAAAACCTTCCGTAGAACAAAGTCGGTTCTTTCGGGGAAAATGTTTTACTATGTTAGTATTGTGAATCCCGGTTCCTCGAGGGCACGTAGACGGTACGTTTAATATTCTCGAGAGTGAACAATTCGCATGGTGTCTTCGCTACGTCAGTGCATTAAATATTGTACCACGACTACAAGTGTACTTTGCTATAATGTTTACTGTAGAGATGGACTTCCGTGCGCTAAGGAGAGCATGAAGAAGCGATGTCTTCTCCCCCGACGTTCCCGAGTAGTGATGCCCCTGCGTTCCCACGCCCTTAGCCCGGGAAGCTGAACCTGAAGCAGTTTGACCACCTGACGGACGCCATAACCAGACTTAACCTGGGCCCACACAAGCAGGCCGGGGGCGGGACCCTGCCCAAAATGGCGCTGCACGCTCCCCTGGCTACCCCCGAGAGCACGGACGTCGGAAACGACTTCTCCCAGGTAGCGTCCCATCTTGCCACCACCAGCGATTTGACCGTCTGCCAGGGGAGACTCTGGTCTCTACGTGTTCTTTTTGTCACTTCTCGGATTCCTGTAGCGCTTAACTCTCGGACTAACCGTCGAACTCGTATAACGCTCTGGTCGTCGTCGTTCCTTGCTGCAGGACGGCGTTGGCCTGTACGGAGCGGACGGCAACGAGTACGCCTACGCGCTCCTGCACAACGCGGTTCAGGAAGGAAAGTCGCACCGGGTGCGCTCTCTCGCCCGGAGGCACGGCAGCAGGGAGCACTTCGACAAAGGTGGGTGCCCAGTCTGCATCCCGCGCTCCCGGTGGCGTACCATGCGCTCGTCATCGAAGAAGGCTCGTCTCGAGTACTTTCTCCAGCGTTTCGTGGTGCTTGCTACGCGTCCGATGCGAATTCGAGCGCCCGACTACCCCGTGCTGCTTTCGACTTAGTGAGAGGAACCTGTACATTTGTGTCTGAACTGTTTATTTTGCGGCATGGTTGTCGATGGCTCCCATTATGCCCTGCGGTTCTGTTGCAAGTAGCTCACCCCGCGTTCCGTCTCTGCCTAACCGTAGTTACTCGAACGGTCGCCACGCCTTTTAGGAAAGATGCCTGCGCGTTACCGTTCCTTGGAGCGTGCGTGCAGCCAATCGTCGCGTCATACACTGCGCGACTACTGGCACGAAATGCGATGTCGATGCTCTTTTGCAGTTTACTTCAAAAAGCTATTGGCGAACACCAAACTCTGTCGCTTAGGTTAGTGTCCCGACCAAGGCCTTTCACCACTCTAGTATTTTTAATGACATCCTTTAGATTATAAGAGAAAAACAAAAAAACGCGGCGATCACTCATTCGTGCCGCCGCCTCGGTGGCTCCGAGGCGAGAGCGCCGGCCTACGGATCTTCATGTGGCGGGTTCGAATCCCAGCCGAGGTGCCCGCAATCTTACGGAGGCTTATTGCGGAGAAGACGCCGTGTAACCGAGCTTTCGGTTGCACGTCAAAAGATCCCCAGGTGGTCGAAATTAATCCTCGGTCCTCCGCTGGGGTGTGCCAGATGCCCGTCGTTGGTTTGGCACGTAAAACCCCCAAATTTGACTTTTTTCGCTCATTCGTGCCAACGGTGTCACGCAGTGCACGTGACATTATTATCTCCGTCCCAGGGCATTATCTCCGTCCCACAAGTTGCCGGGCTCTTTTCGTTGACCGCGACAATTGGCCATCCACACGCGCCACCGGAAACTAGGCGTGAGAGGCCTTTTTCATAAATGACGCGTCAATTTCTCGGATAAACGCAGTGAGACCTCGTGCCGCAGCCCATCTTTTGTCCACGTACGTCTGGTCTGTTGTCTGCCTTTCTCGCTTTCTGTCGACTTCCGCCCGACGCCTCCTAGGTAGCAGACCGTAGCACTGGATCTACTACATCACCTGCCACAGGCCGGTACGGGGTGCAGGTTGGACGCACCTGCTGTGTCGTCGTTCAGCTGGGACTTGCGTTCAGACCGCAAGGACGCAGGTCCCATCCGAACGCAGACAATCCGTGCGCCCGCGCCGGCGTCCCCTGGGTGGCATTGAAGATTCGGCGCTAGGGCCTCGTCGATCTAGGAGGGCCCGCCGCTTGACCTCCTCTTTCTTTCTCTGTCTCCCTCTCTCTCCCTCCCTCTCTTTCCCTCCCTGTCCTTCCTCCTCCCCCCTTCCGTGGGCTCCCCCGCGTGGGCACCAGGCTCCGACTCGGACAGCGAGTGGAGCTCCCTGGAGCGCCGTCAGCGGGAGGCCTACGTGGCCGGGGGCAGCCGGGGCTCTGCGGTCCGCCGGCCGGGGGTGCACCGCAAGGGGCGCAAGAAGCGGGGCGGCATCCCCGTGGCGCCCCCCCGCATCCCGTCCTTCGAGGGGGCCGCCCCGCCCACGGCGGCCCCACCCCCCCCTCCGCTGCCCCCGTACCCCGGCCAGCCGCTCGGCACAGGTACGACGCCACTCTCTCCCTTTCTCTTCTCTGCTTCCTCTCTCCCCTCTCTGTTTTTTTTTTTTTTTTGTCTTTTGCGTGGATTACGGTTTTTTTTATAATTTGGGCCCCCTAGAATACTTCCGAGGGGGTTTGCTGTAAAGCTCCCTTCAACTTTTTGAAACGTTCCAGAGAAACTTAATTGAGTGCCATGAGGGTTTAGTTTAACACCACAAGGGGTGTGTTTGAATGCCGTGAGGGGTGTAATGAAGCGCCACAGTGAGGTGGAGCATCCCCAAGAGGTTTTGTGGAACACTACAAGGGGTTTAGTGGAGCATCCACAAGAGTTAGTGTTATGGAGCACTCCTATGGGCTCAGTGGAACAGCGCAATGCATGTAGTGGAACACTGCGAGAAGTTTAATGGCATACTTGTAGGGGTTTTGTGAAGCATCCCCATGAGCGGCTTAGGAGAACACCATGAGCAGTTTTGTGGAACACTATGAGAAGTTCACTGGGACACCATGAGGGGTTTAGTGGAACATCATGGGCGGTTTAGTGGTACATTTTTAGGTGTTTACTGAAGCATTCCCAAGAGGTTTAGTGGAACACCACGAAGAATTTAGTGGAATGCCATGAGGGATGGAACTCGTGTTGGGCATTAAAAATTAGAGAAAATTTTGCTCATACCTGTAGGCTAACTGTGCCATACCCTGCGCATATGCAAAAACAGTCCAAATAATTTCTTTTTTTTTAAATTTGATTACAAGGTCACGTCATGAGCGTGGCACTGCTTCAGGTACATTCACACAGAGAAAAGACTGTTTTGGTCGACGTCGACGCCGCCGTCGAAAAAAACGAGGCAGTCACAGAGGGCCACCCAACGTCGGCATCTTCTAAGGGATCCTCACGTTTGTCGAGAGAGCATGGAATTTTTTTTTTTGTCTGCTTCGTATGATTAGTGTTGCCTTGCCTTTGTGATTGCCCGCACCCTCGGAGACAAGCCTTCAGTGAATGGACAACGGCGATGGTTATATATACGTTCATTCTCCACTTGTATGCAGCATATGCGAGAGGCACAGATCCGAGCGCGCAGCTTCAGGGGGTCTCTTTTGGCACGTTTTTGTGCAAACAAAGCTTAGCACGTTGCTAGGCCCATGTGTCCGTACCTTTGATGGCACTACACGCAGCTTCTGCGATAGTGTTTTCGAAGGGGATCTGCTGTGTTCCCACACAAAGAATGCACAAAACACATTGGGGGTGATTGCTAGCTCTCGTGCAGTCGGAACACACTGCAAGTTTCCATTCGGTGCCGGCTTTTGCACAAATGACAATGAGTAGCATCACAGCGTCGTAAACGCATAGAAAATGCTGCTCAAAGTCACACGTTCCAAACGGCTTGCTTTTCTCCACACTGAAATGCTTCCAGCAACGTCTGGCGACTGCGCATGTCCCTCGACCACTCTGCCTTTATCGCCTTCCTTGTGGACGTAAAATAAAACCAGCAAAAACAGGTCCTAACCGGAAAAAGGTGACACGTAATGTTTGGTCGCTTGCTGATTGGCTCAAGCGCATGCATCAAGGGAAAAATTGGGTCCAGAGACATTGTCTCGCGGCGTCGTCCTCTGCGCTGTACTACTTTTTGCGATACAAAAACAATTAAAAATACTCTCCCCTCTTCGCACGTTTTTCCGCAGTGTGAATGCACCTTTAGTGGGGCTTAGAAGGTGCCATCTGCTCTAAAGCCTCAATGATGTTTTGGAAATGAAGCCAAAATGGTGTTCTAATAGCCAAGACAACTTGTAAAGAAGAAAAGCTATGGTGATGCCAATTTGTTGCGACAGCAGCAGGGTATGGCAATTCCAGTTGCCCTAATAGGGATTCTCACTTGGGGCTTTAACCAAGGAGCCAACTCCTTCAAAAGAAAGGTGCCAGTTTTGGCGGAGAAGCAGACATATCTGAAGCTTGTTTGCCCTTAAATCAACTTTAATTAACCATCATCACGACCATTATCTCAAGCTCGGTTTCCTTTAAATCACCTTCAATTAACCACCATCATTATAAAAAGAGTGTTGTGATAATTCCCGTCGTCATCTTCGTTCAAAATCTGAAAATATGTTGATCCTGATCCTGTACCATTGAAACAGTCATCACCACCATCATCATCTTATAGAAGAGCCATACCGTAAAATACAGAGCATGCACCTATGTCACAATAGGCACCCACCACCTCCTGAAACATTTGAGATATAGGCAAAGAACAAACCAAGCACCCACCCAAGAACACTTCTGAGCCCAACCAGCTGACTGAGGTCCTCCTCTGTGCCAGCTTATTCTCTGGAAAGCCCATGCAAAGCGTTCTGGCTTTGCATGCTTGCATCAGTGCGAAGTGGCAAAGCTCAACGCGACGGTGCCACCGTAAAGCAGGCTGTACGAGAGCGGCGCAGCTCTTTAAAAAATCGGGGGTTCTGCCAGACCCCTCGCTTGTTCAGTCGGATCAAGCAAGGGTCTACCCTACCACGTGTCCCTCCTGTTTTTCTGCTCCCATCCGCAGTTTTTTGCGATTATCGCCAATTTTGGCATGGGAACCTGCTTGGTGTTTTACGGTATCCCGGTCATCCGTCGTTCCGCCCTTTAAAACCTTCATCGCGATCACCATCATCGTCGTAAGCGAAAAATCCAGATGTGTCAATCGTCGTCTGTCGTCGAGGCCGTCGCTGGCATCGTCGTTGCCGTTGTGGCGGTCTCCCGACTGAGGCCGGGCTGGGGTTGTGCCCCTTCCAGGGGTGGGGTCTGAGGGCAGCGACCTCTCGGAGGAAGAAGGGTGCGACCCCCACGCCAGGGGGGCGGTGCCCCTGCTGGCCCTGCGCCCCAAATACAAACACGGGAGCACCAAGCGGTCGCTGCGGCTCAAAGGGGGTCGGCGGGGCTCGGCGGGCCTGCCCTCCCGGCCCCCCTCTGGGGCCGAGGCCGCCCCGCTGTTGCGCTTTGCCTCCGCGGACGGTGGCGGCCTCTTCCTGCCTCCGCGTGAGTCTCTCTCCTCTCTCTTTCTCTCTCTGGACACCCGTTCTGTTCAACACCTCCTGTTGTCACCGACGGGATTAGAACGGCAGGGAGGTCTTTCCTTTGTCCCGCCTCCTGTGCGAGCTTTCTGCCTTCTATGGTGCTTTGGTGTCTCGAGCGTACACCAGCTGCCAAAGCATGGCGGAGGGCGACGAGCACTTGCTGGGGGCGGGGCAGCCGAAGGGGATTCCCTGTCATTTTAGTCTCGTCGGAAACTATAGATGGCAAACGCCATAGTACTGGATTTTGAATGTCGCCTAAACATTGGACGCAAGTGTTGCGTTTGTGTCCGGTTGAAACTCGCGTCTTCGATGGCTGGATCGCAAGTCCGAGTCGAAAGCTGACTCAGCACTCGTATCCAACCTATGCCCGACGTAGTCGGGGTGTAGACGACGTAGAAAATCCAACACTACGGCCTTTTCATCCAGGAAGTGTTGCTCTGTTCTGTCTCTTTCTCTTTCTACATTTCCTTCTCTCGTTCTTCTTGCGTGATTTGGTGTCTTGTGCATTTGTGCTTTTTGTTTCGGTGCATGTTTGTGGGCCTTTCTTTTTCTTTTGTGCAAGCTTGTTTGTGCACATTGTGAATGTAAAATTATTATTATTATTTTTTTTTTTTTTTAATGAATTTTTTTTTATTTTGAAAGGTGGTCCCTTGAATGGAAACTAGTGGGATTTGGATTGAGCTAGGATTTCTTTCTCGCACCAAATTCAAGAACCTGGCACGCACGGTGCTGTTGTGTCTGTCCTTTGTTTTTATGGTTCTCGATAAGGAGGTCACCGGTAAGAAATTTAAAGAAAGCAAAAAGCGCTTCTTGGAGCCAGGTGACTGTTGCGTGCAATGAACGAAAGGTATAGGTCTATTGTTTTATTTTTCGTGCATGAAATTGTTGTCTAGAAGGCTGTGAATGTTTACTTTTCCTTCCAGTTGTTCTGAAAAATTATGCAGGCCATTTTTCTTGCTTGATTGAGAAGGGAAAATATGAGTGAGCACCATTTGTACCGTGGAAAGTGATTTTCGAAGAAATTTGTGTGAAGGTTAGTCGATGAGATAAAGTTACGCACTAACTTTAGCTTGCTTCTTAGCAGGCACCGAAATTTCTCCTGCATTCAGCATCCAAAGTGGTCTTGTGACTGATTTCTCATGTTTGTCCTTTGGCAGCAAGTGCATTTTATTTCTTTTCCTCTCGTTACTAAGAAGAGTCACCACCAGTTTAGGTATGACATGGACAGTATTTCTTGAAGAAATCACTTGGACAAAAGGTTCTCTAACTAAAGTTCGATTCTAACGATGTATGGGCAAATACTACTATTGATAGATTCCACTTGTTGAAGTTAGAACCCCAGAAAGATTTCTATGGAAACAAATAAGTTGTCTGGCCTTTGTCTATACCAGTGGTCTCAAACTCATTTCAGCGTGGGGTCCAGATATCCTACACCGGGAAGACCGAGGGCCAACGTTAGACGGAGGGGGAGGGGGGAAAGAGTCTAACGATTCGAAAGAGAAGAGACTTCGTGCTCTGCGTTTTTTGTAAACTCAGTTTTCACGGGGACATTTTTTGATTTGATTATATGACTGCTCTGGGCTTTGACTTGATGTGATAACAATAATTAAAGTGCCACCTCCCCGCCAACGTGCTCGCATTTTGAATAGAACGAGAACAGGTACACTGTCGTTCCCGTTGCTCAATTCACTCGGGAATTAACCAAGCTCAACGTGTCTCTAAAGGCAATCAGTTAATTTGGCAGCTTTTATCTTCCTGGCGATACAACACTCATACTTGTCTTATAACAGTTAAATATCCTTTTAAAGGCGAGAATCCCGAGCTCGTAGCTTCACCTTCGACAGTTGCTCCTGTTAATCGAGAGTTCGCGCAGCGAAGATGCATCCTCCAACAAAAAGTTTGCACTTGCAGCCTACTACAATATTGTTGTAAATTTTAAAAAAAAGCTGGGAAGAAAAAGATAAAGCGAAACAAAGGGCAAATGAACACAGATAAGTATACATTTCATGAATATGTTAAAAGAGCATAGTTATAACCTTTCGCGCGGAAATGAATCGGCGAGATGAGATCACTATGGCGCAAGCCACTTCACGAGCGTTCGAGACATATGAACCAAGACTCGTAGCGTGTTGCCTGCGGGCCGCGTCCCAACGAGTCGCAGGCAGCGAGTTTGAGACCCCTGGTCTATACTTTAGGAACTGTGGCATGGCCCCTCGTTTTGTCTTATTCTTTTTTTTTTTTTTTATCACCTGCCATTGGTGGCATGAATGTGCCTTTATCTTTTTTCGTCTTGTTTTGCATTTGTGGTGTGTGTTGGCTATTCAAAACGTTACTCTTGAACTGCACGCAGTTCGCCGAAAAAGTGTTGACACCATAGGCCTGTAACCAGGTGGCAACAAATCTTGGCCGTGGCCGATCTTATGTGACATTTGACTTTGCGTGTTCTCTTACACGTTGCTTCTGTCTTGGGCGTCCATTTTTCTTACCTTTCTCTCTCTCTCTCTTTCCATCTCTTTGCCTCCTTATCTTGTCTTAAACTCTTCTTCCGACGTTTTGTCTCTGGTGCCAAAGACTGAGTGAGAAAAGGATACTGGAGTAGTTGGTTGGAATTTTTCTTGGTTTGCACTAGCCAGATGCCCCAGTACGTTGGCAGCCGGGGCCCAGTCGTCGTTCACTGAGGGCACGGTGGTTTTCCCTCCGGCTTTTTTTTGCCAGTTAAGCTTTGTAATCCTTGTTTTTACATTTTTTGCGTCGCTCAGAAGCACGGGACACTCCTTGGACTGAACGAAATCCCATTCATAATCGACCTGGGAAGTGGCACCACTGCTGTGTCCAGTTATAGTTTAGCTCTCATATTGGACCACTAAAATCCTTCGAGCGTGGTCCCTCGGTAAATTAACGTTCATCGCCACTTGCAATTATTTGGTTGTATCTAGTTCTGGAACTCGCACATTGAAACCTGCAAGGACCAGTAGAGTCCGCTGTTGCATCTCTGACACGAAACTTCCAGTTTAGTATCTCGTCCGCTTGAACAGTTTCAGCATTTATGGTCCCTCTGAAAGGGTCTATGCTGTTCTAAGAAATTTCACCAGTGTTTGTGGCTCACAGAACTTTCTGCTTGTACTAGGTACATGCTTTTGGCACCTTTATGTCTGCTCAACTTGACTCCACTTCCACTTTTTGTTTGGTGATTTTTGGACGAAGGTTTCAACGAGTCGAAAGTATGACGGTTGTGAGATCGAATAGCCTGCTCATGTTTTAGGAAATGAACTGATTTGCAAACTAAACTGTTTGATCATTTTTGGTTCTTCTTTAATCTGCGATGCAAAGCTTGGGTTTCTTGTGGTCTGTGGGCGCATGACTTACTGTTTGCGATTTGGTGCGTTGCAGTCAAGCCTAAACTGGAGCAGAGCCTGTCTTGTGTGGCTGCCACGGACGATAATTCTAGTTACGACGTCGCAGTCAGGGACCTTGCTGCGGCCACAAGGGTGAGTCTGGCCACTCCGTCCTTCCCTGCCATTTTCAAGCTTGTTGTCGCACTATGGGCATCTCTTTTTAAAAAATTAATCGCTTCCTGGTTTTGTTTAAAATGTTTATTTCTTGCAAGACATGGTACAGTCGACTTCCGTTAATTCTACCTTTATGGGACATGCGAAATCAGGTTGAATTATCCGAAAGTGTAATCAAAAGATGCGTGCGAAATTCTGAATATCCAGCGCTTTAGATCAGGTGGGCTAACATTTTTACAATGAGCCGCCGCACATTGCCGCACGGCGGTGGGAGTGGCCGTGTATGTCTTTCGCGCATTCGGTGCGGCGGCAGCTGCGGTGACTGGCGGCCCGTGCCGCCGGCACCATAGCAACACTACTGCGGAGCAGCGGTGTTGCAATAGTTGTATTGGTTGTGTGCACCGGCACCGCCGCTGCCGGCAACCATTGCAACGCCGCTGCGGAGTTGCACTCGCTGCTCCGCAGTGGTGTTGCAATGGTTGATTTGTGTTGAGACCCGGTTGTGTCCCATGTCTCAACATGTGCTCTCTTGTTCTCTCACTTTGCAATTTAGCATGCGCTTCAAAATTTTAGAACAGGTTTTTTCACCGATAGGTGCGGCCAATCGCGCTTGTAAATTGCCCATCGTGTGATTCGGAAAGAAAAAAAAAAAGCCAGTTTTTGTGCGTCAGACATTGATGATTGTGCTTGTAATTTGCCCACCACTGTTTCTATCTAGGTCGAATTAACCAATATTTTATATTTCAATATTGAAATAACTAGATTTCCTTTTCTATGTATTATACCGGCTTTGTGCTAGGACCTTTGAACTGGGTCGAATTAAACGATTAGTCGGATAGAACAAACTCGAATCGATGCGAGTCAACTGTATAAGAAATTGATATCTTTTACACTGAAGCGAACGTGGTGTTCCTTTTTTGCTCGACGCAGCTCGGTGGGATGCTGAAGAACCGCTGTGAGTCGGACAAGAACACCCGCAAGAAGGAAGAACGCAAGAAGGCACGGGAGGACGAGAAGTTGGAGAAGCGACGCATCAAGGAAGAGGTGAGGCGACGTGCCTCGCCGCGTCCCATCTGGCGTGTACACGCCAGACCAGATGGGTGTGGGGCCGGTAGCAAGCGAGGAAAGCTAAGCCAGCGTGGACGAAACAAAGAGCGCTTGCTGATTATCAGAGGAATGCAGTTAGCTCGGGATTGCTTTCCATGCGAGTGGAACAAGGATTATGCAAAAGGAAGCATCGTAAATTATGCGCCTTTTCCGGTATTCCACGTTTTGCGAGCAGACAAAAATGGCACAGAATTTATGCTGCAAACAACACATTCCACGATCGTGCACTGTCCAAGTGTCCGACTTAGATTATCTGAAACGTTATGTGGATTTCGGGTAATGCAATAGGAACGACTCGTTCGTTTAAAATAATGCATGTAGTGGTATTGCCTGCCATGCGCGGGGAAGGTGAGAGAGATGTCCTGCCTCCCTCGAAGCTCTGATAGCAGCCATTTATTTTTAGACGGTATAGAACAGAGATGTTGTGGCGTGTGACGACGCATGCAGCATGAGACTGGTAGCACTGCAGCACCATCTGGTGAAACAACAAAGAACTACCTTCAATTACCGCTACGACACGGGTGACGTCTGTGTCGTCCTTGAAGTGTCAGTCCCCTTAGACATGCTCAACCTTTTAATACCTGTTTACACATACACTGCAGTGCTTACTCAGTGATAAGGACAAAGCACTGATTTTGCACTATATCAGTGCAGTGCTATATCAGTGCTGTATCAGCACTGTATCGGCGCTGTACTGGCACTGCATCAGTGCTGTACCGGCACTGTACCAGCGCTCCGATGCATGTGACCCCGCCTTTTCCTTGCTTACACAGTGCGCTGCTAGCCCAGCATTGAGTCGGCGCTGACTTTGCATTATCTCAGTGCCAGGATGTGTGTGTCCTTGCGCCGCAGGAGCGCCAGAAGCGTCTGACGGAGAAGAAGAAGAAGAAGTCTGGCAGCAGCAACGGCAAGGGTCCCTCCTCGGGAGGCCTGGAGGACTTTGTGCAGTCGGAGGAGGTGGCCACGCCCCTGTTTGTGGACAAGTGCGTGCGCTTCATCGAGGAGGAGGGCCTGGACTCTGAGGGCATCTACCGGGTGCCGGGCAACCGGGCCCACGTGGACCTGCTCTTCCAGAGGTTTGAGGAGGACCCAGGGGTGTCCATCCGCGAGCTGGACATCCCTGTCAACGCGGTGGCCACGGCCCTCAAGGACTTCTTCTCCAAGCGGCTGCCGCCCCTGCTGTCACCCGGCGAGATGGATCAGCTCACAGAGATTGCCGGTGGGCTCCTTTGTCCCTTTGATTGGTCTATCAATTGATCAGTATCATCAAGATTGGTCGTGGGACTATTCTTCCCTTGATTGGCTGTTTGGTCTATCAATTGACCCCTCTCACTGCGATTACTGGTGGGATCACCCTTTTTTTTATTGATTGATTACTGGTCTATCAATTGACCTGTTTTGCTAAGATTGCTGGTGAGACCACCTTCTTTTAACACCTTGGTTGATTAATTGATTTGTCAGTCTATCAGTTCACTAGGATTGCCAGTGGGACTGCCCTTCCTTAATTTATTTGATTGATTGATTGGTCTGTCAGTTGGCCAGTTTTACCAGGATTGTCAGTAGGGACCACTCTTCCTTTGCCTTTGGCCACTTTGATTAATAGATTGATTGACTAGTCTATCAGTTCACCAGTTTCGCCGAGATGGCCGGGGGCCTTTGGCTGATGTCTTTCCCCGATTGATTGGTAGTTCTGTCGATTGGCCAGTTTCACCAGGGTTGCCAGTGGGATGCCTTTCATCTGTCTGTTGCATTTGACCGCTGTCTTTGACTGAGTGATGGATAGGTCTGTCAGTTGACTAGTTTATTGCTTGGTTAATTGGTAGTTCAATCAATTGACTGGTTTCACCCAAATTGCCAGTGGGTCTGCTATCTTGTCCGTTGCCTTTGGCAACTTTCTTTGATTGATTGATTGGTCTCATCTTTCTCTACTATTGATAGAGTAGCTGCTTTTGTCTGCCCGAATATTTGATTGATTTGGTCTGTGTGTATGATTATTAGGTTTTGTCTGCCTCTATAGTTCAGTGATTGACTTTGACCGCCTGTACAATTGATTGGTTCTGTTGAGACCCCACCACCTTTTACAGCGAAGCTGTTTATGGCTAGGGTTCCGTGGATTTTTCATGTGCAGTGACTAAAAACTCTACGCTTTCACTGCCGCACGCGCACGCCTTCCCCGTATAAAAGATTCGAAGTAAATAACCAAAAGAAACCATTGACGAAGGCGTGTGCAAGATGTTATTTGTTTTAGGCTTTTGCTTTAGAACAGTTACTGTTGCAGACGCCGGCACGTGCGGCCCATGGAACACCATTCCCTGCATTCTCTTGATGCTTGGGTAATTTAGCAATAGGTCTGTTCAGTAGATTAGTTAACAATAGACACCATTTTCAAGATCAGTAGAATTTCAGATAGATAATAAAGGTTTCTCACAGATTTGCTGCTGTGCGACCCGTGTCGGCCATGTCTACGCTCGCACCACCCTCTCTTTGTTGTCGTTCCAAGCGCTTGCGTGCCTAGTTTCCTTTCCTTCCTCTCTCCCGGGGTGGCAGTCCCGTCGCACGTGTGTAGTTTCCTCCAGCTCCTCAGGGCGGGTCTGTGTCGTCTGCTAAACAGCTTCACTGGTCACCCACCTTCTCAGAGTAGAATGGCTCATGATTTTTTCCCTTGTATATCTTTAAAGGCATCCAAGACCGCAGCTGTCGACTTCTGGCACTCAAGGAGCTCATCAAGAACCTACCCACTGTCAACTTCGAAATCCTCAAGTTTGTCTTTCAGCACTTTGTCAAGTAAGTTTCCGATTTGTATTCTTCCCATTTGAGTGCAAGCATAAGTTGGAGGCTTTTTCTGTTCACAAGAAATTGGGGGAAAAGTGATGTGAGCCTTTCCTGTCTCATTTGCGAGGCTGCAACGCCTTAGTGATATTGTCATTCTAGAGGTTTTGGGAAAGGCTTCGGTACAGTTCCCTGTTGTATCTGAAGTAAAGCCACATACTGTCAGTATTATCCCCTTGCAGATGTGGCAGGAAAAGGCTGACACTATAGAAATCTAATTTATCCAATGCAGTTTGACTGATAATAACTGATAACCTGATGGCCTCAGCCTGTACCATGCAGTAGCAATTAGATTAGGAATGTACAGCACTGCAACACCCCCCTCAAGAAAGACACCTTAGTGGCTCTGAGGCAAATCCCTGGCCTACAGATCCCCAGGTGGCTGGTTTGATTCCCGCCTGAGGTGCTTGCAATCGGACAGAGGCTTATTGCAGAGAAGGTATCCGAGCTTTCAGTTGCACACCAAAGGTGGTCAAAATTACTCCTCGGTCCTCCACTGCGGTGTGCCACATGCCCTTTGTTGGCTTGACACGTAAAACCCTTAATTTTAATTTGATCCCCTCAAGAAACGATTGAGGAAAGCTCCTTCCATCAGTTGTCTTCACGTAAGAAGACGCTCAAGAAAATGTCAGTGTACGAGAAATCGGTTCTATAAAACAACTTCTCCCCACAAACTTGGATTGGCTCACCCAGAGTGGAGTGGTCAAAAATAAAACTGTTCCGGCAAATGGACGAAAGATGGCAGTACGTTACCCAAAAAAGGGAATTTCAATACTTAGAAGCTCATCGAGTGACCCTAGCGCAACGCATCCGTTGCGGTGACAAGTTGAGTTTCCGACGTTTCCTGTCGCTGACCGACTTTTTCTGCGCCCTCCCCGTTGTCCACAGGGTGGCGGAGAACTGCCGCCTGAACAGCATGGACAGCAAGAATCTCGCCATCTGCTGGTGGCCCACGTTGCTCCCACTCGAGTTCAACGACATGGGCATGTTTGAGCGGGTACGCCCGCACCTCGAGGACTCGGTGCAGACCATGATCGACCAGTTCCGCTTCCTCTACTGCGACCAGGAGGAGGTCCTCAAGGTCTGACTCTAAAAGCCGACCCGGTGCCGATCCACAGCCGGAAGAGAAGCCGGCTCTGCTTGCCGCCGCCGTCGTCCGGCCGGTTTTTGGTGCGGTGGAGGTCGTGCGGGGACCCCGAACTACGACCGTGGCGGCCGTCTGTCTCTTGCGGCCTCGACGCCGATTGGGGGGACTGGACGGAGTGGGCGGAACCCGCACGAAGGGGGCAAAGCCCGCACTGAGTGGGCGGGGCTAGTCGAGGGGGGCCGTTCCTTACAGTTTCGGGTCGGCCCGAACGACGACCCTCCCCTCCCCCCTGCCATGTTCTTTCGATTGCTCGGGTCTGTCGGGTTGGGGGGGGGACGCACTTTTGCGTCGCCTGCTTTGTCGCGCCTTTGGGAATCTCTGGACTCGCTCGTTCACGGACCGCATTTATTTTTTGTCTTTCATGCGTCCGGTCTGGCCGTTTTGTAGTAGATCGTTTGCGACGTGCTTTCTGGGTACGAAACTTGCCGAGTTGTTCTTTTTTTTTCTTTTAGATTTTTTCGAGGCCATGTTCTAACGAGGGTTTCCCCGATCTTGAACCCGAGCAGACGGTTGCGGACGTTGCGGGTCGAGAGACGGCCTCGAAGGCGGGCATCTCCCCCTCTTCGTCCCCAGGAAAAAAGAAAACTCCCCTTTGGCCACTGCGGAAATGCATTTGTGCGTCCATGCATCGCGGACACTCGTCGTGGACACTCGTCTGTAATTTATTTCCTCTTTGTTATGTTTCCTGAAGCGGCGGGGGGACGTCGGGGATAAGAATTTTTGTGCAGCATTGTGATATTTGTATATCTCATCTCCCTCTTCTAATGTACATTTCTTTCCACACACAAAAAAAAAAAGAAATTTGACTTTTTGGCATTTGTATAGAGAGGAGAGTTTGTACGCAAAGGACCCGTGACGCCGTCTGTTGGTTTTGAGACAAGGACAGTGCGCGACATTAGAGTTTTGGAGCCTCAAACTGTTATATTTTAGATTGCAATTTTACAGACATTTTTTACTTTATTTTTTTTTTAATAAGGAATTAATGCAAAGTACCATAACTTTTTTTAACGAATTCCAACGCCGCCACTGCTGCTTACTTTTGCCACGTCGACTTATTTTTTAAGGTTCACCTTCACCAAAAGGCAGCTCTTGGTAAGATATTTTTTTTAAGTTGCGCATCGTCATCGTGGTTCATTCCGACCTTCCTTTTTTTTTTTTCGCAAATCAATTGTTTTAGTGGTACTTCATTGTTTTTCCTGCTAGAATACATATGTATAGGTGTATACTTAATTTGCACCCCAAAATATTGGAGGGTAGCTCCTTGTTTTATCGGAGGTCGGGGAACAATCGCGTGGCTTTGCTCGGCCGCTTCTTAGTCGGTCGCACGAAGTCTGGTTTTGCGTTGGGGGAAGGTTTTTCCGTTTTTGGTGCCAACCTGTCGCGAGAGACACCTGGTGGAGAGTCGTACTGTACAGGTTTTGTCTGCTGCTTCGATATTGAGGCACCGTGGTTGATATATATATATATAAATATATATATGCTCCTGCCTCTGTTGCCAGCTTAAAATTGGACGGTCACAGCGGAGATTCTTTCTATTTACTTTGTTTTACGGGGGACGAGTCACCACATCTTGTATAAACGGCGGAGACAGTTTGGAAGGGTGACCGTACATAGCTGTACCTAGTATTGTAGAGAAAAAAAAAAAAAGTTTGATATGTTGCTTTCAGAAAGCCTCCCCCCCCTCCCCTTTCACACTCAAGGTTTCCCCACACACGGATGCTATTTCGCAACCCCCTCCTTTCCCAAGGAAAAACTCAAAAACGCTAGAGTCTTGCGAGCGCGTGTGTGAATGTACTGCACATGAGTGTGTGGAGAGGAAGAATTGTGTTTGTGAGTGGTGTAAAAAATAAAAGTGAAACATAGGAAAAGAAAAAAAAGCAATTGCACAAGCAACAGTGGTGTGTATCTTTTTTTTTTTGCAATAAGTTCCAAAGAGTTGCACTACGGATATGGCGATGTCTGTAGCGGCAAGGACGACCACCAAGTCCTGGTCTAGGACCTGCAACACCAGACGTTGTGCGCGTAGGACATGAAGCGTTGGTACATCCCCTTTAGATTCCACTTGGACATGTAAAATTCGTCGGAGCTGATGTTGTCATCCACACCTTCGTCCCCTTGACCTCTGATCTGAAGGCAGGGACGACCGCTGGCAGCCGTCTTCGGTCTTCTTGGGGACTCCAGGCCAAACAGATCAACACCATCGTCCTCCAAAGACTCTTCACAAAGCGGTCCGCTCCCCAAGGAGTCTTCACTTGACCGAAGAAACCTGCTTGGTCCTTTGCTCGCCTGCTTGGCCTTCTTACCCCGCTTGCGGCCGCAAATGGCTTGAAGTTGTCGTCGCACAGCTTTCTTGAGCCAAGTCCAGGGCGGGAAACCGTTTAGTTTCAGACGAGTTTTTTTGTCCGTCTGCTGCCTCCCCGGTTCGGCCCCGCTAAAGCCATGCTTGCTGGCAGACAGGGACAGCAACTGGGAGATGGAGGTTGTCGACGTATCGGTGCCCGTCGTCTGGAACCGTGCCGTCTCTAGGATGGGGCTGCACTCGCAATTTGAGGAACAGGGACTGCTGCCAGAAGGAGTAGCCACGCTGGTGCTCCCGCTTTCCAGACTGCTGTCGTTGTCGAACTGGTGGTAACCGTCTTCAATGATGTGGTCCGGGTATCTCTCCCCGAGTAGGTGATCTGCATGCGGAGCGTGGCCGCTGACCATAGACAGTACACTGGGGGTGTTGATGAAATTCACACGCTGGTCCGAGACGTCCAGAATGGTAGCCGTCTGCTCGTAGAATTGAGCTTTGCTTTCCATGTAATTTGCATCGAAAGATGAGGTGCCATGCTCTCCGCTCTCTGGGGAGAGCTCAGTGTCTTCGTTGAGGTTGATGCTCACGGAAGAGGCGGTCCTGGATGACTTGGCAGGTGTGTATAACCCTGTGGTGTGTGACGTGCTTGGTTTGACTGTGTTTATCATAATGGGTTCACTACTGAGGAAAACTTCCAGACACGAGCAGAACACGTCGGCCACATCGTCACGATGGGAAGTGTGAAGAAGGGACACGTCGTCTGGCCCTTCCACGACGAGGCTGTCTATCGAAAACTGAGAGCCTGCTGGCGTCATGTACTCGCTGATTGTAGAATCGCTGTCAAAACGTTCTAAATTTTCAATGCAAAAGTTGTTTTCGAAGCCTTGCTCGGTGGCATGAAGGGATTCCACTGTGAATGGGGTGAGGTCATTGGAGAATCCAATTCGTTCTTCTGTAACCCAACACTGTTGGTCTACTTCGAAAAGTTTATCTGATGCGCAGTCACCATATTCTTTGACAGTGCATGAAGTCGCCGCAGGCTGACAAGTCTGGCATTTACTTACCTCGTGGTCTGCGACCATAATGCAGTTGTTGGTAGCCGTTGAACTGTAAAACAGAAAAGAATCAGTGAAGCATTTATGTTGTCAGTTATGTAGTTTTACTTACAACGCATCCACGTAAGGAGCTCCAGACTTCCAGCTATCTCCCATCTCGCCGGGACAGTGGAGGTCTTGGCCTTCCTTCAGGTAAAGGTCCCAACTCATCAAGATGGCGACGCTAAGGTTACATGGGTTTTAGTGTCACTAGTGGGTATGTTAAGACTAAAAATGACTTGGCAGAAATCTCGTGTATAACTGAGTTACGTGAGATTAATCTATTACGATGGTACTTACAGTAGATCTCGGTAAATACCTCGTGGTGGAACATTGACCTCTTCGGCCTCCTCGCTAAATGTTTTTCTCTTTCTCTTCGAATTCAGTGCTCAGGTTAGCTAGATTGACAGAATATCTCTGTGCTTTTCTTTTTTACCCTACAGAAACTACGGTGGCAGTTATCCATGTGATTCCTTGTAGATATTAATGTTTTCATTTGACTTTGAAAGCAATGAAACCGAAACCTAGTATTTGTCTGTATTCGTAAGCTGCAATACCATCGACATCTAAAAAAAAAACATGTCGGATTATGCATGGCGGTATGGTCGACAATTTATCGTAGGTTTGTGACAAGATCTACGGCGTGGTGATGCTCATATCGTCCAGAATTTAAGGCACTGAAGCCACTCTTCGGCAAGATCTTCGCTAAATAAGTTCTTGATCACATCGTGCGTACTACCGCAATATTCTGACCCCATCGTGTCTTCTGTGTAGATTAGGGCCGTCGACCACATCTTCCTGTCCTCTTCAGGTAACTTTCGACGGTATCGTGGATGTCGGGCGCCTTGAACGCTCAAGAAACGCCGAAAGTTGCTCCACCGAAATTATGACAAAATCGTCCAGACGCCGTGGCGAGTCGAAAACGGGGGAAACGCAGCAGAGCGCAACCGTTGTTGTCGACACAGCTTCTATTCAGCTCTCTGAAGATGACCATGTTCCAAAGACGAACAAGGCCCCTAGGAAGCTACAGAAATCCAACGATGGTACCACATCTGATGACGATGGTCGCGCAACACGTAAACTTAAAAAAGAAAAGTTCGCAAACTCTGAGCGCGTAGAGATAAAAGACAAGAATGCAAAAAAAGAGAAACTGAAAACTGAAGTTTTTAATGAAGTCTCTGTAGATCTGCACCGAGGTGAAACTGACAACTCTGAAAATGCTAAAGAAACTGACAAGGGAGCAAGGAGAAGAAAGCAGAAGGCGGAAGTTGGGAACTCTGAAGATCTACGAGTTGATAACATCAGCTCTAAACACGGAGAAGACACAACCCCTGATGGGAAATCAAAAAAGAAAAAGCGGAAGAAGACCGGACTTGAGAGTGGAAGTGCATCCGATCAGTTGGTGCCCAAGAAAAAGACTAAGCATGTAGGGATAGAAGACAGGAATGCAGAAAGAAAGAAATTGAAGGCTGAAGTTCTTAATGAAGATCTGCATCGAGGTGATGCTGAAAACCCTGAAAGTGCTGAAGAACCTGACAAAAGAGCGAAAAGAAGAAAGCGGAAGGCAGAGGTTGACAACCCTGAATATCTACAAGTTGAGAACGACGGCTCTGAATGCGTAGAAGATGCGACCCCTGACGGGAAAACCAAAATAAAAAAGCGGAAGAAGGCCAGACTTGAGAATGATGGTGCATCTAATCAGTCGTCGCCCAAGAAGAAGCCTTTGCAAGCGGGACCCTCTGACCAGGGCGAAGGCAAACTCGCCAAAGTAAAAAAAGCGAAGAAGAAAAAGAAAAACAGAAAAGCACCTCCTGAAGCCACCAGGAACACGAAGGACCAGTGCTTGCAATATCTAAAAGACTGGCAAAGTCCGTCGTGGAAGTTCTGCAAGAATAAGCAGCTTTGGCTTTTGTCTCATGCCTTTGAGGAGGACATGGTAAGATACAACTGTTTCCACATCTGTTTTTATGCAAAATATATTATGATGGCCTTGTGCTGTTAATGATTTCATGACCTGCTACACCCGGAAATTTTGTCGATGGATGTATACTCATCGACCTGGAATTAGTGTCTGCGTTTGGCTATGGGCAGTACTTTTTTGTGATACATTCCCCAGGGTATTGGATCTCGCACATTAAGCTTTCACATTTTTTAAAGCACACTGAGCATAGAGTTCCCCAGTGTACTTAGTGTAAACACTGGGCATAGAGATGTTTGAATTAGCATTTTTTTATGTATCACCATGCACCTTAGCTAAACACTTGGCAGAGGCAATCCAGTCCAATGTCCCGTGCCAGCGGAGGCAATTCCCAGAGTTTAACAGGCTCTGAGAATTGTCTTTAAGAATGCCATTGGTTGTCGCCTTGGTCCCGTGATAACTTGTGCCAGCCAATGGAAGTGTGATACTGCCCGCAAGGGAGCTCGTCCACGGCGGTGACACCACTGCAATGGTCATCTAAATTTGAGATGTATGAAGTCGTTGAAATCTGCTAAATTTGACAGGCTCCCTTGGTCAGCAACCAATTTAGCTGACAGTGATTGTGCAACGCTGACGACACCACTTTTATGTTGGTCGCTGTTTGTGTTGCTGTTTCATATTCTCTTTCTGTATGGCCAGCCCTATAACATATTCCTTATAGAAAGCACCAAGAAGTCTTAGCTAGTGTAGCAAAAGCCTTACACATCTAAAATGATTTAGCGTTCCTATTCGATGTGCAAACTCAAGGCCCTGTGGACACAAGGATGCTGAGGTGGGATTTCGCACAGGGATCCCATCCCTGGTATATTGTATTCGCACACATCAAACATATGATCCAAAACTTTGAAGTAGCTTTGCCTGGATCATCTGGCTTCATTGCAGCTATGAGTGGACATCTGCAGTTTGCATAGTGCGAACTAGTAGAACCATCAAAAAGTTTTGAATAGGAGAGCCCATTCTAAATTCCGTGCGGCAACTGTGCAACAGCAACATTGCAAAGTAATGAGAAATCTTTAGCTCCACATTGTACATTTATTTCCCAGATTCCCGAAGACGACTTTGAGATTCTACTCAGGTACATAGAAGGTCTCAAGGGAGGAGCCAGGGAACGGCTCCAACAGTCTGCTAACAAGTTTCTGGAAAAAGCGAATGAGGACGGTGATGAAGGTAAGCTTCCCTGCATCTCATTTACAAAATTTATATATAGGGTGTATATCTAAAATGGGCCGTAGAAATCGGTCCCTGCACGTAGCAATCTAAACTTTTCGTCAAAGGTATATTTCGCAAATGGGTTTTACCTTCTGAAATTGCAAGATGTATCTCCATTTCTGTAAAAAATAGGGCCAAAAAACTTGCCAGGGTCATAGGCAGATGGCGACGCAGACGTCTGAGTCGAGTGGCAGGCCGCGTTTGGCGCTTATATTGATAGATGGCGCTACCTCCTTGTTCTGGCAAGAGTTCCTGTGTAGGCTACCTACGGAAGCTAGAGTTGCGCATCTGTTTTTCACTTGCCGCCACGCCGCTATTCAATGAGATCCAATCACGTGAGGAGCAGACTCAAATGCCGTGCAGGAAAGTAGATGTTGCGCGTGCCCCGGTGTACGTTTCTCTGCATTTGAGCACGCTGTGCGCCTCAAATGCGCGACGCCGCTATTCGCCGAATTCAGTCACGTGAGGAGCAAGCTCCGAATGCCATGCAGGAAAGCCGGCACTACGGGGATGCACGCACAACTCTGGCTCCCGTAGGGAGCTTTTACAGGAACTCTAGTTTCGGCTTGCTTTTAAAAAATATTGGGACTGCTCGCGACGACCATGGTCTTGAAATGAACATAATCTTTTTGTAATTTACCTTTCGTTTAAAAACAAAACTTTGATAAAATAAAACACAGTTTCATAATGACAACACTATTGCTGCCGACGGATTTCGTCTGCATGTCGCCTGCTTTCTTTCTCTGGTTGGCTATACCTTCCGATGCTGCTCCTGATGCCATCTATCAGTATGTGCGTCAAATGGGCCACGCCACTCGACTCTGTCGTCTACGTCGCTGTTGCCCCTGGCAAGTTTTTTGGCCCTATTGTTTACCGAAAGAAAGTGAGCTACGCCTTCTAATTTTACAGTGAAATCTCGTTAAAGGGGCCCTGCAGCAACTTTTTTACTGTTTTTTTTTTTTAATTTGCGCCAAACCTGAACGCACTGAATGTAGTAACTTAGTGATTTTTTTCTTTTCTCGAAATTCGCTTTATTTTAAAAGTTGTAGGGATATTAAAATTACATAAAAATAAAAAAATAACCTACTTCATTACGTCCTTAATCCTCCGTCCCCCCCCCCCCCCTTTTCCCACGCTTGCAGACCGCGGTGGCTGAGGAATGTGGGGGGGGGGGGGGGGGGGGGGAGGGGAGGGGAGGGGAGGGGAGGGGAGGGGAGGGGAAGACGGGGGGAAAGGAGGTGAGGCCGAGGACCGACAACGTCATGATTTTGTCACATGCTGCGCGTGTTCGACACCACATGGCGTCACCGTAGGAGGAGGGGAAGGTTTCCGCGTCGTCCATTTAAAATATGACGCACTGATATTTAGTTACTCTCTCCGCGCCCGCTGGGTTTGCCCGAACCACAAGAGACGTGGAAACCGCAAAAAAGGTAGACGCTTAAATGGGATTGCAGGGTCCCTTTAATTCAAACTCGCAGATAATTCAAACTAACACGCAGGTCCCGTCCTATCTGTTTCTAGGAAGGAAACTCCCGGTTATTTAAAGTTCACATTATTCAAACAAATTTTTGGGCCCTCTCGGGTTCAAAATAACGAGATTCCACTGTACAGGGTAAAACTGACCTGTGAAATAGACCTTTGATGAAAAGTTTAGATTGCTACATGCAGGCACCAAATTTACGGCTCATTTTAGATAAAGCCTTGACGTTTCAGGCACCCTATAATTTATCCCCGTTATAGTGAATGGAAGTGATTAGTGCTGGTGATGTATTGTATTTCTTAAATCTTTTCAGATGAGGATATTGATGCCAACAAATACGAGAGAGCTCGACTCGTTCTGCAGATGTTGGATTAAAGGATTCCTTTGGCAGAACTTTATTCAACACTTCAACACACCTTGACAAACACATGCCAGTCAACAGTCCTGCATGCTGTTACAAATATTGCACACCTTGTCTTGTCAAAGGAGGAGAGCTTGAACAGTTGCTGATGTGGAAGATTGTTTCCTCTATGAATGAAGCAGGGATTGGTAGCCCAGATGGAGGGCAAGCTTATGGGTCTTCAACCCCAGCACCCCCCCCCCCCCCCCCTGAAAATATTTCCTGGCTATGACTGGAATGTAGCCATGCTACCGCGGACTGTGTCGAATTGTGCCATGCATCAATAAAATCAGTTTTACTCCACTCAATTCAACTCTACCGTAGAATACCGCGCATCTGCCCATACGCAAATTTGTAAGATGTGAGAAAATATGCACAATATACTGATATGTAAAAGTGATGACCAAACAAGTGCCCATCCCCCATTTTTTGTGATCATCTCTAAATTTTGAGTGGGCACTTGCCTGGGTATTTTACAGTATGTGTTTTCAAGAATGTTGCTGTTTATGACTAAGTTCACTGCTGCAAGTGAAATAGGAACTGACTGCTGTCCAAGTTGGCACGCTGCCATGCTCTGCAGAGGAGCCTACTAAAGTCGCAGAAGTTCCCTATCAATCGCCCAACAGTCATACTAAGTTTTGCAGCTGTGGTTTATACAATCTGGTGCATCAAGGCCTCCTAGCCATGGCATTATGAAGGCATATCTCTGAACATATCCTGAAGGATTTGATCATTAAAACCTCAGTCTTGGGTGTGGCAAAAGCATTCATCATGGTCTACTCCAGTTATTACCAAGTAATTGTGGGCTATGTGAAACCTTTTTTTTGTTGTTGCTTTATTGTGTTTTGGGACACGTGATATGGCAGCTGCGACAGCAAGTGACCTCACTTCTGTTTCTTTGTCTCTCTATTATGGGTGACATGAAGGTCTTAGATTAGACTTGTGTTCTAGTTTCTAGTCACCAATGCACTCTTTGTGTGGATACCAAGTTTTGGTGGTTTCGTGAGAAATTGTAATGCGGTGTGCTGAGGCCTTATCTATGCCATGAGGCATTATCGTTTTATGACTTTCGAACGCCACAGGCATGTGGGCCGTCTCGGACCAGCTGAGTGCACGCGCTGGCGCTTAATTCTTGTGCACGGGTAGCTCGTGCGCGAGTCCGTAGACAGCCTCGCAGACTCTTCACAAGGCTGCCGGGTACCACATTTTCCAGCGAACGCTGGAAAGACAGCCCACGTCGTCTCTTGACATACGAGCGGCTTTTCGGCTGGCTTAAACAGCAGCGTAAGTAACAGGATCACTGGGGCTTACAAGAACCCATTTTCTACGCGTTCGATAGAGAACAAAATACGGTTGATTTTGTGGTGCAGCCTCGCGCCTTTCTGCATGCAGTTTCACGGTTCAAAAATGTTCGTCGTTTTTACCACCTCTGAGGAGCTCTGACATTATCACGCAAGTTGTCCGATAGAGAGCTCAAGGCACGGCCGATGTCTACATAATTTCATTCCGCGTCACAGTGCTCGTGGCAAAGCAAGAGCCGAGGAATGTCATGCTGGCGTGAGAAGATTCTCCAGAACCTTCAAAGCTTGCATTTGCTAAGGAGTGCTCACTTTCTCAACATATTCGCGAAGGCTGTGAGTAGTTCGACCCAAGAAACCACGACCTTGTTTGAAGAGTTGTTGGGCAGTCTCCGATGTCTGGGGTCGGGTGTCAGCGTTGGAATGGTGCTCATGGACTATCGGGTTCAGATGACAGCAACCAAGGCCCTCGTCAGTGAAGTTTTTTCTACACTTGCTACGGTAAGCGCTGTTTATTTCGCACCAATAGTTTTAATAGAGGGAAGACAGTCTTCTTTTTCAAAAGCCTGTTACGAAAGCGTAACCAGAACTTCCCACGTTATACCGATGTCACTTGCAATGTTCAAAGTTCGCATAACTTTTTTTTTTTTTTTTTTTAATTTGTTTATTGAACTAATGGATGGATGGATGGATAAATACGGCTGAGCCCTTTGGATCGGGCGGTAGCTTACGCCACCTAGCCATTTTGTTTTACCATTTAAAGGGGCCCTGCAATGACTTTTTTACTAATTTTTAATTTGCACCGAACCTGAGCGCACTGAACGTAGTAACTTAGTGAAACTTTTCTTTTCTCGAAATTCCCTTTATTTTAAAAGTTATAGGCAAATTAGAATTACAAAAACAAGCAAAAAATAACCTCCTTCGTGACGTCCTTGGTTGCTTGAGAGTGGCCGTGAACTCCGTGAACTAGAGGAGAAATAGTGAGCTCATCGAGCGCTCAAGGCTGCCGCATTCCGAGTCGACGGCGCGAGAGGGCGCCATTGAAGCGTGTTCTGGATAGGCTCTATGCAGCGGGCAGCCAGAGCGGCTCTCATTGCATTTGCTGCGCGATTAAATACTAATTCCGCATGACACTTCATTGGCCACAAACGGCAGCAAACACGGGGTAAAGATCAGTTCAGAATGGGAGCTGCTTTGTGCTACCATACCGCGAAACGGCCAAACCGCAAGGCAAAGCTTCTCGCCGAAGGCCTTCGGAACGTTCGGAACGCTCCGAGCCGGTCGGATGCTCCTGCCCAAACGACCGCAGCGCCGCCGCGTACATCCGGGACCTTTCCGTGTCGGCGCCTGATCCGCCTGATCCCACTACTCCTTTCTAGTATGCGCCGCCTTTTCCACCGCTTGGTGGCGGGTATGTTGACGGGTCATTTCTTGTTTCCGTACTTTATGAACTGCATTCGTTTCTTTTTTTATCCAAAATACTGAACAAAAACTACTTTTATAAATAATTAAAACGGTTCGCGCCACTTATATTTTGTATCTCGACTAAAAAGAAGCTTTTAGCGGGTCTGGCCAGTAGTAAGCCCAGGACCAAAGACGTCACATTTTGCGCGCTTTCGGTACCGTGGGTCGCCCTCGTCAGTGGAGGAGGTTTCCGCGTCGCCCGGTTAAAATATGACGCACTGATATTTAGTTACTCTCCCCGTGCCCGCTGGTTTGCCCGAGCTCCAAGAGACGTGGAAACCGCAAAAAAGGTGGACGCTTAAATATGATTGCAGGGCCCCTTTAAGCTTAGAATATTTAAATGTGAAATCTATATTCACTCCGCAGTGCTAAGTCCTTCCGAAAGTCCGCCCTCTTTTGGAAGCTCTGGAATCTAAGGACGTTTAAAAAAAAACACTACCCCCCCCTCAAAAAAAAAAAAAAAAAAAAAATTTTTGGAGTAGTTTTTATGCGCCCACTAAATTTAGCGGGAAAAGTGTCGTCATATGACTCAGTGTTACATCACCTATGAGCAAATTTAGTTCCTCCTAGATTTAGCGGGAAAATTTATTTCCCAATAAATTTACGGGGAAAACTGATGTCACATGACCTTAACACCAATTCAGTTTCCCCAGCTAAATTTAGAGGGAAAAATGACGTCACATGACTGATATCACGTCACCTATGAACAAATTCAGTTTCTCCGCTAGATTTAGCGAGAAAATCAACGTCACATGATCTTAACAGCAATTCAATTCCCCACTAAATTTAGCAGGAAATTGAATTGCTGCTGAGGTCACAGGGCATCAATTTTTCAGCTAAGTGGAAGACGCGGAGGAGGTGGAAAGGAGGAGGAGCATACCCTCCCCTCACCTCCTCAAGAGCTGCAATCTAATTTTTTTGCATTAGAGATTTGCAAACGATTTTAATTTTTAAAGCGCAGCTCTTAGGTGCCCGTTTCCGGCTTGAGCGGCGTCGCCGTCGGCGTAACCGCGCGGTGCATGATGGGTAAATTTTTCCGCTAAATTTAGCGGAAAAATTTTCTCGCTAAATTAAGCGGAAAATTTTTCCCTCTAAATTAAGCAGAAAAATTTCCCTGCTAAATTTAGCGGGGAAAATTTTTCCCCTAAGTGGAAGGCGAGCAAGAGAGGAGGGGCATAGCCTCCTCTCTGTACCTTGCCCTCCTCCTCCTCAAGAGCTGCTCTCTAATTCGGCGTTACAGGGAGTTGTAAACGGCTTTCATTCCTTTTTTGTTTTGTTTTACCTTTTGATATGCAATCCATTATGGTGTCAGAACACTACCCAATCAACGTTTTGCTATGGCATCATGTATAGGGTCCTTGCACTGACGTCACATCGCATACTTTTGAACACCAAGTAAAAGGAGGAGAAAGAAGCTGCTTTTGTAAGAATTTTGACTGACAGGTTAATCTTCTATAATCTTCTGGGGGGGAGAATAGCGAGGCCTGTACAAATCCGGGAGGCACAAAGGAGGATCCTGATAAGAGGAGAGCTCCTTCTTCTTTTCTCTGGAGGGCATCGGAAATGACGTCATGTGCAAGGAGCCTATTTTTTTAATAAAGTAAAAATCTGCAACAGTTCAAAACAGAAACTGGACTGGCAGGAAGCAGAAATATAAAGAGGTGTCGGCAAAAATCACGTGGCTGTGCCATATTTTTCTTTTTTTTGATAAAAGGTGTTTTTGGTTTTTCGAGGGCAGCTAGCTCTTAGGCATCCGTTCCCAGGTTCCACGGCGTCGGCATAACCGGCCCGCTAAATTTAGCGGGAAAATTAGCGTCGCATGACCTCAACACCATATCAATTCCCCGCTAAATTTAGCAGGGAAATTCAGTTTCTGTGCTAGATTTAGCAGACAAACTCAGTTTCTTCGCTAGATTTAGCAGGAAAATTAACGTCACGTGATGTCAACACCAACTGAATTTCCTGCGAAATTTAGCAGGGAAGTTCAGTTTTTCAGGTAGATTTAGCGGGAAATTTGATGTCACGCAACCTCCACACAAATTCAATTCCCCGCTACATTTAGCGGGGAATTGAATTTGTTCATAGGTGACGTGACACAATCACGTGATGTCATTTTCCCCGCTAAATTTAGCGGGGAAACTGAATTGGGGATGAAGAAGGAGGAGGGGAATACACTCCCTCCTCCTCCTCAAGAGCTGTGCTCTAATCCTGCATTACAAATTTATAAATGTCTCACTTTTTTAGAAGCCACAAAAAAATAGGTACGATAATTTATTTTCATATTTGATAGATGACCCACGACTTTTGACAATTTCAGGCCAATGCGCTGGTTGAGCTTGAGGGGGCCTTTATGCTCCACAGCGAGCTGCAGACTCGGCAGGTGTTATTGGGCCGGCTGTACAACCTGTATGTCGACAACATAACTGCAGTCCTGTGTGCCTGCCTCAAGCTGTGCAAGCAGCACTTGGAGTTCCTCGGCATGTTGCAGCAAGCCGCAAACTTCAAGGGCGGTGAGAGCGGTGCAGCCTCCGCGCCTACCCAGTGCGTGCATCTGAAAATTTCACTGTCCTGGAAATCGGACTACGAGAGGCTCTTCGACTCTGTCGTGGAACTGGTGGCGGATTTTGAGGAACAAGTCCAGCTACAGATATCTGGCTAAGAAACTCCCATGCCAACAAAATAGAGACAAAAGAAAGAAAAAAAAAGTGAAGAGCCTTTTTTCGCGAAGCTCGTTCAATAAACCTTGTTACACATCATATGATCAGTTGAATAGTGACCTTTCTCTAAAATTGGAAGACCATGAAATTTGAAGGGGGTGGAAAGTCTGGTAGGGTAGCGCATTGAAGTACAGTCTTCACCATTATGAAAGACCCATTCGTCGAGGCAGTTTATATGGCAGTACTAAGCACACTTTGGCAAGAGGCATCCGATTTTTTGAGAAAGCAGTGAACAAAGGTTGGTTTATTTTCTCACCCCAAGAGATGTGAACCCGGCCAAGCGAATCCAACACCGCCTCGTGGAATGGGTCTTTCATCCCGGTAGAGACTACAAATATGTGCCACCACGAGCATTGCAGTTGCAAAATCTGCCCCCTGATGTTTCTTCAACGAGATTCCCGGTTGCACTCTGAAAAGCATATGTGTCGATTGGCCACCAAACGTGTGCAACAACCTCAAGAATTGTTCTGGTGCGTGACGACAGTCTTGACTCCATTGTTGGAGAATTAGGTAACTAGCAATATGTCGGGTTGCTGTTTATCAAAGTCTGCCAGAAAAGACGTGCAAAAATAACTGAACCGTAACGAGCTATAATGTTTTATTTCATTTCAAATACCTAGACAGAGACAAAAAAAGCACAGCCGCAATAGTATTGTATGTACACTGTACAATGCATCGTGAAACTTTTCACTCTGTTGATGTATGGCTTACAACTGAATTATGATTGATTACTTATGCAATTCACACGATTCTCTTTTTTACACATGCTAGTCACAGGAAACATGCAAGTGGACAGAACAGGTCAACGCGCAATTTTTACAAAATCACAATTTAAGGCCCTGAATTGAGGCAGGTACAAGAGTTTTGGGTCTGTCAGTTATGGTTTTGTTGTGCTGCGTTCTCGGATTATTCCCATTTATTTCCGTCCGCCGTACGCCGAGCAACACTTTTAAAATATCTCTTAAAATATGGAGATTTCATGTTTGTTTTCTCGTCTTTTACGAGCGCATCACAGGGGAAATGACGAAACCACGTCTAACTGTACAACTCTTCTCAAAAGTGCACTCTCTTCAAAAAAAAAAAAAAAAATGAAGAGAGCCGAACTAAAGAAGCAAACAAGAGGAGGAGACATTTCCGAACGTACACGTTGGTTCGGGTCGTTTTCTAAGATGAGCACTATTACGCCGAGAAAAGTGGCGATGTTTCCTTCGACGGTGGCAGTCTGATCTTCCGTTCCCAGAGCGATCTTCGGGATTGATGGTCCGTTAGAAGGCGAGAGTATCCTTGAGGAGCTTCCGGACGGTGGTTCCGACCGACGGATTTGACGGTCCCGACGTCTGGTAGCCAACCTGCACGTCGAGGAAAACGCGAAAACATTGTCCAGGGAAAGCCGAAAGAAGTACAAACTAACGCTGGTCACATAGAGGGTGAAAACGGTAGGAAGGAGTTGCTGGTAGTCCCGCCCCGGTGCGAGCTACCCACCTTCGATGATGCCCCGGTGCCTCGAGCGCGCACGCATAGACGAAGCACCATGGAAAGCAACGGGCGCGTTCGGGAGGCCGGGCGTTCGAAAGAGCACCTTGCTGTTCTCGCCCTACAGGCGTGAACAGCAAGGTGCTCTTTTTTTCCCCGACATCTCAATCGTGCCCCCCCCCCCCCCCCCCCCCCCCCCCCGGCGATCCCCGTGTTGGGGTTAACGCCGACGAGGTTTAGACAAAGGAAAATGGGCGACACCCGTGCCGGGGATTTGATGCTTCTCCATCAAATGCTCGGAGCTGCAGTGGCGACACTTGGTTCGAAAGGATTGGCAGTGAACGCCTAGTACTAAAGAACTGGCAGCAAACTCTTTACGCTAAAGAATTAATGGTGCTTCCGCTCCCGGAGCCGCGGAAGCACCATTAGGATTAAAGAAAAAAAAAAAAATGGGCCTAAAGCTTTTTTTGTTTTGTTTTTTAATTCGAGATTATTGGTTTTGGAAATCAACTATGCATCCTTACACTAAATTTGATAACCGCATGCCAAATAGTTACATTGATATAAAATATTTTCAACACACAATGAGGCAGTAACAAAGTACAGGAGTTCAATGTTTGAATGCATTTTGCTCTGTTCTACTGTTTGCTGCAAACTTCATACGAAGGAATCTTGTTTGAAGGTAAAAGTATTCCGATAACAGAATCAAGATGTTTCAGAACTGAAATTTACTGGGCAGTTGGGCTATCTACTTTATTTTGTTTTAAGTTGAAGTTGAAAACCTGGTTCAGACAGTTGCATTTGACTGCGTTGCGGCTGCGAGAAACCATGACATCCCTGCTGCTTATGTCGCGTGCCAAGATGATTCCTTGAATTGGATTCCACGATTCACACCGAGCACAGATGTGCCAGTGACTCGCTTTCGGTTCTTGACGCAACGCACTGAACCGGCCTTAAGTTTCAAAAATTGACATAGGACAGATATGCATCTCATATTTTGAGGACTCTTCCTGAAATAATTACATCCGAGTTAAAAAAAACTAGATAGCCCAAAGTCCCACATCTCCCATTTTATATTCTAGCAGTCAGAATGGTGTTTAAAAGCTTCATTTGCATATCATAGATTTTTTAATGAAGAGTGACACATCTTCTATGTGAGGTTGTCCTAGAGAGCTGAAAGTTTGCACAGTACACCTACATCCAACGTTAAATCTACCCTAAAAATTTCATTCCGATCACTTGAGTAGTTTAGAAGTTTAATCTCTAGCCAGTGTCCCCCCTTAAGTCCAAAATGTGCTTTTACGAAAAAAACTCGGGCAGCTTCGAAATGCCTCCGCTAGATACCGCCAGCCGCTGTGCTGCATTTTGGGTTTTTTATCGCAGCTAGACACTGATCTCTGGGGCTAACAGTATTGAAAAAATAGTTTATCATGTTTTTTTTAGAGCGATCGAAATACAAATCCCTGCTCAGTTTTGCGTAAAAGCCTCAGGATTCGGTACAATCATGTGTCTAGTGGTCAAAATTGCACAACCGCAGGGTATCCTCTGCCTGGTGAACGGGATACCAGTTTATCGCTCTAAGCCCCTCTACCTTGTTGGCGCCTTTAATACTACTGGATTAGCAGTGAAGACTTAGAACTAAGGAATCAGCAGCAAATGCCTAGAACTAAAAAAATCAGCAGGAAATACTTAGTACTAAAAAATCAGCAGGAAATACTTAGTACTAAAAAATCAGCAGGAAATACTTAGTACTAAAAAATCAGCAGTGAATGCTTAGCGCTAAAGGACTAGCAGTGGACACCTGGCAATAAAGGACTAGCAGTGAACACTTAGTACTAAACTGATTAGAAGTGAACTCTTAGCAACAAAGGATAAGCACGGCACACCTAAAGTCACTGGATCCTGGGAAAGTAGCGCCATTGCCTTCCCTACCTGCTAGCCGGACACAAACGGCTACTAACCTACAGACGACCCAAACCTAGCAATGCGATTGGCTAATGTTGCCATAGAAATCGCCATCTTGGTCCATTTAAATCTTCGAAGCTTCCAGAGGGTCGTTCTAAACCAGTCGCGCCAAGATTACCATAGAGCATCATCGTACTGGAGGCGTTCCCTGGCCAATATAAGGGTCTTTGGCACTCTGTATGCAATCAACTTATTATTCATGCCCATCTCTATGGATCTCTTACAATTGTATTGTCCTCTTGCGTATTTCAATACAGTAAACTTATTTTTCAGTGCCTCCAAGCACCGGTACAGCATCTGGTGGTGGTACGAAGGTGTACGCTTGTTTCGCTGGTGTGTGGTTAGCAATACCTCGGTATACAAAAAACCACTTCATAAAGCTACCCGTCACCAGCGAATCTAGATCGGCTCACCAAGAACGGAGGGGTCAAGGAGAAATTGCTCATTTCACGGACCAAGATGGCGACCACACGGGGAGCTTGGCGTTACTTTCCCATGATCCAGTGACTTTAGGCACACCGAGAGACGGATCTCAGCGGGCCGCCTAAAGTTTCTTCGACCTGTACGGCAAGCGCTAGAGACGAGAAGCAAATGCCGGGAGCTACCTTGAAGTTGTACGGCTGGACGTCCTCGTAGCTTGTGTCGAAGACCAGGTCCAGGTCTGGCTGGCTGGGCATCTTGGGGACGTACTCGTGCCGGTTGATGGACGCAGCCACCGCCATCACCTTCTCGGCCAGCATGTCGCCCAGGCTTTCACGGTACTTCTGGCGCTCTGCACGGGCAACGTGGCCGGGCATCAGAGGGAACAATATTGCGGCAGCACTAGAAGTAGACGACATGCTGTCAAAATCTGGACCCCGTTAGAAATGGTACTTGAGGATTGCCAGTGCAAGTTACCATCAAGTTTCGCTTACAACTTGCTTGGCCACTCAATGCCTCCTGTTGGTGCGGCCTGCCGATGTTTTCCCGAAAACAAAAGAGCGCGCGTGAGAGGAGAACTTCTCCCATTTTCCGTAGAGGTGCTGCACATCGGTGAGCGGTCTTGTGAGCTGAAAGCTATACTCTGTTTCACCTTATGTTGTACCGCAGGAAAGGCTACAAGCGCGAGCTCCTTGCTCTGGGGCAGATCTCGGCGGCACAAGCTCTCGTGCAGTAAGGGCAGCTGTCAACGCTATGAGCTCGCGCTTCTAGCCTTCGCTGCGGTACACCATAAGGTGAAACGGAGTATAGAGATGGCGCCCAACGCACTCTTGCTCCGCTACCCAGGTAAAATATCTGCCTGTCATTGTCTTCGCCGATACCGAGGCGCTGCCGCGGTTGCAGAAGGCAGCAAAACTCGCACCCCCCCCCCCCCCCCCCTATGCACCGCTGTGCACGGCGAAAATATCGTAGTGTCACTCTGTGCTCGCGTATGTGGTTTGTGTTGGCATTTTGGAAGCTGCCGGAATGTAAATGCGCGTTCGAGTTTTGAGTGCCAGACAGCGATGAAATGTGCCAACTCCACTCGTGAAACAGGAATCCTGCAGTTGATGAAGTACAATGAAGTCTCTTCCGAACTTGAGTTCACACCGCTGAGTTACATGGCTGGCTACTTGGCCCTCGATTGCGAACAAAAGGTGACGATTTTTATTTGTAGACATTGTCGTAATTTCGAAGTAATTAGCTGAAACATTTAACTTAGCAAAGCAATAAGAATTTCTCAGTGAAAGCAAGGAAGGCTAATGTGTAGAACCCGCTAAACTTTGCAGGTGACATGTCCTGAATGCAAGTGCAACTTAAAGGGGCACTGACACCCCAAAGGCCGTATTTTTTTTATTGTCTAAAACGATGCAAGTTGTAGTCATAAACACGCAAAAAAAAAAACCGCATCGCGTAAAAAAAAATTTTTTGCGCGCACGCGCCCCTTTTTATTTTTGGAGTTTGATTCTCCCGTCTCCTCGCTTCTTTTGATTTGTGACGTCAAGAATCATGAAATTTAGAAGCTTTGTAGGCGACATCTCTATAACATTTAATAACGGAAATCCTAAAACGTTTTTTAACGCAATTGCGAACGCACTACAGCCCTTCTTTTTGAAATGCCAAAACTTGGGAGTTTGTTGTGGTGCCGTCTCCTGGATTTGTATCCTCCCACGGAAAACAGGCGACACCGCTCAAAACCAGTCCGCCGGCGCTGGCTCCTTTCCTCCTCCCTTTGGGTCGCCATGGCAACAGCAGGGAGTCGTGAAAAAAAGTGGACTCTCAGGACTCCGCAATATTTGACGTCAACGCACCGGCGCGGATCGCGCGGGAACTTCGAATTTGGCATTTGGAAATTTTTTTTTTTACTTCACAAATACTGAATTCCCAAATTTCAAATTTTGAGGGTAATGTACCGGCATCGTTATCAATCGTTTCGGAAATTTAAAAAAATATGATTTTGATGTGTCAGTGCCCCTTTAAGGGAAATGCATCACATGACGGAGCATATCAGTTCATGTTTAGCCTTGACTAAGGAGGACTCGGCTATCCACGACCTGAAGCTGTCTGGTTGTGCAAGCTCGTCTGCACGTTTGTCGAGAGGGCTCTACAGTCGGCAGAGATTCATGGTTGTAGAAGGATTTGCAAGGTCCTCTCGAGTGCTGTGCTTCCACACCTTATGGACTGCCTGCTGATGTGGTGTGTTAACTGCCGAGACCCCTACCACAGCAAAGAGCTCTGCGAGCTCTTTCTCAGAAAACTCCTCAAACCTGTTTTGGCAAGCTGGGCTGGTGACCTAAACAGCCCACTAGAGAATATATTGAGGCTTTCGCGGAAGCCTCTTTCTTGAAAGGTACTCCGCTTGTGAACTGTATGACTTCCTTGGTCTGTTTTTTGTGAACAATGAAGTTTATATTGCTGAAGTTATGCACGCGGAATGCGACTTTATATTGTCCTTCACAGATGAATAAATGGCACAGCTCGCCCGTGCTCGAGCGTCGGTTAAAACTGGAAATCATACGGCCTAGCTATATCCAACTATAACTCCTATATTACAGTGGTAATAGAAACGGGGCAACAGTCACAGGAACAAGAAAACAACAATTCGCCAATACTGCCAGCAGAATGCAGCTCTAGCGCGCAGCCTGCAGCTGAGTGAGCTTTTCGCAGAAAGAATCATGTGCTTTTATTCTACACAGATTTGTCACATCAGTCATGCAATCTGGCACTCGTTTCAATTAAAACTTCCGGCTTCACGAAAAAAAAAAAAAAATCTAAATAGCCACACCGGACCGGGCGTACCGCTCCTCTTTCACTACATTTCATCTTAGCTTAGCATGGACTAACCGCGAACGCTGTGCTAGCGCGAGCGGCTAGCCTTTACTGCCTTGACTGGAGCACTCGCTGCACAAGCGCTCATGCAGCAAGCCGAGGCTTCCTTCGAAGCAACTATCTCACACTTTTAGCACGCACGGCTAACAAGTACATACTAACGTGAAACGAAGTATAGAGTTCCTCGATATGCTCCCCCGAAAGGAATTCTATGTTTCACCGATAACGAGTGCCACAGCTGGCGCTGTGGGGTGAAGTAGAACTATCGCTCTCACCAGCGGAGTGAGGCATACGGCAGACCGCTCCCAAGGGGAGTCCTAATCGAGTGGCCGTGAAACCTGTAAGCTGACCTTTTTATTGTTCCAGAGAAACTAAAGCCCCTTGATAAAATTCACGCTTCTTACAAGTACCGACAGCCACACCTGCCGACCATGAAGTTTGACTTGAAAGGTGGTTCTTAAAAGGGCAACTCCAGTCAAATTTCGATGTTAAGAAAACAATGCAGTCCTATGTCGCATCATCCGAAAAGCCTACACATAAAATATTACGACGCAATTTTGCCTAAAAATTTACTGAACCAACCAACGAAGTCGCAGTGGCTCCACGGTCACCAAACTTTGCCCCATCTAGTGGGCAACGTGCGGAGAAGCACAGTCATTCGTTGATTACGTAGCCAATGTTTCAGTGTCACATGATGTCCAGTAGTGAACGAACAGAACAATGTTGCCTGTTGCAGAAAAGGTTTCGGCTTTGCTTTGCGATTTTGCATGAGAACTATTTAGCTTTTCGGGAAGTGAATAACATAGAACCATTTATTAGTAGTTTTGACATGATAATCCCCCGTAATCCCAAATTTTCGTGAATGACCGAAGTTGCCCATTAAGCGGGATTTTCACAACTCCGAGGCGGCCGGCGGTTGCAATCATTGGACCCGATCTCACGCTCGAATGCCCTACGAAACTCTGCTGCAAAGCTTGTGTCTAATCATTTGGACGTTAGACCCTCCCAAAGTTGCCTCTTTTGGCCACCAGCCGCGCTCACAAGCAGCCAGTCAAGACGCCTCCTGTTCATTGCTTTGGGACTATTGTTGCGCAAACATGCAAGCCATGCACCACCATTTGCCTGCACGGGCTGCATGGGATATGGGCCTCGCGCGTAGCCTCAGATCCACAATACAAGGCGCAGGGGCTGTCGTTTCCCGTGATCAGTGACTGAAGCTCATTTTCAGGAGACTGCGCCCCTCATTTTACCTCCTGCAGCTCAAGCGTATGCAGTAGGCACTTTTTTACGATGGATATTAAAGAGGACCGGTCTAGACAAGCCTTCTTTAGCGTCCGTTTGAGTGAAGCCTTAGCATCCTGCAGAGGCTTCATTCAAAGCCCAGTTTTGTTCAGGCCTCCCTGTCATCCAAACTGGATCAGCCCATGTATGCTTCTACAGCCTCCTTTAGCGCTGCTTGACTGGCTGACGCACTTCAAGGTAGTGACGGGCGCCCAACGACAGGTAGAGTATGTAGTTACGAAACGCGAGCGTATGGCATGGCGAACACCTTTAACACTGCTTAGCAGACATCACAGCGGTTGTAACCCAGAGGACCCTGGCCATTGCAATTCCTCTTTACCGTCTGGTCCTTGGCCTCGACAATAAAAGCTTTCAGTACTCACCATTTCGATGTAGTGAAAGTTGGGTCATATCTACCGTCCCCTACATTTATTAACTTGTTGCTGATCACACACTACGAAATATGCGTTCCAAAAGTATTGGATTCACGCACATTGTGGTAGTCGGAATGCACGGCTGAAAAGCACTGTCTTCAATGTATCGGGAGGCGGCAACCCTGACAGTGATCATGCGAAGCAGGCACAACGGCGCCGAAGCACGAGGAAGCCAGAAATTGGGCAGGCATTGTCAGCATAAAGGAGGCCATGATTGGTGCCTTTGATGCTACTTGTAAAACGAAAAACAAATGCATTACAGGGCTTCAAAAGAGAGGTTGAATTAGGGCTCGTTTCTAACTAGGAAAAAAATATGCCACGACGAGTTATGCATTTGGAAGATGGAAGGTGACCATATAACATAAGCATCGCTCCTTTTGTTCGGGAACTGACCGTGTTCATTTGGCAGCGTCACCACGTTGACCTTGATGTTCCACACTTCCCAGGGAATGCTTTCTGTCGGCAAGAGCCAGTGACCGCGCTTCTTCTGGTAAAACTCCAGTGAGATCTGCACCATGCAAGAGAGGAAACGGGATCTTAGTAAATCTACAGCAGCATATTGGCACCAGTGACTTTAGGGAGGATTTCGTCACCTTCTGATCTTGCAAGCAAGCATGAAGCTCATGCCAGGCTATTATAACACATACTGGTCAAACAAAAACATTAGTGAGGGAAAAATATATTCATATCTGTGAAAGCGAGGATCACGGGGACACCTGTGCCGCTGCTTCTCGCTGACAACATTCCCAAGCACAACATTTAGAATCTTTTCTAGCAAGATAATGCAACATCTCATTACAGTCAAGAGCATTACCCATAACTGGACATCCATGTAGCTAATATTACATACAAAGAAATGAGCAGACTAAAACACTTCGCTGCTGCCAAGAAGCTGAAGGGAAGTGAAGAAAGACTAAGATAGAGGTTTCTTTTTTTTTCTCACCTGTCCTTGCCTTGGGCCATCAGCACTCCTGAGCTGTTCGCTGAAGGCAAGCACGTCCTTGCTGAGGTTCTGGTTAAGTTCGTCCGAAGCGCAACGCACCTATGGAACCAAAGAGAGATGTGGTGTCGTCCACGCTGTAGGCACAACTGACTTCGCTTAACATAGTGAGCCAATTGTATACACCCTTCCAATATTTACAAGTCCTCAGCCCAGCGTGCAATCTCCTTTGCTTAGCATGCACATGTTCATCTGCTTAGAAAACAAGCAAATCACGTGCAATGCGCACAAACACTTAAAACGGAACTGGCCAGGAGTCCTCTTTTGGAAAGTTCTATCATGACTAATTCGGGTGGTCATTTCCCAGCAAAATATTTTGCCCTATGTTCGGCAAGGGCGTCTGCGTGGTGAAAGGCTGGCGAGAGCGCGTTGTTCGGGTGGTACTACTCAGGTGTGTATCGGCAATTTACTGGTAAAATATATGCTCAAGCTCCAAAAGGTCGGGCAGCTGGTCTGCTAGACTATATTTAGCATTGTCATATCTGAATCGGAAAAAGGAACCAAACGAAATCATGCTCGACGATAGCGAGTTCAAGTAGAAAACAAGGCCATTGAGATTGACACCCCTTTGTGCTCCAAGAAGAAAAGGTAGAAACAAAAAACAAAGATAAACATAAAATATGCTAAAGGAAGCTCACACAAGGCCAGTTCGCTTTAGAAAACAATTCATCCACTGTAAAAAAAAAAAAAAAAAAAGAAATGACCGCATCTTCACGTGGTGATTGATGTTGATTGGGGTGAAGCTCTGGTGGTGCTGATGATACTGATTTTGTTCAGAGGAAGTGCTGATATTTTTTTTATTGCTCATAGGTAGTGCAGAGTTCCGGGTTGCGTTGGTATGGAATGTGTGGAATGGAATGTGGTTTTATACACATTTGAGCATTTGACCGCAGCGCCCTCTCGTCTATAAACGTTGAGCGGCTACATGCAACGTTTCATCCATGACATCCCCAGCTCTTGAGTTACTACCACATCTCAGAGCCCCCTACTAGTCCCACAGTCGTGGCCGAGCGGTTAAGGCGATGGACTAGAAATTCATTGGGGTCTCCCCGCACAGGTTTGAATCCTGTCGACTGCGCAAACATTTTTTCTTTTTTTAAGAAGACGAGTTGGCAATCGATGTGAGCACGGACGTTGGACAAGGCTAGACCCTAAGGAGCTTCGCCCCTAAAAGTATTGATAGTGCTGCAGCTTGAAACTTGAACGCGCATCACAATTTCCAAGGGGTGGACACAACGAAAGGAGTGAGGATTCATTAAAAGGTGATAACAAGAAAATAGAGTAAAAACAATGACGCTGGTAAGCCTTCTGGAAGCCTCATAAAATGGCAACAACTCTTCGAAAACCCAAACAAAATACACTGACGGTGCCTTGTGTTAGGATGGAGAGGGTCACGTGGTATGCCGCTGGCACGGTTTCGGTTGCCGGTGCCGCCGGCAAGGGTTTCATTTCATTCCATTTATTCATTTGGTCAGTTGCCGGTTTGCCGGCAACTGACCATCTGAATTCATCATTAGTTATTCCTTTTTTTTTTTTTTTCTGGCAACCATCATTAAACTCTATGGAGGACCGCAGAACACGCCACCAACCATCGAAGCCAATCCAATCCAATGCCATGTCATTGAAGTCAATCCAACATCTTCAGGAGAGGCGACGCCTCACGCGCAGTCACGTGGTACGTTCACAGAACTGGACTGGCTGGGATCATAGAGTTATTATAATGTACGCTAGAGGTTCAACTGGCGCTAGTGTCTATGCGACTTCCGGGAGGCAAATTGAAGCAGACAGCAACCAGTCCACTTTTGCGGTGCTCCTGTGCATTCCTATGGGAAAACGCGTGTAAAATTTGTCTCTTCGCCGGAAAATAACATAAATAACTTTTATTATTTCGGTTGTACCGGATAGTGCGTACATTTATTAACATTGTAAAAGTGTAATTGCTTTAATTACAGCACTTTTCTTTACCACTGAACGATGTTAAGCTTCGCTATATTTCAGGCCCAAACCTATGTTTCATGGCAGGTATGTAAAAACGAGCGACGATTCTAAGCAAACTAACGATCGAAAAGAATGTAGAGTGTGTTCAAGGTTCGCTAGCATTGCGGTGGCACTTATATATTGCTAATATGCCCGTCCTCTCGCTCTATGAAAATGACTCCTTCGTGCTTCTTTACAACGGTTAAAAAACATTTGAATATAAGAAATAAAGTATGTGGACTATGAAAGGTGTGCCTTTTTATTATTTCCTATGCCGGGCAGTTTTTATCGGGCACCTATTCTCTGACTTCTCCCTATTTGCAAAGATTTGGAGCGTGCACAGGCGTGCGGTTGATGATTGGAACCCAGAACATGCATCATTTGCACATATTCATGAGCAGAAAGAATAAAGCAGTACTTATTTATTGCAAAATTTATTTTGATCACCTGCATGCACAAGGAGTTACTTATCCAGTGTTACTGCATAGTTCTTGCCGCCTCTCTTGGTTTTCCACATGTCTTTCCCGTGTTCGCGCTAACAGTGTCCGACAGTGCACATAAATACATGTACGAAGCGGTATTAGCACCGCTTTTCATGCCACGAATTTCGAATAAAAACGCCGTAACTGACCAATTATTTTGTCTGCGTGACTGAGAAATGTTCCAATGTGCCAGTACGTACGAAATATTCGTGATATTTGCTCTTATAACCGAGCGCAGCGAGAAAATGCACTCGCTTTTTCCCATAGAAATGCATTACCGGAAGTCAATTTCGGACTGGTTGCTGTCTGCTTCAATTTGCAGCAGCACACTAGCGCCAGTTGAACCTCTAGCGTACATTATAATAACTCTATGGCTGGGATGGATCGCAGCCTCTGCTGCAGTCCACCGCAAGGTGAAACGGAGTACAAATTTTTCGACTTTTTTACAACTTTTACCTCGGTGGTTTTGGAGCTCCACTTTGTGAAGGATTCACTGGACATCATTTGTTTTCTTATTATAAGGATAAAATACGAACAGACACTCACGTATGTGAAGTCGACGAAGTCACAGGTGACGTCTTCAAACCCAATCGTCCCGACGGAATAGCTGCCTTCCCGTTTGTAGTGAAACTGAAAATAAAAAAAAAAGGAAGAAAAACAGAAATATATATGCACATAAAAAAGAAAGAAAGAAAAGGAGCCGAGGTCAAGGTTTGCGCTCGGCGAGATAAACCGATCGCGCCGATAGTGAAAGGATTGTTTGTTGCGCTCACCTTGCCTAAGGTCCGATGGAACAGCAGCGTGTGAAAGATTCCCGATACCGCTTCGTGAACTTGACGGCCCTCCAAAGACTGCAGGAACAAACAAAAGAAAAATGCGAGCGATCATGTTTGACTTCGGTGACGCCGTATGCGTGAAACGGCGCGCTGCAGTTCAAGAACACCAAACGCGTCACAGCAACTGTGTCACGGTGTCGTAACCAGTCGTAACCCTTCGTAGAACAGAATGACGCAACGCTCCGAGAAGCATATTTCGACCTAGTCATAACACGCCCCAAACTCGAGAATACTGGAGTGGCCCAGATACGAAGAGGACAAAGGCTCGAAGAGATCGTCCACCCAGGGAGTGCAGAAATTTTTGGTCGGAAGAGGCCACGACCAACAAAGCGAGATCAGCTGATTCTGCGCTTCCCTGCCCCATTCTGCGACCAGATCGCGATCCCGGGGTCACTTACTAGTTCAAAAACTTGGGACCTTGCGTTCATGTCGACTTCATAACAAAGGAAAAAATCGTGGAGGCCTACTGAGCGTTTCAGCTGTTATTGTGGCGCACTGCTACTTCTGCAGAGTCGCGGGAGAATCCCCATCCGAAATGATACACGTACTCTCGAAAACAGTTGTCTTCTGAAACAAAACAAAACACTAAAACAATGTTGCGCTAACGTTTGTTAACGTCTTCAATTTTTATCAAAGTTTGACTGTGAATATTATAGAGCGATTTATTATCTCGGGTTTTTCTTGAGCCCAAGACCGCTAGGTCGCTAGGTGGCTAGGTCACAAATGGCGGCTGATTTGAAGTCGTCGTCTCATGGTTTGGCTGGTCATCGGGTAATGTTTGACCTCGCTGTTGGTGCGAAGCTTTGGAATATTTTGGGTTTATGATTGTATCCAATTTATTTAGACGACAGTCCGTATCATCTTTGTGCTGTTTAGCAGCTTGTTGCTAAAGCATGAGTCTGAACCCGAAGCGTCGTAGGAACACACAACACAGAAAGGAGACAGGTAGGTGTTCTCGACCCATTATCCTCGGATCACTGGGCCAACTAGGCCGACTAGGCTTCCAAAGTCCCTCTTCGACACCAGAAACTTCCTAACGAAGCCTTTTCTGTTTACCCGTAGGTGACAGAAAGAAAATGAGTAAACGAAAAAGAGATAGTAGCGAACAGAAGAGTGTCACTGTCCGTTCTACGAAAGATCCCGAGACACCCGACATCCCCAGAAGCTGCCCGTTCCACAACTTCTCCGTCCTTGAAGTGGCGGAATTGAGGGGTTCTTTGCTGGGGTGGTACGATGAACACCAGCGCCAGCTGCCTTGGAGGGACATAGCCAAAGCAGACGGCGATCCCAACCAGAAAGCGTACGCCGTCTGGGTCTCGGAAATCATGCTGCAGCAAACGCGGGTCACCACTGTGATCGAGTACTACAAGCGCTGGATGAAGGTACGGTCAACTTTTAAAAGCAACTTGGTAAAGGGTCAAGGTCACGGTGCCTGTGAGCCAATCAGAGCGGTGGAGCGAGGCAGGTGAAAACGTAGCGAAGGAGTACACTAGTTCCGCGGAATGCCGTGACTGGCCTCGCTCTGGCGCTCTCTAAAATTGGCTACTGAACTCCATGTGAACAGCATCGCTGGACAGAATGTTCATGCTTTGGGGCAGTGAATTTACGAGAAATCGTCCGTTACACCATATCGTGTGTACGAGGAAATTTTTCCTACTTACTTGTGGCAGAAATGGCCCACTGTGGGGGACCTCGCCAGGGCAAGCATCGAAGAGGTGCTGCAAGCCTGGGCGGGCCTCGGCTACTACCAAAGAGCGAGGCGTCTTCACGAGGGAGCGCAGGTAAGAGTTAAATGCCCATCCTTTTACCAAATGAACAGTCATCTCATTTTATGTTTCATATTACCCCGAAATGAAAATAACGCTGCAGAGAAAAACAAACTGGTTGCGACACATTATGCATCACATAGTTTTATCGCTGTATATCGCCCATGGTGCCCGTGTTTTATAACTGCTAATAGCTGGAGCAATACATGCGTGTCAGTCGGTGGCGACAGTAAGGAATCATGTCGGTAACATGCCCGTTAAGTTGAAACCGGCATCGGGGAATAAATTTGTTTCGTGTGCTCCTACTTCCGCAGCATATCACTAAAGAGAGTGAGCAAGAAAACTGGTACCATAGTCTTTCACCTACCGTAAAATACCGCGCATCCACCCAGTCCACATTAAGCGTCCATTCCCAAATTTGTAAGATCTGAGGAAATACGCGCAGTACATTTATATGTAAATTTGTTGACCGGACAAGTGCCCATCCCCCATTCTATCGCGATTATTTCTAAATTTTGAGTGGGCGCTTTCCCGGTATTTTACGGTATGTCGTTTGCTACAAACAATTTCTATAATACTTTGCGGCGTCGGTAGAGGGCGCCGCCTGTTTTGTGAATGTCCTATTGAACCCAGGCTGTAAGAGCCTTGGAGCATAAGCTTTTGCTCCGCAGTACCACGGCTGCAGTGCCTAAACTCGCTTGGCCGTTAATATCCCACCCCCATACTACCGGTGCTCGTTGCCTTCCATGGTGCATGTGCACGCTCAAGGCTCGGGAGACTGAAGTGTTATGGAACGTGAGCAGCTCACCCTGAAGGTGGGACGACTGAAACTCCTTCCCGTCGACGATTGCTCGTGCCCAATCCAGAAAGTGGTGCGAGACCTCGGAGGCCTCTTCCCCAACACCCCCAAGCGCCTGGCCCGTGAAATTCCTGGCGTGGGATGCTACACCGCAGCAGCGGTTGCCTCCATCGCGTTTGGGCACCCTGCCGGAGCCGTGGACGGCAACGTCGCCAGGGTCTACTCTCGTATGCGGCTGCTGGGCGCCACCCTCGGCTCGTCGCCGTCCGAACGGGCGTTGTGGTACGTGCAGCCTTGCTCTTTGATTGGTGAATTTACCAATACCATTCCTGATACTCATATTTCGAAAGTGGTCCCAAAGCGGTAACAGATGAAGTTGCAGTTGCCAGTATGTTGTGCTGTTGCGGTCGTGGCGGTTGGTCAAAATTAATGCTGGCGGCAAAAAAAGGGAGAAGAAGCGATGCGGAGCATAAGTTTGTCTGCTTCTCGCACGTGGGTCGTGATGATGTGAGAACGCAGGGCACCGATTGGTTCTGATTGAAAAAAAAAATAGTGGGTAGACCCCAAGGCATCTAGGTTTGGGGTGTATCCACTATCCTTTCAATCAAAGCCTATCGGAACTCGGCGTCGTTCTGATGTCACTGCAAGCCCTGCGCAAAAAAGCAGACGGCTTGCTCTCTGAATTGGCTCGCTACGACGTGCCAGCTGCTACGATATAATTTGTTACCACGAAGGGACTACTTTTAATGCGCGGCCAGATTACGGAGCAAAACTGAGGGAGGCGAAGGGATGAGGCTGGGTGCGAGGGAAGGATTGTGTATGCGACGAAGCTCCACCCCCAGAGCTGCTCCTCGGTCTGAGGCAGACGACGTCTTGGTGTCCGGATCTTCGTTCGTTGCAACGCGTCTGGTAGTTGTTACTTGACAAAAGAAACACGCCCTTCGTGGTATTTCCTCACCCTTTTCATGCCGGTGCTTTCCAAAAGCCGTAGAAAACATAAGAGAGCCATTGCTCTGACTAGCAGACAACACTACCATTTGGCATTCGAATGCCACACCCTTATGCCACTGTTTCCTCCGCACGAGGAGCCAATGATGCTTATGTTCACTGGAGGGCGACAGTGCATAGACATAAAGGCAGCTAGCTTTTGTTTCTATTATCCTTCCAGTCGGAGCTTGGTCCCCCGGCATCACCTCACCACAAAAAGTGCCAAGCCCTTGTCTCCTTCTCTCCTTCCATTTCACTCCGTATGGGACGCAAAACAGTTGCAGTCAAAGATGTATTCTGGTCACTCTAGTCCCCGTGTTTGACTGCAAATGCACGTCTGGTGATCTTCTACCCTTACAGGGCTGCGGCCAACGAAGCGGTCTGCCCGGTTCGGCCCGGTGACTTCAACCAGGCCGTCATGGAGCTGGGAGCGGGGGTCTGCACTCCGAGGAGTCCCTCGTGCACTCAGTGCCCCGTGCGGAGCGTCTGCCTGTTGTACCAAACGGTAGGGCAACCGCTCCAAGCACAGCGTGGATTCAATGACGCATTAGCTCTTTGAAGGGATCGCATAAGGCTAACACTACGGCGCTTGCGCAGTAGTTGTATTGGCTTGCACCGAGATCTCGGCACATTCATGTCTTGGTGCCCTCACGAATACTGCGCTCGGCTTGAAATGTGGCTGCATTCAGTCACTGCCATTCAAACCAGTGGTGTGCGAGTAAGACTAGTGAGAGGTGTTCTAGCTAGCTCTACATTGTGAGAACATCCCATTTCTTAAGCCTCTAATAAACTTGGCTTTTTTGATCACAAAGTGAATTCCTCAATCTCTTATGTTGTAGGTAGTGCAGGGAAAGAACACATCTTACCATCTTGGCACAAGTTATTTTTCTGTCTTGTTTACTTACTTGGGATGTGTGAATAGCGGTTTGAATCGAATAGAACAGCGCCTTGATGTGGCTTTTTCTTGTGCTAGGAAGGTTAACCCTTTCCTGTCCATGAAGGAAATGCCTGCTCTGTGTGGCTTTATGTCACACTTTTTTTCCCGGGGAAACTGTTATGTTTACAATATGATGCCTTACATAGAAAGGAAGCTGAATAAATGGGCTTTTGAATGATGCAAACGTCAAAGCAGAAACTAGAATTGTCAAACACTTTTTTTGTTTTCAAGATCTGGTCTAATAAACATAGTAAAAATATAGCTGTATCTTAAAAAAAAAAGAAAAAAGCGAGATATCCAAAATGTTTCTAACATTTTAACAAAGCTCTCGGCAAAGATTAGAGTTCTAGCTCAAAAACGTTTTGTGCTACTACAAATCAACTCAAGCCCAATAGCATGACTGACATGCCATTGCGCTAGGCAGTTTTTTCAATGTGGCAAAGCATGGTTCGCCAACACCAAAACGTGACGATCCGGCTTCATTTTTCGACCCACTGCTGCTATTCGAGTCCGGAAAATCGACAAAGGATTCTTGAGAAGTGCCACGCACACGAGTGCGGGCCAGACCCGTCGCAGCAATCACGGCTTTTGGCAACAAGTGATTCATGCTCAACCAAGAAATCGCTGTCACATGGAAAGACAAAGAGAATAGCACATAAACCTTCTCATGGATAGTCTTCTAACTACCCATGAGAGGGAGCAGCAAGTGCAGGAGCTCTGCGGAAGTTTTGATTTGGGCCTCCACGTCCATCGATCACGGGCGAACAACGCTTTATGTGCGCATCCAGGAAAGAGTTGAGTAGGATGCAGTTCTATTTGATTCTAACCACTATTCACATACCCTTATTACTTACTGACTGCAGGAGACCGCAAAAAAGTCTATCGGACGGGAATCTGCACCTTTTGTTGCGGACATCGAGGCAGGTGAGACTTAAAAGCGGGACTTAGCAACATGGTCGTCTCAGATCCCAGCTTTATCATCCCTCGGCAACTTAGCCACATTGACTCGGCGTACTCTCCCTACACTAAACCTTTTCTCGCAGTACCTGGCTGTGGATTGTGCTTGCCCTCAAAGTACGGAAACACTGAGATGTGAGTTGGAGAGTTGGATTGCACAACTTCCTCCGCACTTCGGCACATAGAAAACTGGAATGGATGTTTCGATGAAGCGTTGCTAATGTTCACAGGGCGATGTGTGACGCAACAGTCTCAGTTATACCGCCTTGCATGAGAGTAGTTTACACCCTAAGCTAGACAAACCCTTCATATGTGTGCAAAAGCAACTGTTTACATGTAGCACCAGTTTATGAATGGGACCAAATTATTTATTTATTACCCTCAGGACTTGAGAGCATTACAAAAAAAAAAAAGCTCATCTGCTTTTCATTGTTACTGATCGTTGTATGCAGTGGCATAGGCATTTATATTTAGGGGGGGGGGGGGGTGGAAATGGGAAGCTGGGTGTGAAGAGTGGGTGGGGGACGGGGCTGCATCATATTGGAGTAGGTTTAGACCCTGAAACCCCCCCCTCCACCTACGCCACCGGTTTTACGGATGGTCCTTTGACCGGCCCACGTTCAATCTCCAGCCACAGTACTCACAAACGTTTTTTGACTCTCATGGTTCTCATCGGCCGAGGCAGATAGCTGGCTCACAATTCTGGAGGCTTTATTTACATCTTCGGCCCCCTGCCAATTACGAGAAACAAAAGTCGCATTCCGTTTGTCGGTTGCAGGGACGCAACGCAGCTGTACCCGCACAAGGCGGCTAAGAAAAAGCCCCGCCGAGAGACCCACGCGGTGTCGGTCCTCAGGTCAGGCGACCGGTACCTGCTGCTTCGCAAGACCGGTCAGGGTCGTCTGCTAGAGGGCCTCTGGGAGTTTCCCAACCGGCAGGTCGATCCTCAAGGCTTGGCAAAGAAGTCCCAAGACGAAGAACGTCGGGTTGTGTCGCAGATTAATGCCCAACTTCTGAACAGTGCGGGAGGCAAGAAGCGTGCGAGGCGTCTCGGAGAGGTCAGTCCTTTACGGCGGTAGTCGTATATGGCCCGTAACGTCAGCCGGTCGGTGGTGCGTGATTATTGTCGTGGTCGAGTGGGTTGCCATGGCGACGGCGGCTGAGAGAGTGGCTTGCCGTTGCAGAGAGAGGGGAGCGCAGCTGGGGCCCTAAACTCGTCAGACACAAAGTTGGAGCCCAAAGTTTATGGAGCGCGCCGATTGGACGCTTGTGGCAAAACGTGGTGTCATCGTCGGGCAAGTTCAGTCGGTGCGCTCCGTGAGCTTCGGCCCCAGCTTTGTATTTGATGAGTTTAGAGCCCCTGTTGTGACATCATCGCGCTGGAATGCAGAGCAGCACGTTGGTGGCAGCGCACACTTCACGTGGCTGGGAATGAATTTCACTGCACGTCCGGCGGCTTGTGGAGGCGAATTCTACATTATTTTAGGGAGCAGATTGAGTGTATAGTTTAATTGTGCTTCATCAAAGGTATATTTCACAGGCGGGTTTTACCTTGTAAAATTGCAAGGCATAGCTCCCTTTCTGTACAAAATAGAGCCGAAAAACTTGCCGGGGTTAACGGCGGACGGTGATGCAGACGACCGAGTCGAGTGGTGGGATTAGCTTCGGAAGGTGTAGCTGACCAGTGAAAGAGAGCAGACGACACGCAGACGAAGTCCGTCGGCAGCAAGAGTGCCGTCGTTATGCAACTGTGTCTGCTTTTATTTTTGTTACTTCGAGGTTTGCTAGCAGTTTGCATTTTAATAGACCACGGTCATTGCGGGCAGTCTCAATACTTTTAAAAGGTAACACCATCTCGCAATGTGCGCGAAAAGCTTGCCCCGCCACTCGACTCGGTTGCCTGTGCCGCAGTCCACCATTGACCTTGGTAAGTTCTTTGGCCCTATTTTGTACAGAAAGGGAGCTACGACTTGTAATTTTACAAGGTAAAACTAACCAGTGAAATAAACCTTTGACGAAAAATTTAAATTGCTACGTTCAGGCGCCTATTTTTGTGGCCCATTATAGATTCAGCCTCGGCATTTCGGTCATCTTATATATGAAGAGCAGGCTGCAGCGATGCAGTTCATCACACAGTCAGGCCAGCAAACACGATCTGGACGCAGAGGCCTGCAAGCAAAAGTGATCTAAGGCAGCGTGGAACAGTTCCGCAGCCACCGCCACCACTTCACTTGCAAGATACGACAATGAGCCTATGAAGTTTTCTTTAGAAGTTTCATCGTGGCCGTCATAGATGTTTTGACGACTCTGGACTTTTCCTAAACTTTGAAATTGTGTGTGTCACAGTGTGGAGCTATTGTCTTTGAAGATATTAGAAAAAATGTTTCTTAACTGCACACATTTGTTTTCAGGGCAGCTTTGAAGTACTACTGTTTGTATAATATCTCTCATGCCGTGTATGCAACTCTCCCTTTCTCCGCTTACATTGCCATCAGTCGCTCGGACTCAGTGATTTGCGGTCACATCACGAGTCACACCTTTTCTCTGTTATTTGTGCTCCTCCCCTTTGCAAACTGAGCGAGGTTTTAATAATATTACAACGATAAAAAAGTGTCGACATATGTTTGCAGGTGACTCACCTGTTTTCGCACATTCACGCCACGTACTGCGTTTACGAGACGACGCTAGACGAGGAGTGCGAGACGGAGGGCTCCTGGATGTCCGCCGCCGAAGTCGAGTCGTCGGGAGTCTCGACGGCGATGAAAAAGGTGCTGTCGCTGGCGGCCGGAAGAGCCATTGAGGTGAGCCTTGGTCCCGCTAGAGTCACTAAATTCGCTTAGAGCAGGGGTCTCCGAAGCCCAACCTTCGTGCCAGATCCTGCCCACGGAGGTGTTCCGACTGGCCCGCGGCAGGGTCCCGGCGCACAAATAAGCGCTCGTAAAGAAATGGGGCCAGAACCACACACCTACCGCGTAAGCTAAATTACCAGAAAACAGGGCCGGGCAGAGATACTCAAAAAGTATTTTGGAATAAAAATGCTGAGATACATGTAGCCAAGATGCAGGTGCTCGGACACCTTTCCTTCTATGTGACGGGATATTTGTTCAGTTTATGATAAGGTGTTCAGTTTATCATATGGTGAATTTCGGTGGTCGCCTCTCTTCTTTGGCCTTGCTTCAGCAGAGCGCCCCCTCCTCGCCGCCAGAGCTAACTCGGGATCCTTTTCAGCCGATCACAACTGATGGGTTCAAAGCGCTCTGACATTCTCAGAGCAGTCAAGGAAGTAACACTTCTTTACATTATTAATGCACTAAAAAAAAAAAAAAAGATTTTACAGTGTGCAGTACACGATCGAGCAAAATTTGCGCTCGCAATGTGATGAAATGACGGTTGTGACGTAAATTGTTCTATGCATCGGCACGTAAAAAGAAAATAGCAGTATGCAAATCGACTTTTGCAGAACGGAATGAAAGCCAATGTTTTGAAAGAGTTGTCAACTCATCGCATTATCGGCAGTGAACATGCTGCGATAGCAGTCATGCATACGACACAAGAGGAAAATATAAAATGGTTAATAAACCACATTTTTCTCACGGCAAAATATTGTGCATGCAGGATATAGCACATATCGCCATGGGACACAAATCACAGTGCATTAATGACAAATAATAAATCCTTTTCTTTCAACTCATTGATGGTGGAGACCGAGGGAAAAAGCTACCCACAGGCAGCTTGACGAGCCCTCGGCCCCCTTACAGTGGCAATAATGAAAATAATACAAACATTGCAGAGAAAGCATGTTACAACATTAAAACATCCAGAGATTTCTAAAACATGAACTTAGTTCCTCTTTCTGGAAAACAAACAATATCAGAAACAGAACGAAAACACTCCAAGACAGCTTTGTCAAAAGCCTAAAGAGTTTCTAAAAACACGTATCATAGTGCAGTTTCGACCACAAACATGCTACATCAAGCACCAAAAAAGCGAGTAAACAAAAACAAAAATATTCATTATATTCTGCTCTTCCTTTATTTTACAACACAAACCTTTGAACGTGAATGCACTTCTCCCAAACCTGAAAATTTCTTGAAGCGACCACAAAGCTGGGTAGAAATGTTGCGAGATTTGCGAGCTGTTCTTTGTCGGTTAGGCTCAGCGGATTCACCTCCGTGAGATGAACGATCTCGTGAAAGCACTGGGAATTTTCCCACGTTGACTTTTCCTGTTACCGTCCCAAACAAATGTCGTCCCATCCATTGTACTCCTCACACCGTCGAACGCACACGGACTTTGTCAAACCAGATATGAATCGCCGTTATGCCGGACCTTGCACACCACCTCAGACCACAGCCAACCACGTGATCCCCGTCCCAGTATTACGTGACGCCTGCGCCGCTCCGCACTTTGACGACTAGAAATGGAGTGCTAGGGAGCGCTCCGAGAAGGAGGGGCGCCCTCGGAAAGAACCAGCCGATCAGGCCACCGCACTCTCTTTCCTTACCCAATCTCGCGCGCTCTGGAGAGAGCGGTCGAGAGCGCTCAGAAAGGTCCACAAGAATTCACCAATAGAAAACCAACATTTAATTTTCTACAACAAATGTAACGAGATCCCCAAGCCCGGCAGAGTATCACGTTACAATGCGATACGTCGCAAATATATTTCAACACTCAAATACGAATACATTTTTCCAAGTATCTCAATACAGAGATACAGATACTCGAAAGTATATTTAAAATACAATCGCAACACATTTGCTTCGCGATACTGCCCAGCCCTGCCAGAAAATAAACGAGAGAACTGCCCATCATAAGGCGTGTCCTCTTGTCATATTATTCACTGGACATTGTCTTCACCAGCATCATCATTCTTAGTCGCAGTTTCTTGTCTAACTTCATACATTAAAATTCACATCTGTTCCCAAAAATATTGATTGTGCTCAGCGTCCCGTGTCGTATCTGCATATTGTCAGCACCCCCCCGCCCCGTTACATCATTCTCATTAAAATATACGTCCTGTGTGAATGTGCCATGTGCACTTTGATTTACGCCTAGTGAGTTTTCTGGGTCCCTATTATTGTGTAATGTAATAGTTTTTAGCTAAATACTAGACTGAAAAATAAACCAGATGTATTCATCCAACTTCCATTCTTATTTTCTTTTTAAATTTTACTCTAGCTTTAATTTTTATTTTTATTTAGTCATTGCTTACTTGTGATTATTTATTTAGTTTTTCCTCATTTATATTTACTTACTTCTTTTCGGGCCCTCTTTGCCCCTTAGCAAAAAAGTCTGAAGACCCCTGACTTAGGGTACCATTTTCCAGTTTTCTCCCGGGCGCCGCCATCTTGGTGCTGAATGCAAAGCGGGGACTGTTGGCGATCATTACGACGCGAAAATGTGAATTCCCGATCTTTAGATATGGCGTCAGAAAGCTCGGGCGATATTGTCTTAAGGCCCGTCCACACAGTTGCAGTTGCTTACGACCAAGTTCTTGCAATCTCCTACGTCGAGAAAACACGCCGATGTCATCTACGAGGCGACCCCGGAACTGCATTTCACTAGAGCGGCGGTTTCGCGGCATCTGCGTGATCAAATGGGCTTGCCATCTACGAGAAGTTTTCCGAGCCAAAAAAGAAAGAGTGATGCTCAAAAAAGAAAAACATAAAAATGCCAAGTGCTGTGTTTACTTGTAGATTTTGAAGGTGCTTTTTTTCGCACGGTTGTAAGCAGTTGCAAGTGTGTGAACCAGCCTTTACCCTGTTGCAGACTGTTTTAATGTTGACATCGCGACTTCCTACGGATGCCCAAAGGACTTCCGTGGGACCATACGTGTCTCATCTAGGAGGTCATTTCGGAGATTGCACAACTGTTCCTTCCCCCGTTTGTTTCTTCCCAGAAACCGAGGCAGCGATCCAAGTCGAGCGTTGACCCCAGACAGCAAAAGCTCAACTTCACATCTGTCGGGTCGAAGGCGTCGACATAAATAAATGCGCTTCTTTTTTGCGTGCGACCAACGAAGGTGACCGAACTGTTCACCTTTGGTGTCCGCTGTGCTAATGTTTGTCGCTTCTTCCGCCGTGCGTGGCTTGTAAGTGTGTTTCGATGCTCCCAGGATACACAAAATATTTTTTATGGTACTATTACAACATTTTGGTGAATTGTGTTGGTAAAAAATTTGTGATCCTCTTCTGTTTTGTGGATGATGACTGATTCCATGTGAGCATGTTCAGGAACAGACATTTTCTTTTTTTTTTTTTTGAGTAATGACACTGGTAGCATATGCAAGTGTGCTTTTTTTGTAGCACATGGGTCCTGTTCTTTTTGAAGAAAAGTCTGTTTGTATGGGTGTATTTTTTCTCCTTTTAATAATTTATATTGGCCTGTTTACCTTGATATTAGCAGTTTAGCTACGTTTGTGTGGACGTAATATTGTCATCGTGACATCCGGGCGGTGGCCGCGTGCGTTGCAAATGTTTCTACGCGAAACCGACGAAGCTTGCTTTCGACGAGTTGTGCCTTTTTTCTGCGGCGCTGTTCTTTCGTAAATTTTCACAACGCAAGTCTGACCGTTTTCGCATGTGTTTAAGAAACTTCTTCAGTGATTGACGACGAACGAGTAGAAAACTTGTCTTCAGCACGCCGCCACCAGCCTCTACAACGCTCGCAAAAACGCGATTTCGCTGCATGCAAGATGGCCGTCCGGTGGCCGCACTCGCGGAGCGGGGCAGCGTAGTGGTTCACTCTTTGGCAACGTTCTTTGGATTGCAGATCTTGTTCCCAATCATAGAGTTATTATAATGTACGCTAGAGGTTCAACTGGCGCAGTGTCTATGCGACTTCCATGACAGAAGTTGAAGCAGACAGCAACTGCTCTACTTTTGTGGATGTTCGCAGCCACCAAATATAATTAAAGTCGTGGGTCATGGAAGGTACACACAAACTATTAAAAAAAGAAAAGAAATATGATACCCATTTTCTTCTGACTTTCAAAAATCTGCAAAATACGGTGATTGACAAAAAGAAAGACATTTACAATTGTCTGCAATGCCGAATTAGAGAGCAGCTCTTGAGGAGGAGGAGGCGAGGGTATGCCCGTCTGATGTCACGTGTGACGTCATTATGGGAGACGTCCCATAATGCAACACGAGGTTGCACCGTATAGGCCGTGCGCTTCCCAGAAATTGCGTATTTCGTGGCGGTTTTGCTGTTTCCGGTGCGCCTTCTGAGTCACGTTAGCATGGTGCGGCTTCGGGCGGGCGGAGAGCATCTGCGCCAGACGGCGAAGAAACACGGACACGGAACTAGTGCCCTCGACCGATTGGCCGGAGAGGAGCGCCCTACAACGTCACAGCGCGTTTTCTTGCGTGTTCAGAAAAGTTGAAATCATCCGACATTCTTATGCGCGCCCGAAAGGCGCACGGAAGCAGCACGACGTCACGAAATACATAATTTCCGGGAGCCGCACAGCTTACGCGCGCAAGAAAACGTGTTCGTTTGGATGCGCTCTGAAAGACGGTCGCACAGCCACATGACTTCTGCCAACTCTCCCCTCCTCTGTATCTGCTTTCCAGTTTCAATTTCGATGTCGAGCTTTTGCGTTTTTTTTTTTTTACTTTATTAAATGATATATGTGACGCTGTAGCAAAATATTGATCGGGCGCAGTCTTCTGACAATAATAAATCGCGTGGCAAAAAAATTAAAAATAAAATTTGGGGGGGGGGGGGGGGGGGTGTTGGTGTCCCTTTAACTTCGCTATATTTCAGACCCAAACCTGTGTCTCACAGCAGCAGGTGTGTTAAAACAAGCGACGATTTTAAGCAAAATAACTGTCGAAAGGAATATAGTGTGTGTTCAAGGTTCGCCAGCATTCCGGTGACGCTACTATATTGCTAATATGCCAGTGTTCAAAACATTAAAAATGTAAGTTACAAACATTAAAAATGTAAGTAAAAATGTAAAACATTAAAAATATAAGTAAAATGTAGGTTTAGGTGAGGTGTCTTTTTTTTTTATTATTTTCTATGCCGGGCAGCTTTTATTGGGCACTTGTTTTTAAAGATTTCGAGCGTGCAGGTGATGTTTTGAACGTAGAACAAGCATCTTCACTCGGAGCAGAAAGAATATAGCGGTACTTACTTATTTTAAATCGGAATTGATTACGTGGCCTTCAATTTATTTTGATCGTACATGCACAGGGAGTTACTGATCCACTGTTATAGTTCTTGCCACACGGCAAGAACCCTTCGTTTGTTCTGCGCGTATTCATGCTCAAAAGCGCCGACGTCGTGTTCGTGCTAACAGTGTCCGACAATGCACATAGTGGCATGAAAGAAGCCGTTTTAGCACAGTTAATGCAATGAATCTGAAAGAAAGATGTTGAACTGACCAATTATTTTATTTGCCTGGCTGAGAACTGTTCCAAGCTACCTAGTGCGTACGAATTATTTGTGATATTTGCTCGTATAATCAAGCGCAGAGGAAAAATGCACTCACTTTTTCCAATAGAAATCCATTACCAGAAGTCCATTTTCGACTTGAATTTGGTTAAAAGTTTGAAGATTCGTCGAAGCGGTTCGACCGAGTCGAACCCCGAAAGTTCGACCTAAAAATTCGGTTCGACAGAAGTTCGCGAGACCCCTAATTGCAAGCAGTTTCGCGGTGTCAAACGAATGCCTTGGAGGCTCGCTGCAGCACCCGCTCGCCCGCTCGACGTGCAAGCCCGCCTTCCACTGACATCACGGCATTGAAATGCGCGGGTATATTTAATGTTGGCTTTGACATCATTTTCATAAAGAACAACAACAAAAAAAAAAAACATTTATTTCTTGCATGCGCTAGGTTTTATTAAAAGAAACGAAACAAGTTTAACGTCGGGGTAACCCTCAAGCTCAACTCGCTGTTTTTCGATCGAAATGAGTACCGGGCCAGCCGCCAGCGTTTGGCCTACGGGCCGGTGTCGCCTCAAAGAGCAGACGACAAGCAGAAACGTTTGAAAAAGCAGACGACAGTTCGAACGATCAGGCGGCCGTTTGAACTTGAAGACGCACTGAACGTAGTTTGCTGGTGGTCCGTACCACTTGACATGTTGGAACAAAACAAATAAATCGGGTGACCATGCTTCCCGCCCAAGCAATCGTGGTGCGACGGCGTCTGGTTTTCCTTTTTCACGGCACATACCCACGTTCTCGGACGAACCGAGCGCATGAAAACTGACATTTAAACCTTTCTCGACTCTTTTGGTACAGCCCCAGTCGCGGCGTTTTGACGAGAAGGCAGGTTTTTGTGTGATTCCTTTCAAAACAACGCAGGAATACACGTCTCACATGGGCACTTCCGCCCACAGCCCCGGACTGGAGGTGCGTCCGACGCGCCACCACCGCGCCGTGACGTAACAGAGATGTCGCTCCGATTAACCTTTTTACACATCTATTTAAGGTGCATACGACAGGAAAAAACAACACTCGTGTCGAACTTGAACGCGATAGATCTTAAACGCTGCGCGGAATGATGCAATGTAGGGAATCACAGTGAAACGACCTCTCTTTTTGACAACAGCTTGCGGAAGTTGTTGCTTGAGAATGAACCTCTCAAGGCTGGAACGAAGTAGGTCAGCAGGAAAGCCTGCTTTTCCCAACTGCTGCTGCATCTTGAAGCTACTTTCGGAGAAATGCGTGCACGACTTGGAAGATGGAGACTTGACAGGTGACCTTACTATGCCGTGATTAACTGACTTGGTGTGAGCGCTGGTGAAAGGGAGGTCTGGCTTCTCCGATCTCTGCTGGAAGGCCCAACGAAGACCCGAGGAATGAGGATGTAATCGTAAATCCAGGAATTGTAATCTTTCCAGGATTTTTCCGGGTAAAAGCTAGTCCCGCCGCTCTGTCTTTGAAAATTTCAAAGATGCTGTCAGCGGACACAGCGTCTGCTTAAATGACCAAGTAATCGTAAACGCTATGGTAACCCTGGAAGTACTTGTCCAACTGATCGTTATAATAGCCCTGTCAAAAAAAAAAAAAAAAATCACTAAGGTCAGGTGCAAGGCAAGAGCCTATACAAACTCACCTCTTTTGTCTGTAAATATTTAGGGATGGGCGAATATTCGGTTATTACGAATAGCCAATCGAATTCTGTTCTATTCGGCATTCGCTTCGAATCGAATTTAAGTATTCGACAATATAGAATTATTCGACCTTTCTAAATAGAGTCAAACTCGACTATATCGAACCCGTTTACATCGAATTATTTCTTATATGGAACATCGAACAAAACTGCAAGCTGGCTTTCCCCCAACGCGAGCGGTTGCATTGGGGGAAAGCCAACTTGCGAAACACACTAACTTTTTCTTTTTTTTCTGGTGGCCGCGTTGACCGTTTAAAAGAAAAGGAAAATGTCTTTTGCGGAGGAAGCGGAGAGAGAGTGCCATCAGTTTAATACCATCATTTGGTACTAAACTCCAATAAATTTCATACAAAAAGAGTTTTTTTTCCATTTGTTTTACGCAAAAACATGCTTTCTAAAAGCTCAAGTTGACCACAGTACAGACAAATGACAAAGAGTGGCGCTGTTGTCGTATTTAGCTCGGTCTCGGTGGACGCCAGTGGTCCAAGTTTCGACGGCGACTTTCCCAACTGAGTGTTCTAGTAACGTTGACTTGTGCCGTGATAAACAATGTAACATTGCAAGCTGCAAATTTGTTTAACAGAGACGCGAACGAAAACGACATCAACGCGCTGCATGCATGCCTGCTTTGACGTCAAGCCGCCACGGTGGCGCTGCTGTCGGCACAACGCGTTCGCAGACGCTCCACGTGAATCTCGTTTCTGCGCAAGCGCAGTGACCACATGCTGGTGTGAGCAAACGCGGACTTGTATGTGCATGTTACATAATAATAATAATAATGAGTTCGTTTAGCAACTAACTGCAAAACGGACTTCTGCCTGCTCGAAAAAGTGCTTCAAAGCGTATGTGACCAGTCACATCATGCATATTTCAAAAGAAATTACGTAATTGTTACGAGAGAAATATGCAATTCTGACCCCGGTATCAACTGGGACTCTCTGATATAGACATAAAGCCACACCGCTAACACATCATGCAAAAGACAGTCTTATTCAGACACAGCCTGAGGTGTGTCTCTTGTGTATTGGTCATACAAAAACAGCTGTTTGCAGACGTGTTCAAAGCGTACAAATGTACACGCAAACATGCTCCAAGCCGTGACTGAGCCACGTCCTCATATACAGGGTGAAACAAGGAGACGGCAGGCTCTTTAAATCGACCGGAAAATTCGGTTTCTTAACCTATCGCGCTACGACTTTGTGCAGCGTTGCCCACATATGGTGCATTTTTTTTTGTAAAATTTGCAAAAGAGCGAACTTACCTGAGAAAAAAGTAAAGAAAGAAAAGGGCTTAGCTCCTATGGAAACGCAGCGACGCCACCGGTCGGCAAACAACACGGCGCCGTTTCGCACGGGAGACAAGAGATGGCGCAAATGTTCGCGATTCCAACTGCCGCCAACGAACGAGCAGACGACGCCGAGAGCCGGCCCTTTTGCAGACAAGGAACTGCAGTTCCTTGCTGTTATCGCGCCTGTCTTTTTTGTTTCTGCGACTGTCGCCGCCTGCGGAACGCGTGCCGCTTTTTTGAGTCGAAAAGATCGTCTGCTAAAAAGGCCTGCTCTCGGCGCCGTATGCTCGTTCGTTGGCGGCGTTTGTTGCGCCATCTCTTGTCTCCCGTGCGAAACGGCGCCGTGTTGTTTGCAGACCGGTGGCGTCGCTGCGTTTCCATAGGAGCTAAGCCTTTTTCTTTCTTTACTTTTTCCTCAGGTAAGTTCCGCTCTTCGCAAATTTTACAAAAAAAAAATGCACCATCTGTGGGCAACGCTTCACAAAGTCGTAGCGCGATAGGTTAAGAAACCGAATTTTCTGGTCGATTTAAAGAGCCTGGCGTCTCCTTGTTTCACCCTGTAATTCCGTCATCGTGCGTGCGACGAACACCGTGTTTTTCGTTTGATGTGTGAGCAAATGAGACGAGTGATTACGACTAACGAGATCATTTGTTTCGGGGAAATCGAAACAGACACACGACAAAGCGCCTTTCATAACGCGTCTCATGTCAATCGGTGTCGAAACGCGCTGTGGGCTATCATTCGGCCTACGCAGGAACGTTGCCGATGCATGTCCGCATTACCATATGGACATGTTTCGTGCAACGCCGTCGAAATGCCTGGGTGCCTGACGCAAGTATATAGGATGCAGATCTATTACGCTGGGTGTTTCCGAACACCATTCGGCCGTGAAAAGACTGTGTAAATAAGCGAACGAACGAAATGCATTGAAATGTTTCGCGATGGTGTCTTCAAGTGGTGTCATTCATCGAGATCTAATGTCATAAGTGCAAGTTAAAAAAATCATAAAAAAAGCTTTTTTTTTTTGTGATTTTATGCGCAAAAATCACAAGTGGTACTAGCAATGTTTACAGACATTATGAAAGCATTTGATAAGGTATTTCGTGAAAAGTCATACAGGCTGAATAAGGTTTTTAAAAACACCCAGTTAGTTAAATGGATTTCGACGTACCTTTCTAATAGACAACAATTCGTAGTGTTTAACGAATGCTCTGCAAACAAACTTTCCATTGACTCTGGCTTTCCCCAGGTGTCTGTTCATCGACCACTGCTTTTTTAAATATTTATTAATTACATTGTGCAAGACATTGCGGTTAAAATTAAACTATATGCTGATGATCGTGTAATTTACTCAGAAATGTATAATATGTCTGAGCAGTTTTTGCTAAATAGTTTTTTTCAAAAAGTTGCTGCTTGGTGTGATGCTTGGCAGATGTGTATGAATTATATGACAAAACTGTTTTTATGGAGATCACTAACAAGAAAATCCGATTAAAATTTACTTACTTTGTTAATCATATCTATCTCCGAGGAAACACATTATAAGTACTTAGGTCTGTGGATCTCAAATAATCTTGCTTGAACGCAGCTCGTCGACTCATACGCATACGTAAGTTCTTTCTCAAAAAAAGCCTTGAAACTTGCTACCCCTCTTTTTCGCCTTCTAGCATATAAATCAGTTGTTCAACCAACGTTGCACTTCGCTGCTATTATTTGGGACCCTTTCACCATGACTAATATTAATAAAATTGATAGCGTACAGAAAAAGGCCGCTCGCTTTATATACAACAATTTTGGACGTACTTTTGATTGAGCTTTTAGCAAGAGCCAACTTACTACCGTCAACACAAAAAAATCGCCATTCCCGTTTCAAGTTTCAACTTATTAAAGGGCATTATAAAATTGGTATCTCTCAACTAAGTTCCTTTTCCTTCCTTCCTTTTCGCATGCAATAATTTCTTCAAATATTTTTTTCAAGAACAATAATTGATTGGAATAACATGACTAATGATGTAGTTTTGCAGCTATCATTGACATTATTTGCCTCTCACCTTAGCTAATATTGTTTTGCTTCACATTTGTTTAATTTCATTATGTTACATTTTGTATGCTTTTTTTTTCCTTTGCTTTTGTGGCAGCTATGTATACCTGTACTTTCACCATTGTAAACCCACCCTGCTAAAACAGCGGCTTGGAATTGCAGTATGTATAAATCAAAATTATGTTATCCCTAAGACAGATCATTTGACCTAAATCATTTGTCTGCCATAAAAGGCAGACAAATGATTTACTTTGCTTCACGTTCTCTTTTTTGACATTCTCGTTATTTGTTTCACATGTTATTTCCAGATTTCACGTACAAAATTTCTTACACCATGTGGTCGACTTTATAGAATCGCTTTGCCATCCGTGCTAATTAGCTACAATAATTAGCCAGCTTAATTCGCGGAGTCATCCCTCTTAATGTGCTGAGTCATCCTTAATGTGCTGAGTCATCATCTTAATTCACTTACTCATCCACATAATTCGCTTTAATTAATCTTAATTGACTTTAATTCCTCTTAAATAGTTTGATTACTCTTACTTTTCTTTAATTTCTATTCACTTTGATTCCTCTTAATTTTCTTTACCATCCTTCTTAATTTCATTGCCTCTAATTCGCCTGAGTAGTGACGTAAACGTTTTGGAACCCTACGTGTCGCCGACGTGTTTTCGCTCAAGGACTTTGAAGGTCGACTGAACGATGAGACACATAAGGCTTTCGCCTTGATAAAATAAAGACCCAAAAAAACCAACCGCAGAGTGTGACGTCACACTAGGATAGGGCATGCATATCTGGCTAGATGTCGACAACAAAAACGTCCACCCAATATTTTAGTGCGTTAGCATTAGAACGCTCGTTTTCACGTAAACCCGCCGGTGTCAGTCCGTGTGTCTAAAGCCCCTTCATGTTTCAAAAGTAGCGCAAAGTGCGTCGATGCACGAGTCACGTGCGACGTGCAGCCCTTGGGAAGATCATGGCGGCACAGCGCAGCACTAATTTCAGACGCTCAGAAGTGGCGCGCGTCACGTGTCTCGAGCAGTTCCACAACCAGTGGCGTACCAACTTGTTTTTAAGTGGGGAGGCAAACCAACCCCCCGGCCCGGGTCGCACATTTGTACTATTTCGGCGCAGGCGATAGACCCCCTAGCAACGACGCTCACGCCGGATTGGCTGCTCGGCGACGCGCGGAAACTTAAATTTCGGATTCGGACGGCGCGTGCATCACTCGAAGCGCGTAGACACCCCCACCTGCCTGCGTTCGCGGCGCTTCGCTGCGAAAGCGTGCGGCTGCTCATTACAAAACTATTAACCCAGTTAGCCCCCCCCCCCTTTCTACCCCCGTACACGCCGCTTTGTTGCCGGCAACTCAAGCCCCGCTGTCCCCCGTCCGAATCCGAACTATAGAGTATCATACGATTTAGTTCAGCGCGTCGACAACATTGTTTTTTTTTTTTTTTTTTTTCAGTGTTAATCGTAAAAAAGAAAGGTCGTAAATACCGTCAAATGCCTCGACAAAACAAAATGCTCAAGGAAAAGAAAAAAGAAAAGAAGTAAGCCCACATCCTGGATAGAATCGTGTCTGCTTCGTATGAGGCAGACATCTTACAACTATTATAAGTTACGCTACCGCTTCGGAAACTCGCATTGTAACCATTGCCTATGTTGACGGCGGCGCAGTGCCTATCTCCAAGAACTAGCCAATCTGGCGTGAGCGCCGTTGCTAGGGTTTGTATCGCCTGCGCGTTAAAAATATGCCCCCGCTGGTCGGGGGGCGGTGCCCTCGGTATTCCTTGGGCGCCGCCGGCCTGTGTTTGTCCTGCTCAGTGGTGGCTGTTTCAGGGGGGGGGGGGGGGGGGGGCAAAACACATGCCTTTCCCAGGATCAGACACGTAGCCAGGGGGGCCCATGCCATCATGCCCCCCCCCCCCCCCCCCCCCCCGAAATCTTCCAGTTTGCTGGGACCTCCTCTCCCCCTCCCCCTCATACAGCATTTTGTCATGGGCGGGCCCCCCCTTCGAAACAAAATCCCGGCTACGTGCCCGCCCAGGATAGAGGGGATGTAGCTGTGTCCGTCTTCCAGCGTCCATGACGCTGGAAGACGGTTCCATGACGTCGCAAATAGAGTAGTGTGGCGAGGAGGCATCGGGTTTACAGATTCAATCTCTTCGCACGGGGACGGGCAGAGAGGGAGAGGTCTACCCGTGCTGACGTCGGCGCTTCGGACCAATACGAGCGTCGCACAGTTGGCGCGGAGACAAGCAGGCGCCGCGCCGCTTTGGAATGCGGCCCATCTGAGCTGCCGCGCCGGCGATGGATGTGGTTCTTTCCACGAGTGATAAAGCGGGTTAAAAATTACTGAAAACGGGTCATAAACGATATGAGAGGGGTCATACGCGAATGGCAAGAGTAATAAACGACAGGAAGTGGGGATAAACGAATGGCAAGAGGTCCTAAATACCTAAACGAATGGAAAGGGGTGAAAAGGGGGTGAGGAAGAACCCATGATAACGCATATCCCATCGGATGAACCCCGTTTTTCTTTTCGCACTTTCCAGAAAGCCCAAATGCTGTTCATGATTAGCGAATTCTCTCTTCCTGCGCTTGAATAATAGGGATGCGTGATACAGCATTTTTTATGTAAAATGCGTTAGCCGAAGTAAAATAGATATAAAAAAAGAGAAAACTCGAAAAGATGTAATGACGAGAATGTTGACATGGCGGGAAACCCGCGCCTTTATATCTCGCTCAAAGTTGATACGCCATGATATACCTCAGGGTGGTTTCATTTCAAATCGGGCAGGCTAAAAGGGTCTAATTTTTTTTATTTTTACAAAAAAAAAAAAAAAAATGCTTTAGGGGCATTTCTCAATAAGAAAAAGGGTGCAGACCACATCTTCCCCAGATTGTTTTTTTTTTGTTCTCGAGTTACGAAACGTAGAAGCCGCAGTGGAAAAAACGAGTATTTTGGCCTGCCGTCTCAGGTCGCTTGTTTGACACCCTCTGCTGGTGCTAGTTTTTTTTGTAGCGTGAGCTACACTAGCCGAGGTTGAGTAGTTGCACGTGGCTCCAAAAGAGCCGTGCTGCGCATGCGCGAGGAGCAATGACGTCACACGGCGCACAGCTGGCGCGCCGGAGCCGCCGCCGCCCCGCGCGCCTCACCGGTCTGCGCATTCCAGAGGAGTGACGTCATAACCGCGGCAGACGCACTGGCGCCGCCGCGTGCCCAGCTGTGCGCCTCCGTTGCCCTGTAGCCAAGTCTGACGCTGCACCGCAGCCGCTTGATAGCGCCTCTAATTTTGTGCGCATATAAGCTCACGCTACGTATATTGTCACGGGTGGTGACCAAAAGAAAACAGAAAATGAACAAGAAGGAATAAACGTTTAATGTGGCGAACTTGTGCCAAAAATAAAAGGGTACAAAAGAAAACAGCAGAGCGTCGCGGGCGTCGATATCGGCGAAACCGCAGGATCGAGCGCAGAGGCGAGACTGACTCGACAAGGTCGCGAGCGGCGTCTTATCTAGAGTGAGTCACTATCTCGAAGATTCGGCGGAGAAGGTTCGAGCGTAGCGCGCTCGCGGCGAGAATGAACACGCACTTTCTAGAACAACATAAGCAGGGATGAACGACAGAAGTTATGTCCGGAGCAAGAATAAACGAGAAAGTTCTAGAAGTCCGTGACCCTGCGCGCGGCATTATCCCCCCCTTTAAAAGCGCATCGTCCCGATGCAGCACAAAACGAAAAACAAAAAAAAGAAAAGAAAAAAAAAACACAAATCCATAACAAAACGGTAGCAAAATCGCGAGCCACAGTTCGCAGAGTTCTCAGTTCACTCGTCGACAAGAGTAGAAAGTTCTATCGTTCGTAATACGGCTTCAGCCGGACGACGTGCACCACCTCGGGTCGCGGCTGACGTCTTGCAGATGGGCGCGTTCCGTCGGGAAGGACTTCGTAGTTCAGATCGCCGAGCCGTCGGATGATCTTGTAGGGCCCGAAATAGCGTTTCAGAAGCTTCTCGCTGAGACCGCGGCGACGGATGGGCGTCCACACCCACACCCTGTCTCCGGGCTGGAAGTGAACGTCCCTACGACGAAGGTTGTAGCGGCCCGCGTCGACGCGTTGCTGGTCTTGAATCATGAGTCGGGCGAGCTGGCGGACTTCTTCGGCGCGTTGAGCAACCGCCTGGGCGTCGTCGCTCTCGTTGTCAGATGGCTCATGGGGCAGCATGGCGTCCAGCATGGTCGTTGCCTTCCGACCATGTACCAGCTGAAAAGGGGTGAATCCAGTGGTCTCTTGAACCGCCGTATTGTAGGCGAACGTGACGTAGGGCAGTACCTCGTCCCACGTCTTGTGCTCTACGTCGACGTACATAGAGATCATATCGGCGATTGTCTTGTTGAGTCGCTCCGTCAGCCCGTTGGTCTGCGGGTGGTACGCAGTTGTGCGACGATGGCTGGTATGACTGAGTCGGAGGATTTCTTGGGTCAGTTGTGCCATGAACGATGATCCGCGATCTGTAATCAGAACTTCTGGAGCGCCGTGCCGGAGGACGATGGACTCAATGAAAAACTTGGCAACTTCCACAGCAGTCCCCGAAGGAAGAGCTTTCGTTTCGGCGTACCGTGTGAGATAATCTGTGGCGACGATGATCCAGCGGTTCCCCGACGTCGAAGGCGGAAAAGGACCAAGTAGATCCATTCCGATCTGCTGGAAGGGTGCAGTTGGAGGAGAAATAGGCTGCAGGAGTCCGGCCGGCCTCGTCGGAGGTTTCTTGCGTCGCTGGCACTCGTGGCATGATCGTGTGTACAGATGGACGGTCTTGGGGAGCTTGGGCCAGTAATACTTTTCACGAATACGGGCCAGTGTCCGGCTGTATCCAAGGTGTCCGGATGTCGGGTCGTCGTGACATGCTTGAAAGATCTCCCCTCGAAGGTCGGTCGGGATTACCAGCAGCCACGGCGAGTTGTTGTCCCCGAAGTTCTCTTCGTAGAGTACACCTTGTCGAATGGCGAAGGTCGACACGGCTCGTGAGAAAATACGGGGTACGGTACCGCCGCGCCCTTCTAGGTGCTCGATTAAGGCTCGCAGCTCCGGATCGTCTCGTTGACGTCGTGCCATGTCATCGGTGTTCACTGCCCCTAGAAAGCACTCGTCATCATCGTCGTCGCTGCTGCCGGAAGGTGTTTCGACAGGGGCCCTGGACAGGCAGTCAGCGTCGCTGTGCTTGCGTCCTGACTTGTAAACCACAGTCATGTTGAACTCTTGTAGCCGGAGGCTCCATCGAGCGAGGCGTCCTGACGGGTCCTTGAGGTTCGCAAGCCAGCAGAGCGAGTGGTGGTCCGTGACTACGCGGAACGGGCTTCCGTACAAGTACGGACGAAACTTCGTGATAGCCCAGACGACCGCAAGGCATTCTTTCTCAGTCGTGGAGTAATTTCTCTCTGCCTTGGACAGTGTCCGACTTGCGTAGGCGATGACTCGTTCGGTGCCTTCTTGTACTTGAACTAGTACCGCGCCAAGTCCTGCGTTACTTGCATCAGTGTGAATATCGGTGTCCGCATCCTGATCGAAATGTCCAAGAACCGGAGGCGCCTGGAGTCGTCGCTTTAGCTCGTCGAATGCCTGCTGCTGTTCCTCGGCCCACTCGAACCTCTCGGCGTCCTTCGTGAGGTTTGTGAGCGGTGCGGAAATCCGTGCGAAATCCCGAACGAAGCGACGATAGTAGGCGCAAAGTCCAAGGAATCTTCGCACGGCCTTTTTGTCTGTCGGCGCTGGAAATGACGCGACGGCGCGAGTCTTCTCAGGGTCTGGGCGCACGCCTTCGTTGCTAACCACGTGACCTAGGAACTTCAGTTCGTCATAGGCGAACCGACACTTTGACGGTTTGAGGGTGAGTCCAGCGGTCCGTATGGCTTGAAGAACAGCTTGGAGTCGTCGCAAGTGCTCGTCGAAGTCGCTGGAAAACACCACGACGTCGTCGAGGTAGACCAGACAGCTCTGCCACTTCAGTCCTGCCAGTACGGTGTCCATAACACGCTGGAAAGTTGCTGGAGCCGTGCGCAGTCCGAAGGGCATCACCTTGAATTCGTACAGCCCATCTGGCGTGACGAAAGCTGTCTTCTCTCGGTCCCGTTCGTCGACTTCGATCTGCCAGTAGCCGCTCTTCAGGTCCATCGATGAGAAGTATCGAGAGTGGCGCAGCCGGTCTAACGTGTCGTCGATTCGGGGGAGTGGGTAGACGTCTTTCTTCGTCACCGCGTTCAGCTGCCGGTAGTCCACGCAGAACCGAAGCGTTCCGTCCTTCTTCTTAACCAGTACGACTGGAGAGGCCCACGGACTGCTTGATGGCTGGATTATGTCGTCGTTCAGCATCTCTTGAACTTGCTCCTGGATCACCTCCCTTTCTTTAACGGAGACTCTGTACGGTGATCTATGCACAGGGCGCGCGTCGTCTTCGGTAATGATGCGGTGCTTCGCAACGGCTGTTTGGCGTACCTTCGACGACGTCGCAAAGCAGTCACGGTATTCGGCGAGGAGGTCAATCAGCTGCCGTCGTTTCGGGTCCGGAAGCTTAGGGTCGATGTCGAGTTGCGCTGGCGACGTACCGTCTTGCTGAGGTGGCGAGGATTCATCAGTAATGGCGGCGATTTCGGCGGAGTTTCGGAGATCCTCGACGTGGCCAACGGCTGCACCTTTTGTGAGGTGTTGCGTTTCATTCCGGAAGTTCGTCACGAGGACCACAGTGCGGCCATCCTGAAGTTCATGCTACTCCTCGTGCGACGCCTATTCCTCTTCCCATGGAGCAACTGGAGGTTACCTTCCAGAAGAACTTCGCTACGGGTAGCTGCATCGGTCACGACGGGTACGACAACACTTGATCGCGGCGGCAGATTCACGTGGTCGGCAGCGACTCGGACGGCGGCTGACGCAGTTTGGAGTTTCTCTGAAGGCGGAACAGGTGTCCGCAGCGTCAATCTGTTTTCTCCAAGGTCGATGACGGCGCCGTATTCACACAAAAAGTCCATGCCGAGAATGACGTCTCTGGAACAGTCTTGTAGAATGACGAATTTCACAGGACACGTCTCGCCGTGAATTTCGACGCGAGCGGTGCACCTTCCAACAGGCGTGATGAGGTGTCCTCCGGCGGTTCGTATCTGCGGTCCATCCCACGGCGTCGCGCGCAGGGTCACGGACTTGCACTGCGAGAACTCGGGGGGGAGCGCTGCACGGGCATGCGGTTACCCCGCACCTCCACCAAAATGTCACGGGTGGTGACCAAAAGAAAACAGAAAATGAACAAGAAGGAATAAACGTTTAATGTGGCGAACTTGTGCCAAAAATAAAAGGGTACAAAAGAAAACAGCAGAGCGTCGCGGGCGTCGATATCGGCGAAACCGCAGGATCGAGCGCAGAGGCGAGACTGACTCGACAAGGTCGCGAGCGGCGTCTTATCTAGAGTGAGTCACTATCTCGAAGATTCGGCGGAGAAGGTTCGAGCGTAGCGCGCTCGCGGCGAGAATGAACACGCACTTTCTAGAACAACATAAGCAGGGATAAACGACAGAAGTTATGTCCGGAGCAAGAATAAACGAGAAAGTTCTAGAAGTCCGTGACCCTGCGCGCGGCAATATCCTGACATAGCCGAGCTAAGCCACTGCAATTTTCTTCCTCCACCTTTTAACCTTTTCCCCTTATTTAATAGGTACTAAAATATACCTTGACGTATTAAAATTATTTTAAAAATTTTATTGTTTTCTAAACAAATGTCCCATTTGTTACTCGGGTCGATTTTTGGTCAACTTTGACAGGTCAGTAATATGTCTGTATAAGGTAAAAATGTTTTAACTCTATAGAAAGCCCAAAGCAAGCCAACTATAGATATAATAATATCATTATGACCTGTTGACTAGCCGCTCCGCTACCTTCACGTAAACGTTGTGAAAAATAGGAAATGTTGAAAGTTTGAAATCGATTTTCTCAAAAACGCCATTTTTGTGAATTTTTATAATTTGAAATTCTTTTACATATTGCCGCGCGCGCAGCTGGCCGAGTAGGCAGCGCGCGCATGGCCTAACGGTTATCGCGCTTGCTTTCCACGCTGAAAGCCAGGGTTCGATTCCTGGCCGCGGAGGCACATTTTTGTTGACTCTGTAAAGTAATGTTCTGGTAAATTCGAGAACCATGTTGCTTGTTCGAGGTCGGAATGTTCTACACGCCGAACCTTCTACGCCGATTATTCCAGAAGCCCACACGTGTACATAAGGGGCTCCGCTTGGCGATCTGCATTCAGTCTCGCCCCAGCGTTCGACTCTGCTGTCACGCCGACTTCGACGCCCGCGACGCTCTGTTATTATACCCTTTTATTTTTTTGGCACAAGTTCGCCACATTAAACGTTTATTTCTTCTTGTTTATTTATTGTTTTTGGTCACCACCCGTGACAATATAATAGTCGACTACAAGAAAAGACAATCTAGAAATGTAATATTTTGGTTGGATGTCCTCTATTTGAGCCGCAATCGCGTGAAATGTGTGCTCATTTGACTAAAAATACAGCAACCTTACCGGCACTGTGCGCCTCTACGATTTCGATAATATGTTTTGATTTTTGTTTACGTTTTTAAAAAGGAACGTAAAGTAGGTGTAGTTGTGATATTCATTATAATTTAAATCTTGAAGTAAGAGAGAAACTACATAAGCACACTACAAAACAATGAATATATAACAAGTATATGCAAATCAAAGGGCCTCGCAACATGTCAAAAATTGTTTCTATATAGAACGGTTCAAGGTAAACGAGGTTGGCAACTCATTATACAGCCTATTACGATTGAATGATACATTCCCACACCATTAAAAAAATAATATTCTGGCATTTCTTAACGAGTTTCAAAAGTGGACACCAAAATACATTCCCCACTTCTTCGTCAATGCGGCCAGCGAAGAGCCATATGGCTCGAGAAAGCGCATCTGAAGTCAACGTGTCATCACCTTGCACTTGGATTTTGCTGAAAAATGGAGAGTCGTGATCCAGCGCGTTGTGCAAGGACATCACTGGAAGAGCAAGTTGGTTTCCATGTTGGCTACAACCGAACAGTGAGCGTCGACATCGGCCATGACTAGTCCCATACGCTCTTTGCGCTCAGCGTCGTCGAAGGGCGGCTGGAGGAAGTATTGCCTATTTTCACGCGACTCGTTCATATTTTAGACGGTGCTTGTAACTCGAGCACAAAAAATCTGGGGAACATGCGATCTGCGCCCTTCTTTATTTAAGAAATTCCCCCCCCCTCCCCCCATTTTTTTTTTGTCAAGAGTAAAAATTATATATTTTGTAGCCTACCCAATTTCAGATGAAACCGCCCCTCTAATAAAGTTTTTCAGGCAGACAGACATGGCGTGGCGTGAAATTTTAGATTGAGATTGGAATCCTTTGAGTATTGGCTTGAAAACCCAAGATGATCCGGTTGATGGGACCTGGAAAATCAATCTTGCAACTAGCCTTTCCGCAAGATCGAGGCTGCCATTCAAGAAAGTTAAAAACGTGTACTTTACTCGTACTTACATTCTCTGAGTATAGGGTTGTACTTTACTTAAAATATTTTATTCGGGTAGTTTCCGAGGAAAGTACAACTCCCGACTGCAAAGCGTATTCTCTAAATTCGGTCTTGTTAAATTTGTATACTAAAATGATGCTTTGTCAATTCTGAAGAAACATTGGGAGGGATATTCTACCCTCACCAGAAACGCGAGCAGACGACGCATCGCTCCGCTTGTTCTGGGGGTGGCTTTCCCGTAGCTTTTCAAACTCTCACCACTTCTCGCTCGGTCAGCGCAAGCGAGGAAGTAAACAACATTAGGAGAGGACAGTTAATCATAATGTGGCACCCGAGACTGGTAAAAAAAGTAAAAAAACCGTTAAGTAAAAAAAAAAAAAAAAAAAATCAGACATTTTCGGGGTTGCCTTTTCCTTCGACTTGAAAGTTCCTTAATGTTTCCGCACCACAGTTTCAGATGCTCTCTCCTTGCACGTTTAACCCTCTTGGGTGCAACAAGTCATGCAGTGTAAGCGGCGCAAACTTCTGAATTTGGCACCATTTCTGGAAATTATTACTCGGTGGCTTGTTTGACATGATGGGGAAAACAGCTCAGAATACACAGACTACGAAGAAGGACAAACACGATAAAACAATACTGTTTATTTACTTCATCCAATATTCACCGCCATTTACGATGATAAGTGATGCTTCATGTCATATAACACCTGAGACTGGTGGAAGAAATCGGAAACTTTTTAGCAGAAAGAACATACACAGAAAGGGAAGTCTGAGGTTGAGACGTCCCTTTTTGTGTCTGTTCCTTGTAATAAAAAAGTTTCCAGTTTATTTCATTACAGTCTCAGGTGTTGTATGACATGATTAGCTACCACCAGCTCGCCTGTACACTCACTGTCTTTTCACAAGTGATGCATCCCCGATTACCCCTGGGACATTGCACACCAGTTAAAAAAATAATGAGAGGACATCATAAAGCAAGTTGTGTCAAAAAGTGCTTGTATTTTATACTTTGAAAGTGCATTCTATTTAGTACTTTACTTCAAGTAAAGGAGTAAGTGCTACTACTTTACTTGAAGTACATAATTTACTTCTCATTTACTTGGTACCTTCCTTGAAAGTACTTTTTAGATGTAGTTTACCCAACACTGTAAAACATTTATAGTCGACTAGAGCAAATAGTCTGTAAGGTTTCTTTCGGAAAATAGCTACACTTCTTCCAATGACCGTAAGACGCGAGTTTGAAACCCGACTCACATACAACGTGAACCTCATTTATTGTTGCGCGTTTTTTTTTATTCGTTTTATTCTCTCTAAACTTATGTGGTGATTATCTCAATAAACGAACAATGTTATCTCCCGAAGGTACTTGTTTCTACGTAAAAGTGCCACAATGAGTATCCACAAACTACGTGTAGCGAGATACATGTAGGTACTCATTTATTTGTTTCAAATAAACACTCACAGGGCCACGAGGGCATTGAAGAGGAGAATTACACCTGTACTACTGACCGGTTATAACGAAGTCGGTTATAACGAAATAGTGGCTACAGCGAAGCAATGACGATTTCCCATTCCCTTTTGCACTTCCTTATCACCGAAATCAGTTATAACGAAATAGTGGATATAGCGAAGTAACCTCCTATTCCCGTTGACTTCGTTATTCGCGACTCCAACTAACTATAGGTGGCGCCAATCATTTTCCAAGATGGCGGGTTTAGTGAGGGTCAGAGATGCGTGCCGCTGTTGAGCCTGTTTAGTGTTCTGGCTTCACTGAGCGACATAAATTATTTCTGGTAATACGAGGAAGCTAATGTTTTATGAGCGCAGGTTACCTCTTTAACCTGAAAACAAGAACGGTGTTTAGCGTATTAATTACGGAAGGATGCGCGTTTTAATTCTGGGTCGAAACCGAAACTTACCTCTATTTTGGATTTCATTTCTCGACAGAGGTCTTAATTTCGGATTCTTTCATGACTCAAGATGTTTCTCATATCGTAATTATTTACTTAGAAAAGTTGTTCGCGGAAGCTTTATTTTGTGACATACTGTTCGGTCCAGGCTGATATTCGTAGTTGTTGAAAAAATCAGTGCTGATATCTGTGCGTTTTCGCTGCCTTTTTCTCGCTCAGATAATTGTCATGGGAAATAATGACAATTACTCAGCACAAGAATAAGAGAATAATTCCAATTTTTACAATATGTCCACGAAACGCATAAACTAATAAACACTGCTCTCACTGCAACAACCCAAGACGGAATCCGAGTCGGACAGCTGAAGTGTGTGTGTGTGTTTTTATAGCACCGCGTGACGCGTAGGACTTCATATTACATCCAGCGTTTAACTGTTTGTCTATCTTGAAACTATGTCAGAGTTTTTCATATGCTAAAAATAAAACAGAATTATACCTTTCTGGAAAGACTATATGGTTATAGAGTATTCTCGTGATCTTGGCGTTAATTAGAGGCATACATTGCCGCGATTTGTATTAATAATAATAATAATAATAATAATAATAATAATAAGTAATTATTCAAGCTCTAATATAATTTGTTGCTTATGATCTAATTTTAAACCCGCGAAGAAATATGAGAATGAAAACTGTGCTAGTTATCATCACTGGTTCCAATTGCTGCATTTTAATTACAAATAAAATTAAAATAGTCTAAAATCAGTGAAAACATTCTAGGTAATGTGAGAAATCCGTGTAAAATTACATTAATTGTGGGTAAAATTTGTTGTGCTTTTCAGTTCGAAGGAACGCCTACCTGCTTGCACGTCTGCTCACTGCAGCACGTTTCGTTGGCGTTGGAAGCCGGTGAAACAGTAGTGAGTTTTAATAGTGCGTATACGAGCGAACTCAAGCCCTGTGTGTTTGCGTTAGCTTTGCGCGTTCCACATTGCGCGTGCGCGAAGCCCGAGATCGCGGTCTTGGATGGCGCATATCGATGAGGCGCACGCACAACGTGGGGCACGCAACTCTAACGCAAACGCGCACCGCTGGCGTTTGCTTCTATGCGCAATACTAAAACTCTCCAGTAAGGTGCAATCCCATACCGGCTGCAGCACCACGTTGGGACAGTGAAGAGTGTTGTTTGCATTCGGAAACGACATTTCGCGAGCCATGATCGCGAGCAGTTCAGCCGTGCCCGCTGAGCAGGAGAATCGGGGGACCCTCACTAGCGCGCTTCCCGTTTCCGCCGCGGGAGGGCGAGCGTCGAGCTGGAGACGCGAATAACCGGTCTCGACAGTATATAAACAAAAATCATTATAAGGCTGCAAATAATTAGCTGTTAATAAAATATTAAAATAGGAGCGAAAGTATGCAGGCGAGATGGTTAGGAAACGTCGGAATCTAAACCCGGAGGCAAGGAAAAATAAAATAACGGACAATCCGACACAAAATCTCAAACGCAACTGACTTTATTCGTGAAAAAACATCAGTTTATAGCCATCCACACAGACAACAGAGATGAGTCTCAGGGATTAGATCATGGAAATGGTGACAGTGTTAAAGCAGTCTTGAAGGCAGCGCCATCAGATAACGTTAGGAGGTATATATCCGAACCCGGCTTTTCGCACCGCAAAAATAAACTAGGCATCGCGGAAAGCTTAAAGCTCCGTCAGAACGTAGCCCCAGTCGTTCGAGTAAGATGTCAAAGTTTTAGCACCAACCGTTATCTTATTCAAAAGTTATCTGACCTTTCTGAAATTTTCAATGGCAAGATGGGGCCCATTTTCGCCCGTTTTCGGTTTCTGGCGCTATAGAGCTCTATCTATTCGAGAGCTCAGTCGGTCGCCATTTTGCCATTGAAATTCTCAGGAAATTGCTTCTAAACTTTTGAATAAGATAACGATTGGTGCTGAACATTTGGCATCTTGCTCGAACGGCTGGTGCTACGTTTTTACGGAGTTGGAGCTCCCCTCAATGTCTAGTTTGTTTTTGCAGTGCGAAAAGCCGGGTTCGGATTTCTCACAACACAAGCACCCGCTACATATATACGTATAAAGGTATATCACGAACACTTTCATCATTGTACGTGGTCTCCGAAGACGAAATCATCGAAAATATGCAGATAAATGAACCGTACTTGATCGAATGAATCAAAGTTTACGAAGCCGCCGAAAGACAAAATCTTTGGTTCCGTCCAAGGTTTCGACTTTCGGCGGTTTTGTAAACTTTGATTCATTCGATACAATCGAGTACGGTTCATTCGTCTGCATATTTTCGAACATATAAAGAGGTATATATGATATGTAGAAGGGAGTTTTTACGATAGATTTTGTGAAACAAACACAAACAAGGAAGTTACTCATACGGAGCAAGGTTTTATTGCCGCAGAAAGAAAACGTATCGGTAGGACCGTTGCCCAAAACTTAGGCCTAACGTGGCAGCCCGCCCGCCAAGGCGTGCACGCGTGCCGTAGGAAAACAACTGCAGACGGTCGCCGTGTGAATCAGGCCGAGGTGCCGGGGCGGACCCTGGCGTGGGCACGTTCCTATGGCGAATGTCCGATTTGCGTTTGAGCCAATCAAGGTCGCGTGCTTTGAGTCGACGGTCGCGTGGATGTCGCCGGATGCGGACGTCGCCGAACAAAGGGCCGGCTCCCCGGCGAGCGCCCTTGAAACGGACGCCTATATGGGGCTGCTACTTCGCTCCGCCAAACGCGTCGCCGGCAATCTGTCTTTATGCGCTTATCTTCACAGGATCGCGTTCGTGCATGTTAGCCGCGTGGCTGCCACGAAACAAAACCGAAAGCGTTTTCTCAACCGTTCAAAGCGTCGAATGTTTTGTCCGATTGGCGGGGTGTGTCGACCGAATTCATTCGATCCGGCCCACCGTATGACGAGGACAAAAAAAAAAAAAAAACATAAAGTAAAAAAGCTATACTAAAAAGAGGTTCCCGGACACATTGACAGCTTTGCGTGAGTTACTTATTCAATGAACAGGCCGTTCGAATGAGAATATGCTGAAGGACGAACGAGCGTGAAAAAAACATTCTGAGCGTTGTAAAATGAAAACAGGATGTACACAGCGTGATGGGGTCCTGTCGGATGTCATAGCACCACGTTATCGCGGACCTAATTACAACATCGCAATGGGGAACTCTGGCTTTAGGTGGTTTCTTTAACTTTTGTCACAGCGCGAGCTCCCGGGGTGTACCAATGCCGTTCCGTACGGCAGCCATCCGGTAAAGGCCCGTTCACACTCTTGCGACCGACTACGACCGAGAGAGACCAGACCGGTTTTTAAGCCTCTTGCGATCTCTTAGGACCAGCTCCGCGCTGCAGCACATCCGGTCCTAAGAAGTCGCAAAAGGCTTAAAAACCGGTCTGGTCTTACTCGGTCGCAAGAGCGTGAACGGCGCTTACCGCTATGCTAAAACTACTCATTCAGGAGTTTTCGTGGATCGCGTTTCCCCCTCCGCTAAGCCCTCCGCAGCGAAGAAGTCGCTACTGCGCCTGCGCGCCGATTGCCTTGGCTGTAGAGTACCGGGTATCGTAGCCGATTGCGGACAGTCGTTGCGGGACGGCCAGAGCGATCTACGAAAAAACTATCTTTGCCATAGCGTGCACCAGGCACGTAGCCAGGATTTTGTTTCGGGGGGGGGGGGGGGGGGGGGGCAGAGGAGGTCCCAGCAAAATGGAAAATTTCAGGGGGGGGCGCCCCCCCCCCCCCCCCCCCCCGTGGCCACGTTCTGGAAACGCGTCCCTTTCAGAGCCATCTTCAGTTAGGAGAACAGCACGAATGTCATAATGTCGAGCTCTGATTGGCTCTGATTGAAGGATAGTGGGTAGACCTCAAGGCAGCTAGCTATCCTTCCATCAGAGCCAATCGGAGCTCGGCGGGCGGGAGGTAGATCAACAAGCCACTTCCTATCACCAGATGCCCGGCTTTTATTGGGATTGCTGAGATTGTACGGGAAGACGTTCAACAGGCATTTCAACCGTAGATATCTGCGAGCGAAGTGGTGTCTCACGAACCGAGGGTGACTTACGCCGCAATGGCACAACGACCGCCACCGGCTGCCCGTTAGTATATGCCAATTCAATGGGACATTCCAACGCCGCGGTATCCCCGACGTCGGGAAGAACCATTGATCTATAGGTCTGTACTGAACGAAGTACACCGAGGAAGACGGAGGTGTTGCTAATGGCCGACCGACGACCACTCTGCTACCACTACGGGAGACCGACCATGTCTACCGGAGATGCCCGTACCAATAAACGGGCGTGCGAGGGTTCGTGCCGAACGACTCTTGACCATCGTCTCGAGGAGCGACCGCGGGACATTGAGGAGTATCTTAGGCGGCCTCTGTCCCTGGTGCCGGCATACCCCCAAGCTCCTGATCCTTATCACCTCGACGGGAGGTAAGCACGATAAAGCAGGTGAGCGGCAATGCTATGACAGTTGATTTGGTGTCGGTCGTCGTCCAAGGGCGATAATAATTTGCCGACATCAATTATCTGTGTTCACTCCACAAAGCACACAATTTCCAACTTTGAGAGAGAATACCGCTGAGTGGCTTGAATAAATAGAATTGAATGGTTGGTCGTTTTCAAAAGCTGGACACCGAGCACCACCCGACTTCACTTTGACACACGAGACTTACTGAAGATGCAGTGGTTGCGGCATGCAGAAGAAATCGCCATTGAGGAATGAAAGTGACTGGGTGGCTTGGATAGAAAACAAACATTGTTGCCAGCCATAAGTCAGCGATACAGCAAAAGGCACAGTTCGGTGAGCAATACATGCCCAAACTTTGCTACATTGGCAGAGAATACTACCAGGAATATTTGCGGATAAAAGCCAGCCCTGCAGTTTCGGTGCATCAGATGTCAGTGGCAGCACATGACGTATGATTACAAGACGGCATCAGTCAGTCAAAGTTGCCACTCGACCAAACTGAACACAGACGTGCCAGGAGCGTCACTGACACGAGACTGTCGCAGAAAGAACTCGTTATGGAACCATTTTCTAAGATTAAATAATTATGTAATTAAGTGGAAATAAACATATTAATACACTAACCATATAAACATATTTCCGCTCGCCTTTACGGATTCAGAGCATGTACACCAAGCATTGTTTTCACTGCATGCCCTGGACCTTTTGAGGACGCTCGCATCTCTGACCCTTCAATATTAATTAATGGGACATACCAGACTGGCAGACTTGTTGCATGGGGCTGCACTCGTTCCACCTCTCCTGAACATGTGGTGCATCCGAAAACCAACTCCAGTGATGTGAAAATGTTATTTATTAATTTATTCCCTCCAGGGGCCTTTGTAGGCATTGCATACTTAAAACTACACACATGATAATAACATCAAAGCACACCGACATTAATGAGCACAAAACGGGCCCAGCTACCTAAGGTAAGCACTAAACTCGTAAGCAATAATTATTGCTGTAACTTGTTAATTGCAAAAACAAACACTCCTCTGAGCATCTAGTTTAATAGCATGTGTTGAAGCATTGTTATACAGCAAGCCACTTCCTACACGTAGAACAAAATAGACCATTTGCGAAACCTCATCAAGCAACCACAACTGTCACCATTTTTTTCGGCGTAAAGCACACGAATGGGTTCCAGCTCAAGTCGAACGCTAATGCAAGCAAGTCCAATAGGCGCTGAGCCAAGTTCACGGTGATGGCTGACATAACACTCTTGTCGAACCGATGCCCAAGGTGTGAAGGCTTTGGGTATAATTGGAGTAGTAGCTACTGTAATTCGTTTCATCACAATTTGGCAAACGGCGAAGGCTACAGTCTCGGTGAGCTAATATGCACGTTGGAAAGAGGCACATGACAACATATCATCAGAGTGCTCACCTGCACAGATTTGTCACACACCTTCGCTCCGTCTCTCTGATTGGCTCGAGGGGGCTGTGGAGGTTGCCCTTTTCCAAGTTATGGTGAAACCAAGTATAGACAGCCCAAACTTTTGAAAAAAAACCTACTGAAGAGACTGAAAGGAATGGTAGCCAACATTTTGCAACAAGACTGCTTCTTTGGGCAAGGGATAAACATAAATACAACTTATCGTGTCCAGGTAATCAGAACAAGCAAATAATCGACCGACTGATACAACGCACTCTTGAGGAAGAAAATTATCGCCGGAATAAATCCCAGAAAAGGAAAAATGTGCAGTCGGTAACCTTTTTATTTCCGTGTTGCGTTAAATTTAACGAATCGATGAAATGAGTGGTGCTATCTCTAGATCTCTGAGTGGGACTGCGCTTTTTTTCAAGATCCTATAGATGCTGGAATGATGAATTACCGCCGAATTCCAGAAACCTCACTCAAACTACACTCAAACTGAAGGGCACCTCCACTTCCTCGAGGAAGATGCGAAGGCCGGCGCTGGCCAATCGCGAGGACAGATCCGCCGTCGCGATTGGCCAGCGCCGGCCCTTGAGCCTTCCTCGAGGAAGTGGAGGGGCCCTTCAGTTTGAGTGTAGTTTGAGTGAGGTTTCTGAATTCGGCGGTAAGACAACCATTTAAGGGGACTCTGATCATACACTTGGAGGTTATTGTGGACTATTGATACCTGCTCGGCAGGTTCAAGATCCTACAAATTTCTGAGGGACGTCGGACGCAGTAATGTGTGCACTGATCAATCAAAAATGTGAAGACTTGCTAACTGTGTTCTGAGTTCCAAGGGGATAAATGAACTGTTTTATAAACGTTAGTAATGAACTTTTTTCTGGATGATTGGTTCGAATTCTTTGTAAGAGTTCGCGTGCACGTAACTTAAACAAACACCAATTTGTCTTAAAAACAAAACAAAAAAAGTACTGCGATCTAGATCAAGTTACTCAAATGAATGCACGTTATATCAGAATCTTGACAAATGCCGATTTGTAAAATCGTCGATTAGTACAAAATACGTTAAACATCGCAGGAGCTTCCTTGCTAAACGTTGCTGCGGTCCTTCGGTGACTGGGGACTAAAACAGCTCCCTCTAGGCCCTACACGCGATGTATACCTTTTGCTTCAATTCACAGACATTCCAACGTTCAAAGGAGGCGAGAAAAACGCGAAAATTTTATGCTAAAAGTTCGTAGTAAAATCGTTGATTAGTACGAAACATAAAGATCGCAGGAGCTTCCTCGTTAAAAGTTGCTGTAATTATGCGGTTACCTAGGGCTGAAACAACTTCCCCTAAACCCTGCGTGCATCCGACGGATACAATTCCCATTGATTCTCAGACATTCAAACGCTCAAGCAAAGCTAGGAGAATGCGAAAATGTCACGCTAAATGCACTAAAAGTTATATCGACCCTGGAACACATCCGGGAATCCGAGCACCACTACGGCGATACGATTGATTCTGTCTCACAGGTGCTGATGTCCAAAGCGATCTTTCGCAAAAAAGGTATAAAGTCTCATTCCTTCAGATCTTCAAGTTATACCTGCATCAGAGAGCACGAAGAAGCCCGACATCGTCGGCAAGCAGCGGTACATCACAGCTACCGCACACAGAAAAAAGAAAACAAAAAGAAAAACACTCCCATCCATTAGCTCTGGGCGCTGCCATCTTATCGGTGACGTCACGGCTCTTGCGAGGTCACGGCAAGGTCAATTGGTCACGGGACGAGTAGTTACTTTTGCGTACAACATGGCTGCAACCGGGGGGGGGGGGGGGGGGGGGGGCACTTTTTTCATCTCCGACGTCGCCATATGCAAAGGGAAGGGGGGGGGGGGGGCACCTTTTTCATCTCCGACGTCGCCATATGCAAAGGCGATCGGTGACAACTGTAACATAAAGCGTTAAAATGGCGTATACCATAGCGAGGCCCCTCGTAAACGTGTACAATGACAAGAACGAGCTGTCCGGGACCCACGTGGCCCTGCCGGCCGTCTTCAAGGCGCCTATCAGGCCGGACATCGTGAACTTCGTTCACGTGAACATGTCCAAGAACAACTTTTGAACAACTTTTGAGCAACTTTTGAACATCACATCCGGCCAACGTTACTAAAACACTCAGTTGGGAAACTCGCCGTCGAAACCTGGGCCGCGGGCGTCCACCGAGACCGAGCTAAATGCGACAACAGCGCCACTCTTTATCGTTTGTCTGTACTGTGGTCACCTTGAGCTTTTGAAAGCCTGTTTTTGCGTAAAAACAAATGGAAAAGACTCTTTTTGTATGAAATTTATTGGAGTTTATTACAAAAAGAGGGGCGCGTTATGTTTTTAAAATTTTTAGTTTGCAGGGTTTTGCGGCACAATATTGTTTTTATACAACCATGCCTCAGCGGGGCTTTCAGGTAGCGCGTCCCGACCTAGGGGCATTTTAACTTCGGTACTTCGACGCGGCGCGTCCGCCGGGGAGACGGTGGTGGAACCTCGAGGTACCTCTTCCGCTGTATCTGTTCTTAAAGCCAAAATGGAAGTCACGTGCAGTTCTTTGAGTGGCCGCTGGGGGAGAAATGGTGGCGTTGTGTTCGTCATTAGCTCGGTGCTCGGAGACAGATTGGGATCACTTTTTCAGAGCTGTCTCTAAGGGAGTTTCCCAACTGAGTGTTTTAGTAACGTTGCATCCGGCTTATCACTCTAAGTACCTCTACCTCGTTGTATAGCCAGCCGGCAATAGATAGGCGGCGCCAGCAGGGTGTGAGCGCACGGTTATGCCCTGTCTCGTTGTAACTTGGCAAAGGGTGAACGATAAGCCCCACATTGCGTGCTAAAGGCATCGAAATGAGCGACGTATACGAGCGCAACGCACACATATTGGAGCATGACGCAGCGAAAAGCCTGATTCTTCTTCGGAGTTGAGGCGCGCTCCGGTGGTACGCAGTCACGTTCCGATTGGCCTCCCAGGGCCGTAGCTTCCGTTCTACTGGCACGTTACGCGATCACGGCTTCCTGGGATACCCAGTATTTCTTGCTTCAGACACTGGGCTAAGCGGCGCCACCAGAGTAAAAGCTCAAGTTTGAACAATGCAGCCGGCACTCCAGGGGTACCCAATATTTCTTGCTTCAGTCGCTAGACGGCGCCAAACCAAACAGCATTGCAGGTTGCCTATAGACCTCTCCAGCGCTTATCGCCGGGACGAAAAATACCGAGTCACTGGACTGTGGGCGCATGTGCGGCGTCTCGTATATCATGAAGAGAGCCACTGCGAAATCTCAGAACGCCTTCGACCGCGCAGATATATAGACAAAAATGGCTGCGGCCAGAAGGCAAATCTCTTTATTCGCCGATCGGAAGGTGTTGGAATCCGAGGGGATTCGTGCCTATATTTTTACTTTATTATTATTATTATTGCAGTTATGCTTTAACTATTTACTCTAGCTTTTGTCGCCCAACCCCCAAAAAAGTCACATAACCGTCACACGAGAAGGGTCTATGGCGCTGGGAATTTAACCGAATGGAAGATCTTATAGCCATATTGGACATTGGTCCTTTCAGCCAAATTCAGCCATCAGCCGAATGGACACTTCAGCCGGATTGGGACATGACACCATAAACGTATACATACAAAACATCTTTTGTTCGAATCTTTATTATTTATTTTTCTAGTAACTTGTGCAAGCCCGGAATAGTTTTTTTTTTTTTTTTTTTTTTTTTTTTGTTCGTGTTCTTAGAGCGGTGTGCATTTTTGAAATTGACTTGTCCCGTGACGGAAAATTTCGGAGTGGCGTTCTTTGGGTGTCCCCCGACCCTGGCATTGTGTGGCTCTCTCTTTCACTTCTGTCGCTGATGGCTGTGTCAAAGAAAGCTTCCGAACTGTGTTGTGAAACCTATCAAAAACCACGGCCGGGCTGGAAGCGCGCGCTTCCAAAAACAAAGTGCGCAAGAGCAGCGGATGACTGTTGACAGGAAAACTAAAACTAAAAGAACGGCACGTGTTGTTTCCGCTTGAACCCTGAAACGGTTGTTTGTAGCGCAAACCTGTAAACAAGCTTGTCAAATTTGCACAGCTTAGTAAAAAAAAACTGTATTTTTAGGAGCAATTTGAAAACAATTGAGAACCACTAACAGAAGAAAATAGACACAAATTAAGACTTCTTTTTTTTTTTCCTTCTTTTGTTAACCATCCAATTTAAACACAATTTCGGAATAGACAGGCTTTACTTTTTCGGGCACACTATATATCATCTTTAAAATCAAAATGGCTTTTGAGCAATGGGCAAACAAAGCTGATGCCAAAACAAACATTCAAACTTTCCCGCGTTCTCCATTGGGGCGACGTAACATGTTGTATAACATGCATGTTGTATAACTTGCAAGTTGAGCAAACAGGCAGTCTGAACTACACAGTCTAAACAACACACACTTAACAACGGTCTAAACAACGCAGTCTAAACCGTTTAAAAACAGCTTAACCAGCATTCCTTTTCACACCGTCAACCTTCTTGTAAGCCGACGGGAACGACCTGCAATGCCCCCGTATTGCTCCATGCTGCAACATCTGACGTCACGCTTTCAGCGTTGCCAGCCTCAGACGGTGTTCTGTAGACTGCCTTCTGTGACATGTGAGAGTATTGTGACCGCGGATTTAAGGTTGTTACGGCAGCACCCTTGGGGTGCTGAAGTACACCCTAAATTATGGTGCTAAAGTTTAAAATGCACCGTATAGACCTTTGCAGAAATCGCCTCCTGCGCGCTGCCATCTTTGTCTGCTGGGTTGTGGAACGCCTTCCAAGCATGCGCTGTTGATCTGCTGTGCGGTATATCGGACGCTGCGCATGCGTCCACAGCTCAGTGACTCAGCATTTTTTGCCCGCTCGCTTCGTTCGAGACTGCCGCTGAAAAGGTCTATACAGTTGTCATGTGCACAGGAACCTTAAATGCATGCGCAATAAAGTGTGCAAACCCATTCGCAGGCGAGTGCTTCCGCAGTTACGAACGTTACAAGTATGTTGCTTTGTCCTCGGTAATATTTTTACGTAAAACATACTATATATCGCGAAACTGGGGGAATGTGTCTAAAAGTAAAAATAATGAGTAAAGGCAATAATTATTCCACGTAGTCGCTTAGTCATTTTTCGCCAAAGCTCCACTGCACTGCGTCGCAGCATCCTTTTCCACACCCTTTTTACACCCTTCGGAAGAAAAAAAAATGGGGAAAGAAAATAGGATGTTCCATGCAACAACACCGCATTTTCCGATTAAAAACGGTCCGTTACTCGAAATAAGGGTGTTGAACGCAGCCGAAGGTGTAAGTCGTGGAAACACCCTTATTACACCCTTAAAGGTGCAAATGTGTGCGTCGTGATTCTTGACAGTGGGAACTCACTGTCTAAAGTGCGTCGGGAAGGCTCGCTTGACCACTGGCATATATGCGATGAAGTCCTTCACGTAGATACCGCACGTCTCCCGGCTTTGACGTGCCGAAATGACGTGCTCTTAGGAGCTCTCTTAAGTTATACCTGGACCCTCGCGACAATGACGCCGCGCTTTTGTCACCGAAGTGCGCTCGGCGCGCTCCACAAACTTCTGGTTCCAACTCGGGGGGGGGGGGGGGATCGATTGCCGAGCGCCGTTGCCGCATCATAGTGGGGCGAGAGCTCCCGCTGCAGAGCAGGGTCCTGGGTTCGATCCCCACTCCTGCCCCGTTTTGATCCATGGACAAGCACTGCTGCGTGATGCACGTTTAAAAACCCCAACCTAGCAGGGGCACTGCACTGGCTAAATTTCCCATCTTTAAACCAGTGTCGCCGCACATGCAAGGCAGACCCAGGTTGAAATTCATACGGAAGTTAAATCTGGTTTAATTTGTTTTTTCTTCTCCAACTTTGTGTTTATTGAGTCTTTTGTCACTGCACAGTGTTCTACACGACCGTTTTGTTCGTCTCTATTGTACTGTCTCGCACCCCTGCAAACACCGGGAAGCCAGTTCCATGAGTCATCGTCACGATGACAGGGATCGCTTCAGTGACGCTTGCGGTGCGGGCGTACCGATGTCGCAAGGGCTCGAGGACCTCCGTCCTGGGCCCTTCCTCGGGGGGGCATATCTCTGGATCGCGTACACCTGATCTAGGCGACGGCGTGCAGCCACGTGATCCGCCCCCGAGGCAGAGGGGCATATAGGCGGACTGCGTTCCGGAAGCCCGTCATGGCCGAGCGCACGGAGCGACCGAAGCCAAGGTCTTGCCATTCAGCATCATGGTCGTCGCCGAGAACGCATCGGTTCTGTTTCTGGCGTTCGTCTGCTCGTGCTGCTGCGTTGGGACGGCTGCAGCCGCCGTAGCGGTAAGCGAAACAGTGCGGCAACAACTTTGGATTTATACTTAGGTGTCGTTGTGCTCTGTCGCCTGACCTGTAGGTTCTTATTCTGTACACCTTTCCAGCGCACATCACCAAAGCGAAAAATGCTGAGTCACTCGACTGTGGACGCATGCCTGGCATTTTTCATTCCACAGAAGATAGATTTTCGCGCATGCTCAGAATGGTTTCTATGTCCCTTTGAACAGGCAGCGCGCAGAAACAAATAGTGGAATGGCTTTGCGGCACGGATGCATGCTGTGCATGTTCTAAAAGAAAGGTTAAGCCCTTTTATGGACTCAGTGAAGGCCTCTGAGACTCAATGGCATTTAAGAGATAAGTGAAGTGTGGCACTTCCCATTCGACATGTGAACAGAGGGGAGGGAGGGAATCAGGCTGAGTAGTGTAGAAGTGTTCATCTTTCTTGTGTGTGTGCATGCATGTCGCCAGCCTTCATACATTCACCATCCCGCCTGCTCGGGACTGCACTCATCTGCACTGAACTCGCACTGAACTTGCACCGAACCTGCACCGACAATGCACTGGTCCTGCACCGACGGATCTTTGGACACCTCCCGGCTTCTCAGGGTATGCATCTTACATGGGCCCTGAAAGAGCGTTCGCGTGCTCCGGCTGGGGTGTACGGAGTTCACGCGGGGGCCGGACCCCGATGCTCGTTTCTGGGAGACTTCGAAGATTGTACTGAATTCATGTTTTCTTTACTGGGTTCAGCATGTGGGTATGGTGCCTGGATCGCGTCTCCGACGTGTGTGTTTAGCGTCCTATGCTGCCCATACATCAAAAGTGGTCCCGAAGGGGCAACAAATGACGTCACAGAAGCCGGAGTGTCATGCTGTTGCCTGTCACGATCCTGGCGGTTGGCCGCAGAAACGCTGGCGAAAAGCACGAGCGAACGCGAGTGTCGTTGTCGTCACGGCGTCCCAACTTCCGGCTGCTGTAGCTACCGTGAACTGTCACAGTGGAAAGCGACCTACAGCAGAACAGGCGTACGCCGCCAGGATCGCGGCTGGCAACAGCACTACACTTCTATGAAGTCATAAGGCGGAAATCAATGGACCACTTTTTTGGGCGCGGTAAACACACAGACGCGTTGCAGGCACCACAATGTGGGAGTAAGGGCTCATTCACACTGGAAGCGGATCCGCGTTCGCAAAGCGGTTGCGAACGCGGTTGTATAAGGATTCAGTACAATTGCACGCGCATTTGATGACATCAAATGCGCGTGCAAATGCACTGGATCTTTATACAACCGCGTTCGCAACCGCTTCGCGAACGCGGATCCGCTTCCAGTGTGAATGAGGGGTAACTCAGTCAACGAGAACGCATTGTTGGTATACGTACGAACTTTGTTAACTGGCATGCGGAACACTCGTTCCTCAACCAATCATTCTAAAAAAAAGAAAAAAAAAAAAAGATCAATTTTAGTCAAGCAACTGCAACTTATTTATATTCCCTATAATAATTATATACGGAAAAAATACAATAGTATTGAAAATCTCCGGAATGTATATTTTTCGTCAATCATAAGCCCGACATCTTTTTTTTTTATTTTTTATTATTTATTTGGTCCTATAAACAATTTTTGTAATATCTCTGATTTCTGCTCAAGATGTAAAAAAAAATAATAATAATAATATTCCGAGAATTACAATTGCGACAAATTCATATAGTCCAAATAGATTAAAATGTAATTGTTTCCGCAAAAATGCATTCATTTCCCCGGGAAGAACTTAAATGAACAAAACGTAAAGGCGCAAACGAGCTGGTGTATACATTGCGGGTAAACGACACAACTTTTTAGAGACCTTTTAGTGTTGTGTCGTTTACCCGCAGTCTCGTTTTTTTTTCAACCATGTGCAACTTAAATGGTCCGCAATATTGCCCATTAGCTCATGGAAGAATTCTGCACGACTATGCTGGTCATCATGCTCATATGACCACACAAAGCGCGCTGCGGTTGACAGCGGAAGCCATTGCGATGTTCAAAAATCTGCTTTAGGAGACTTGATTTTATGCGATGTTCTCTAGGAGCTTTTAGTAGAATATCTCTATGAGATTTGCTTTTTGGGTGATATTCTTTAAGATATGTTCACTTTTGAGGAGTGCTTTTACAAGGTATGCTTGTGGCGAGACGGAAGAGACCGATCTCACCAAGCGTTCCACGCATGCGTGACGCCGCCATAACTGTAGTTCAGAGGAGGCAGACGCCAGTTCACGAGACAGCTCATGCACCCTCCTGCTCTGCTCGCGCAGACCTCCAGCGGGGTTGTCGCGCGTGCAGAAAGACTACAGCTCCCACGATGCATGGCGGCAGCGGTGGCGTACTCAAACTAGCTGGTGAGATCGGTCTATTCCGACTGCCCAAGCCTCTCGTAAACGCCACCAGCTACACGCCGTTTTCATTGCGCGTGCCGACAGGTGAACGGTGCTCCTCGGGAGAACGACGCGTCTCAAGAGAAAGTTCGGGTGTTCCTCGAGTACCCTCTGCTCTCCGTACGGACCAAGGAACGCCTGTACTACGTGCATCTACGACCGGACAAGAGCCTATCCAACGTGCCGGTCTTGCCCAGAGAGTGCAGCTTTCAGGGGCCCGTGCTCGAGCCCGCCGTGCAGAGCGTCGGAGGACGCCGTGCCAGAAGGGGCCGAGCTGTGGTCACAGCGTGTCCAGGGGGAGACGGAAGCGTCCACGCGCTTCTCGTCACCGGAGACGGGCAGGTCCTCAGCGTGGCACCTTCTGGAAGTCTTGGTACGTGGACACGCTTGACATCTACGGTGCAACATCTGCATTATGGACTCGCCGAGTCGGTGTATGAAAACGAGGAGTCTTCTGGAGGCCTCAGGTCGGCGATCAACGCATCGCTAAGAGACCGAAGAGGGGTTCACATATACTTGCGACTATACTTACAACCGGAGAGGCTAAAAAAACTTGTTTTAAGCTTCTTGTGACGGCTTACGATCGGTCGCCGCATTGCTAGCTGCGCAGTCAATTGTGAGACATCACACGAGGCTTAAAAGTCGGTCTTGTGTCAGTCAGTCGTAGTCAAACGCAAGTGTGTGAACTGGACTTTAGTTCCTTCTGGGCTAGGAGACAGTCTCGTTCACACTCTTGAGAGAGAAAGAGAGAGATAGAGAAAACACACTGGCGCCATCTTTCACGTAGCGGTGGAACACTTGCAGTGATGTTGCATGTGAGTGCTGTGCCATTTGCGCCATACTACTACATTGTACCAAACGATGAGGAATTAGCGCCAACGTTACGTCAAAACTTCATTTCCGCTAGTACACTAATACGGAAAATAAATAACTCGGGCCCCCCCGACCGGATCTTTAGTACATGCTCTGTGCGGGTTTTCAAAACGTTCGATGATCGCCTCACACAACGTCTACTATTCGATTTCATTTCGCGTCGAACACTGACGGTACTCGAAAGTTTCGCAGTAAAGGTTGGTTCACACAGCACCGCTTCCTTACGTTTTCTTACATTACGCATACGTTCTTATCGAAACATTCGTGCCTCGAACGTCGCGTGCGAACGTCGTGTGCCAGGCTATCTCCTTGAACTCGTAGCTTCATTTAATATGAAGCACAGATGTCCCACTGAGCTGAATTCTCATGTTTGTGGTCTGTTCTGGCGGGTTCGTTAGTTTCCTTGAGGGCGCTTTTCACTACACACTGGTGTACTGCAGTAAAGCGAATGCCGCGGAGTAGGCATCTCGACGTTGTGTGTCGCTTTGCCGCAGCACACCCGCACTAAGAGGAAAGCAGACCTCCAGAGCGAGACGTGGCGCGATTTCTAAACAAAACTTTGGCTTGTGTATGCGATAGACTACGGTATCCTGGCGGCATCTTTTTCCAATTCGAGATTTAGCGAGGAAAATTTCGTTATTGAAAGAATATTTATATGTACTCTTCTTTATGTTTGTTTTGTACGCTTCTTTTTTCACCTGAGTTAAGGATTGCGATTTTATTTCAACTTAGTATAGAACCCGAAGAAAACATACATTTAGGTGCTCAATATTATTGTGTTCTAACATTAGTTCAGTGAGATTCCGTGGATAAAATAACCATTCACGACAGTTTGTGCTGTCCTTTACCAGTCACCTTCTTGTTCCCGTGTTTGGTGCTTACATGCTATCAACCAACCGAAGTTCTTTGTCTGGGGGAACCGCTCCTGCTGTGCAATCGATGCCAACAAAAAGGCAAAGTAGACATAGCCTTTTAGTTGGACAGGCCGACAGATGGATCTTAACGTAATATTTGAAGTGATACGAATGAAGGAGAAGTGCGCGCTTATGGCTTTAAAAGCTCTTTTGGCTGCTCCGAAATTGGCTTTGCTCTGCTCCTAAAGCTGCTCCAAAATTATTCAGACCAATTATATCACTGCATTTAGCATTTCCGCGAATATTTCTTTTTTTTTTTTTCGCGCATCTTTCTTGTTTTTTTTTTCTTTTTTCAAAGTTAAAAACAAAACAAAAATTTTGACAATGGTGTAAACGACCGTCTCCTATATATATATTACGTCAATTCGAGCTCTCAAATACAGCAAAACCATTTTGATGAAGTGCAGTTCCTGGGATGGTGCCAGCGTGCGAATGTGTTTTCATGTTCTAAGAGATCCCAAGCACTTGGTCGTAAGCAAAACCAGTGCCTGAACCAGCCAGTGAAGCGTCGGCCGCCGATCTGAGTTCTCTAGACTTCACTCTTTTTTACTTGCTTTACCAGCCTCCACCTCCGTGTTTTGCTTATACTGAGTAATACTTTTTTTTAATGGAAAAAATTATTTAAAAAAAAAAGTGCAAACTGCTAGCAGCTTCGCTAGGTGTTTCTTGAGTTTGGCGGGTGAGAAATTAAATAAATTTTTTGGTCATATTTTTAGTCAGTGAAAATAAACGTATGGTTTCAATTAGAAACTTGCTGAGCATTTTTGAAAGCCACTAAATTGGTAAAATTTAAAGCTCGTGGGAAACGCAAAAGTGCACTCGTGCAGCAGTCGGGCATCAAGTTGCTTTAGAATTGACTAATTTAGTGGTTTTCGATGATGCTCAGCAAGTTTTCAATTGAAACTATACGTTTAGTTTCGCTAATTCAAAGTATAATAAAGAAGTTTTTGTTGATTCTTCGATTTATCGTGAAGATTACCGGTTAATATGATGTCCCCTTGGGCGTATAACACGCCTGCATTTGAACCGCATTTAGTGTATCTATTACTGATTTTCTTTTTTTAAATAAATCTGTTCGAATTAAAAGTAAGCACCGGTAAGCAGCAATTAACTCGTGTTTCTGTCGTCACTGGGTCGAAACGGTGGCGCCGTGCAACTGGGCATTCACAGGCGGTTGCCTTTGATTGTGAATGAGTGTTTTTAAACTCTGCATGGTGGTTTATAAGGCGGTGAAAGAGTATAATGAAGGTCGCAATTTTTTTGCGTGCGTTGTTTTATTGCGTTTCTATTTGCCTTTTATGTGCGTGTGAGAAGCGGTGCCTGCTGCCTCTAAACGTGTTGCTCGAAAAAAATATCCTTAGGCCCCGAACGGTCGTTATGATTGCCAGAACTAGCGCCCTAAGGGAGTTAGTTGCCCGTTAGCCCCGAGATAAGTTAATTTACACATGTAAGGTTGTAAAAGTTTTGGTGTACGCCGTAGTGATGAAAGCTGGCAATTTCAAGAAACAAAACATTAGCGGTCGCTTCTTCGTAGTACTGTCGTGCTCTGCGCCAGGTGTTCGTGAAAAAAGAAAGTCCGTTGTTTTTGTTTTTCTATATTAAAAATAATCCACTCATCACCGGACGCTCAGTTCGGACCAGATTTCAAAGTTTCACAGCTTGCCCTTATCCGAATCAATATATTTTTTAGCGATTTTCAAAGAAAAATTTAATGAAAAAAAAGTGAAAGCCGTTTACAAATCCCTGTAACGCCGAATTGGAGCGCAGCTCTTGAGGAGGAGGAGTGGAGGGTACTGAGGGGAGGGTAGACCCCTCCTCCTCCCCTCATTCTTTAATATGCTCCGGGGGGGCGGTCACGTGACCTCGGGGGGGGGGGGTGTCACGTGACTTCGGGGAGGGGGGGTCACGTGACCTCGGGGGGTCACGTGACCTCAGAGGGGTCACGTGGGGGTCACCTTGGGGTCACGTGACCTTGAGATGACCTTGGGAGGGGTCACGTGACCTTGGGGGTCACGTGACCTTGGGGAGGAGACCACGTGACCTCGGGGGTCACGTGACCTCAGAGGGGTCACGTGACTTGGGGGTCACGTGACCTTCAAAGGGTCACGTGGGGTCTCGGGGTCACGTGACCTTGAGATGACCTTGGGAGGGGTCACGTGACCTCGAGGGTCACGTGACCTCGAGGGGTCACGTGACCTTGTGAGTCACGTGGGGTCACGTGACCTTGACCTTGGGAGGGGTCACGTGACCTGGAGGGGTCACGTGACCTGTGGGGTCACGTGACCTTGGGATGACCTTGGTTACGCCGACGGCGACGGCGACGGCGACGGCGACGCCGCTCAAGCCGGGAACGGGCCCCTAAGAGCTGCGCTCTAAAACCGGTGCTCGTTTCCTGTAGCCGACGCCACTTACCTCCAAGTATTCAGTGGGCATCCTCGGCCGCCATTTTTGTTTATGAAAAATTTAGCAGAATTGTTTATAGCTCTTGCGTCAGGTAACGGCACTCTTTCAACTTTGATTCTGACCGCTAGCTCTCGATTTGGGCGTATGCTGCGCGTTCCGCAATGCGCACTTTGTATTTGAGATGAAAATAAACACTAAATTGTTTGCAGAGACAATAGATCGTGATATGCCGAGACCGTATATATGCCTTGCCGCTTTTCCTATCAGCTAAATATTTATCATTTTGTTTTATTTTGATTATATCTGTATACACGTTTGTAAATCCGGTCTCAGGGCGCCGCCATCTTGCCCAGTGGGGTGCGCTTGGGCGCGGCCATAATCCGATTATGACGCCTTAGCAAGGCTTCGTAATCGGATTAGGACGCGTCCAAGCGCACCCCAGCGAGCCAGATGGCAGCGCCCTAAAGCCGGACTTGTAAACATGCAGTTTCCAGCGCTTGCACGTTGTTGCATAACTTCCTTTCCCACTCTCTTGGGTGCCACCCGGACCAAGATGGCGGCCAGCCCGAGCACGCCCTCTGGCGGAGCAATATGTCTTCGCCCCGCATGCAAGTCTGGCCCGGAGGTCCCGGCCGTCGGCGGAAGAGGGCTGTTCCCGAGGAGCGCACCATCGAGTTGGCCGTGTTCCTGGACAATGCGCTGCGAAAGTCCGTGCCATCCAAAGCGGCACTGCAAACGCGAGTCCTGGCCATCTTGGGTCAGGTACGAAACTGTCCGGAACTTCTTAAGGCGTGCAACAGGATGCTACAAACACCAAAACATCACTCATACTGCGATTTCTCGAACGGATGACCGTATTTTTCAAGAAAAGGAGGCGCATTTAACAGATATGCTTACGTCATGTTTTTCGAGAAGGAGAGGGAACGGCCCCGCGTCTTCTCCGCCTCGCCGCCTTGAGGGGGCGAAGCGAAGAGGGGAGGAAACGAGAAATCTTGACGTAACGCGCCTCGTCGGCCTCGTTCAATCTCGACCTCTTTTTTTCCAAAAATACGGCCGTCCATTCGAGATGTCGTTTTATAAATGGACGCTGACAGGGTATTTCTGCCCGCCAAGGTTTTTGTTTGCACATGACATACTATGAGGACGCAACTACCCAGAACACAACTTGCGGCTCGAAATTAGTTTTCTTTCCGCCCCAAAAACTGCCGATCGAGAACTGGCCGGCTTGAGTCGCGCTCACTCTCTTCTCCGTAGTCACGTGCCGTCTTCTATGGTTTAGACACAACCGCCAAAGGTAATCAAAGTCGTGGATCATCGAAGGCACACACTCAATACTAGAGATGGACAAAAATATGATACCCATTTTTTGTGGCTTCTAAAAAACTGCAAATATGCTGGCATAAAAAAAAAAATGCACAGCAACGCGACTTTCGGTACCTTTCTCCTTCCCAGTCCAGTTTCGGTTTCGAGCAGTTGCACTTTTTGACTTTATTAAAAATATATGTGACAATAAAGCAAAATATTGATTGGGTAGTCTTCTGACACCATAATAAATTGCCTGGCAAAAAAAATTAAAACAATATTTTGGGGGTTGGACACGCCAAAAACAAAGCATACGAGATAAACATACATTGTATATTCCTACAGTCCTGCTAAATTTGTTTTGAAAATGGCACGATAGTTTTGTAGATAACTAGATTTATACGCGGGACCCACGAATCCGCCCCATTCGAAAATGCTGCCGCGTTTGTCGGGTCGGTGTCGTCACCCGCCCAACGCGCGGCGTTCTCTTGCACGCACTCGCGGACTTGGGTCCAACTCTTGGCCCTCGGCACTCTCTGCGTCTCACGCTTCAGCTTCCACGTTTACCTTCCACGTTTCGAGCACGCGATTTCAAGACGGCGAATTCTACGGCTTGACCCGCTTCGTCGGAGTCTTCGACACTGATCGCAGCAGCGATGAAAGCGACGTTATCATGAGATGTCAGACGCTGGTCACATTGACTCTCGACCGGCTCGTGACCAGCTCCAGCGTTCAACTAAGTACTGGGAGTATTCACTGGCGGCGATATCTGTGTGCGCGAATTCTGGGCGCGTGCTGATGGCGAGCTTCCACAGTTCTTTTTGCAACGTGCATTCCGCACCATCGAGAGTGCCGGTCTTAGCAGCCTATTGATGTGAGCTCGTTCTGAGCATGCGCTCTAAACAGCACCCGCAAATACGGCGTCCAGTGAATACTTCCTATAATGATCGCGTGGTTCATGGGCACCGTGGCGTGACTAACTTGACCTGGTCGCCCTACGAATGCTCACGCGCTGTTCATGTCTTCTTTTATGAACCGCACCTAAATATTGTCTTAACGCGGGGATCACAAAGCTCGATCGCAAAATTCCACTGGAGTGCCTCGTTGACCATGCCAACAATGCGATCCCCGCAACTTCGTCGTTAGGTTCGTATGCAGCTTTTGAAGCCGCGCCAAACGGCACCTAAATTCCCCTGTCCCGATGAAGCCTGTGGTCTGTAGCAGCGAACTGGGCGATAAATTCCCATTGGCTGCTGCGCGTCATAGTTCCAAGGAACGCCGCCCCACAGAGAGGCCCTCTCCATGGCGCTGTGGATGGCGCGCGCTCGGCCGCCACTCTCGTGTCAGGCGTTGCGGGAGGGCGGGTGGGGGCTGCGGCCGCCTCTGCTCCTCTTGGCGCCGAGGAACATGGCGGCGCCTGAGGCATCTATGTCGTTGGCGGCCGCAACCTCGGCAGTACCCAAACGTGGCCATCCACGCCAGTACACCGCAGACGAGTAGAGAAGAGTATTCTTAGGTCCCATCAGTGCCGAATAAATTCTTTTCTGCAAAAAAAGAAAAAAAAAATTTTTTGGTTAAAAAAAAAATTTACAGCGCTAAACTTTTTTTAAAATTTATGTACTGCTTTCAAACGCGAGCGCCAAAAAACGCCAGTGCAAGCCAATGAGCCAATGTCGGTGTTCTCCTCCGCGATGCAAAATGACGCGTGAGGGAGAAAAGTGGAAAGGAGGGGCTGAGGGGTTGGCGCTCGCTGAGGCGCGCTAAAGAGATGAACGGGGAGGATATAGCAGATCGTTTTTTTTTTTCTTTCGCCCCGATAACGATACCCGATAACGATACGATGTATGCCCAAGGCCGTCGGAGGGGAGAGGAGGTATCGCTATCGGGGCGAAAAAAACGATCTGCTAAAACTCTCTAATGAGAACGCCGCCCTTGGCGTGTACATGTAGTGAGTTTATGTGCCCAATGCGCCCGGTGCGCATCCACTATTGGCCCCTCTGCACCCCCCCCCCCCCCCCCATCTTCATTTACAACGCTTAGTATGTACCCATTGTTACAACGCCTACACACATATGTACCCATTTTTGGCGCGCGCGTTTAAAAGGTAAAAACTTAGCAATGTCTATGAATATTTATTTTGTAAGTTTTTATGATTTTTTTTCATTTTTAGTGTTTTTTTATTTTACATTTCCGAATTAGGTTTTCGCGCATCTTTTTTTTTCTTGGGGGGGGGGGGGGGGGGGGTTTGGAAATTTTTTGACAATGGTATAAGAGCCTATAGACAACAAATACCACCAAACCTTCGCTCTATTGAAATGAAGTTCCAGGGTCAGCTCATAGATGGCACCTGAGTGCCAGTGTATTTAGTGCTTTCTCTCGCCGTAATAGCTATGACAAGAACATGGTCCTAAACAAACGCGAGTGTGTGAACGGGCCTTTAGAGGACCACGTTGCAGACGACTTATTCGCACGGGCTACGACATGTTGAGAACCGGCGTAAGACGCGTAACGGCGAACCCCACGTTGGGCGCCAAGAATGCGATAGTTACTCGATGAACACGAAGAAAAAAAAATATTGTTTACTACTTAGAATGTCATCATATTTAGAACAGTTTATTCTTATTCGTGCTGCTGCGCAGCATCGAATACGATGTGTGGTTATACGTACATTGCTGTTCCATATCGACAACATTATGTCGCGTCAGTGACCGAGATCGCTGTTTATATAGGTGCCATGAAACCGGTAGCAGGTGTCTGCTACAGTGTGAAACCTTATTGGACGCGAGGTTATTTTCTTTATTTTTTTCCTTTGTTGAAGCTAAAGACCAACGCGCGGTTCCCTATGCTATTGGCACGAAGCATGCGCAAATGCTTCACCTTCCACGAATCTGGCTTTCGCGCCCCACCTTTGCTCACACCTAGTGTGGGCAAAGCCGGGCTCGTTTGTAAACAGCGAAAGAAAAGGAAACTGAAGTTTCCTCATATATTTTTCATTAGTGAATATATTTATATTATTCCAGTGAGAAACTTACCAAGAATGAGGAAAATAATCCCCGGAGAAGGGGAACAAGAGGGACAAAGGATAAACAGAAATCTCCAAATACATGCTATAGGTGACTGGTGCGCGACCGAAAATATCCGCTTGGTTCGGATATCGAACCCGGGACATCTCCATTTCCATAACCTTAAATTGCAAGCTTCACCCTTGTTGGTGTTAGACTGGTGGCAGCTGATATAACTCGCGTGGGTTCGAATCCCATCCTCGTCGCCAGTGTCACGATCTTTCTCGAACGTGGACGAAGGGGGCCGAAGCACCCGCCGAGGAGAGACGACACACAGCTCCTGGTTGTGAGGGTGGACGATGACTGACCGGAGCGGCGTACGTTCAACGGCGTTTATTAGTGCGGTGAACAATGTTGCCCGCCGAGCCTGGCGGCCGCAGACGGGCCGACTGGAGGGGTGCGCCACTAACTTGTCACATACTCTACTGACGTCTCACCCCTGGTTAGCTCAGTTCTTTATTGCCGCCATTGACGTAGTGCAACCAAAAAATACAGTACTGTAAAATGCCGTCAATCGCTTACCGACTGACGTGGCAGGGTTAACAAAAATTACTTGTAACGGCTTTTCCATTGTTGGCAACCACTCCGGGACATTCGATCGAGCCTTCCAAACTTCGACAATGTAACGTGGTAGAGCGCTCCACTGGAGATGGAGAGGTTCCGGGTTCGATTCCTGGACCAGGCGGATTTTTTCGGTCGCGCACCAGTCACCTAGCTGTTTTTGTCCTTTGTCCCTCTTGTTCCCCTTCTCCAGGAATTATTTTCGTCTTCTTGTCCAGCTCGCTCGCACCTTTGCATTTAATCGCATTACAATCAATGCCAAGCATCATCGAAAACGTCTAAATCAATTAATTTTTACAAATATATAAGGCAAGAACAGCATTTTATGGCATTCTAGAAAAAGAAAAACGCGAAATTTGGACGCGTTTTTAGGTTTCGGTTTCTTATCGGAGCCCACGTCTGCGCCCGCGGCCCCGGTGGGCGAGTGAAGCCAACTTGTGGGGGCGAGGGGGTTGCTTCGCGCCGCGACCACCAGGGAGCAGGACCGCGGGCGCAAAGATGCGCTCCGATGAGAAACCCAAACCTGGAAACGCGTTAAAACTGATCGTTTTTTTTTGTTTTGTTTTGTTTTAGAACGCCGTAAAATGCTGCCCCTACCTCACATCTTTTTAAGGAGAGCTGATTTGGCAATTTTCGATTATGCTTAGCAAGTTTCTTACCGGAACCGTATATTAATTTTCAATAATTGGAAAAAAAATCAGTTAGTAAATCTCAGGTTTGCTAGTTAGTGTGTTTTTAAGGAGAGCTGATTTGGCAATTTTCGATTATGCTTAGCAAGTTTCTCACTGGAACCATATATTCATTTTCAATAATTGAAAAAAAATCAGTTAGTAAATCTTAGGTAATCATATTGCTAGTTAGTTTGTTTTGGCGATTTTTGACGTCCGCCAAAAATAATAAATTGTTCCCGCATTTTTTTTTTTTTCATTTTGAGCAGCATATTATTAGTGATCTTTTAAAGGTTTTTGCAGAAACACCCTGCATATATATCACACTGAATGATTCTCGTATTTCCGGCCGCTTTCTTTCTAGGTGCAGCTGGTGTTGGCGTACAGGTCGCTTGAGAGGCCGATCAAGCTGGACGTGGTTCGTGTCGAGCTGCTTGATGCGCAGGTACATACAACGACGTTTTCGAAAAAAACTTATTCGGCATGTGCGCAGGGGTACGCGAGCGGAAAGGCGGGAAAGAGAAGGACATTTTTCTTTATCAATTAATAGCAAAAAAAAAAAAAAAACGTGTCGGGTTAGGACTTAGGAGTGGCCATAGGGTTGCCCGGAGAGACCCAGGGGAAAGGTATGTGTATATGTGTGCGTGTGTGTGCGTGGGGGGGGGGGGGGGGGGGGGCTACTTTTTTTAGCTGCCATGGCGTGATTGGGGGAAGTCTAAAAAAATCCTTATGGTAGGAAGGATGAGGAAAAAGTATTTACTGGGACAAAAAATCAGCCACGGCTTATGCCAGAGAATCTATAATAAAAAGAAAAACTAATTAGCTGAACAATATGGTGTCGTATTACGGAAGTCGCGGTCTGGACAGCTGAACGAGGTGGACTATGCGATGGCGGCGAACGACGGGTGTCGCACCTCTACTTCAGAACTGTTGCGAATCTGTCTTGCTTCGAAAGAAAAATTGTTTGCCGATCAAAACAATTGGGATTGATTCTGATGACACTCCCGACCACCAAGCTGAAAGAAAAAGAAAAAAAAAAAAAGAAAGAAAACGCAGTTGGATGTAGCCACGTGACTTCCGGCCACTCTCTCCTCCTCTCTTCTTCCTCCCTGTCCAGTTTAAATTTCAGTTTTGAGCAATTACGTGTTTTTTTGTTGTTTTTTTTTATTAAAAATATATGTGATGCTGTAGAAAGACATTGATTGGTAGTCTTCTAACACCACATTAAATCGCCTAACAAAAAAGAAAATGAATATTTTTTGTGTTATTTTTTACAAGCGGACTTCCGCTGTAAAACGAGCTGCAAGAATCGGTGCCTGCACATAAAAGGCTAAAACTCAAACTGATCTGCTCAGTTCGAGCAGGTCAGTTTTACAGTGTAAAATGTAAAGGCGTATCTCTGTAGAGAAATGAAAGCACAATAATTGTCGAAGTTCTCATTAGACCCGTTCGTAGACCGAATTACCGACGCTATTAACTTGTGGTGCCATCTTCCCATAGGCCCTGCGAGCAGACGACGTACCCTGTTCTTTGCTCGCTGCACTTATCGGGTATATGGCGCCACAAGTTTACAGCGCGCCGGTGCCAGGTGTTGCACTCAGCCAATGGGCGCGAGCTGAGGCAACACGACGGCAACAGCAACACAACATGTTGTCCAACAGTCGGGAAACTTGTTGCTCGCTCCCCGTGTTCTCTGACAACCCTGTCACATCGCAACAACAGTAGCAGAACATGGACGACAGCGAAAATGTTGCCTCGGTACGACAGCTTTCGGCAACGAAAACAGCAGCAACTTGTGTTGGAGTGTTTCCCTGATCGCTGGAGGCCCTGTCACACTGAGGCAACATGACAAAAACAGCAACACAACAGTTAGACAACATGTTGTCCAACAGTCGGGCAACTTGTTGCTCCCGTTATTGTTCGACAAACCTGTCACATCGTGGCAATAGCAGCACAGTCAAACTCGCTTATAACTAGGGTTCGGCGTTTTCGGTTTTTATTTTTTCAAAATTCGGCGTACTTTTTTCGGTGTTTATTTTAAAATTCAATTTTCGGTTTTTTTCGGTGTATATTTATTCCCAAAAAGGTTTACCGTTTTTTTTCGGTGAATATAAAAGAAAGACCATCGGACACCGGATCAGATTATCCTTGTAGCTGTGATATTTGTGATTACTCAAAGAACAACGGCCCATATACATACGTCGTCCTCAACTACAACTTCCGTCTGGACACACCTCAAAATCTCGGAATTCGCGGGCATAATCTTCAGCACGCTTTTTTTTCTTCCCCTTCTAACGACGTGACCTCTGAGGTGATGACAGTACAGCACCCAGCGGAATAACAAAAAAAAAAAAATCCATAGTAGTTATGTTTTTAACAACGGTTTTCTTCGAGGTCGTCTGAAGTACATGAAACGAAAATCCTTATACTAGCTCACATCCGAACTTTCTTTTTAGAACCGGGAACTTGACCCACTAAGCCCGATCACAGAAAGAACACAGATGTACCGCGAAGGCCAATCCAAGACCTCTTTTGTTGCATGTTGAACCTTGGAAGAGGGCAATCACGAAGACGTCACACAATGTCGAACCTTGCAAAGCCCTTTTTCTCTCCCCCCCCCCCTCCCCCACCCATCTCGACGCGGCCCTAAAAAACGAACCTTTTTCGGTTAAAACCGAATTTTAGAAAACGGATTAGACGTAGTTTTATCGGTTTTTATCGGTTTAAATGAACACGCCGAACCTACAAACTGACCTTTTTCGGTTAAAACCGAATTTCCGAAAATGGATTCGGCGTACTTTTATCGGTTTTTATCGGTTTAAACCGAAAACTCCGAACCCTACTTATAACGAACAGCAGGAAATGCTACGATAAGCTCGATATAGTAAGTCATTCGGTATAGCAAAAACCATTTACGATGAACTCTCACGATGCGTTCGTTGAAGACGAGGGTCCTTCGCTTCCGCCTTGTAAAAACGCGCTAGAAAGATTTTTTTTTTTTTTTTTTTTTTTTGCACGCGTGCAGAATGTTTTTTTTTTTTTAGCTTGTCTCTTTTTCTGATTTGCTTTTCTTCGTGGGCAACCGTTTTGGGATGAAACTTTTTTTTTTTTTTTCTGTGCGTGCGTGCAGGGTGTATTTTTTTAGCTTTCTCCCTTTCCGAAACGGATGACAACGAAAATGTTGCCTTGGTACGACAGCTTTCAGCAACAAAAACTGCGGCAACTTGTGTACGACAACCTGAGTTGTTCAACACTGCGTTTTGAGATTCCACACTGCAAGACTAACCTGCTCAGTGCACATTCGGTGCAACATCAAGCTTTTCTTATGTGCAGGGGCCAATCTCTACGACTTGTTTTACTGCGGAAGCTCCGCTTGAGACACCGTATACATTCATTTTCACTAATTAAAAAAAAAAGATCGTAAATTTTAATTAATTATCCTGCTAATTCGTGTTACGTTTTGCCATTTCTTACGTCCGCCTGCTTGGCATGTTTGTTTTCATTGCATTTTTAGACAAATCTGTAAAAACAAAACATAATTAACATACTGCGACACAATTATGACGCAGACAGCTCCGTCGACGGCGAACCGAGACATCGACCGCTACCTGGACAACTTCTGCACGTGGCAGTGCTCGATGCGGCAGCGGTTGGCGCGAAGCTCCGGCTGGGACCACGCCCTCCTGCTCTCGGGCCTGGACCTGGTCAAGGGCCGCAACAACCGCGTCCTAGGCCTCGCCTGGGTGAACGGCATGTGCCGCTGCCGCTACAGCTGCACCCTGAGCGAGGCGCGCAGCATGGAGGCCGCCCTGGTGGTGGCCCACGAGCTGGGCCACGCGCTGGGCATGCACCACGACGGCCCGCCGGACAACGACTGCGACCCGGACAAGTTCCTCATGTCCGCCAAGACCGGGGCGGGCAAGACCAAGTGGTCCCGGTGCAGCGGACGCTACCTGGACGATTTCCTCGAGTGAGTCGTCGGCCTTGCGCCGGTTCGACTAGAAGTCAAGGCCCGCCCTTGACGTCATCGCCAGTCGATCCCCGACCCGCGAAACCCTCCACTCTTTTCACTTTAGCAGTGCGAACGCTGGAGAGGAGGCTTGCGCCTGATTGATGTTGATTGGCTGAGACAGGTATGACGCCACGTATGACGTCACACCCCACACCCAACAAAGTGCGCTCATCACGTGGGTCTGGACAGCCACTCACACGCTCCGCTGGCCGTCGTCAAGACCTCAGCTGTTGTTGTCGGTCCCCAACTTCCGTAAAACAAGAAAGGGGAGGGGACGACAACGAGAAGGCAAGCCGTGCTCTTTGCGTGGTTGATGTCCTCACTACAAACGATCGCGCTCACCGGAACTTTCACGCATACCAACAAACACGCGTTTTTTTTTTTGTTTTTTTGTTTTTTTTTTGTGCACTGCATTTGTTTTGACGATAAGCTACAAACCCCCAGCTTGCGCATCTCTTTTACTTCCGTCAAACACACGGCGACGATGGCGCTCTTCTGTGTCGCAGCGCAAAGCGAAACCAAATAGACGTTCTAACACTCGTGTTGCAGGAAGCCCACGGCGGCCTGCCTCGAGTCCCAGACCGTCTCCGGAGGATCCGTAGTCGACTTTTCCGGGGAACTGCCCGGCCAGCTCTACGACGCGGACGCCCAGTGCAGGCTAGCCCTGGGAACCTCTCACAAGGCTTACACGAGCAAGAAGACTCCCTTCAACGTGAGTCATATACTCGCCATCTTCGAGTTGCGACGCGATGCTGCCTGGGACGTGTATCCGACTGGTGTGCTTACCGCGTCATTAAATGCGGTCCCCTGATTTCCACCTCATGACGTCATTTAAGCGCCATGCTGTTGTTTACCGCGATGCGGTGGCACGGCAGCGGAGCTGAGGGCTGAGGTGGCTGGGATGACTCCGGGCGCGAAGGACGGAGGGGGGTCAAATTGCACGTGTATGTTATAGAGTCAGCTGGATATTTCAAAGGAGAAGGGTGGGGGGGGGGGGGGGGGGGGGGTAGAGCCATAAGGTCCCCCCCCCCCCCTTCCCCTGGCTACTCCACTTTTTGGGACTCGCTTTCGATGAGGACGCTGAACACACCAGTCGTAGACGCGTTCCATGCCACCATAACTGCACGCATGTTCATATTGTTACCAATCTTCTGTGCAGGACGTGTGTCGAGAACTATGGTGTCTGGAGGGGACGTATGCGAGCTCCGCTCACCCGGCGTTGGATGGCACCATATGTGCCACCGGAAAGGTATGAACCTTTAATAAAAGCAGTCTTTCGTTAGCATCTGTTTTTAATTGGTTCATGCGACGCATATATGCCGTAAATGCACCATATTATAAAAGTACGTAAAAACAAGAAGAAAAAAAAAAAACTGGGGAAGGGTTGTCGAATGTGTGAGGGAGTACGTGTGTGTATCGCGTCGGAGTCCCAAGGGATCCTCGGCTCAGCCTCCGCACTTCCCCGTTTCGATCTGGAAGGGCATCGGCACCGGCGCTTTGCTTTATCACGCAACAAGATGTACAGGGGAATTTCTGCCTCCCACTTCCCGGAGAAGAATGCTCGACTCTATAAAAACGCACCATTTTTCTGACGTCACGAAACGGGACAATTTAGACAATTTGTAAATGAGATCTAAAATGAAAAAAAAAAAAAAATAAAATAAATAAATAAAAAAATAAAAAGAAATGTGTCTCTTTACCTGTACCACCAAACGGTGTGACAGGTTGAAACCAATTAAAAATAAATAAATAAGGTTTAGCATGACCAAAAACGAAATTTTTGATTTAAAAGCCAATCAAGAAAGAAAAACAGAGAGGCAGCGAAACTACCTACGTTTTGTCAGCGGCGGTCTTTTATCGTGTGTAAACTATGGTTATAATGGTATAGTTTAAATTATAGTTCATTTAGTTTTGTGCCTCTTGATCTTGTTTCCTGGTTGAGACTACAACGAGATTTCTCCACTGGCTTCTTTTGCTTTTTTTTTTTTTTAATCTGTAATATAAAAGACAAATGTATATAATATTGGGTCTCTTCAAGAAGGAATGTTTTTTTTAAATTTTATTTCTTTAGGTTTAATCTAAATTACTGATCCAATTTTTCCCCCGCAAATTGGGCTATGGGTAGTTGGACTCTTATAGGTCATGTTCAAATAAAAACCTCGGCGAGCATAAATACCCAGTCGCTGTCCGTTTAATTGGCGATAGAAATGGAAAGTAAAAAGAAGGCAAGCCCAAAGTTCCCGATTTGCTTAGAAGACCACACTGTTTGGTGCTCGTGTTTAGCCCGACATAAATCTGTCTTCCTTGATGATTATTACAATTAAATACAAATCAAATTCACGTAAAAAGCAACGAAAGGTAGACGAGCGGTAAATAAAATTATTTTTGGTATTATTTCTGTCAGAAATGTTTGATTTAAATCACCTCAGTAAAACCGCTTTGATTTCAATCATGAGTTAAATCATGATTTGAGTCTCCCTTTAAATCATCTCGATCTTTATTCTCTACCCCGTTACAAACTGGTTCTTCTGTCCACCAGTACTGCCGCGAAGGATCCTGCGTGAGCCGACCGTCCGAGGACTCGTCCAACGGAAACCGGGCTCGCGACGCGGCCGGCACGTCCACGACCAAGGGTGCGGCACCAACCCGCCCCAACGGCAACCTGCGCACCACGACGACGCGACGGATCGACAGGGACACCAACGTGTGGAATAGAATCTGGGCCCTCATCGACCGACTGTCTGGCTGAGGTGTGGTCGGAAGGTGTGGCTAGAGCAACTGCGTAATGCTCCGATTGCCGAGCGGAGTATCGCAACCGGCTCAATTTCTTGACTCCAAATATTGCGGGAGAAGCGACCGTCGCGTTTGCAGGAGACACGACGGGGAGGTGACGGTTCATCCCGCATGCGCCGTCGTGCATCTCGCGCGCTTGGTTGGATGAATGAATGGATGTTTGTGGCTATACCCTTTGTAACGGGCGGTAGCTTGCGCCACCTAGCCTAAGTCTAAAAAGACCAAATTTTAGTTGTGTCCTTTGCTCCTAGGCGGCCGCTTTGAAACAACGCTTGGTTAGAAAGAAAGAACGTAATTGCGCATGCGTAAGCGGAACGCGTACAGTATCCGAAGGTTCGCGAAGCTTCCATGGGGGTTCGATGGCCGAGTAAGCTAGCGCACACCAGCTCGGAGTACCTGGAGCAAAAGCTCGCTCTGCTGCGCCGAGGGATCCTAAGTTAAATCCCCACCCCTGCCCGTTTTGATCCGGATGAGCATCGTACCGGCATGCGGTCGTGTATCACTACTGTGCGGTGCATGCTAAAAAAAACACACACACAAAAAAAAAAAAAAAAAAAAAAAACGGGTTGGCGGTTTGGTCTGCACTGGCTAAATTGGTCATCTTCCTGTTCTCAAGACTTCACTGAAATACCTACACTTCGCGAGCGCAGAACGAAACATATGTCCAGCCGCAAGGTCGCTTCCCCGCAAGCGCTGTAGACTTCAGACAAATTGAAAGAAGTCCCGGGCTTCACGCATCATGTGTCACTATCCCTATGATACCCTCTGTAAACTGACCGCAGCGCCACAAACGGCAAAGAACAATTAATTCTATGGATATAGGGTTGAAAAACGAACTGGAGCACGCAACTTTGTCAGGCATATCGAGGGAAAGGTAACGTGAGAGGGTTGCTTCCGCTGCGTTAACGAAGCGCTTCTGGCCACCAGAAAGGGCGGAATGACGTCAACTGCAAGCCATCTATAGAAGAAAGTGTTTTGCGAATGTTAGTAGTTTGGAATAGTACGCTATTCGATATTTGCTTCGAAATTAACCGCGATATTCGTATTTAGCGAAGTGTTCATCGCTGCGGCGCGTTAGCCCCGTTGAGTGCGCCTCTTACCGAGCACCGGTGCACTGCGGAGAAGCGCACTTAGCGGGGTGACCTGCCTCGATCAAAACTTGGAAGGAAAAGTACACCTTCAAAGAGAGACGGTGCACGCGTGCGCCCGTTGTATATAAAAGAAACGGAAACTTCGTGAGTGTTGATATGTATACATTGTAGCAAAACTTTCAAGATTAAACAGTTTTTTTTTTTTTTATTCGAAACTGCAGTGAGATTGTTTGCATAAAGCAAGATTTGTAAATCCACTAAATTAGGTGTAGCGGGACATCTCTATAGGTTTACTTTTGTGTCACATTCGTAATTCACTTGCCATCCCGAGGGTTTAACTTAGGGTTCAACCTTCACGAGTTTAGCTGGGTTTTCGTTTAACCATGGTGCAACAGTAGCGAAAGGTTCGAAGAACTATACGACGATATTAGGCTCGAAAATATTCGGCCAAAACCGCTATTCACTTCGAATTCGCTTCGAACTCAAAATCCACTATTCGCTCATGACTACAAAATACAGTGTGTTTAATTTAGTTTAAACAGATCTATTACAAAAAAAAAAAAAAAAAAAAAAAAAACAATGAAAGGCACACTAATGCGGTTTGTATAGGTGGGTTATACGACCAGGGGTACATAATATAGGGGGCTAATCGTCACTGTGAGTCGAATAATTAACAAAAATTTTTTCATTCACTTTTTTTTAATGAGTGAAAATAGACATATATGGTTCCAATTAGAAACTTACTGAGCGTCATCGAAAAACGCTAAATCATTTACCTTTTTTTTTTTTAAGACTTTGACCAAAGTGGCGCGCTCAAGTTACCACTGGTGCACCACGCGCAAGGCTAGCTGGGGGCTGTGCGCGCGTGATCGCACCGCTAGCCTTGCTCCTGCTGCATGACGAGCGGTAACTTTGGTGCACCGCCGCACTTGGAGTCGTTCTAAAAGTCGGTGACATTCAATGTGTTTATTTTTCCTATTTACTCAAAAATTAATTCATCGTGAGGATTAGCCCTTTGTGTTCTAACCGTATTTACACTCGCGTTTTTTTTTTTTTTTTTTTTGTTTAATAATAGTTTGGTTTGAATAAATTAAAACACTTTGTATAAGGGGTCGCGTCCGGTATGTTGCTGAAGAGTACCTCTACAGACTGGAATTCAATGTTCAATCTGCCCTTCTTTCTTTCTTTTTTTTCCATTTCTTCTTTTCTAGCCCTGGAGTGCAAGGTGGCGCTGCTTTCAGCGTACCGGTTACGCTGCCACGGAGTCGCTCTCGTCCGTGGGACCGTCTAAGTTCCCGTTCTAGCCCACCATAGTCGACGCTTCGCGTGTTGTCGCAAGGTTGCTGCAACCGGGTGGCGCTGGAAGTAGGTATGCGGAATGCAGAGTTCTAGGGAAGCTCCCTCCTACCCTCTTTCTACTTTAGCAGAGCGAATGCCGGCGAGGAGGCGACCTCCTCTCCAGTGTTCGCCCTGCTCAGGGGGAAAGAGCTGGGAGGAGCTTCCCCTAAACTCGATATCTTCGCCACCAACTCCTCATTAGCAAAGGCTGACAGTGCGGTGGAGGCTACGTGCTCGTTGGACCAATCGCGTAGGCTTATCTTTTGCCACGTGATCACGGCGCTCCCGCTCGTACCCACGCGCTGAGGGCGGGGCAGGCGATGAAAGGGAGGTGTCTGATTGGTCCGGCGATTGCATAGCTCCCATTGCACTGTCAGCCGCAGACTAGCGGCGTCGTATGCGCCTTGTCCTACAGAAAGGCCATTCAAAATGTTCAATGGACATGCTCAAACGCCGTCCCCCACCGCGTTACTATTTCCCATTGTTTTGTTATTCGTCCGACTCCATAGGGACGAATTTGGATGCCGTGAATCTTTTTTTCACGATGGCGCGGACTTTTGAAAAGTTCGCGCCGTCGTCTGTCCGCCGTTGCTTTATCGCGCACTCTGCGCGCGAGGGCTAGCTGCGTCAGCGTTCTGCAAGAACTCAGATCCAATCACGCGCTTCGTGCCCATAATGGCGACCATCAGTGTTGCTTGATGAATTTTTCAAAAGGGACTATTCCCGAGCACTTATGAAGGTACGCACTCAATAACGGCGAGTCAAGCACGTACAGAAATTCAAACAGAGGTACATTTCCTTTTGTCTGTTTGGATCATGTGTGAAGAACTAACCGAAAATTGGAATCTAGGAAGAGAAAGAAGAAGAGACAGTGGATCTTACCACTGTAATCTTGGCCTGTGAACTACGTTACTAGAACTCAACTGGGAGACTGCCATGGAGCCTGCTTTGAAAAAGTGGCTTCGATCCGTACTCGAGAACCGAACTAATGGCGATCGCAACGCCGCTATTTCTTCCGCAGCGGCCACACCGGGAAATGCACGCCTGCATGTATCGGTGTGGCGCCATCACGCGTCGCCATTTCGTGTTTTGACTAGTCGCTAAAAGGTGGCGCAGTTAGCGCATTTAGTTTGGTCTTGGTGGACGCGAGCGGTCCGGGTGTCAAAAGTGAGTTTCCCAACTGAGCGTTCGAGTAATTTTGGCTGTGAGACAAGCCAGAAAAATCGGCGCCTGCGCATAGAAAGCTCAAACGGCTCAAGCTTTCACGGAACGTGCGTTGAGGTGGTGCATTTTACCCCCTAAAATTTCAAGGCGCAATTCACTCCCTGTGTTCGCGAACGACCGGGTTAGCGATGAATGTATGGCCCATCTTCCGATAGGGGCAGCGAGCAGACAACGGAGTGCGCCGTGTGGATATTTTTCGTATAGTAGCCGTAACAATGCGTCTGATGAAAGCACATGTGTGATGTGTACGTACAGTAAATACCTTTGTCTTCTCAAAATTTTAGTCGGATTTTCAGTTAGTTTTTTTTCTGCATGCGGTTCAGTGAATCCAAGAACGGTCTCTGCTTTTTGTTTTTGCTGGACTTCGTTTTTGTACCCCTGTGCAATTCCAGTTGACTCACTTTTATTCTCGTTTGCCAACATTTTTATTTAACTGTAGGTCACAAGAATAAAAAAATGAAGGATCACAATTTCAGGGTGTATGCCGTTTGTTGTTCATGTTGCTGTTTTTAAAAATTGTAGTGGGATGTTACTTTGTTTTGTTTGAATAAAATAAAAAGGTCACACCTCATTTGTCTTTGCAGTTTATGTATAAAATGTTTCCTATATGTACATTTTTTATTCTTACACAATACACTTTGTGCTAATAGTCGCGCAAATTCAGTTCACTTATATCGTCTTAATGTGAATATTTGCGCAGTTTTCGGCTCATGACGTGTCGATTACGCGAAACTTCAACGCTTGAAAGAGACACTGACACCCTCAAAGGTTTTTTTTTTGTTTTGTTTTCTTGTTAGTCAATTGAGTGTGGTGTCAGAGGCTACCCAAGCAATATTGTGCTACAGAGTCGCGTATATTTTTAATAAAGTAAAAACCAAAAAAAAAAAAAAGAAGCTCGAGGTACATCTAAGCACTTCTTATGAGTTGTGAATGCGAAAGCGTACAAGCCGCTCGTGCGCTCCCTCTTTCGTCTGCTGCGTACTTTTCGTCGCCGGTCAGCGCGCGTGGTGACCTTGGACGCTCGCTGATGGACACGCAGCGCCATGGGGTGAGTGGTCGTGGAAACCGCCAGCCAATGGAACCGAAGGCGATCGCGGAAACTAGGTGCCGCCTCCTACCCAGCTTTTCCCGTTCCTTCGCTTCTCGGGCGTGTGAAGCAGACGACGACAACGAGGACGTTCCTTGATCTGTTTGCCGTACGATTGTTTCGTACTTATGTCATAAAATAATATACTCATGGTAAAGAGCGGACTTTGCCATACGGTCCCAGCGGCCCAGATAGACCCGTGACAGCTGGCGCTTTTAGCGGTTCTGGTTCCGGTCAAGTTAGTTTCGGTTTCAGTTTGGGCATTTCTGGTCCGGTTCTCTGGTACCCTTCTCCTTCTCCTTCGTCCTCGCCTACCTCCTCGCTAGGCTCTCGAAAGCTCCTCGGTTCCCAGAGCCGCGCTTTTCTTCTTTTTTTTTTTTTTCTTTTAATGTTGACGCTGTTTTTTTTAGTAGCAAGCCCTTGCAGCACACATGGTCCTCCGTACATCCTCGGGGTGTCCTAAAGTTTGTAGGCCGCTCAATAGGTTAGTTCCGCCCGGTTAGGCTGCGCTAGCTCCGTTCGCTCCCCAAGATATCACACAACGGCAAGTTTGGAAGTAAACGTAGCTTGCTTTAATTTTTTTTTTTCTCCGGTTGCCGGGTGCCTCTCTTGTTCTCGTGCCCGGGAGGCGGCCTGGCTGTCCTCACTGGCCACTGGCCGCCGGTCCTGAAGCAGCGGAGTGACGGGAAAATACGACGGCCCTCTCCAGATCTCGGATCCTGGCGTTCTCCTCGTGCCTCACGTTCTTTTCCTTTTCTCGCGCTTGCCCCCGGCTGGCCCCCACTCGCGCCTTTCCCGGCCGTCCTATTCTTCTCACGACGCCCCCACAAGTTTCATGGATCTCCTGGGTGTCCCGTGGAAGTCCATAGGATATATATGCTGCTTGGGAACGTTGTTAAATATCTAAATTCGATGCCACGTCTCGCAGATTTTTTTCCCCCGAAATTCTACGCATGCGTTGTCGTCTTCAACTGCATCTTTGTCGTCTTCAACTTCAACCAGACGCTATTCATCACGTGGTTTTTGTGAAGTATTAAATTAAAACTATTTAAAAGTATTTTTAAGTACTTTAAATAATTATAAAGCATAAAAATTTAAAAAATAAATTCTCCTCACTGAAAGAGTTTTAATTAACTTTAAGCAAATTACAGAAAAGCGCCACGCTAGCGGAAAGCATTAAACGCACTATCTGGGCCACGATTCGGCTTTATAGTGTCCTCTCTTTACGTCTTCTGTATTACTCTATGCTTATATCCCTTCCCCTCGCTGTGTGCTGCTTGGAGATCGATTGGCCGGTATTACGAACCACAGTTCCGAAGTAGCAGTCCCACGTACTTACGTCGCAACGTTGGTCCGTTTACGCCGCCATCTAGGGGTTTCCCCAGGAATTAAAATTATTGGGGCTGCGGTTGCGTTGGCTGGAGTCACTACATAAAGCGTAGCTTTATGTAGCGACCAGGGTGTAAGATAGACAGGTGGGGAAACGGCCCATAGAAACCTACCGCAGCGCCGTGACCGGATTGTGTACTCGTCTGCTTGCGGGTGGCTTGCGGGTACCCCCGATTTGCGACAGATGGCGCTGCGGCGAGAAGAAAAAAATTGGAATCGAATTCGCATGGAACTCTATGGAAGAGTGCGCAAAATAAACTGAGAGCACGACAGCCCTCCATTGAAAATCCACGAGAAACCTTCTCCATCAGTTTAACCGGTCGCCAGCGTTCGCCCACCTGGAGTGAGAGTTCGCGGTGCTCCACATAGATGGCGCCACAGAAAAAGAGAAAACCGAGAGGGACACAATCCGGTCGCTCATTTGGCTCTCGTTTCACCACCTGTCTATCTTACACCCTGGTAGTGACTCTAGCTTCTGCTTTTCTCGACGCCGAAGAACATGGAGGCGTCTGAGGCATCTATGTGGTCGGCGGCCACAACCTCGGCAGTAGCGAAACGTGGCCGTTCACGCCAGTACACCGCAGACGAACTAAGGGAGCGGAAGAACGACTTTCATGCTTTCCCATTCACAACTTACAAAAAGTGCTTAGCAATGCTCGTTTTTTTTTTTTTTTTTTTTTTTTTTTTTTACAGCGGAGCTAAGGGCTACGGTCCCCTAGGATCGTGTCCGTGTATGTTGACACAAACCTACCTGGACAGCTACCACCATCTAGAAGCGACGGCGACAAACACACAACCAGTATGGTTTCCGCTGTCGCTCGTAGATGGCGGTAGCTGTCCAGGTATAATAGAAGAATGGATAGTTGGGCGTAGGCACCCTAGTTGGGCGCGTTGGTGGGAATTCATCGTAGGAAACAGCGCGAAAAACAGACGACGACGAACACGAAGCACACACTGTATCGAGTTCAGCTCCGCTGGTCTTCCTTCTTCATGAAAGTGGAAAGGCTGAATTTTTTTTTTTTTTTACACTTCTTCAAATAGCTTTTTTTCTTATTAGGAATTTACTTATTCAGCCGCTTCATCGGCGTTTGTCTCGCGTAGACCACTCCTCTCAAGTATGTTCCATCTTTGCCCGCACTATCTTGTTAAAAAACACGTAAAGATTTTTTTTTCATTTTTGGCATTTTAATGACAAAAATGGTGTTTGTTGCTAACAACTAGCACCATTTTGATGGTGTTTGTTGTTAGCGCCTTTCGTTTTGCTATGTGCTGTGTATCGTTGACGTTTTTTTTTTTTTTTTTTTTTTTTTTTTTTGTCAACCGAAACAAGCAAACGAACAATCGCCAATATTTTAGCCCTTTGCAACGAAAGTAGAAACCGCCTGTCAGAGCCTGCTTATCCTCGTGGGGCAAGGGGCACAGAGACTCACCCAGTCAATATCTTATAGAGGCAAGCACTCATTAGACGTGTCAGACAGCATGAGCCGAAAAAGAAAAATATATTTGCATGATATTAAACCAACGAGGTAGAGGGGTCTATCCCGAAGAATTTGTCTGGCATCAAATTTTTCAGAATCACAGCGTCCAATTTTCACCTATAAGTTATAATAGTAAATATATTTAATATCGGGTCCAACGAGGTAGAGGGGCCATACCGGAAGAAAAGACGCTAAACCGAAACCGTAAAAGTGAGAACGCGCAACTCATGCAAAGACGAGTTACGCATCGACATCGCTTGCACGTCTCGCCAGGTCACGTTCGGAAGCATTTAAAAGGCGAGACTCGAGGAGAGGTGCAAAGCCACCATGTTCGTTTACCTTCCGTGTTTGTTTGCCTGGTGAAGCGAATAACTTAAAAGGAAGCAGCACCTGCTTCTTGTAAGCTATTCCTGGTAGACAGAAAACACGTGCTGGTTCATCAACAACGCTTGCGAGGCGTCCGCTGGCCCCTGTACGGAGCAACGCTTCCCATCTGTTGGGGGAGCGAGCGTTCAACGCATCCCCCGTGGTTCGTTTCAAAAGCGACGGGGCCGCGGAGCATTTCAAAACGTACGTTGTGTTTTCGGAAAGCAGTACCCCTGTAATTCGCATCTGATGTGAATAGTGCACGGACTGAACGAAGCCCCGGAAGCGAAGGTTCGGTACCCGCCTCGACGAGCCCGGAGCGAAGTCTCGTGCGGTAACGTAAACTCGCCAAGTGATCGTCAGACTTCCTTGAACGAAGTACATCACAAAGGTGCCTGAAACGATGCCAGTTTAAGCAAGTGAGTACGAGATCATGATTGACCCGGACTATGAGAAGCGCCTGCTACGTCAGTACAACGGACAATTGACGCCTACCACGAGTCCTGTGAGTACCCCACCCCACCTGTTTTGGCAAATTCTGTGTACGTTTTGCGGCGGCGGCGTGATCGAGCGTGCTCTGCAGTAACGAGTTTACGTTCAAGCGTTTCGTGTAGTTTCATGTTCCAAAGATAAGATAACGATGTGCTGTGTACGCAAGGAATGCGCTATCTTGAATTCGTTTTCATGGCGTCATCCCCGTGAAAAATAAAGAAAAAGATTAACGGAAGAAGCGTGCCCGCGTTTTGAATTCTCGTTCTAGATTCAACGCGAATGTAAAGCATTTCGTCACAAGAATGACACGTCCGAGCAAGATTTCACAAGAAACTCGTGAAGTAGGTGGTTGAGCCCAAAACAAAGTAAACCAAAAAAAAAAAAGGACAGCTGGAAAGAAGTAAAACAAACAAAAAACATTAGGACATCCTTTGAAAATCATCCTGTTTCGTTTATCAGTTCCACTTTAACTAAACAGGACTGATCTTTCCAACACATCTAGTTTACGTTGAAACTTGCAAGCTTCAACAGGCGGCGTCTTCAATCTGCGAGGCACTTCTAGCCTTCTCGGAACAATTTGCGTGTAGCGTTTCACGGCTACATGCAAGGCTACAACTGTTTGTTATGGTGATCTGGTGTCGATTGTGTTGCTTGCTTAACTCTAAAGTGTCTTTGCATTTATAGCTTCCTATCCAAAGTCTCTTGTGTTTGTTCCTCAATCAACATACCAAGCTCGGCCACTTGACAGATATATATATATATTTTTTTAATGACACAATCTTGTATAGGAATAGCACAGTTGATAGAAGTTTTGTTTCTCGAGCTTACGAAACTTTTACTGAAGTAGAAGAATGGAACACAGAGAACCATATGTACATATGAAAATTAAAACACTGTAAAATGCTCCAGTACTGATCGAAGCAAGCGAAAACTCCCGAGAAGCTACGAATATAGGACAAAACATTAACTGCACATAATTCCAATTTTAGCAGGAAATGAACTCGGGGAATGTTAGAACCGACAACCATGGCACATTCGATTTGCAAATTTGCCTGACGAGTGAAATGTGTTACATGTTTTGGCAACCTAAATTGAAATGACTGACAGTGCGTCTGAAGGTCGAGATGTTGAACCATCTGTGGGATAGAGTGTGGTGGCTGCCATTATATTTGACTCTTGCAGTTCCTTTTCCATGATCCGGCATGCACTTAACTTCTCTAGACGTTGCACATGCTCTTTACTACCGCGACCCACACTTGGTGCTGCTTTGGTTGTGTAGAGCATTAGAGTGTGCGAACATGGAGAAGTGAAGATAACTGTAAATAACAGGACTGACTGGTAACTAAAGATTTCATTGTCTTGTGAAATGAAAGCATCGGGAGACATTTTCAAATTAGATTTCACACAACTTTGGGTGCAAGAAGAGCTGTGTAATCTTATGGCTGGCATTCACTGGCAATCATAGTTGAGCTTGCCGCTACTTTTGTGCCACCCTGGAAGTGAGAGAGAGTGGAAAGCTGCTTTCGTATGAATTTTGAGTGATGGGTTAATCTGCCATGATCTTCTAGAGGGAGAATAGCGGCAGTCTGCGGAAGTCTGGGGCACACAAAGGAGAGTCCCGGTGAGAAGAGAGTTTCTCCTTCTCTTCTCTTGTGGTTGCCAGAGAGCTGACAGGAAACTTGTCCTGAGCATGCGCTGTCGGCAGTCACCTGAAATATGGCGTCCGGTGAATACCAACCGTACCGTAATATCCCGGGAGATAACCCACCTAAAATCAAGAGCCGATCGGGTGAAAATATGGATTGGGCAAGTTTTCGGTGTCCAATTAAGAAAAGTTGAGTAGTGTCTCCTTTCCAAGCTTGTTATCGTGGGGAGGGGCATCGATGCAAAGATCTGTAGTTTCCAGTCAGCAGTGTTTGCTTATATCCTGCCGTAGCTAACTACCCGCATTTTCGCCAAGGCCATCATTCATCCCAACACTACTCTCACTAGGAGTGGGCTATCTTTTGCTGTTTCAAAAGATATAGCAAATCAAGCCAAACACAGGGGTGGGCTATCTTTCAAGGGTGGGTCATCTTTCGGGATTTTACGGTAGTGTGATCTGGATGCTCTCAAGTCACATTGCACTTTCATATATTTTGTGACCTCTCGTGTGTTTTACAATGACGTGAATATCCCACTGTTCAGTACAAATGCAGTTGGTCTCGTTTTGATTACACTAAACATTTGTCATATTCATGCTGGTACTTGTCATAAAAACAGCACATTCTCTTGTTCACATCGAGCCTGAAAGAGACGTCGTCCATGTCCATGTCTACTCTGCATGGCGAGCCTCACAGCAAACGTGGCGCAAATTGTTTACATTAACGTCCGTGACGTTTCCTGTATTCGAATGACGGTTACTTTAGTGGCTGTCTGGACCAAAACAAAGTTAGTTAGTTAAATAAATTACCAGAATGATATGTAGATGCCCAATCTTGCGAGTAAAGCCAGTGGCACACAACTTTTAACGTGTCATATTCACATTTATCTTATCACTCCGGCCTTGCTAGCGCGTTGGTTTTTCATATCCGTCCTGGCTGCGAAGGACAGCATGTGTGATTCACGCAGAATGCAACTTCATAAAATAGTAAAAATACAGTTAAGAAATTCACGCCTGACGTCAAAATTAAATAGCCTTCTCCACTTTATTTGGTTAGTTCCTCACTGTGAGTGTGGTTCGCTTGCGGGCGTATGAAGCGAGTGGAGTACACCGAACATGTGAGAATGTGCACGGGCATACCATGTGTGCTGCAGTGGCGTGCCACAGTCTTGTTTGCACACTCTCGCAAGCCTCTGGGCTGAGTAACTGGTATCTCAGCCATCTCAGTGTATAAGCCATAAAATGAATAAAAAAACCTTCAGGAGCGTTTTATGCTTTTCAGCCTGATCATAAACTTAAAACGAGCACCACAAAACTATTTCTGTCTTTTTTAAAAATGTGCTCGTAACGCAAGGTTATGCCACGCAAGCCCGCCTTGGTTGTCGGTCAGACCTGTCGACCTATTCCTCTTTGCCCAAATGGAAATTTATTACTATTACTTATTTTTGTTTCGGGTCAAGTTCAGACAACTATTTCCGCTTGTCAAGGTTTATAAATACCCTAGTTAGCACGCACCGACTCTCAAGAGATACGAATGCACGTTCCAGAATGGACGGTAAACAGATTGTCAGTGATCTTTATCGGTAATGTCCTGTAATGCATAGACTGCGGTTATTAAGGAGCAATTGTTTTAATTTGTTTAGAAGTCATTATGCAGTGGTTTTGGGGATTGAACAAGAACAGACTGTTTAATGGAGTTCCTGCTAAATTTAGCAGGGAAATGGACGTCATGGTGTTCCGTTGTTGTGTTACGTGATTGCTTGACATTACATGGTGCAGATTTCTCCGCAAAATTTAGTGGGGAAGTGCGAGGATAGATTAAAGACTTTCTGGGATTAGTGCGTTTCGTTAGAGTGTGTTCCGTGCGAAGAAAGCCACAGCTTCTGCCCAAATACAAGTGTGTCGGACAGCATCCGATTTTCACTTGCTCATTTTTGAAAAGCAGTGAAATTGAAGCAAGGAGCCGAAAGGAGGAAACACAAGCTTCTTTGTTTTACTTATGCTTTAACCCAAAACTAAAAAAAAGGGGGAAAAAAAAAGACACGAGACACACATTGTTTCAAAAACAGTGTAGACAGATACTGACTGCATGCATGTTGCTCAGGCTATTTTATTTTCCCAGTCTCAGGTTGAAGCATGAATGTCATTTCGCAGCTCGCCTTGGTTTTACTGTTTCATCATTCTTTATCTATTCATTGGCATTTAATTTAATTTATTTTACCTCAAAGGCATCTGCAATGCATTACTTGAGGGTAAAAGTATGGAAGTTAGAGAATTTGCGATATACATATATACATATTTGCGTACATCCAAACAAAAATTAACACTAGTGGTGTGCTATATACAGGGTGTACCTTGAAACACGGCCCAAATCGTTCCTGCAAAAAAGGTGTGCATCACACTGGACAATGTTTAAGGCCATAGTGGTTTCTGCCAAAGCCCATTTAGGAAAATTAACAATGTTGGGAATAATTAGTTTATTAATTACTTCAAAATTAACTTTTTGAATTAGTGAGTGTATAGGTATGGTTTCAATTAGAAAGTTGCTGAGGATGGTTAAAGATCACTAAATAAACTTGTTTTACAAATATAAAAGGCACACAACATTTTTTTGGCATTAAAAAAAAATGCATCTAATTTGGACACATTCTTATTTTTTGGTTTTTCATTGAAACGCGTGCCAGGTTCCGAGACATTGTCCACTTGAGCTCCTACAATCGCCATGAAAGACCTGAACCATTGAGAGCAATACTATTTTGATACATGTACATATATTCAATAAAGGCACGTTCTCAACACACTGAAGTGCGGTTCACATAGCCCCGTTTTCTTAGGTCACGTTATGTTACGAAAGCTCAGTTGTTACGCCACAGGTCACTGGGACGTCGTGCTTCTTATTAAGTGCAGCTACCAGTTCAAGGATACGGCCTGGCGCGCAACGTTCGAGACGCGGATGTTTCAGTGACTTATATGTGATGTAAGAAAGTGTGAGGAAAGGGTGCTATGTGAACTAGCCTTTACAACCCCTTACAACATCTTTTTAATATCTCATGACGAGAGAATTCACTTGCGCCTTTTGTTGGGTAGCCGTGGAAGACTCATTTTGAGCCGTGGAAGGCTCGAAAAACGTTCTACAACGTTCCAAACAATCATTTCTAGTAAAAAGTGCAAACATCTGATCTCGCAAATACCTAAGAATGTTTGTTCTAGTGAAATACAGTTCCGGGGCCACCTCGTGGATCGTACTAGCGCGTTGCCTCGTCACGAGAGCTCGTAATGCGCTCGATCGTAAGCACCTGCGAGCATGTGAACCAGCCTTTCCGATGACGTGGTAGTCATTAATGGCTTGAGTGGAGCGGAAGGAGCATGACTCCGGTGTTTTTGGGGGGGCGGCGTCCAGGTGTCAGTGAGCCGCCTCTCCCCGCGCTATGGCAGCGTGCTCCTGGGGGACCGCTTCATCCCGAGCCGGGTGGGCTCCAACTGGCAGTTGGGGCTGGCCCGCATTCCGGACGGAGGCCGCAGCGCCACCCCCAAGGCCAAGGACGCCACCGACGGCTCCAAGGACAGCCTGGCCTACGCCTGCCTCATTAAGAATGAGCTGCTCGGCGCCGGCATCGAGGACGCCAAGGTGGGTGCACGCGCTGTTACGTTCGGCGGTGACAACGACGACTCTACAGTTCGGGGTTGTTCTGAAAGCTTTTTCTTTCTGGCAGCCAGACGGAGAGAGTTGCTTGCTCGTCGGTGCAGCCGAATATATCTGTTTTAGACGAGCGCTTTTGCCCCCCTGATGGGTCAGAATTCAGCCCGCATCTATCACATATCTCCACAGCGCGCCAACAAAAGAGCAACACAACAACTCCTCTCCATTTTAGGGCAAAACTGCACAACAAAGGTTCCCGCCACCCGTCATGTGCGCAAGCAGATCATGAAAGTTCAGCAACTGCATGGCGTATCGAGTCTGTCTTTCAAGACACAAAATCGCTGCTAACACGAGGCACGTAGACCAGAAATTCTGGAGTAAGCACAATTTGTGCTTACATAGATCTGGCAGGCGGGACCTCTGTATAAGCAGAGGCACAGCGATGTCACAGCAACCTTCCCAGCATGCTTGACTGGCCTGACGACGGCGGTGACAACGACTCGGCAGTCTGATGTTGCTCTGGAAGTTTTTATTGTCCAGCATCCAGACGCAGAGAGCCTATTGCTCGTCGGTGCAGCCAATTAAATCTGCTTCAGACGAGCACTTACACCCCCCTGACAGGGCAGAATTCAGCCAGCACGTATCAGTTATCACGACAGCGCGCCAACAAAAGAGCAACGTAACAGCTCCCGACAGTGTTGGACAACGCTTTTGGAACGGGCACTCTGCTCCGTGAGTTGGGGCGAGCATTGCACTTCGCTAGCGAAACGGTGCTTGGAGCGCGTCTCCGTCTGGTGTTTTTGCCGTCCTATTCCCCCCGTGCATCGAAAGCGGTCCCAGAGCGGCGACGAACGACGTCGCGAAAGCCGGAGTGTCACGCCGTCGGACGCCGCAGTCCTGGGGGCCAAGCTTAGATGCTCTGGAAAAATGCGAGAGAACGCGAGTGTCGCTGTCAGCCCGGCATTTTAGCTCCTGGCAGCCGAAGCTTCCATGAACTGTCAAAGCAGGAGAACGACTGGCAGCTGAACAGACGTCTGCCACACAGTCCAGCGCTAGGGAACCCAGGGCCACCCTAGGGTAGCTTTAGGGGAACCCAGGGCTATGCTAGGGTAACTCTAGGAAATCTAAGGCTACCCTGGGATGACTCTAGGGAACCTAGGACTACCTCAAGGTAACTTTAGCAAATTTAGGGCTACCCTAAAGCAACTCTAGGGAACTTTTTGCATAAAGACATCATTATGCGGAAATTGAGGGATTACTGTTTAGAACGCGTTCCAGGCACCATACCTCCAATACAGCAGATGTGAGTCTAGAAAACTCGTCCTGTTTGGACAGCCCTCGACTCGGTTTCGAGCGATGCGCATGTACGAGCACGAACGGCACCCACAGGAGCCGACGGACGAGCGGCGGGCGTCCCAGGGGCAGTCTCCTCCCCGCAACCTGTTCCGGTATGGCCCCAGCCGGGGCCCGGAGCCCTGGTCCCCCTACAGCCTGTCGCCCGTGAGCGGCAAAAGCCAGAAGCTGCTCAGCTCGCCGCGCAAGCAGGCCCGCAAGATCTCCAAGATCCCCTTCAAGGTGCTGGATGCACCCGAGCTCCAGGACGACTTCTACCTCAACTTGGTGGACTGGTCCTCCACCAACGTGCTCAGCGTGGGGCTTGGGTCCTGCGTCTACCTCTGGAGCGCATGCACCTCCCAGGTGGGCTCTCCCGTTGCGTCGCTGCATGACTCTGAGGGATTTGGCACGAAATGCGCTGCACCTCGGCGGGAGTGTAGAGTCGGGACGGTACCCGGAAGCGCGACTACCTCCGAACGGGCCGTTTACATTATGTTGTACCCAGGGTTCTTTCCAGAAATACTTGAGATCTGGACATGTGACAGCCAGGATGTTGGGAAGAGGAGGAGGAAGAGGGGGAAATCGCTGCAACTTTTAGTGTTATTGGCACTTTCTCTACCACATAGCAGTCATTTTGTTTGGAGGGATTATGCAGTTCTGTTGCATTGTGCCACACAGGTCTGTCAAACGCGATAATCCGGGATGTCGTGCATTTTCAAAATCGGCGTCGTCTTGTCCACCGAAGGCATAAAGGTGGGCTGGACGTAGTAGAGCCAGACAGGTGAGCGGCAAAACCACTGCCGCTCTGTGGGGAGAATCCAAGTTGTACTGCGGTTGCCACCAAGGTTATGGTGTATTTATTTGTTTCAGCTCACAGACATGTCCTAGCATCAATGTCACTGGTTCTGGCCACCCAGTTACTCTAAAAAGTTTTCTGATGGCAGCACAAGAATTGGAAAGTGTAGTGAGGGCAGCCGTTCTTCTTCATATGCCATACAGGTGACTCGTCTCTGCGACCTCTCGGCTGAAGGCGACTCGGTGACGTCGGTGGCTTGGGCAGAGCGAGGCCACCTGGTGGCGGTAGGCACCCACAAGGGGCTGGTGCAGGTGTGGGACGTGGGGGCCTCCAAGCAGACGAGCCTGCTCCAGGGGCACTCTGCCAGGGTCGGGGCCCTGGCCTGGAACGGGGATGTGCTCTCGTCCGGGTCAAGGGACCGCCTCATCCTCCAGAGGGACGCACGCACGGGTGCGGCCACGCCCGAGCGACGCCTGCAGGTACCGTGTCCGGCGTTCCTGATCGCGCAACTGGGGAAGGGTTACTCCCAAGAGAAAGGTGGTGGATAGGCTCAGTGAGCAGGTCCTCCAGGTTTGTGCCATCTGGGTAACTCTGGGTTTTCCTGTTACCTTTGGCTAGCCATGGGTACTCCTAAGTTACCATTGGGTAGACCTGGGTTCCCCAGAGTTACCCTAGGTTAGCCCTGGGTTTACTAGAGTTCCCCCAAAGTTACCTTAGGATAGCCCTGGGTCCCCTAGACTTATTCTAGGGTAGCCTTGATACCCAGTTACTCTAGGATGGTGGGGGGGGGGGGGGGGGGGGGGAGAGGGGGAGAGGGAGGGGAGGGGGAGGGGAGGGGAGGAAGGAAGGAAGGAAGGAAGGAAGGAAGGGAAGGGAAGGGAAGGGAAAGGAAGGGAAGGGGGGGATACTGACTTGGGAGCTCGGGCAGCCAAGCGAGCAGTCCACGGAACACAGGGGTTCCGCCGAATTCATTCTGAGAACCCATGCCTTAGGGTAGCCCTGGGTTTCCTTGAGTTATCCTAGGGTAGCCCTAGGTTCCCTAGAGTTGCCCCAGGGTAGCCCTGGGTTTCCTTGAGTTATCCTAGGGTAGCCCTAGGTTCCCTAGAGTTGCCCCAGGGTAGCCCTGGGTTCCCTTAAGTTACCCCTAGAGTTACTCTAGGGGTAACTTTAGATTCCCTAGAGTTGCCCTAGGGTAGCCCGGATGTCCTAAAGTTTCCAAAGCATAGCTTTAGGTTTCCTAGAAAGAGGGAAGCAGCTTTCCTTTCTTTCCCGTTAGTGGCTTCGGTTGTACTTCATGCAACTAGTGAGAGCATGGTCATATCTGCTTCTGATGCGCTGATTGGCTCACTGGGACTGTAGCCATCGCTGTCTGCCAAGTTACATCGAGACGGAGTACAGTTTTAGAGACTTTGGGCCAGTGTTGCCAAATTAGCAGTTTTCTCGCTAAATTCAGTAGTTTTCTAAGCTCTCTAGCGGGATAAATGTCTGTCTTGCGTGCGGCAGAATTTCTAGCGGTTTTTAACTTGTGCTTAAGTTTTCTTTTGGTGTTCTTAAAATTTTTTTTTTTTAATTTATTTTTATTCATAATTTACTTAATTTCTGTTGCAAGTTAGAGTTGTGGGGTCGTCACCTTTGCTTACTGGCAACAAAATTGTTGTCAGTGGGAGCGACTCTTGCGACACCTTTCAGACATTACGGTGACAGACTTCGAGACATGCCTTTAACTGGTTTGTGCATGAATGTATGAATGTATGATTTGTCCATAAATGTATAAATGAAAACATGGGGCCAATGGGACTCTAAGCTTTCAGTCCGGTTACGGAAAGCTCTTGTGACGAGTTCGGAACACTGTTCCAGGCCACATGACTTGTCCTGGCGATATCCAACACTGCCAGGTGATAGTCGCAAGAATGCAGAGGGGAAGCAAATTGGCTTAAAAGGGTAAAGGGAGGAATGATACTTCCGGTTTCTAGATTAAGTGGCGCAGCCTACCGTCCGTCATTAAGAGTACAGCCATTAGCACCCATCCAGTATCGGCAGTACCTCCGACGCGGTCCTCGTTTCGCTCCCAGGGCCACCGGCAGGAGGTGTGCGGCCTCAAGTGGTCGCCGGACAACCAGCACCTGGCGTCGGGTGGCAACGACAACAAGCTGCTGGTGTGGAACCTGAGCAGCAGCTCGCCCGTGCAGAGCTACACGGAGCACGTGGCGGCCGTCAAGGCCATCGCCTGGTCCCCGCACCAGCACGGCCTGCTGGCCAGCGGAGGAGGCACGGCGGACCGCTGCATCCGCTTCTGGAACACCCTCACGGGGCAGCCCATGCAGTGCGTCGACACCGGCTCGCAGGTGGGCTCGCATCGGATTGCGTCGGCCCTTCTCGCCTCGTACGAAGCGGGCTCTCGGCCAAACGCCGACGCAACGCTCGTGTGTAATCCGCGCCTCGCGTTCGGCGCTGCTGGCCTTTTTATATATGTGGCATTTGCTGAAGGCCGACGGGAGAGGAGGATCAGCAGGGAAGAGTGTCGGACTGTGGAGGCAGCCATTCTGGATTTAGCCTCAGTTGCTCGCATAAAGAACGCAAAGGAAGCTGATCCTCGGAATGCTACGAGCCACAATGAATAGTCTTTATAGGATTCTCGTACGACTGGAAAGTGTTTGTTACGGGCCCGCTTTTCGAGTCTGCAGGTAGAGCTCTACAAAGTCATGTCTCGAAAATGGATATGACAAAAGCCATGCTTGCCTGCTTCAATTTTATGCATCGCGAGCGTTTCTCGTCTGTTATGCCCATTTCTTTGTGTATGGCTGAACCTTTTCGTGGTGAAGCTTGCTTTTTTTTTTTCGGGAAAAACCCATATTATGCGAGAACCTCTATTATTTGTGCCAGTCGTATGTGTATGCGTACTTGAAATTTGCATCGCTATTTTTGGATCTTTATTCTATCACTTTCAACTGCACAGAGATTCTACTACCATGACATTGCGAAAGATAGCCCACCTACAAGCAAAAGCAAATCGGGTGTTAACGAGGAACGTCCCAAACTTCGGAGTGCAATCAAGGAAAAAAAGGGTATTTTTGTATTCTGTGACCTAGCAAACGTGTTTGCACATTGAGGGTCAATGGAGTTTAGACAACTGTCCTTCCCAGTCAGGTATGTTTGCTTATCTCCTGCCGCAGTTAACCCATTTTTACAACTGGTGTCAGTGCGGGGGAATACCTGGCAAACTTGCTGTTGTATGTGCCACCCACATACGAGCAACACGCTCTTGGCGGCCGAAAGATTCATTTATGACGTAACAACTGGTCGGAGGTTTTTCGTGTTTTCTCGCGTTTAGTTAAAACTTTGAGGACAACGAACGTTATATTTAAATTCATGGGATAAAAATACTCTAAAATTCACCTCTAACTTGTTTTTCTCAAGAACCTTTTCAGCCTCCCTCTAACTTGCCTGTTTCATATTGCACAACTCCGGCAGGCTTTAGAGTCCGGTACGTCTGCCAAGCAGAACGAAATATAGCAGGCATTCTCTTGCAAAGCACACTCGAAGCTAGTGCCAGGGCCTCCAGGTACTCGCATTCAAAAAGTCTACTTTGCAATTTTAGGCGCTCGAACCGACGAAAAGCGGTCCGCTCTCTCCCGTTGCAGGTTTGCAACCTGGCGTGGTCCAAACACGCCTCGGAGCTCGTGAGCACGCACGGCTACTCCCAAAACCAGATCCTGGTCTGGAAGTACCCGTCCCTGGCCCAGGTGGCCAAGCTCACGGGGCACTCGTACCGCGTCCTCTACCTCGCCGTGTCTCCGGACGGCGAGAGCGTCGTCACGGGGGCCGGCGACGAAACGCTTCGCTTCTGGAACGTTTTCAGCAAGGCCCGCTCCCAGCGGGAAGCCCGTTCGGCGCTCAGCCTCTTCGCCAGCATCCGCTGAACAAGCGTCAGCGCCCGCGTTTGGCGGCGGAGTGAAGTACGGACACGGGGCTTGGGGGATTGGAGGGCAAAGCTGTTTATTTGCCGACACGACGACTTCTACTGCTTTTGGAATGTGTCCCAGGTAAAATAAATACTTGGAAGGAGAGACGCGCGTCCTTTGACGCGGCAGCCGCGTTCCCGTTGTGGCGTTGGTTGGCTCGGGAAACGGGCACGGCCGCGTCATTTCGAGCGATCGAGTTAGATTGAGTCGAGTTTACCGTAGGAGGTGTGAGGTCGCGGGGGAAAGGGGGGTGGGTATCTATTTACAGTGTGGGAGGGAGCGAAACGTGCGAGCCTAAACGAGGTGTGGCCGTCGCTTAGGAAAACGGACTTCCTCTCCCGGAACTCGCATTTCTGAGACCGAAGCTGCGGCGGCACCGTCTGCCGCAGGGAAGACGCTTCCAGTTAGCACATTGTAGCGAAGGAGGGTTAGTTTAAAACCCGCTAGTTAGGGAACTTTCGCACATGTTTAGACGTCTCTGGGGACGTAATAACTGAAGTTGCCGGCGTAGCACCACGTCAATACTTGCCTCTTCGTCTCTTTTTTTTTCACAAAATTGTTTTTCACTGTCCTTGTCAGTCCCGCTCGTCTTCCGACGGAGCGGCCCTAGGAGGTTGCACGGCCATGCCGGCCTCTCTTTCACACATTTCGACGCACTCTTCCTTGTCGATGTCGCGCGACAAAAGCGGTTGCAGGCGGCCACGTACTAGCCTTTTTTCCGAGCCACTCTTGCCCCCGCACGTTTCCACATTTCTTTCCCGCCGTCGCAACGGCTCCGACGGTTAGCGGACAAAAGGTGGGAAGAAAACACTGTTGCTGGACCGCAATCATTTGGCACCGCCAGTGTATTCCGGGTTGCTGTAGTCCACGAAGACGCGCACGACCTCTCCCGAGTAACGGCGCTGGTGTGGCATGAAGTAGAAGTCGGGGTTGAGTTCCTGCGGCTGGTGCTGCGTCCGCTGCGTGGTCGCGTACGGGTTCGCCTGCGGCCTGACGGCGGTGGTGGAGCCGCGCTCGTAGGTGGCGCTGGCCGGTCGGTGCGGCGCCCCCGCGGGGGGCCCGAGGTCGTCCTCGGCGCGCAGCGCGAAGTTCTCGTAGCTGTAGTTGCTGCTTGCGGTGGTGGAGTAGTCCTTCCAGTGAGAGCTGGCCAGCAGTTTCTCCTGCAGGGAGGGAGAGAGGGTGTCGGAAAACGCTCCTTAGTGGTAAAGAAAATGACCCAGGACGAATTGTTGGGTGCGAATAAATGTTTACTCTCTCCTTCGTACGACCTAGAGCTACCGATACCCTGTTCACACGATCATGAAGATACCCATAGCTTGAGTATTTTTACGGTCAATGGCGGAATCGGGTCATGTTCGTACCTGCATGGCACGTGCTCGGAATTTAAGAGCGTCGACTGATTTGCCAATAGACCCTTTTCAAAAGTCCATCAAGCAACCTTGGCAGACGCCATTCCTTGGGCACGAAGTACGTGATTGGATCCGAGCCTTCGCCGAACGCAGCCTAAGAGCTGCACTCTAAAACAAGGAAATAAAGGGTCTATTGCAGGGGGATTTATGTTATAACTAGTACCTATAGCCAAGCTGTTTGAGTGGGGTAGAGATAAACCGTACCCCGGAGCAATGTCACTCCGCAATGCAAGGGTGATGTTTTGCATTGCTCAATGTCGCAGCTTGGACTGCGTTTTTTGGTCTTAACATATGTTTCGGCGATGTCATTTGCTGAGCTGCCTCCATAATTTGAGGTGATTGGCACTCCGAGGGTTGTGTGGGAAAGTAGACCCACGGGCTTTTTTTTAGAGTGGAGTGTGGTGCTGCCTGGCGGGGGAATTGAGTGTTTTGCAGCAAAAGGACGTAAAATATGCAAAATGATAGGGTGGTCGACTTTATTCGAGCAAGCGCATGCTGAGCAAACGAGTTTAAGGAGCTAGACACTCGCGAACCAAGCTTTGGAGCACTAGGCCTAGCCTAGGCCAAGTCCCGGAGACAACGCGAGCATTGATGCACAGGCAGAGAGATAAGCCTTGACATACTTTTTTTTGGTACCTCTGAACGATCGGCTAGCCACAATCTTTCCTTTTACATGTAGTAAAACGGCTGGAGCACGACGCAAAAAAAAAACTACTCATCAAACAAAAGCTAAGAAAGACATGAGAAAATATTATGCAATGCGTGTATACCAGCCCACTTACTTCTCAGTGTTACTGGACTGAAGCAAAAGAATGCAGAACCATTGCTTGACTAGGATATATTAGTAACCTGCTGTAAAAGCTTTATTCTCACTGTCTTGCGTATCCATATTGAGCCACTTCTGGGGAAACCATAAAAATTTATATCTCGCACTCCGAGTCAAAATAGGATGGATGGATGGATGAATACGGCTGAGCCCTTTGGATTGGGCGGTAGCTTACGCCACCTAGCCATTTTGTTTTACCATTTAAGCTTAGAATATTTAAATGTGAAATCTATATTCACTCCGCAGTGCAAAGAAAGTGAGGCTATGAAACCCCCTTGCCATCAGTGGATAAGAAAATACCTAGTTTTCTCTCGATTTCTGCCACCATTCTCTTAATCTTTGCTTGCGGCAACAGCAGTGCCTCCTGGTGGGCGGGGGGGGGGAATACCACTTATGGCTACGTAGTTATGGTGCTCTACAAAAAATGGCACGCGGCATATAAAAAAAATAATGTCGCACCTCGAAAAAAAAAAAAAAAAATCATATAAGTTGCATTGTTGTATAAGTCGCACCAAGAAAAATGTATGAAAAAAACTGTGACTTATACACCGGAAAATATGGTAGCTGGTCATGGGAATGCAATACTATCTAAAGATTTCATTTTCTGTTTTCACAAAAGATGCACGCTTTAGGCAATGACACTAATGTGATGTGAGCAAAGTTTTAAAAGGCAACTCTGGTCATTTCTAAGAAATTTGAGTTAATTGTTGATTATATATCTTGAGGTAGTAATAAATGGTTCTAGTAAACAATTTTTTTAATGCGAAGAAAGCAAAACACAAACAGGGAACAGACACAGACACGTACAAGCTAGTGCAGGTCTGTCTCTGTCCCCTGTTTGTGTTTTGCTTTCTTCGTCTCGTCAAACTCGTCTACATATAATTTCTTTGTGAAAAAGTGCAATATCAAAACCTTGTCTGTGGCAGGCAACATTGCTCCTGTGTCATCGCCTCTGTGCTCTAGCCACGTGGTACGAATCGTGACGTCGTATACCAGGTGGCCGGACACAGCTCGGCGCAAGGCCGAAAGCGTCGTCTGCTACGATTGTCGGTCTGCTACATCCGACGACGCCTGCACAACCGTGGCCGCAGCTTGTGTTTTAGCACATAAAAAAGGACACAAGTCTTCACTGGGGGTTTGTTTTGAAAGCATTAGTAAGAAGGTAAAGTTCAGTAAACCACTGGTAAATACGTCGCGACAGAATCGTAGAAGTATGCGTGCCGTGCTCACCGTTGCAAACAAATCTCAATTAGCAAGACATATGTAGCGCAGAGCGGACTGCGTTGCGCTATGAGGCTTCAAGTGTGTGAGGTTTCCGAGGACGTCTGAAAAGAAAGAAAAAACGAATGCCTACTCTGTTGGGGGCTGGCGGTTGGGGTTGCCTTTTCCTCCGACACGCCATGGCCGCAGCCTGCACCAGGAGCAGCAAGACCAGCGCCGCGACTGCGGCCACGACCGCGTACAGCTTGGCCTGGCTGGTGTCGGGAGAGCTTCCCGCCTGCACACCTGCACGACCAACGATCCGCTCTACACTTCCCGACATGTTAGAAGACCTGCTTCAATGGATTCTAAACAGGTAGGTACATTGCAATTTACTTTTTTATTGTTTATTAATATGGATACCCTGCTATATGAACAAGATTTCCAGGGACAAACTGGGTAAATGCAACATACATTTTTGTCTCATTAATGTGGACAACTTGTGGAATTTGGGGTAACGAAGGTATCTACTAACAAGACATTGCTGTAGTCTGTTCCAATGTAAGGTCTGCGGGAGGATCTTTGCCTCCAGCATGTGCTCCTTGCCTTCCATTGTGCTTTGGCTACATGTGCTTGCGAGGCACTGAAGTGTTACCAGGGTAAAAACCTTGTTCTGAAAGCAGAGCTTTTACTCCGCATTGTGACCCTGCGACACGGTGTAGAACTTTCAAAGGATTATTTGAAGAGTGTCCTTGAAGTAATTTTCGAAGACACCCAAAAGCTTGCTAAGTGTGGCACCAAAACCGAGAGAGCCAAAAAATATGAATCCAGACATCAAACAGTTGCAGAAGTGGCTCAGCCCATGATGTTCATAATGGTGCAGACGTAAAGTAAAACCGACGATTCTGTGTCGTTGACTTTCCATAAAAGTGCAGTATCCCTAATGGTGATTGTAAGTGGATTTTGACAACTTTTGCGCTTGGTAACGATTCAAATTAAATTTGTACCACCTGTTTCGTTGAATGTCGGGCAAAGCTTTCCTGCAGAAACTGCATTGCGCAGAAACGAGATTGACGCCGCATTGGTCAGTGGGCCTGTAGAGGTGCACAACTTTTGGGATAATGAGGCTTAAAGCTTTTTTGTATTAGCCTTTCAATTCCTAGTACTGACTAGAAACTTGCTGGTCATCATCAGTTAATTCTAGAAAGATTTGGAGCACATGCTTTTTTTTTCTGGGTCCCGAAAATGCATCCAACTTTGAGGCACCTGCGTGCATTCTTTTTCTTGGCCATGTTCTTTCCCCGTCAGCCTCTTGCTTGTTGCACTTGCAGCAACTCCTGCGCTACCACCACTCTTCCCACGTACTCCCAAGTCTAAAATTTAATGATCTACTTAATTGTTTTCGATTACGCTTGGAAAGTTTCCAATTGGAATTGAGATCTCCACTTTTACTAGTAAAAATGTTAATTATGTAAAAATAACAGCTTAATCATCGGAAATGCCGTGCACCTCTCTAAACTGGCCCCTCGACACTGACTTGTACGGCACCAACTGTTTTTCCTTGCGATGCATATAGTTTTTGTGGAATCATTTTGGTTGTTGTTTGGTGAACCACCCTATGTAGTGTTTGGGGAGACTCGCTCAAAGGACAATGTTATATTTTGCGATGAAGGAGATCCTTTTGGTTTCCCTCCTCCAAACTTGGTGAACGAAGGAAACACGCAAAATTGTTTTGTCGACCTTTGGGAAAGTGTGCAACCCAAGCCCGTGCACAGCTAATCTGGAGCTCGTCTCGGCATGATGGCACAATAAGTTACACGCAGTGTCGCGCTTTTCGGGTCGCAAAGGCACGCCTGCTGAGTGTAAGCGCACCCACCTGGGATGGCCGACTGTTTTGGCCGGGACTCTGGAGCGTTGCTCGAGTGCACCGTGAGCGAGGAAGGGTTGACCCGCACGGCCCCCAGCAGCCCCGGCTGCAGCGCCGCCTGGAGAGCCTGCGCCACCTCCGTCGGCTCTGCGTCGGCCGCCAGCAGAAGCCGCATCTCGGCCACCAGTCCGTCGGGTTCCCTACGAGGGGGACAACAAAACAGGTGAACACGTGGGGGGCACATTTGCGCCCCTGACACTCCTGCTCTGATGCCACTGGTTACATTTATTTTCACATTTTGGGGTTCTTTCTTTTTTTTTGTAATTGTTTAGGGAAAAACTCATCCTGGGCTCAAATCATTCTAAATTTGGAGGTCAAGCACACCGGCATTTTAGAGCGCTGTAGAATAGTGTCCTAATATTCCTAATATTGGCGCAAACATTTTAGGTACTAAAATAGTAAAGATGCTTCCTGAAAAAGCAGACTTTGCTGTTGGGAGGTAGCCCTGTACTATTGATATTGTGCAGCATGAGTATGACTGGAAGTCTTTGGAACACATACATAGAAAGAACAGGAGGTAGCTGCAACATTAAAGGGACTGTGCAACGATATTCAATTGGAATGTTTTTCACTTTACACGAGCTTACTGGCACTAGTGGGACTTGAGGATACTCGCACGCAACGCCACTGACCAAGAAACTCCTTCGCTGCGCTGTAATTTCGAGGACAAAATTGAGTGTTTTCATTCAATCTCTCCTTTGCAAAACCTGATGACGTAGCTGGGAAATAGCAGTACCGCCCAGTGACGATATTTGAATGCAGCTCATAGATTGGACCTGAGCATGGCGTGGACACTCGATTTGGGCTCGTGATAATCGATAGTTCGAGAAGCATTCGGGTTGTGTCCTGTGTCCAATCGGTGCAATGACGACAGCAGCCGAGCCATACCAATGTCTGGAACTCAGTGCGTGTCCTGTGCCTTGCTAACCCCAGCGCGACGCTATGATCAACATTGGCAGCATATAATCGGCTGCAGATCACGTGGCCGCTTGTTCTGGCTGCGAGTTGAGGGGGTGAACTTTGCTCGTTTTTCTTAATTTTTTTCTGCGACTTCGATTGCGTGTGGTGAAAAACAAACGGGTATTTCACGGGTCATTAACGTCGGAGATCCGTTCTAAGCAGTATTTGTGCAAAATACGAAAATCATTGCATCGCCCCTTTGAAAGGAAAATTATGTTATAAGAAGCTTTAATTGGTGCATGTGAGCCGGTAGTAATGGCTGTGACATCAGCATAATGTCTACTTTGTTTCTCAAACAAGTTTATTCAAATAGAACATACTGTCGAGACCGGTTATAACAAAATAGCGGCTAGAGCAAAGCGATCATGATTTCTCATTCCCTTTTGCACTTCGTTAACCGACGTCAGTTATACCGAAATAGCAGATATATCGAAGTGATTTACAATTCCCGTTGACTTCGTTAGAACCGGTCTCGAGAGTACTAGACTGAAGGGCAAGAGCAGGCGCCTCACCTTGTGACGCGGGTAAGTCGCAGCTGGTGTTTCTGTACCACCTCGTTCAGAGCAGGCTCCAACTGCACAAGGAAAGAGAAGACATTGTGAACAAATGCGAAATGATAGAAAGACTTGGCCAGAACATTTTTTATCCCACTTTCATCAATCACGAATGGTATTGTGGGTCCGAGTTAGCAGTTGAATTGATATCGACTACACTTGTCAATCTCGGCAAAATCCCCTTGCAGTGAAGCAGTTAAGACCACAACCTATCTCGAAAATAAGAACCTGGTCGTCCTCGATCAGTGATTGAGAAACGCTTCGCATAGGCCCTGTTCCAAAATTTACTCAGTCTCACTTTATGGTAAAAGTTTCTGCACCTCGGCATTTCAAAACTCGCTCCCGTCCGGCACTGCTTTATCTGCATCGTCGTGTGACATGACTGCGCAGGAGTAGCTTGGATCTATTCATGTGAAATTGGGAATGCAGTCATAGGAGTATGAATGACAAAGGGAAGTTTAAGAGACCATGCATCAACACCAGAAGACTGTGACATTTGGGTGCGTGAACATCGCGACAATAACTTTTTGGATTTTGTTCTGTGGCTGGGGGTGTCCCAGTTACGGTCGTCGACCAATTTTTCGGACTTCGCAGGGACCGAAAAGTTGTCCGAATAATAGAGCAATCCGAAACGTCAGCAGATGAAAAAACTGGCCTTTATTACGTCTAAGCGGACTTTTGGCCACTTCCTATAGACCTTTTTCATGAGGGCACTGCCATCTTAAAATATAGTCACTTCCAGTATGGGCGAAGACCTTGTTTTGCCGTCGCCACGCCAATGGAATACATTCAGGGTATAAGCGTAACCGTCGCCCATTCTCGTTTTGTTTCCCCTTTTATTTTTTTACTGTTTGCAGGTTGAAACGTTTCAGTATTTTTTTGTCTAGACTAAGCAAAAAAGGCCTATTAGCTTGAGAATTGCTGCCTTCTTTTCTAGCATTATGATAGAGTACTTCGCGGCAGCGGAACAACAGATGGGACAATGGCAACCAAGCCAGTGTAGTCTGAGAACACAATTCACTGAGACAGGATGAAAGGTGCAGGTCCACAACTGCAGAATGACGAATGAACAAAGCAAATTTGTAACATTGATGACGATAATGGCACGCAGATGGAAAAAAAAAAGAGACAGCGTAGCGTCACCTAGCTGTAAGACTTAGCAGTAAGCGCTGCCAAACCAAGTCAATCCACGTGCAGCCAACATACAATCTAAAATGGCGACTTCTCTTTAGTGTTTTCCACTGATCGGTCTCGACGATTTTGTCCAAAAAATTTAACTTTCTGACTTTAAGCTACATTGGTCGTGAATATGCGCTATTTCTATAGGGTAGGTCACGGTTCCTCCTTTAGGTCCGAAATATCGACCAAGTCCGAATGATCAACGTTCAAAAAATCTGTCGGCGACTGTATTCCGACGAAAGCCGGCAGCGTCACGTGGCCACTTACCCCGTCGACTAGTTGTCGATTGAGGAGGGTGAACGGCCGGGAGCCCTTGACTCCGTAGCTGGCCTGCCAGGGCTCAAGCAGCTGCAACTTCACCCTGTACTCTTCCAGGGGCGGGCTGACCGTGCTCGGAGCGCTGGTTGCCCTCGTCTCCGGTACCGGTGGCCCCGTTGGTACCACAGCGCCTGAAAGAAAGAGCGTCAAGCTTTGACCGTACCGTCCACCACAAACTAGCGCTGCCGCCATGCATCGAATGCGGTCAGTTCTGACAATAGACCCTTTTCAAAAGCGTGCGCCATCTAGCAGCTGCTGCACCGATTATACGAGTCCACCGTTGTTTGGGCGCGATTTTCGTGTCCAAGAAATGGCGACCGCCAGTGTTGCTCGACGAACTTCCAAAAGGGGTTTGTTCTTTTTTACATGCGACTGGGATGGGGAAGTCCTTCATGCCCGATCTGGAGCCGCAGTTTATCGCGGGCCTTCGCGCTGACACTTTAGCGAAAATCGCAGCGTCGGTCGCGTCGTCCTCGCTCACCCGGGTGGCAGTGCATGAAGCAGACGGGCTCCCGGGACACGAGGGGCGTCTGTTCGTGGTGGCGGATCTTCTTGGAGACGGCGTTGAACACTCCGCCGTGGGTCGGGAACACCAGGTAGAGGCACTGGTCGAGGTCCAGGTCGTAAGCGGCGTCTCCGGAGTACCGGCGTCGCGCGAAGCTCAGAGTGGTCCGCCCGTCCTGCCGACTCCCCGACATGTTGCCGACGTCTTGAACTGGGTCCAGGAACGGGGCCTCGTAGCCGTCCATCCAGCTGCGAGAAAAGGCGGTGCTCGTCGGAGCGTCGACGTTTCGAGGGTCGCCGACCTCGCTTACACGTCCATGATGAAGAACCGGCCGGTTTCTTCGACCCACCCCAAGATGGCGTCGGTTTTGGGCTGTGGAGGAGAAGAGGAATTTGATTTCTTGGAAAATGCTGATTCTAAGATAGTATGTGTACAGGTGTAAAGTTTACGCTGTAAGACTGGCGGCACACATTACTATAGTTACTGGGCGAAGCAAGTTGATGTTTCTACTGAGGATTCGTTTTGTAATCCAGTTGTAAATTTTCAAGCATCAACTTGCTTGCCATGGATAAGGGCAAGAAAGGAAAACTGATACCTTCTCTGCCGAGACGATGATTGACGAGAGCACATCAAACGTCGGTCATCCTTTTACGAGCATAAAAATGCATTTGCACCTGTACCAATGACTGCCACAAAAGCTTTCACCATAAAAACAGTCGAAACTAATCCCCAAAAGTGAGAGTCAGAAGATCAGAGAGACGTGCTCCCCCGCTCACCATTGCCCTGTTGCTCGAGAAGCCGATGCCCGTCCACTTGTTGCTTCTTGTGCTCACGGTGAAGAGCACCTGATCCGAGGGCGCGTGGTAGCTCCAGCTGGCTGCATACTCGCAGCCATCACCCGAGCACGACTCCGGGAACCTCCAGCTCCCGGAGCAGGCATCGGAACTCTCGCCGCGAACGTCAGCGATTGGATGTTCGCTCGCCGGCGGAGCGGGGGGCGGCGGAGCGGTGGGTGGAGCGGTCGGAGCGACGGTCGGGGGAGGTGGCGATCGGCAACCCCGGAGGCACAGCGGGTGTTTGGAGACGTGCGGCGAGCGCGCGTGGCGCCCGAGCTTGCGGAGCACGCTGTTGTAGGTGCCACCCCAGACCGGGAAGACGAGGTGGAGGCAGCGGTCCTCGGTGAAACCCAGGTCGTTGGTGTCGTCACCAGTGTCGAGCTTTCGCGTGAAGCGGAGCGTCACGACGCCGCCGTCGTACTGCCCCGTCACGTTGAAGACGTCGGAATGCACGTCGTTCATGGGCTCGCCGTACCCCGGTAACCACCTGGCGGGAGTAGATTGCACGTCTGTGATAAGCGAGATGGTGCAAGCTACCGAGTCTTTGGTTTAGTTCTCTGACATCTGACGACACTGCAGGGTGAAGAGAATATATACCCGTGTCAACTCGCAGTTGGGCCGCAGCAGACACTACGAGCCATCCCAGTCAATGCAGCGTCGTGAACGTGTTGTGCGACTAAGCACGTGGCTGCGGTTGCTATACCCTTCTCAAAGTTCACGTGACGCTCGTACAGCATTGGATTAGCTTTGATTCCTCGTAGTGCCCTCTGCAGCTAGTCCATCATAACGTGAGACGGAGTACAGTCTGTTGTAGGCAAGTGGAGAGGAGGAAACGGCCAATCGGTGGTGAGCGAAGAGCTTTGTGGGAGGGACTTGTCCTAAACTTGCAACAGACTAAGTTACCTGTACTTTTACAAAAAGAAAAGGGGGGGTGGTCTGTTTTGGGGGAAAAGGATGATATCACACATACCCGTCTGTTTCCTTGTGGGGAAGTACAGTAGTCCCTCGTTTTAACGAAGTCAACGGGACAGCAAAAAAATTCAATATTGCCGCGCGCGCACCTGGCCAAGTAGGCAGCACGCGCGTGGCCTAACAGTTATCGTACCTGGCTCCCACGCGAAAAGCCAGGGTTCAATAACCGTTAGGCCACATGCCCGCTGCCTACTTGGCCAGCTGCAGGTGCGGCTGGTCAAGCGGTAATTCAATAAAAGCAATAAAGCCAAAGAAGCAGCATTAGAGCCAGCAGCCTTAAAAGTGGACGGGAACACTGCGGAACGGTCTGACCGTATATTTAATCAAACATACCTTTAATCAAACATACCTCGCGGCAGCTTTACCAAGTAAAAAATTATTAAGTAGAGCTTTCGGATAATTTCATCTGGGCATAAGTTCTCCTCGAACTCCTCCAGGCATCGTAAGAACACTGTCACCGCCGCTGCACTCCATTTTGTTCCGAAGCAGCCGTAGGATGATTTGCGTCTCCGCAGTCGACGGCGTTTCCCGAGGTGCCTCTCCGACGTTGCTTTGTGTTTATCCTAGCCGCACGCAAGGTCTACGATCACAGCATCCGTGGCAAGAGCAACAACAAGAACGTCCGCATAGACAAGTGCGAATGAATCAAAGTTATCCTCGGTGGCTTTGCCAACATGTTTTCACACACTCCTGTAGAGATAGTTGCAGCTATGAAAATCGTGCGCCGGCTCGGCAAGCATGCGTATGAGAGACAATCCGACAAGCGCGAAGCAGAAGGCTATCTTTTATCTTCGGGTCACGGGCACGCTTTCTCTTCCACGAAAAGCTTCTCAAACCCATCCAATACGCCTTGCTTGTTCTGAAAAATGGTGGACAATGTCGAATAGCTGATGTTGGAATGTCAAATTCTTTGACGATTTCAAACTTGGGCCGGCCACTTTTCTCAACGTTGTAGATCTAAGCGAGTTTCAGTAAATACTCCCAATCTCCCATACACCGCACGTGTGCGTGTTGTACGCCGCAGGCGTGCGCGTCGGGGGCTCTCAAAGGGGTGATCTCCGGACTTCATCGCTTCCTTGACCTGATTCCGACAGGAGTCAAGCAGCGTCAGCCACGGGCACCGTGAGTAGCATTGAAACGTTGACGCTGCTCTTGCTGCTCCGTGCCCGCGTCCCCGCGTTGGCGCATCAGCATTGGAAGTGGCACGCTGCCAGCTCTGCGCGCTCTGCCCTCTGTCTCCCGTTTACTCCGTTTTCCCAGTTTTCCGTTAGTTAGGTAGAGAAGGGGGAGGGAATGCAAGGGTCTCCGTGTGCCTGTGTAGGCTTGCGTGCTTTCTGCACCTCAGCCTTTGTAATAAGTGTCGTCGGCCGCCGACACAGTTAGAATAATCTGGTTAAAAATGCGTGCATTTTGGTCGGGACCCTGTTGACCTTCGGTAAAAGCGATAATCAGAAAAATGTGATTCCGTTATAACGAGGGATTACTGTAATAATATTTTTGTGTTTCGACATGCAGTCTTGATCTGTGTCAAACAATGACGAGAGAAGCGGTGTGCCACGGGAGAAAGAAGTTTGATGTGCCACACCCTGTGGTGATGCCACCAACGGTGCAGTAGGCTGCCAAAGTGCTGGCTAGCGCCGTCACCCTTGATGCCAGCTCCAAGATGTTTTTCGTGTCTGTGTTCCGCGTTGGCTCCCAAAACTTTATCGAATGCATGGGGACGTCTTGATTCTCTTTTCATCTTTTAAGAGGGGTCTGTGTGTGGATGGCCCCCATAACTTTTTACTTTGAAGTATTAAGGAGCCAAGAGCAAAGCCACTCCTTCCCAGATCCACCCCACAAAGATGGTGTGTGTATGTTTATGCTCGCACCAAATGCAGAGAAGAATGTGGCACTTACATGTCGTACACGTAGAAGCGCCCAGTCTTCTCTGCCCAGCCAATGATGGCGTCAGTCTTGGGCTGTAAGAGGCGGTATTAGACACCCGCAAAGTACGTCGTCATTCACGCCGTGGCAACTCACCATGCGCCTGTCCTCGGAAAAGCCGACTCCCGTCCACTTGTCGGCACTCGTGCTCCGCACCTCAAAGGCAACATTCTCAGAGCGCGGGTCGACGTCCCAAGTGATGCTGTAGAGGCACTGTTCCGCTTGGCAGCCGGGCGGGTAACTCCACTCGCCTTTGCAGAGGTCTTTGCTGGTTTTCCCTGTAATGGGGTTGACCTTTTGCATCATCACTTCCTCATTTCGTCTGACACGTCGGGAGAAGCGGCCATGCTTGGATGAGCGTACCTAATGACGAGAACTGGCAAAAAGGCTTCCTAAATTAAACTGAGGCAAGAGTGCAGGCGAGCTGGTTTTAAGACTGATACCGTAAACTCTGGTTGCTTTGCCCTCCTTGGTGGTTCCTGTTTGATTGGTAGTTTGTACTTTGCGACTTGTCCTCAACCCCCGAAGCTTGTTTGTGTAGTACTTCCTTCTTTCTTGAGGTTTTTTTGTTGTGTTAGCTTTAGGTCTGTGCTTCGCATGGTCGTGGGCCTATTTAAAAGGGTACTCGGATCGTTTTTTGAGTTACCCAAACAGATTGCATTTTTTTAATACAGTCGAATCTCGGTAATTCATACTCGAAAGGGACTGAAAATTTGTCTGAATTACCGGGAGTTTTCTCTCATAGAGACACATAGGATAGGACCTGCATGTTAGTTTGAATTATCTGCAAGTTTGAATTATTGATATTTGACTGTACTAGGACTTTAATCTCCCTCGGTATACCATTTATTTTGTCGAAATTCAATATAGAAATTGAGAAAACTGTAAATGAAAATGATGCCAAAACAGACATTCAAATTGACGCGCACTCCAGTGGTTCGACGTCACGAGTGGTACGGAATTTCAGGTCGCACAAGCATTTTTTGCATGTTTCTCAGTGAATCGGCCACCAAGCATTTTTTCCCACCACCGAACGTCTCGTGGTCAGTGGAGAGTGTGGTTTACTGCCCATTTAGTACCATTTTTGTCGTCACACTTCAGTGTTGCCACTAGGGATTCTTGGTTTAAGAAACGCAATGGGAACGAAATTCGAAACATCAATAACTTCACAAAATGTGTTTTTTTTTTCGTTTTTTTTTTTTCACATAATGCTTGGGGAACTGGTACAGCTGTGCCTATCGATGTGTTGAGCCAATTTTGAGGTAAATCAGCAACCCTGAGAAAATCGCTGGAGTACCCCTTGTAGGATATGAAAGGTGAAACCAAATTTTACCCGAGTTTGGATGTTTGCGTTTATCCTCTGTGCAGTCTTTTCCTCGCTTCACAGTTTACAATGTCCAACTTCTTTCCATGTCCTCCATACATTGCCCAACAACTTTTCTCAACTTTACCTAGCTGTGTCCAACTTCTTTCCATGTCCTCCATACATTGCCCAACAACTTTTCTCAACTTTACCTTGCTGCTGTTTCTTCAACAAAATGTCACGCATGTCAAGCCTGATTTCGATTTTATTGCTTATGTCGGCTTCTCCCCTTTTTCATCCGAGATATTTTTTTTTTATGTCCTAGCTCATCCCAACCTCTGCGGTCTTTAGTTTCACGCTAGCTCAAACGGGCCGACAAATAGAAAATGCACCAAATGTTTTTGCTGCTTCCAGACACATTAGTTTTTTCCGAGCTAAATTTTAGAAGGCTGATGTCACCCTCCTACGGGACAGAATCAATTTTCGACATTTCCCTTTGTCTCCAAGCTCCGTAGAGGACTCACAGCAGCAATGCTCCTCCAGTGCAAATGGAACAGTCGTCCACGTCCAGAAGTTTTCCCAGGAATTTAAATTACGTGGGTGTCTAAATTTTTCTTTTGGGGGGGGAAAGGGGGGGAAGGGGGGGGGGGGTAACACTGAGAATAGAGAAGTTGTTGTGAATAAAAAAAACAAGGGGAGGTGTACACACACCCCTAGGGGTGTAGGGAAATCAATCAAGTCTACCGAGTTTAGATTAAACTGCCCTGCACCACATTACAAGCGACGACACCAAGACCAGAAAGACTAAGCGAAACGCGCAAATAACCGCAGCTCTCCGAGCGTCGTGAACAAACCAGCCGCACAACAGGTCTCGTTATACCAATGCAGGAGTTTGGCGGTAGAGTGCGTTGGCACACTGCAACTCGGAGCACGTGGAGCGAAAGCTTGCACAACGGAACCCAGGGATCCCGGGCTCGATCCCCGCCCCTGCCCATTTCGATCCATACAAACATCGCATCGGCACGCGATCGTGTACCACCACTGCGTGATGCACGTCGAGGTCCCCAGGGCAGCGGCGGTACTACACTCGCCGAGTTTCTCATCTGCGACGTAAACTGGCTTTGCCGCATCTCAAAGACAGACAGATATAACGACGTATAAACATGGACGTCGCATTTGGTTTGGTTACACCGACGGAGCACTCACCACCGTGGAAGTTGAGGCTGAGGCTGCCCCTCTGGTTGCGGTGGCCGTGGTACTTGACCTCGTCTTGCCTGTAGAAGTCGAGCACGCGAGCTCGCCCCTCATCCAGCCCCGTCTTGGGAGAGTGGATGTAGTCGCCGGGCTCCTGCCCCCGTGCCCAGATGACCAGCGTCTGAGCGTCCTCTAGGGGCTGGTCCGTGAGCTCGGCCGCTGCGAGAGTTTGGTCCATATGGCCCATTAGCAGAAAATTGATGGGTTCGTTCTTTGGTCGCAGTGGAACGACTTGGGAACCAAAGCAGTTTTTTGGCAGTGCCTTCCTTTTTTTCTTCAAAAATGTACGACGGAAGAAGTTAGCTTCTGGTGATGGGATGTTTCAGTTTAACGTTTTGCATGGTGGAACGATCGCCAAGCGAATGCGGGGCAATCCCCATACAGCTGGGTTGTGGTTCATGGTTATGGAATGCGGTCGGCGTTGTCCTAGTAGCCTCGACTTCTGAGTTCAGATTCATACTGAATGGCCCCGCTCCAGCCTTAATCTTTTGAAATTCAGCGACTCGCAGAAATAAAGCAACACGAAACCGATGAAGGAAAAGGGGCAGTGACACGAGGCCCCAGGGGAAAACGTACCGAGAAGGGACTTGCGGAAGAGCACCACAGTGTGGCCGTCCTCCTCATAGGCAAAGGCGGCCGAAAGATCGTCCCTACCCCCGTAGAACTCGTCTGGCCGTGGCGTGGATCTGTCCCGCGTGTACATGTCGAACACACGACTGAGGTTGCCTCTCGCCACACCCATCACTATATCTGTGCAGTCCATCGGATGGAAGTCTGCCTTGGGCGTGTATGGCCCGCTCGGTGGGTAGCGGTGATCATGTGGCCCCAGGCTTCTGCCTTCTGGGGTGGCGGGCTGTGGCTCTGGCTTTGGCTCCGGTTCCGGCTTTGGTTCGGGCTGCGGCTCGGGTTCTGCAGATGGCACAGACTCTGGTTTTTGTGTGTGCCCCGAAGGGGCGTGTGGTTCTGGACTTGGCTCTGGATTTGGCTTGGATGTCGGCTTTGCCTGGAACTCTGCTAACGTTTTCGGAGCGGGCTCTGCAGACGGTTCGGGAGCAGGTTCGGCAGATGGCTCTGGAGCTGGCTCGGCTGATGGCTCCGGGACGGGCTCGGCAGATGGCTCTGGAACAGGCTCGGCTGATGGCTCTGGAGCAGGCTCGGCAGACGGCTCTGGAGTAGACTTAGCGGACGGCTCTAGAACAGGTTCAGCGGATGGCTCGGGAGTTGGCTCAGATGACGGCTCTGGACTAGGCTCGGCCGCCGGCTCGGGGCTGGGCTCGGGTGCCGGCTCCGGAGTTGGCTCAGCTGTCGGCTCAGCAACTGGCTCAGCTTTTGGCTCGGTGGGCTTTATCACGGGTGGTGGTTCAGTGCGAGGCTTCAACGAACTGAGTAGTGTAGTCCGTAGAGGGCGCGCGTGCACGGGCAGCGTTGCAGGCCTGGCTGGGAACAGGGTTGTCCTTTCTTGTGGCGACTTTGTTGTGAGAGCCTCCCTCCTGGAGCGCTGGTTGCTGTCGATAGGAAGCGGTGGGAACGCCTTGCAGGAATTAGTTAAGTCCTTTGGTCTCCAACCCACGGCAGCGTAGGAAGTGCCCCGCACCTTCATCACCATCTCAATCTCCGAGCTCTTCTGCAGAAAGCAAAGCGCGAGCAGTCAATAAATTAAACTAGTTTCCAAACTCTGCTGTGATATGTAAGAGGCTACTAAGTATGGACACTCCTGCAGTAGACACCGGCACAGCATTGAAAGAGAAATGTTACGCGGCTCCTATGAAACGGAGCCGCATTTTGCGTGCTTAGTCGCTTCACAAGCTCTCTGTGTATGGTTCTGAAAGGGGCATACTCCAGAAATCAGAAATGTTAGAATACACATTTACGCAATAGAAGGCATGCCTTTCAGGCAAAGTGTCTTGAGTTCTGTCTGTCCTTGAAATAACTGGCACGCTGAGCACGCACCCTACCCCTTTCCACATTTTGTGCTGTAGCCGTCCTTCTATAGTTGCAGTCTTCTTACTTTTTTAACTATCTCACGTTGACTAGGAACGGTATGACCGCCTGCCCTTTTTTATCTTATCGTATCGTCGCGCTTACCTGTAGGATTCTCCAATAAAGTGTGAATCTGTCCGAGAGCTTCCTGCTGCGGTACTGAGAGAAGTCGAGGCTCTCGCGGGTTACGGCAGACTCTGAATGGACCCAGAGAGAAAAAAGAAAAAAAGAAGACAAGGGTGAGTTATTTTTTTAAAAGACTGGACCACGAAACAGACTTGAGACAGTGTGCAACCGCAGTGCTCACCTCGATTACAGTCTTTGCCGAACCAACCCATCTGGCAGAAGCACTGCATGCGGGGGTATGTGGTGGCATCTACGTTGATGCACCGTCCATGAAAGCCGCAGTCTGAATCAGCCCAGCATTCGTCTGACAAGAGAGAAAGTGAGAAGCCGTCTGTCATTTTGTCTGTTCAGTTTGTTGTAACTTTGCCTTAAAGCAATTTTTTTTTTGTAAGATTTGATGATGGTCAGCTTTTCATCCTGGGGCATGGTTGAAGACCCGAGGTCTTTAACGTGCATTGATTGCGATAGAATGACTGCAAAAAAAAGGCCTGCCTCTGAAATGCACTAGATGCAAGGTCAAGTAGTTCTTACCAACTCCGAGGGTTGAGGGTTACCACGCAGTGGCTACAATAGGACCACTTTGATTTGTTGTACGACTCCATTTTGCCTTTTGAATGGTTCGCAGTACAACACGGTTTAAAGCAAAGTTACAAGTTTACGCTGTGACAAGTTAGTGGCGCCCCCCTCCAGTCCGCCCGTCCGCGGCCGCCAGGCTCGGCGGGCAACATTGTTCATCGCGCCCCAATAAACGCCGTCGAGCACACACTGCTCCAGTCAGTCATCGTCCACCCTCAACCAGGCTGCGTGTCGTCTCTTCTCGGCGGGTGCTTCGGCCCCCTTCGTCCACGTTCCAGAAAGATCGTGACACTGGCGACGAGGAACCGTGGCACTGGAGGCCACCAACGTGCACGGTTCGGCCCACGCCGCCGAGAGAGTCGCAACACCGCCGCCCGCTCCTGTCGCCATGCCGCTGTACGGGAGGCTCGAGCCGTTCGAGGGAGATGGGTCCGCCTGGCCGGTCTACGAAGAACAAGTCCACGTGTTCTTCCGGGCGAACGACACGCCGGAGGAGAAACAACGGGACATCTTCCTGGCCAGCTGCGGGACCCGCGTCTTCAGCCTCCTGCTCGACCTCCTCAAGCCGGCCACGCCGCACGTCAAAACGCTGGGTGAGCTGCTCGCCACGCTGCGCTCGCACTTCAGCCCGGCGCCGTCCACGCTTATGGAGCGGTTCCGCTTCAACAACCGGAGCCGCCAGGACGGGGAGACCCTCGGGCAGTTCGTCGCTGCGCTACGAGGGTTAGCGAGCACCTGCGCCTTCGGCGACCAGTTGGACTCGCTACTCCGGGACCGGTTCGTCTGTGGCATCAACAACCCCGCCATGCAGACGCGACTCCTGGAGCTCCCCGACCCCTCGCTGGACGACGCGGTGAAGGCAGCGCAGGCGATGGAAGCCGCAGCGAAAGACGCCAGCGAGATAGCGCGTGCGGCCGGCTCACCGTCGACGGAAGCGGCGGTGAACAAGATGGCGGCAAGGAGCGGTGCCTGCAGCCGCTGCGGTGCTGCCCACTCCCCCTCACAGTGCCAGTTCGTCCAAGCACGATGCTTTACGTGCGGGAGAACTGGGCACCTCGCACGTGTCTGCCGAGGGGGGAGGACGAGCGGCGGCCAGCAGCAGCAGCAGCAGCCTGGTTCAAGCCCGGGTTCCAACCAAGCCCGCGGCCAGGGTGGTCGTCGCAAGAGAACGCGGCGGGGACGAGCGGCACCAGGCCCGGGTCCGTCTTCAGCCAAAGTCCACGTCGTGGCCGAGGACCCGCAGATTTTCGACGTGTGGCAGACGAGTAAGCCTTCCTCGTCTGTGCCACCATACATGGTGTCGGTCGAAATCTGCGGCCACCCCATCACCATGGAGCTGGACACGGGGGCCAGCGTGTCGGTCATGCCCGGGAAGCTGTTCAAGCGGACCTTCCCCGGCGTGCCCATCGAGGCGTCTGACGTCATGCTGCGCAGCTACTCCGGGCAGCTATCCCAGGTCCAGGGTCGGGCCCAAGTCAGCGTTCGCCTTGGCGACAGGGAGGCAATCCTTCCCCTTTACCTAACCAAGGGGTCGTCGCCGACGCTGCTGGGCCGGAACTGGATTCACTCGCTGGGTGTTCGGCTGCCGGAGTACCAAGAAGCTGCGCTGCACGTGGTGAAGGACGTCCCGAGCCTTTTGACCGACTTCCAGTCCCTGTTCCAGCCGGGGGTGGGCACCTTTGCCGGCACGACGGTCGGCATCCACGTACCCGAGGGAGCCCGGCCTCGGTTCTTCAAGCCGCGTCCGCTGCCGTTTGCCCTGAAGGACGGGGTCACCCAGGAGCTGCAACGGCTGCAGCGAGAGGGTATCCTGGTGCCCGTCAAGACTTCCGAGTGGGCTGCACCAATCGTTCCAGTCCTCAAGCGAGACGGCCGCGTCAGGATCTGCGGGGACTTCAAGGTCACCATCAACCCCGTCGCTACCGTCGAAAAGTACCCGCTGCCTCGGGTAGAAGATCTCTGGTCGGCTCTGTCCGGGGGACAGAAGTTCTCCAAGCTCGACCTTCGAGATGCCTACCAGCAGCTGGTGCTCCAGGATGCCGCCCGGAAGTATGTCACCATTTCGACAACCATGGGACTCTTCCAGTATACGCGCCTACCGTTCGGCGTGACCTCAGCCCCAGCCATCTTCCAGAGAGAGATGGACAACCTCTTCAGGGGCATGAGGCACGTGGCGGTGTACTTGGACGACATCCTGGTTACCGGTACCGACGACGGGGACCACCTGCAGAACCTGCGCAAAGTCCTGACACGACTACAGGACGCCGGTCTCAAGCTGAGGCTGGACAAGTGCATGTTCCTGACCCCCAGCGTGGAGTACCTGGGACACATCATCTCCCAGGCTGGCCTGGCCCCGGCTCCCCGCAAGATTGAGGCCGTGCTCAAGGCGCCGAAGCCCAAGAGCAAGAAGGAGCTTCAGAGCTACCTCGGCCTCATCAACTTCTACAGGAGGTTCCTGCCCAACCTTTCGACGCATCTGGAGCCGCTGCATCGACTGCTTCGTGACGGTCAGCAGTGGGCCTGGAAGAAGGAGCAGGACTTGGCCTTCCAGCTCAGCAAGGAGCTGGTCGTTAAGGCTCCAGTGCTGGTGCACTTCGACCCGGCCAAGCCTGTAGTCCTCACCGTGGATGCGTCGCCGTACGGGGTAGGAGCCGTCCTGTCGCACCGGGGTCAGGATGGTCAGGAACGCCCTGTGGCGTTTGCTTCTCGTCGTCTCCATGCGGCGGAGCAACGCTACAGCCAGCTCGACAGGGAAGGCTTGGCCCTCATCTTCGGGGTCCAGCGCTTCCACCAGTACCTGTGGGGCCGGCAGTTCGAGGCAGTCACGGACCACAAGCCGCTGCTGGGGCTGCTGGGACCTGACAAGGCAGTTCCAGTGCAAGCCTCGCCTCGAGTGGTACGCTGGGCCTTGACGCTGGCAGCCTACAGGTACAAGCTGGTCTACCGCCCTGGCAAGGACTTGGGACCTGCTGACGCCCTGAGCCGCCTGACCCTGCCGGAGGTGCCTGCTGCCGTTCCAGAGCCAGCTGACGTTTTCCTGCTGGAGCGGGCCTACCCGGGGGTGCTGACCAGGACTGCGGTGGCGCAGGCGACCAGCCGGGACCCGGTCCTGTCTCAGGTGGTCAAGGCGGTTGCCCGAGGGGAGGAGCTGCGTCACCAGGCGTTCAGCCACAAGACCGCCGAGCTGAGCTTGGAGCAAGGCTGCCTCCTGTGGGGTTCCAGGGTGGTGATTCCACAAAGTCTGCGGGCCAAGGTGCTGCAGCTGCTGCACGCGGGGCATCCTGGCATCGAAAAGACCAAGATGGTGGCACGGTCGCACGTTTGGTGGCCTGGCTTGGACCAGGACATCGTGCACCAGGTGCAAGGCTGCCAGGTCTGCCAGGAGAACCAGCGAGCCTTGCGCCACGTGGAAATCACCCCCTGGCCGTTCCCACAGAGGCCGTGGTCCCGCTTGCACGTGGACTATGCGGGACCCTTCAAGGGCCACTACTTCCTGGTGGTAGTGGACGCCTTCTCCAAGTGGGTGGAGGCACTGCCAGTCACCAGTCCCTCGGCAAGCGCGACCATTGCGGCTCTGCGGCAGGTCTTCGCGGCGCAGGGATTGCCGGACATCATTGTGTCCGACAATGGTCCCGCTTTCGCTAGCGCCGAGTACCTCGACTGGCTGCAGAGAAATGGGATCCGCCGGATGCTGGTTCCGCCGTACCACCCCGCTTCCAATGGTGCAGCAGAGCGGGTGGTACAGACCCTCAAGAACAAGCTGAAGAGGAGCCAGCCCGGGGATTTCCGGACGCAGGTGGCCCGGGTACTGTTTCAATACCGGACCACACCTCACGAGGTCACTGGCCGTGCCCCCTGCGAGCTTCTGCTGGGCCGGATGGTCAAGACCCCCCTGGACGTCTTGCATCCAGACCTCCGGTCCACGGCGCTCCTGAAGCAGCTGAAGCAGAAGCTGGCTGCTGACCGAGGGTGCCGTCCCGGGCCTTTGCCGGAGCCGGGAGCGTCGGTGTACGCCAGGAACTTCCGTCCTGGCCCACCCTGGTCTGCCGGACATGTGGTTTCACCAGCGAGCGCCTCATCGCTGCTCGTCCGCATGCCCGACGGGACCACCTGGCACCGGCACGCTGACCATGTCAGGCCTCGCCGCGGGACCTGGCTTCCACCCTCGGTCGTCGCTTCAGAGGACCAGCCTGCAGGGGGCCCAACAGCACCAGTCGTGGCCAGCGGAGCGCCACCCACCCCGGAGGCGACAAGCGTCGCCACTCCTGTGGCACCAGTTGGACCGGTGCCAATCCCCAATCCGGTCTCTGCAGCTCCACCGGGTGGAGCGCGACCGGTTCAGGCAGCGCCCGGCGTTGCCACACCTGGCCCGTCGACACCTGTACCCAGGCGGAGTGCACGGCAGCGGAGGCCACCTGACCGCTACTCGCCGGGGTGACCTTCATCGTCGACAGGCCGGGACTTTGCACGACCAGACGCCGAGATGGTGTCGGCCGTGCGCATTGTGTTTAGTTTTGTTTAATAACAAACAAACTGGGGGGGAGGAGTGTGACAAGTTAGTGGCGCCCCCCTCCAGTCCGCCCGTCCGCGGCCGCCAGGCTCGGCGGGCAACATTGTTCATCGCGCCCCAATAAACGCCGTCGAGCACACACTGCTCCAGTCAGTCATCGTCCACCCTCAACCAGGCTGCGTGTCGTCTCTTCTCGGCGGGTGCTTCGGCCCCCTTCGTCCACGTTCCAGAAAGATCGTGACATACGCTACCAGCAGACGGTGAGAGTGGTGTACCATGATATGTCGGGGGAGTGCCCACGCCACTTTTGCTGAAAACTGGGTTTATCTAGGCATGGGTGCTTGTCCGGTTAAGGCAGGCACTTAACGTATAATTTGCAGAATTGCCAAGTTTTAAAAATGTCAACAGTGGGCGCTTTTGCGGTATTGGACGGCGTGTTGAGGCACCGTAACGCCCATGGCAGTTTTCGCAAGATGTTTTTGAGTTGCCAAATTTGCAGATTGCTTTCGGACCGCCGTGAACGTTGCGGTGTTTGGTGGTCAAGACTATAGTTTGAAAGCGAGACATCATCTTGCTCCGTTGACCCTCAAATGCGAACAACTTATCGTCTCGAGAACAGGTCAGCTTACAATATGCTTAGGGACGGCTGGAGCAAACAACATTTTGTAAGGACTGTTGACAGACGTCCGCCTGCCTGTCAGCTGTCTCGTGGTTCACGATTTCGAAGCCACTTTGCGAAACCTCACGCACCTTTGTATTGGCAGACGTTGCCGGAGTATAGATGGTCGCACAGGCAACGACCTCCTTCGATTCGCCCGTGGCCCGAGCAGATTACGTGAAATTCCGACACTGAAAAAGACGAGGACATTTTATAAAACAAACAGTGTCCCAGCTAGGTTTCTTCACGAAAAGCAAAGGTCACGACTGACAATTAATAGGTATGAAACAAACAAAAGTTTCACCGAATGTGGTCTCGGCCAAAGCATTAGCAGGGGATATCAACCACTGCATGTCCCTGCACGATCGTGCCCATGCCTTCGTTGAGACTGTCTTAGAATCTATATTTATCTATACGTTATCTAGAAAGTGTACAACAATGCAGAGAGCAAATCATGTCCTTCTTGTGCAGGAGTTGTGGTGACGTCAGAATGACGCCGAGCTAGGGGGGACACTACCCAAGAGGGCTGACTTTTGAACCTTTGGCTGAATATGAATGAAGTTTACAGTATATAGTGGACGTTGCAAGAAAGAATGCAGTGCAAAGTTTCATCTGTGTACATGAATTATAAATGTGATTATAGTCGTTTTTATGAGGAACACACTAACTTTGTTTAGAAAAACTATTGTTAGAAAACTAATGTAATATCCAACGGTTTTCTTCACCAGATCTGCAGCAGAGTGCCTGGAGAGCGCAACTGTGAAAACAAAATTTCCGAAAAGTAATTTATTTTGCACTAACATTGTGGTGAAAAGTCAGATATATTTTCTCTTTTATGTTGTTGACAAAATCTTAACATATTTTATAAAAGACATCCAGAAAGTCAAAAAACAATTCCACAGTTGCATTGCCCATAAAATTTCAGTTAAGAAAAACAAAGAGTGAGCCTCTCCTTCTGTCTCAATAACAAACAATAGTTTTCCTAAAGTGAAATTTATGCCAAAAAGTGGAAGGGAGAAAAATGCACTCAAAGTGCTCCAACCTCTACCTTTTCTTTAGCATTGGTGGACCGAAAATAATTTATAAAAAATTAACTATGCTGTGTAATCTAACGAAACCTTATGGGAATACTCTGTAGATGTTGGTGGATCTAAATGTGGCATTTTTCAAAATCAACTTTTTTTGCAGAAATTGATTTTTGTGGGTAGTGTCCCCCCCTTAAATGAAAGGATTGTGGGTAGACCTCAGTGCTAGGTGCCTTGAGGTGTACCCACTATTTTTTTTATTCAGCCAATAAGAGTTCCGCATCCTGACGTCATAGCAACCCCTGTGCAAGAAGCAGACGAACTTGCAATCTGCATAGAATGCACTGGGTAAATAAACTGTTCAGAGTATGATGGAGGTTCAGCATTCATCTTTGAGTTTAGAATACAAGTTCACACTGGGGAACAGGCAGGCTTGAATCATTAGTGCTACTTCTGGCTCACAGTGCTGTACTGGCTCATATTAGATTGAACTCTTGTCCCTGTCTTACAGAAAAGCTCAGTTCGCTCGAGAAAGGGCATCTGCAAGTTGGGTTACCATTTCAATCTTGAAGACCTTTATACCTTTCGAATTACGACGGTAATTACATTAATATTTTCTAGCGATGGGTGAGGTAGGAGGGCTCACCTGGTACGAGGTCGACGTCGGCGCAACTCCAGAAGAGGTACTTTCCACCCCATTCTGCCGCCTGCCGCAAGAGACGGAGGGAACAGCCGCGGCACGCCACCGACCCAGGCAGACGCACCGTTGAGCTTTGTGCCCTGCGCATGTTTCGCAGGAAGGGCAATTACATAAATGATGTAACTAACTCCACCAGCACGCTCCATTTCCGCGAGACGGGAGGGGACAGTGTCTTGAAGAATGTGCCAGGTGGTAAATGCTGGTCTGAAAACAGCTGTTTTCTTTCTGATCTGCGACTGCTTCCCGTGTCTGGAATACTTGATATGTAGAACTACATGCAAGGACCTGTAAATAGGCTTGCTGTGTTTGTGCACAAAGGCTCTTTAATGGATACAACGTTTTTTTCTGTTGGGGGTCTCTGGCTATCAACCTTGGTTGAATTTCGTTTGCACGTATTGCTGGCAATTTTTAAGATAGAACACATTATAGAGGAGGACCATGTCAGCGTTGCGTTAAGGGCAACTACAATGGAAAACGAAACCGAGATAAATGACTGGTATCACTTTAGTGGCGCAAAATATGATCACGGCCGAAGTATTATGTATATGTGAAGCCGCATGCCCACTAAAACTGATTTTAAAGATGCGACCAGGCATTCTTTAGCGGGTGGCAGGTGGGTTAGCTTGTAGTCGAGGAACACTGAGCGACGCATACGCAGCACCACGGTGACGTCATATCGCGGCTGTACAGCCGACGATCAGTGTTGCCATCCCTCTAGCAGATACTTTCTGTTTTGCCATAGACGCCCGAAACCAGACTTTGAGCCGTGATATTTGTAAAACGACACAAAATATATAAAAGAAATGATATGTTGTAACTTGGGAGACACTGCCTGAGCTGAAAGCAGTCATAATCTGAAATTCTAAAAATATTGACTGAAGTCGCCCTTTAAGAAAAGGCGTCTCACATGACCCGCTATGTCCGCCAAATTTGGCAGGCGACAAATTACTTTTCGAATTTAGTGATTTTTATTTACTTGGTGCATTTACAACTTTGGTGGCTATTGCAATAGTATTAGCGCTGCAGCAGGGCTCTTTTGCGGGTGGCAGTTCGCTTTCATTGGCTGGCACAAGCAATTGTGCGATCATACTAACAACCAGTATCATTCTCCTCGGAAATCGCAGTGTGAGTCTCGGCGTGTCAATTATTGCGTCAAGATTTACTGGTTCAGAAATTATTTTTTTTATGTATGACGAGTTTGTCGAGCATGAACAAAGTGCTACCATAAATATGTTAGCTGTTTGTGTAATTCCTTCATGGGTAGCAAACATTTTTTTTTTAAGGGAGACAATGTGCGGAAGAGCTTTAGAAAGGAATCTGAACCCAAGTTTTGAATTGCACAAATGAACAGTTGTATAAAAAAGCTTATTGCGAATCCCTAATATGTTATAGGTCTCATAAACATGTACTTTACAAACCCATGACGCTGATCCTCGCGAGTCATACTTACGTAGCATCGTCTAATCCGAGATACTCTCCTGCTGATGTGTCCGTCAAGTCCTGCAAATGCTTCTCATTTGCATCCAGCAGTTCGAGTTTGTAACCTCCCTAGTGACAGGAAAAAAAACAAAAAAACATTAAATGAATTTACGAATACATCAGGCAAACAATTAGTTCACATCTAGCCTTCACGGTCACTAACACCTAGAGTCACGGCTCTAAGTTTGCTAGAAAACTGTGTTCTCAAGAAATCAATCAAAGTTGCAGTGCATACAACCAATTTGTGCAGAATTTCCGACTCGCAGCATTGAAAATGTCGTTCCCAGAACAGTTGGTAGCTTTTGTTAATTTGATGTTGATTTACAAGTTCGCATAAATTGGTGTTTTTACTGTGTGGATTAATTATTTTTTTTATAAAACTAATTGGGCAGCAAGTGGGTCGTTATACAATTTTTGCATACTGGATTGCTTTAGCCCATGATTGAAACAAAAAATATTAATTCTTTATGGCTGAGAATTGTTTTATGCCTTCGTATAGTATTACGAACAATGCTGTAATTGCTAAAGCAATTTAAAGTAAAAAACAATCAAAAAGACTAATGATTAGTGTGAACCAAATTTTTCCTGCGGTGTTATTATTTTGTTAAAATAAGTCGGCTCTATGCCAGAGTGGTGTTTGCGGTATCTCCAGAGGGAATGAAAGGGGGGGGGGGGGGGGGGGGGGGGGGCTCGCTCAGCGTATCATATGCCTAAACCCCCCTCCCCGTTTCTTCCACGCCCTAAATTTTTTACATATGCAGAATTCAAGAAGGGGGTCATGACATCCGGACCCCCCCCCCCCTCCCCCCTTCTCCCCTTCTCTCTGAATACCTGACTGACTCTTTATAAAAGCAATGACAGTGGGCACTCTCAGCAAATATATTTATCCATTCTAGTGTGCCGACATTGGGTATAATTACATAGAATGCATGGTTTATCATTCGAGAGATCACCATATAAATCCCTTAAACATGATGGAATGAGTACCTTGTGAGGATATGCCAGATGCCAGGTGACGTTTATCGTTGCACCAACTGGGAGAGTGGTCACGATGTTGCCTGCACATATTGATTATTAAAAAAAATGCTTATCTGTGTTCGTATTTTGTGATGCAAGATGTAGATGATTGCTGAAACTTAATCATACTTAAGTTGTGACATATGCATGCTCTGCATTACAACTAGACTGCCCTACTTGTTTTGTCAACCTCTAAACAATGTGTTGAATTAGCACAGGATAGGAATAGGTTGTTTGCACATGACGTCAATTCGCCATTTTGTTGTTAGTTTGTTTTTTCAAAGAAATTTATTACATTGAAGGATTACATCGTAACCGGTTGAGATGATGTCAGCGGTGCTCTACGGATTTGAGGGGGCATGTAAATCCTTGGAATGCTCGAGTTTGGCACACGCCAGACAGCTCACAACGACAAAATGGTGGACGAAATTTCGTCAGTGAAAACACCCTATAGCTTTTTCTGCTATGCAGGATGGAGTTGTGCCCTTTGCCATGTCACTGCTCCACCTTGAACAAAATTAAAATTGTTCATCTTTATGTAGCTAACCATAATAATTGTAATCACAAAAAAAAAAAAGAAGATATATGTTTTTTTAGAAAGATTTAGTACAGCAGCGCCATCAAGATGATGGCACTGCTGCAAATGATCGTGAAAATATACTTGTGTTCATTAAACTCAAAAAGTCCTGAACAATGCAACGGAAGCAAGTTCATTGCTCATGGCATGCTGCTTGAAATAGACATAACTGCTGATTCATGCACATACACATTTTTTTATTTATTTTTTATTTTTCCTTTTTCATTTTGACAGGGGAATCCGGTGAACTTTCACATTAATTCCAGCCGGGACATAATTGCATCCTTTGAGGATGCCAAATAGCTTCCTGTTTTATGGACCTGTTTCAAAATCTATTTTTATTTTGTATTTTATTCTGGTGTGTTTGCCACCATCAGAATGAGGAACTTTTTCACGGATTTCTCCCCCGAAGTGCTTCCCGGGCGGTTACGCGTTATAATTACACCTTGTGCACTGGTCTGTTTAATTGCCAGAGAGCATTGTGCTGAAAAACTCCCGCCTGGCACGACCAATTTTCTTTTCTTGTTTTTTTTTTATTTCCTGGTAAAGAAAAAAAAAACATGGCGTTAACGGTTTATTAGAAGGGAACACGTAACAAGTGTGTAAGAAAAGTAAACGAAACGCCATCAGTCTGTCCGTCTGAGCATGTCTCCCTTCCAAACTATGCGCCCATTCTATCATTTTCCTCGTTTCATTTCTTCGTAATTTCTTTTTTGTTTTGTTTTGTTTTTTTTCCTTACAAGCGGGGAATTGTTGCGAGATTCCGCTGCTTGTACTGAATGAAGTGGGAGACCCTTTTTGCAACGCCTGAGGCCGGTCGGAGCGGCCGGTCGTCCTTGAGCCCGGCGAGGTCACGCGTGGACAAGCGGACAAGCGCGCCTCTGAATTCCCCTCTCCTTTAAAAAAGAAAGAAGTTTTTTTCTTTTACTTTGAAAAGAAAAAAGGGGGGCACTGATTTGATGTCCCCGAATTTACGCCGCAGGCCTGCAACGATCTAAAAGTGGGCTTTGACCTAAAACGTTCCCTTTTTTTTTAACGACACGCCAGCCAGGGGGCGCAGGTCACGGCGAGATTCAAAAAACGATTAATACGTGGCTAAACTCACTTATAAACAAAAATATATGTTTATTTGTCTTATTTTTAGAACATGAAAGTACAAGCTTTCTTGAGATGTTTAGAAGCTCTTGGTGTTTTTTGCTTTTAGATATCGAAGCCACATAACCTTCCTTAGGTGTCCGTAAACATTTGATATCTTTTAAAAATCGAAGCCTCACCAAGCTTCCTTAGGTGTCCAGAAACTCTTCGTGTATTTTGCTAATTGAAGTTACATAAACTTCCTTAAGTGTCCAGAAACTCTTGGTGTGTTCTAGAAATTGAAGGTTCATAAACATTTCTTAGATATCCAGAAATTCTTGGTGTTCTTTGGCTGATCGTGTTTTCAAATGAAGTTGCTGAACGTCTGTGGACCTAGGGTTTGCGACTTTCGGTCTATTAATAGGAGAGCAGACGAATTCAAACACCCCAGCAGGAACAGGCGCGGCTCGCTGGAAAACGGACCCGTTCCAGGGTCGCCAGAGTTCACAACATGAGCGCGCGCCAGCTCAAGCATGCAGCTCATCAGCATCTTGAGCATCCGCGGGCACGGGGCGGTGCGGCTCACCTCGACGGCGATGCACCCGGAAGCGGAACGAGCGCGCCGCTTCTTGCGAGCGGGCAGGCACGCGAAGCGAACATATGATCGCAGAAAACGCTCTCGCCAGGATGCGAGGTTGACCCGAGACATGTAATAAAGCACGCAGCTCAAAAGCCTTCGGGGGCATCAATCGCGTAGTCCCATTTTCCTGCCACGACGTTACGTCATGGCCAGAACAAGATGTGCCTTGACCGGGACAAGAGGCCGATCGTTACATCGGCGCGTGAGGGATGTAGACACTAATTAATATTTATGACACGAAATTTCCCATGTGAAAAGTTGAAATCCCAACCGGTAATCAACTTGTCCCAATGTGGAATTACAGGTTCCTTAACTGGGAATCAAAACTGGTCCCAAATGGGATAGGGTCAGCTCGAGGGTCCAACTGGGACCAGTTAACTAGACGGATGCAGACATTGGGAGTCAACTGGTTTGACCGTTCCCAGTTGGGGAAACAGTAAAACGGTCAAAACTGACACGGTTTGTATAATGTATATACAGTATATATAGTAACGACAAGAGCGCAAAAGGCAGCGGTACGTACTTCTTGGCATCCCACACGGTGCTTTGGTGCGCCCGTTGTCGAGGAAATCCAAATCGTAGCGCCTGGCCGGTGGGAACGTGAGCGCCACGTGCCCTCGAGTGCTGGTGGGACACAGCACCAGCACCCAGCCCAGCACCAGAGTCCATACTTGCATCCCGGACTGTCCCGCGGCCAGCTCTCAGCGAGCTGAGGTCCTCCACCAGCTAGGGTAGGTGGAGTTCATGGCGCGGTACCACCACCGCCATGCCACGGCACAGCAAAGCCCACGACACCGCTGGGTTCTAGTTTACACCACCGAGGTAGAGAGAGTGAGTTCCCGGTTCCGTTGGTCTTGGAACACGATGACAGGTGGTGGGAACCCGATCACCTGGAAACCGGAGAAAAATAAAAGTGTTTCGTTTCGAGGGTAGCACCTCGCTGGCTGGCTGGTTGGCGGCTGGCTGGCTGACTCGTCGAAGGAACTCGCCGCCGGAAGCCGAGGGGGAACGACAGGTGAGGTAGGTGAGGGGGAAAGAAACCTGTCTTGGAGGGCTTAGAGCCGCATTCCACCGCGCGCGCACCCGTTGCTGAGCGGCAGTTCGCCGGCGAGTGAAACTGCATTGGTGAAACGATCAAACCTACTCTCTCCACATAAAGAAGCGAATGGGTTGAAAGGATAACTGCGGGTGTCTATTATTCCTTTCATTTTTCTTTTTTGAAAAAAAAGGGGGGGGGGGGGGTGCATTCTTGGAACAAGCTTGCCGGTCCTATGGCTCGTTTCGATTTCATAATATGTGCAAACATGCACGGTGTGGTGCACGCTCTGGCGCTTGCTGCAAGTGAAGCGTAGAGGCACCTTCACTATCAGACGTAATAAGCGATATATTTTTTTGATCGGTCAGGCGCGAAGGATATAAGTGGCGCGCTTTGTTCATGTGCGCACATGCGTGTGGTGTATAGCGATCGCTGTCTTTATTTTCTTTTGGTTCAAGCTTGGGCGCGCGAACAAAATACGGCAGGGGCGAAAACAAGCGGAGAAACTCGTTGCTACTGGATATGTCCTAGGTGCGGTACTGCTCTTGGGACTTTGCCAGTTGGAGCTTTCGGGTTGGTGTGGCAGTAATCAGAGGTTCTGCGCGCCAAGGTTAGCGAGATCTTAAAAATAAAATAAAGACTTTTTTTGTTGTTGATCAAACATACAAAAAAGAACTTCCATTATTTTGTACGTCTTATTATTAAATTTAAAGTATGTCAGTACTAAAGTTCCAGAACATGCAAGACATGTCGGTGTTCGTCAAACAAATCCTTCCTGCAAAAAAAAAAAAAAAAAAGTCTATTTAGGAAAGTTGTGGGATTTCCCTTGCTGCTACCCGTCTCGGAGAATGACACAGCACACCGGTTCAACAACACGTAAACATTTAATGACCGCTATCGCCTGCGCCGCGATCCCAACAGCCCCCGCGCATCCGCTGCGACGGCCTTTTATCAGCGGCGGAGCGCCGCTCGCGTGGCCAGTTGCCCTTGGCCCCCTCGTGGCCAAGATGACCACTTATGATTGTCGGAGGGGCAGCCTGGGCCAACCGCTTGGAATCGCCAGGTTGCCCACACATCTCCCCCCTTCCAAAAACGAAAACAGAGGACGTCTTTGATGGTCTTCGGGGGGGCCTTCCTTCTTGGTCAGCAAGGGTCTTCTCAGATGAGCGAGCACGGGTCCGACGTCAGTACTTCCGGACAGTACCGATGCAGCCATGGGGGGTGGTCTGATGATGGGAGCTGCGTCGCCGCTGTCTGGCACGAGGAACTAGAAATTAAAAACAACATGAGGCCATGGCGCGGTAGGAAAAAGTAGCCGCGCACACGAAAGATGCCTGTCCCACTGTGCATGCGGGAGCGCGGACCATTTCTCTTCTCCCCCCCCAAAACACCGAAGAGGGCATGAAGATAATACGCTTAGAACTCGTGCTACTCCCGGTCGTCTTCACCGCCGTCTCAAGTTGTACCGCGGTAGAGACGGTGTGGAATCTTCCGAGAGGTGGTCCGGATAGTCGTCATCTGGAACCTGCGACACATCTACCTCCTCGGGTTCATAGAAAGCTTTTAGGTCGGCGACATGAATAGACCCGCACACTTCACCAGATTCACAATGCACCAGCTCATAAGACAGGTTGGAGAGCTTGCTACTAACACGGTAGGGGCCATCCCACCTCTTTGCTAAAGAGGCCGTGAAGCCTCTAGCAGCATCACTCAGCGGATGAGTTCGCCTCAGTACCAGATCTCCTACCTTGAACTGCAGATTTCGCCTCCCCTTGTTGTACTGGTTTGCCTGCTGCAGTCTCGAGACGTCGAGGCTCTCTCGAGCTTCACGCAGGTTCTCCGTGAAACGCTTCCGGAGATCTTCTGCGAACTGCGTGGTTGTGCGCTGCGTGCTTGCAGGATCTGTGCAAAGGAGGCCGTTTCCCAGGGGAAACACGAGCTCTTTTCCAAAGTTAAGTTGGGCCGGAGTAAAACCCGTGGACCGGTTGATTGTTGTGCGGGTAGCGAATGCCATTTCTGCTAATTTCGCGTCCCAGTCTTTGTGTCGCTCTGTATGCGATACAAGCATCTGCTTCAGGTTACGGTTCACTCTTTCCGTGATATTCGCCTGTGGATGGTAGGGCGAAGTCCGTTTGTGCCGTATGCCTAGCGCCTTACACGCATCCACGAACACCTTGCTAACAAAATAAGAAGCGTTGTCTGTAATAAGCGTTCCGGCAAAGCCAAAGCGCGCGAACGTCTCGAGAAGACAGTCCCAGATTTTCTTAGAGTCTAGTTTGCGCAAAGGAAACATTTCGACCCATTTTGTGAAATGGTCGGTCACTACTAGCAAATACTGATTGCCGCGTGGACTACGGGGAAAGGGACCGACAACGTCGCAGGCAACACACTCCCAGGGGTACTTGCTTTTGACCGACTGCATTAAACCTGGTGGTTGGCCACCTCGGGGTTTTGCCTTCTGACAAACCGGGCAGCTACGAGCGTACCTCATCACATCCTGCCTCATACCTGGCCACGTTGCAATTTGGGACAACTTTTCGTACGTTTTGCTCCCACTGCTGTGGCCTGCCAAGGCGGGATCATGCATATATCTTATAAATGACTTACGCAGTTTACGTGGTATTACAGACCGGAATGGCGGGCCGCTGGACCCATCGTCCGCCTGGGGGATGTATCGCAGCAGGATGCCGTCGCTGCTGAGCAGGTATGAGTCCAAGTCTCTGGGATTCCCAGCGTCGGCTGAGTTTTCTTCTGCCAGCTGGTGCATCACCTTCTGACAAAGTCCATCGGACAGCTGGGCCGCTCGGAGCTCCTCTCTGCTCACCAGGGTTCCCCACCGCGACTCTGGTGTGATGGGCGCCGCATTGGCCAGTGCCACCAAGTCGGGATCCACCTGCATTTCCTGCCCGAGAAGTGGAGCACGGGACAACGCATCTGCAACGTGGTTAGCCACTCCACGCTTGTACTCGATTGTGTATTTGTAGCGCTGGAGCGAAAGGGCCCATCGAGCGAGTCGTCCTGCAGGGTTTTGAAGCCCTTTGAGCCACGAGAGAGCCATGTGGTCAGTTTGAATGCTAAACGAAGCGCCGTCAAGGTACATGTCAAACTTCTTAAGCGCAAAAATAATTGCCAGGCACTCTTTTTCGGTTGTTGAGTAGTTTCGCTCCGCTCCGGTTAACGTATGACTGGCGAAAGCTACGGGACGAAGAACGCTGTCATGTTCCTGCAGAAGGACTGCTCCTAATCCGTAATCGCTTGCGTCGGTCTGCAAGACGAACGGACGATTCAAGTCGGGCAGGTTTAAACACGCGTTTTCAGTCACAGCCCTTGAAAGACACGCGAATGCGGTTTGCTGCTCTTGCCCCCAGCACCATTTCGTTTTTTTGCGGAGCAATCGGTTCAGGGGTTCAGTTATCTCAGCGCATTGCGGAATAAAATCTCTATAAAACGCAATCATCCCGAGATATCTCTGTAGGCTTTTGACGTCATAAGGGGGTGGGTACTCCGTTATTGCGCGCAGCTTATCTTCATTCGGCCGCAGCGTTCCGTTATCCACAACAAATCCGAGAAGGTTGATTACAGGCGATGCCAACTGGACTTTATCTGGATGAATCGTAAGGCCGGCTTGACGCATTCGTTCGAGTATGATCTGAAGGTGCACGAGATGCTCCTCGAATGTTCGTGAAAAGACCACTACGTCATCCATGTACGCCATCGCAAACTCGTACTTCGCGTCACCGAGGACAACGTCCATTAGGCGTTGAAAGCTGGCGGGAGAGTTGGACAAACCAAAGGGAAGGCGAGTGAATTCGAACAACCCCCTATGGCAAATGAATGCGGTCTTCTTTACATCAGCCGGATGAACTTCGATTTGAAGAAATCCGCGGCTGCAATCGAGGGTTGTGAAAACAGTCGCGTTTCCAAGGGCATACATTACTGAGGAAATACTAGGAAACGGGTAACTGTCTCTGACTGACACTTCATTTAGGCGCCTGTAATCAACACAAAGCCTTGCTGTGCCGTCCTTCTTTGGAGCAAGGACTACCGGGGAAGCCCACGGGCTTTTTGACTGACGTACTGCGCCTGTGTCGATCATTTCCAATAGCGCCGCATCAAGAAGTTCGCGCTTGTGAGCACTTATGGGTCTCGGATTGCACCTCCGGGGAGGTGCATCCTTGGTTTCGATGCGGTGCTGTAGGAGATCGGTTTTCCCAGGTCTTTCCGTGAACATCGGCGAGAAGGGTTCCAGCAGTTGCTGGAGCTGCTTCTGTTTGTCTTCACCGGAACACTTTTGCACGGCTTTGAGCACGCTGTCTGGAAGTAAAGGCATCTGCCCGGCAAAGTTTAACGGGAACGCTTGGCCGCGAATACAATCCTGCCGTCTGGTAAACGGCGTTAATTTCGTTTCGCCACCCAACCAATATCCAGCCTGGGCAAAGTCGAGCAAAACCCGCTCCGCTGCAATAAAATCTCTACCAAGGATCATGGGCACCGGCAGTTCTGGGAGGTATACGAACCGTTGTCTTCGTTTTCTACCATGAAAGGAAATTCGTAACCTGACTGCGCCGGCAGCAGGCAGTACGGACCCCGATGCTACTTGCAATTTCACGTTTGCTGACCGAAGATGTATCTTTCTCTTGTTACATTCCGCAAATACTGCATCCCCAATAAGCGATATGTTTGCTCCAGTATCTAAAAGAGCGGCTACTGGCATACCTAGTACATTCACAGTCATACGAGGTTCAAGAGACTTGGGTGTAGATTCGATTCTACTCACAGCTGGGATGAGCAATGTCGGTTCCTCGTTTAGTGAGGTTGTTCCTACCCCCGTCGGCTGGTGCGAGTCCATTAGCGGCCGGCCATCCAGAGCGACCATCCTTGGTGTTGAGAACTTCAAAGCGGCTCTGACGCTGGGGATCGTGCCGGCCTTTGGCTGAAAGGGAATCGCATTAGGGTCCAACTCAAATGCAGTTGCTTCGGGTAGCGTAGGACCGGGAACAGTGGAAGCTGTACGCCCGGGGATCAGTGCAAAGGCAGACGCGCCGGGAGTCTCATGACCGAGAATTTTGTGAGCTGGCCGCCCGGGTGTCACTGCAACAGCAGGCACGCCGGGAGTCTCAAGACCGCGAACGGTGTGAGCTGGGCGCCCGGGTGTCGGTGTGAAAGCCGACACGCCGGGAGTCTCACGGCGAAGAGTGTTATGAGCTAGCCGCCCGGATGTCTGTGCAAAAGGAGACACGCCGGGAGTCTCAAGACCGCGAACGGTGTGAGCTGGGCGCCCGGGTGTCGGTGTGAAAGCCGACACGCCGGGAGTCTCATGACGGAGAATGTTGTGAGCTGGCCGCCCGGGTGTCACTGCAACAGCAGGCACGCCGGGAGTCTCAAGACCGCGAACGGTGTGAGCTGGGCGCCCGGGTGTCGGTGTGAAAGCCGACACGCCGGGAGTCTCACGGCGAGGAGTGTTATGAGCTAGCCGCCCGGGTGTCTGTGCAAAAGTAGACACGCCGGGAGTCTCAAGACCGCGAACGGTGTGAGCTGGGCGCCCGGGTGTCGGTGTGAAAGCCGACACGCCGGGAGTCTCATGACGGAGAGTGTTGTGAGCTGGCCGCCCGGGTGTCACTGCAACAGCAGGCACGCCGGGAGTCTCAAGACCGCGAACGGTGTGAGCTGGGCGCCCGGGTGTCGGTGTGAAAGCCGACACGCCGGGAGTCTCACGACGAAGAGTGGAAGTGTTATGAGCTGGCCGCCCGGTTGTCGATGCGAGAGCAGACACGCCGGGAGTCTCAAGACCGCGAACGGTGTGAGCTGGGCGCCCGGGTGTCGGTGTGAAAGCCGACACGCCGGGAGTCTCATGACGGGGAGTGAAAGTGTTATGAGCTGGCCGCCCGGTTGTCGATGCGAGAGCAGACACGCCGGGAGTCTCAAGACCGCGAGCGGTGTGAGCTGGGCGCCCGGTTGTCGACGCGAACGCGGACACGCCGGGAGTCTCATGACGGAAAGTGTTGTGAGCTGGCCGCCCGGTTGTCGATGCACGAGCAGACACGCCGGGAGTCTCAACACCGCGAACGGTGTGAGCTGGGCGCCCGGGTGTCCATGGAAAATCGGACACGCCGGGAGTCTCACAACGAGGAGTGTTATGAGGAAGAAAAAGTGATAGAGGGCCACCGAGGGTCGATAGAAAAGCGTCAGTCCCCGGGGCCCGTGTGAGCCTCCGGGAGGCCCGGAGGCGGCTGCGGCGACTCGATCTCGTGGATTGTGTTTTTGACGCGGCCGGCGGAGAGTAGAAATTTCTTACCACCGCCGGCCGTAGCCGTTTCCCTGTGTCTGAGGCGGCCGCTGCCGTTCGCTGCAGTCCCGGTGTATGTGTCCTGGCTGGTCGCATCGAAAACAACGGGGCGTGACCCGCCCGTCGGCTTCGTGCGGTGTCCCGCTCTCTTTTGCCTCTCCCGAGCTCCGCGTTACCGGTCCAGAGGACAAGAACTCATCTTGACCAATGGAGGGGCTGTAGCGTTGTGATTGCGTGCCTTCGTAACCGCTGCACCTCCGTGATTCGTATGCACGAGGATCTAGGGTTCGTGATTCGTATGCACGAGGATCTGGGGTTCGGGGGACGGGCGCCTGATTGGAATCGTCTTGTTCTCTCTCGACTCTATGTGCACGTGCGTTTCCAGACCACGCAAATGATGGTTCCAGAGTCATGTTCTGCGGTGGAGGGGGTCGGTATCTTAGTTCCGCGAGGATGTCGGCCTGGATGGTGATTGCCTCCCGTGCCATCTCGTCTAAATTCGTAAAGGTACGTCCCCTGAGATGGGGATGGAAACGCGGGTGGCTTTGGCGGATGGCGCGTTGTACTTTCTCCGCGTCCGGTGCCGCGGCGTCGGCGATATCGTACAGGCCCTGGAGAGCCCTTACAAACTCAATAAGTGACTCTTCCGGGTGCTGTGTGCGCGCGCGCAGCTCGTCTTTAATCCGCACGCTGTAATCCGGAGGCAGGAACTCCGTCCTAAATCGTGCCTCAAAATCTGACATACTTGTGAATTTAGTTTGTCTTTGCCTCCACAGTGCTGCACTGTCTGTCAGTGCAACCGGCAAAAGGCGGGTGAGGATGGTTTCGTCGTCAATTCCCGACGCAGCTTGGTAGTCCCGCAGTTCCGAGACGAACATCGCAACTGACTTTCTATCTGCGTACCCCGAAAAAACCGGAACGCTAAGCGAGAGCCTTAGGAAGTCCCTGGGGGGCGTACTTCCAGCAGGAGTGGGTCTTGAGCGCATCATCTGCTCTCGTTGTATGTTAAGAAGCATGGTCATGGCCACTCTTAGTTCTGCTAGACCACCCTCTAATGATGCGTCTACCGGGACTGAGACTGCAGGCTTAGCGTCTGGTTTTATGTCACTGGCGGCGTTATCCGCGAGTGCACCGAGCGTCAAAAGGTCGTCCTCACTCACGTTTCTGTCGCCGTCCTCTGTAGACGACATCGTGTTGTAGTGGAGACTTGCGCAGGTCGATGAACGTGGGCTTCCGAAGAAACGCCCCCTCAACTTTGGGCAAACTCAGGAACGCAAAATTGACTATGTAAAACGTAAGAACGAACCCAGTTTGCTGCCATCCTCCCAGACGAGCAGCATATCACGTCTGGGCGCCAGTGTGGGATTTCCCTTGCTGCTACCCGTCTCGGAGAATGACACAGCACACCGGTTCAACAACACGTAAACATTTAATGACCGCTATCGCCTGCGCCGCGATCCCAACAGCCCCCGCGCATCCGCTGCGACGGCCTTTTATCAGCGGCGGAGCGCCGCTCGCGTGGCCAGTTGCCCTTGGCCCCCTCGTGGCCAAGATGACCACTTATGATTGTCGGAGGGGCAGCCTGGGCCAACCGCTTGGAATCGCCAGGTTGCCCACAAAGTTTAACGTTTACAGTAGCCAGATTGTTATTTTTAGCAAATACCGGTTTAACTGGGGTGCTTAAAAGCATGGTGTCACTTAAAAAAAAAAATGCTGGGCGTCGTTAAAAATCGTTAATCAACCCGCTTAAAAAAAAATCTCGGGGGACGTTTAAAGGGATTATCTCGTCAAATTTCGTATTCAAGAAGCATTTACCTCATTGTCATTGGCTGTAAGAGCGTCTTCCACGACAAATCTCCTTCAGACGTAGCATAACGCAAAGATCTCGCCGAACTGAAGCGCCCATCGAACTTTGTCCTCCGCGTGAGCGCTACTACGTGGTTCAATGCCCGCTCACACTCTTGCAACCCTTGCAAGAAAGGGGAGAGGAGGAATCGGGAGAAAAGGGGAAAGCGCGAAGTGTACGTCGGCCTTTAAAATTCCTTAGGTCGAGAGAAAGAAACTGGCGCAATGGCGCCATCTATGAGGTGACCTTGGAACTGCATTTCACAAAAGCGAAGGTTTTGCGGGATTTCCGAGGTCAAATGTGCGTAATACCTATAACAAAGGTTCGTTTATAACGTTGACAAAAGTTTTTCGAGCCAAAAAGGGAAGGATAATGCTCGAGAGAAATAGAAAATATACCGTACCGCCAAGTTTACATTGCTACCCAATAGGTGGTGAAGTGTGTGAACAGGTCTACCCACTGGTTTCTATTATAGGGGGCCTACCTCGTTGCTGAGCTAGATTTTTTTTTTTTTTTTTTGTAAATTAAAGGATTTTTGTTGTGCGGTTGTCACGCTCTCCACACTTCTCCGCGAGGTTTACAGTGGCGAGTAAAATGGAACGCTGCAGTGGGCGTCCGGGGCACTGTGTTGTGAAATCGCACAAGACAGGGAAGCGCAGCCATTGATATTTGCGAAGCTTGGGATGGAGTTTCGTAGTAATCCGACATTGATTACACTACGTTGAGGGGGGGAGGAGGAGGAGGAATGGCTTAGCAGAATGAAATTAGCCTATGTTAATCATTCGGCTCCCGCAAGGTAACCATATCGTTATCACCAAACATATTCGATCACTTTTAAGAGATCTCGCACTTCGTTCTTTTGGCGGTCACTTGGAGAATCGGTGGTTAAACGTTTCATCGATATTTCGAGCAGCAGTGGATTTTGTTCATTCTTTTTATGAACCGGATAGTTCTCTTAAACGTCAAAGACTAGGGCACCGCCTGGTGGCGTTTGCTATAAAAAGGGTCTATAATCCGTTCACCTCTAAAGGCCGACGTACACTTCGCGCCGTCCACTTTTTCCCTCTTCGTCATTTGGCCCAACCTCGCTCCCCTCGCAGCTTAGGGGAAGGCAGCGCTAAGAGGACTATCTTCCCTGCAGAAAACCAAGGTTGGGTACGTTGGCCTTCAACGAAATTTGAAATATTCCCGTGGTGTTCAAAAATAGGTTGAATATCATCCACAATATCCGTAAATGACAAACGCACGTTTGTATTTTGATCCTGGTGGCTGTATTTTTCTTTATAAACTGCCCACTCTGGCAAGCGCTCGGAGAAGGCCCAGCTTAGAGCACGTGACATCTAATGCAATCGCGACGTAGGTCGTCTCAAGACGAGCAAAGCTACGGCGAGGCTGACGTCGAGAGGATGGCCTAGTCGTTCCAGCCATCGAAGCGGCTGCTTTTGTACGAATTTTGAGTGACGAGTTAATCTTCTATAATCTTCAAGAGAAACAATAGCGACTTCTGCGACACACGAAAGGGATTATCGGGAAGAGGGGAGTTCCTCCTTCACCCCTCCTCTCGTCGTGGCCGGAGACGAGACAACCTCCGTCACTAGCTGTCAAGGCTCCTAGACGAGCATTACAAACGAGGCGTTAGCGACATCCACCAGGTGCTCTTTGCTAATCGCTTAATTCGTTTTAAAATTCCTTTTCGAGACTTTTTTAACAAGATATTGGTATGTTCCATGTGATACTGCTCTTTTGAACACACATAGACAAAAAAATGAGCGCCGAAATTTCGTTGTAGTATCCCTTTAAAGGAATACCACAACGAATTTTTTTTTTTTTTTTTGTAAATTAAAGGATTTTTGCTGTGCGGTTGTCACGCTGTCCACACTTCTCCGCGAGGTTTACAGTGGCGAGTAAAATTTCGTTGTAGTATCCCTTTAAAGGGATACCACAACGAAATTTCGGCGCTCATTTTTTGGTCTATAGGTTGGAAGGAAGAAGCAGACGGAACCCTGGAGAGGAGAGGGTGAAACCTCCTCTCTCCAGTGTTCCGTCTGCTTCCTCCTCCCCGACCTTCCCTTTTCCCTCGCCCTACCTTCCGCAGTGCTTTGGTTGCGCGAGCCTGCGCGTTCACACTTGTGTTAGCAAGGGCAGACTGCTCCGGCTAAGGGCGAAGCTTAGCGTCACGTGACGTAAAGCGTAACGTCATGTCACGATACGCGTGACGTCATGACCCTATCGACCCGCTAAATTTAGCGGAAATTTTTTCGCCAAATTTAGCGGGTCGCTAAGGTCACGACGTCACAGCCACGTGTGACGTCACACGTGACATCACACGTGGCTGCGCGAATTGCATTATGGGATTTTAGGGGGTTTTCGTAGATCGTTTTTGGCCGTCCCACAACGCCCTCCGCAACCCGCTACGATACCCGGACATCGGCGCGCATGCGCAGTAGCAGGTTCTTCGTTGTGGAGGGCTTAGCGGGGGGAGGGGGAGGGGAGGGGGCGACGCGGTCGCGGTCAACGAAAACTCCCTTTTAGAGCGCAGCTCTTAGGGAAGGGGCCCGTTTCCGGCTTGAGCGGCGTCGCCGTCGCCGTCGCCGTCTGCGTAACCGCGCGGTGCATCATGGGAAATGTCCCATAATGCACCGCGCGAGCCCCCCCACCGGGGTCACGTGACCTCGTGGGGGGTCACGTGACCCCCCCCGAGGTCACGTGACTCCCCTGAGGTCACATGACCCCCTCCTCAAGGTCACGTGACCCCCTCCCCGAGGTCACGTGACCCCCCGAGGTCACGTGACCCCCCGATGACGTCACCGGCATCCACATCGTCATCGTCATCATCACTGATGACGTCACCAGCATCCACATCGTCATCATCACTGATGACGTCACCGGCATCCACATCGTCATCATCACTGATGACGTCACTGGCATCCGCATCGTCATCGTCATCATTACTGATGACGTCACCGGCATCCACATCGTCATCGTCATCATCACTGATGACGTCACCGGCATCGTCATCGTCATCATCACTGATGACGTCACCGGCATCGTCATCGTCATCATCACTGATGACGTCACCGGCATCCACATCGTTATCGTCATCATCACTGATGACGTCACCGGCATCCCCATCGTCATCGTCATCACTGATGACGTCACCGGCATCCCCATCGTCATCGTCATCACTGATGTCACCGGCATCCACATCGTCATCGTCATCATCACTGATGACGTCACCGGCATCCACATTGTCATCGTCATCATCACTGATGACGTCACCGGCATCCACATCGTCATCATCACTGACGACGTCACCGGCATCCGCATCGTCATCGTCATCATCAATGATGACGTCATCAGTGACGTCACTGATGTCGTCACCGGCATCCGCATCGTCATCGTCATCATCACTGATGACGTCATCAGCGACGTCACTGATGACGTCACCGACATTCGCATCGTCATCATCACTGGTGAAGCCATCAGTGACGTCACTAATGACGTCATCGGTACCCGCATCGTCATCGTCACGGATGACGTCATCAGTGACGTCAGTGATGACATCATCGGCATTGGGGGTCACGTGACCCCCAAGGTCACGTGACCCCCCCCTGGTTAGTTTACCCCCCCCCGTGCCCTTCCCTCCTCCTCCTCAAGAGCTGCGCTCTAATTCGGCGTTACAGGGAGTTGTAAGCGGCTTTCATTTTTTTTGGTCCAGCCGACGCAGGATGGCGCGTGCAACGTTTCATGGCGTCGGTTTCCTATCGGCGCATTTGGGCCAGCGGTCCTGCTGGTCCTATGATCTCCGGGTCTAAAGTGTGCAACTACCGCGCGCCACCATGCATTCCCATGCAGGGGTTTCCCCAGGAATTCAAATTAGGGGGGGGGGGGGGGGGGGGTAGGAAGGTGCATTCAGAAAAACAAGGGGGAAAGGGGTGTTCAGCCCCCGATGGTGCTTGTAGAAAAATCACTGTGCACATGATAGAAACGGGGCCCGAAAATCCGATGGTGCGTGTAGGGAAATCACTGTTCACATGATAGAGACGGGGCCCGAAAATCATAGCTTGTTTGTTTCAATATACTATCGAGGAATGCGAGAAAAAGCAACACATCCTTGCAATGTCATTCAAATAGCTGAGTTTCATTTTCGAAACCAACAAACTTAACAAAGTTTTTTGTTTTTGCTTTTTTCCTTTCAAAAAGCTGTAATTTTTTTTTTTTTTTTTTTTTAAGGTTTAGAACTAGTATCTGTAAAAATACTTTCCGTTAGGGTTCCACGCGCCGGGTTGTGGCGCGTTTAGATTTGGGCGACCACTAGAAAAAGGCGGTAAGGTAAACTTATATCTCAATACGGTCTAACCGTGCCGTAAAACTTTTATATATATATAAAAAAAAAAAAAAAGATCTTAGTAGGTGCTACAGGACGAGAAATGTCACTCTTGCATAATGCTTCAAAACAACATTAAACCGGCAAGGACCCCAAGCCGGCATCACTGGTGCTCTTTGTGCACAGGGTGTTGTTAAATAACAACCGCAAGGTTTCACCCAATACGAACTGTTTACGTGAGGCCGCGGGCAAAGCTCAGCCCGTCGGGAGCCAGTTGAGGTTACCCGAGCATCCACGTGCTTTAATTCCTCGTGCTCGTCTCTTTTTTCTTTTGGGTGTGCTTATTTTTCGTCTTGTCTGTTTACGTTCTTATGCTGCGCCGTTCCACGTGAGATTTATCGCCATCTCGTTGTCGGTTTTTCTGTTTCTTGCCTTCCCGAGCTCCGAGTCAGAGTTCAACTTACAACACAGGATCTCGGTTTGGAGCCGTACACAGGGGTGACATTCCTCATTCCTTGCACCGTAAACCGAGTATATATATATATAAAAAAAAAATCCTGTATTTTTCTAAAGCGCACTGAGTTAGTGCTCTGATGTTGCCCAGAAAGTTTCTAATCGAGACCATATATTTTATTCATTAACATGACTTATCCACGCAATCAAGCGAAACGTTCCTAAATAGGCAGATGTACCAATACAACATCAACTTTTTTTTCTAAGATGGTTATTTATATATTTATTTATTATTTTTTTTTTTAAAGAACTAAGCAAAAATTCCGTAAGAAAAAAAAAAGTTTGCATTTAGTGAAGGAAAATTTGAATAAGAGGTGTGTTTCAGTGCCGTGCAATGTCCTCGGAAATTTCCACGTGCACATGCACCCCTTCCCCAGCGCATGTGGAAGGGGCTATTCACAGTTGGCTATTCTTCAACAAAACGTGAGTGGTTGACACCAAGAGAAGGAGAATGTCTACGTTTTTTTCTGAAGTCCCATTAAACTTCCAGTTGTTACTAAGCGCCTGTAGGCCATAAGTGTCCTCTTTTTGTCCTCTATTTTTTTTGTGCGCTTTTTATTGTATCACGAAGCAACAATTGCACTTGAAAAGCAACCGACGCTGTCGCCATCTTACTGTTCAAAACAAGAGGTAGCGCCACAGAGATGTCTGGTTGTTTACGAAGGACGTTGCAACTTGAGAACAGTAAGAGACGGAGGAGAGCGGACTTCAGTGTTTGCTGTGATAATGTGCAACGAGGAAAAGGCTCCGTCTCCTGCTCTTGGCGAAAACGAGCGCCGCGCTGCACGGGTGATACAAATTCTGTGTCGCACTTTTGAATCATGACGATCAGCAGTTGCGTCTGCTCTGCATACGAGCCAAAATGGCGGCGCCCAAAACAATGTCGGGGAACGGAGTGCCGATACTCTAAGCGCAGCTCATTGAGTGGTTCTAACCGCCGAATTCAAGAACCTCACTCAAACTACAATCAAACTGAAGGGCCCCTCCACTTCCTCGAGGAAGCGGAGGGGCCCTTCAGTTTGAGTGTAGTTTGAGTGAGGTTTCTGAATTCGGCGGTAAGCCCCTCTATCCTGGGAAAAGTGGCGCCATTCATTGTTGTGGAAATGCTCGAGACACGTTCCGCGCGCCATTTCTGGGAAGATCATGGCGTCTGAAATCTAGCTCAGTGCTGCGCTGCGCCGCATCGATCTTCCCAAGGGCTGCACGTGGAACGTGCATCCACGCACCCTGCGCTGCGGTGAACTAGAACTTGCGCTACTTTTGAAACATCAAAGGGCTTTATGGGAACCTAGAGTCACTAAATAAAGCCAGAGCCGAATAAAGCTACGCTCTCAGAGTATCGAAACTCCCAAACTACGCGTCTGAAGCACGTCAGGCGCCGCCATCTTGGGTCCACGCACAGATGGAGGAGTTACTCTAGCTGAGCCAAGCCGAGCTTAGAGCGCAATCCTTTGATCCGCGTGTTTCGCCGACAACATCCTTGCACCTCCTTGCACGGAGCCAGCCAGCCAGCCATGGAGAATAGAAGGGTGGGAGAGGGCATGACGTCAGCCGCGTAGCCTCCACAAGCCACGCTCCCTTGACGCCTCGCCTTTTTCTCATTTTCCTTCTTACTCTCACCATATCACGTGACCATAGCTAGCCTTCGTCTAGCTACCTTCGATATGATAAAACCTACCGGACAGAGCACGCGCAAGCCTGCAAGAAATCTTCCTACCATCAACCATCCATCTCGCACGTGACATGTCACGCGCACCAATCGCCAAAGAGATCTGTGGTCACGCTGGACACAAAATCGTTTAAACTTTTTATGACTAGGCTTCACCAATATTGCGACGTGCCCCTCCTAGTACTTATAACCGCCTTGGAGCCAGCAGTAGCAGACGAAATGAGACGAAAACGCGTGGATGGATGGATGGATGGATGAATCCGGCTGAGCCCTTTGGATCGGGCGGCGCCACCTAGCCGCAAAAAGATCGGACACTGTTTCGGACGTTTCGGACCATAGAGATCAGTGTTTCGGACCCCCTCCGATGTTCAGATAACGGAGTTGATGTAGTAACGGTGGTAACGGTGTGCCCGACCAGAAAAGAAGCGGTAGCGCGAGGAACACGAGCGTACATTCCATCCAGTGATTCCATCGCTCGGGAGCATGGCCTAGACTCCGACATCCCGAAGCACGCGGAATCATCTCCGACCGTCCCACTCGTGCGGAGAGGGCGTAATCGGAAAAATTGCGGTGGCTGAGCTCACAGCGTCTGCGCAAGTTGCTGCGGGAGCTGCCGCACGACGCCCGTTTCCTTCCTCAGCAAAAAGAGGAAAGTGTGAGCTACACGCTAGGTAGCGCAAGCTGCCGCCCATTTTCAAAAGAGGTAGCTTATTGCAGCTAATTATTTATCCATACATAGAGTACGGTCGTACAGCTTACAGCTCCTATTTAAATCGCATGCTAGGCCCGACTTAAATAACTTGTTTTAAATGCCGTGGATTGAACGCTTAATCCACGTATTTTAGTTGATATTGTGACTGTCGCGTTGTTTGGGCCTAGCATTCGCGGCGGGCGTTTTTGTTTAGAAACAAGCTTAACAAAGACGGCGAAGTTTTGTAGAGAGTACCGCAACGCACGACCCGATTTTCGTTGAGAGCACTTTTCTACATTTCATTCGTTAAATGAGCATGGAAACTTCAGAGAACTCTCCACCAAAGAACCCATCTGGAGGAAAGCCATTCGTCAAGGCAAGTCTCAATTACTTTGTTTCTGGCATTGGAAGTCAGTTGGGGCAGCACTCCACTGCTTCTCATGAAACGGTTGCTGCCTCAATAAGGTTGGAAGCTGGGCTAGTTGGTAGTTGTTAAACATGATGAGATACAACAGCGCGAAAAGGTACAAAAGGAAGAGACAAAAACCGGGCAGGACAGAACGCTGAACTATGTATTTTTAGTGATAGAGAAGAAAGACTACGCATATTGTTCCACACGTTTACACGCACATCTACCGATGATATCTCCGCTTTACTGCACGCGCAGGACCTTCATTGTCAGTTTCAGGAATTCTAGCTCCTTACTGGACAGAGCCACTGACGCTGAGCTAATGCAGTTTTTTTTCGCCGCTGTAGATCTAGAAAGTTCCGAGCACTTCATGGGTCCCGTTTTCTTTGTGCCTTCCCAAATCGTGGTGGTATTGAAAGACGGTTCGCCCATGCACTCTTCACAGTGAACTGATAGGTGCCCTCTCAATCTGACTTCGAGAAAGTACTGTACCTGTGCTCACGGAGCCTATTGTTTAGGCAGCGTCCGGTTTGCCCAACGTAGGTGCGGCCACACGAGAGAGGAGTGCTGTACACAACGCCCGTTGCACATGGCACAAACTGCGGGTAACGTCTGAAAAATATTTGCGAGGGGTTCCAGGTACACTCAGATCTACGAAGACAGCTGGAGGTAGTAGGGAACTGCATTCGCTTCTTGCCAATCGATAAATAAACTTGTTTCCACTCTAGTCAACAAACCGTGCACCTGTCAGGTTTAGTTGATCGTAGCATTTTAGTGTGCACGGATGCACCTAAGTTGTCCGCACTCGTGTTAAGACCAACATGCAATTTTCTCCTGGTGAGCTTTTGTCCGGGTCTTTGAAAAAATGGGCGAGTTTTTATTTTGTGAGCTTTTGTGCAGTGAGCTTCTGTTTGGTGAGTTTTTGTCCGGGATTCCAAACTGCGTGGCGTGCTTCTTACTGCACGTGTTCTTCTTGATTCCCTCTGCCTTCATGTTGGCTCGGCGACAAATCTGACTCATTTTTTGTGGGGCTGAGAAAACCACTGGAATTTCATAGCGATGAAATATGATGAAATTTCATAATTTCATCATATTTTAAATTATGTGACACTCTGTGTACATGCGGGATGACCCCTGGCCGTTTCCTTTGCACACCGCGTTTTGTGGACTGGTTACCCTTTGTTCTTTTGAGCAGTGTGCTTTCCACGTCTGACAACAATGTCGACGGAAAGCACAGATTTTTGAGTTTGTCATTTTGCAACTTGAAGCTGTTTGCTAGAGTGTGGAAGCAAGATTTCTTGAGTGCTGAGTCTAGACATGTTAATGCAATGTTCCTCTTTACAATTTTTGAGTGTGTGAACATGTGGAACAGTGTGCATCGTCTTTATTCTTCTCTATCAGTGAAAATACATAGTTGCGAGTCAGCGCTCCCTCCTGTCCGGTTTGTCTCTTCCTTTTGTACCTCTTTGCACTGTTTTATCTCATCATAGTCACTGCTTCAGAGTGGCATAAATCTTGCGGGGGGGTGGGGGGGATTAGGATGATCAAGATTGGGAGAGGGTTTCGGATTTGGGATCGAAGCAGCAGTGCAACGTCAACGTAGGGAGAGCAAGGAGGGACTTGAGCCTGTCCTTTTCTTTGAAGAATGGCCTTGCACAACCAGTTGTCTAGATAACTTATTTTTTTTTTTTTTTTTATACACAAACTTGTGTTTACAAACAAATCGGAGTGCCCCTAGCGGACGCCACTGGTGCCGCACATGCGCGATGGGGGTGTGGGCAAGAAGCTCACAGTCGCCCATGAACAAACCATAGAAATGCGATGTTGTCGGCGTCGGTGTGAGTCCCCGCGCTCTTTTTGGCGTTGGAATTGTTGATTCTACGTCCTCCTAACGATGTCTGACTACTTGAGCGGCGTCGGCGAAATTACCGAGGTTCTTTACACCGCAAAACTTTGCGTGAATCGTCTGACATACAGTGATTCATTCCGCATAGACGCCGCAGAATGTACGCTAAAGCCTGATTCACATCATGAGATTTCGCTCGCAATTTTCAGTAGCGACGTCGCTCGGACTGCAAAAGCGTGAACCGTAGCTGAGATGTCGACGTCGATACTGAAAATCGGAAGCAGAATCTAACTAAATGAATCGGGCATAACAAGTCGGTGATGGCCACTGGTAACAATGATCAACATCTTGTATCTACTGTTTACGTCCAGCCTGCTTACCAACCTTCCAACTTACCTAAGTCTTTTGAGGCCTGCACTTACTTCTTATCGCAAGTACCGGGCCCACGTTTGGTCTACGGGCCGGTGTCCTCTAAAGGAGCAGACGAAAAGCAGAAACGTTTGAAAGAGCAGACGACAGTTCGAACGATCAGGCAGCCGTTTGAACTTGAAGACGCACTGAAGGTAGTCCGCAGGTGGTCTGTACAACTTGACGGTTTTCCGGTGTTCATTTTGGAACAAAACAAATAAATTTGATGACCAGAAGTATCCGTGAATTCAACCCAAAATGATTCCCGCCCAAGCAATCGTGGTCCGACTGAGTCTGGTTTTCCCTTTTCACAGCACATATCCACGTTCTCGGACGAACCGAGCTCATGAAAACTGACCTTCAAACCTTTCTCGACACTTTTGGTACAGCCCCAGTCGCAACATTTTGACGAGAAGGCAGGTTTTTGTCTGGTACCTTTCAAAACAACGCAGGAATACACGTCTCGCATGGGCACTTCCGCCCACAGCTCCGGACCGGAAGTGCGTCCGACGCGCCACCACCGCGGCGTGACGTAACGGAGATGAGTTCTTGTATAGAAATAACAGAAGGTACAGGCGAGCTGCTCAACTTTTATCATCTTGGAAGCCCGAACCCAAGGAACCAAAAAGGAGACAACACATACATGCGGTTTCGAGAGATGTGTGTGTCAACTCCTTTTTTAATTCCTCAGTCTCAAACTTCCAAGATGATAAACTTTTTTGAAATTTGCTGAACTTTTTTTTTAATTTTCTGCCTGGAGGCGGTGGGCGTATCTGTGAATATTGACAAAAAGTCGGACAAGAAAGTTTGAGCTGTTCAAGCTTTCGTATAACAAGTTACTTTTAACACATTAAAAAGTGCAGAAGCTTCCGCTAGGCTTTGCGCGTGTGACGAAATCTTATTAAAGGCGGAAAGCCAGCACAATCATTAATTAGCCAATTACAGTAAGAGGTATTCACTTGTTAATCTGCCATTTTGTTGGATGATGCCAGCGTGATTAGACTGCTTCTGTGCACTGCACAATCGAGGGTGTCGTGTCAATCATTGGAATGCTCACCTTTGGCAAGCACCAGACAGCTCACAACAACAGAAATATACACAAAATTGCGTCGGTGAATGCCCCCTACAGTTAGCTAAATGGGTGGGGAAAGAACTCCGACAAAGCTGACAAATTCCTCTTTGTTTATTCCAACTTGTGACTTTTTCCTTCTCTTCAGAAACTATGCTGTCCGCACGTGCACGTTATGTACGGACATCCTTAGAACGCGTGTAACATGAGGGAAAAACCTCTCCATGTGCACCCCGCCGACATTGCATGTGTAACAGGAGGGGGTTCCGCCAACCGCCGACGTTGGATGTATTTTTCCCCTAGGGCCGTCCCCATGTGGACACCTCTTAAATGGCAATAGTTGATATGCAAACTATTTCGTTCAGTACAGTTGAGCCTCTATTTTACGAAAGCTGATTTTACGTATTTCCCGATTTAACAAACTAATTCGGATCCCCGCGCAGCCTATGCCTGAACAATGACCTTCTTGATTTTACCAAGTTCCCAATTTAACGAAATGATTAGCGGGTCCTGGTGACTTCTTTAAATCAAGGTTCGACTGTATATACAGGGCAAGACTAACATTCACTTCTCTATTTTTCAAAATATGCACACCAACAAACTGTTATTAATTATTTTTTTAATAATTACGCATGCTATATGTAGAAAAAAGATTGTCATGTCACGCTGCAAATTATCCGTTTAAGTTATCTCCCTGTGATAATTTGAAATTATAATCGGATCCATGAATGGGGTATGCAAAGCCCTCTATAAAGTTTATTACTGTTAAATTAAAATTCTAAGGCCCATTTTTTTTTACTTTATTTTTAGTTTTTTGTTTGTTCCCTTGTGCTGCACTTGTTAGTTTTAGTGGTAAGAAGGCTTTTCTTCACACTGTGTTAACTTCACTACAATATATTATTTTTGTCTGTCGGAAAATCTTTGACAGAACGGAAAAGAAAAGCATGAATCGTCACTCCAACATTTTTTTTGTTTTCCTTCACTCCACAGCTCCCAAGCATCGACGATTTTGCCGTGCTAAAGCCCATAAGCAAAGGAGCGTTTGGGTGAGTGAGACTTTTTCAGCAGCTTACATTTATTTAATGCATTTATTCTGTTTAATGACGTCCTAAGAAGCTAAGCACCAATGCCTTGGAAGTCTGAAGAATGGGTCAGTGCATGTAGCTTAATAATTAAAGACTTGTTGAACTGCAGACCTAACTGAATAGTTCGGTGTCAAAGATCACTTCTTCGACAGTGCGCATGCTTCGGAGAAAGCACTAAGTTACATCATAATGTTTCATGTATGTCCTAGACCTGTTTGTTTCATGAATGTTTTCATGATGTTTCATGAATGTGTTCATGTCTTAGGCCCATTTGCTTTGTCTGGATCGTTTCTTAGCAAGATAAGTGGTATTTGAAGAGCGAGTCACGATGGAGAACGTACACACGAACGAAGTTTGATTTAGCGACAACAGCATTAGTTGCTATTCGTTGGCAAGGTGTGCAAGAAGATGAATTGTGGAGTCTTCGGCTTTGTATGTGCACCATTGGCATAGAGTAAAACACCTAGAGCTGGGATGCTAAGGCATTAAGACAATCTGTTGTAGGCACAAAGTATGCACCCAAAGTTGTGGTCTATGAAGGGACCTGTGTATGCATGAATTGTTGCTATTCATGGGGGCAACAGAGAGAAGGTTGTTTTCTTCCTGTGCTACTTGCAATGCTCCACCTCTCCTTTCCTTAGGTGCTCCTTAGCCACGGCAGCTTTTGTGCCATGAGCAGCAAGTCCAATTTGGATCCGATCCTACCCCTTTCCCCTCCTCTCGGTCATCTGGCTCCCAAGCCCCAGTACCCTTTCTCACAAATCTCTCACAGGGATGCCAGTCCGCTTAGAAATGCGCGACGCTCCAGAAACTTCCCTGATTGTACGGTTCATGTGCCTTTTATACAACTTTAGCTGCCGCCGGTAGAACTTTGGGTTGCCCATAACGACTCAGACTCGGAGTGCTTAGATTAATGAGCATTTCCAGCTGCTCGATCGGGGTCACGTGGTTTGCAATGCGAGCTGCAAGGAGGTGAAGAGTGCGTTGATAGTCTGCTAGCCTCTCCGCACACTTTCCTCCCTGCCCTGCGACAACGCGACGCATGCACAATTGCAACCAGCCTGCACAGGTGGTGTCCACCATTAAATTGCAGATGCCCTCTATGGTTTGAGTTGCTCTTTTTTAAATCTAGACTTTCTATCCAGACAAAGTGACGGTAGCATCCTCTTTTTACAGCAAAGTCTACTTGGCACAAAAGAAGGGCAAAGAGGAAGGCCAGCTCTATGCCATCAAAGTGGTTCAGAAGACTGACATGGTCCACAAGAACATGGTCGACCAGGGTGAGTCCTTGCCAAATTGATCGCCCAATCGTCGTCGAGACCGTTGTCTGGTTAATCTGCTCGGGTTCATTCTAATGGCAATTTTCTATTTTCTCGTTGGCAGTGCTGGCCGAGAGGAATGCCCTTGCCATGAGCCAAAGTCCGTTTGTTGTGCACCTCTTCTACTCCCTGCAGACAAGCGTCAGCGTTTATCTGGTACTCCGTTTTTTCTTATTGGACGTACACTTGTTGCACTGCTCTCCACCTCTTTGTCCTCTGCTATCGGACATAGACTAGCAGATGACCTTCACACATCTGCTAGTGGCACGACTGGCAGACTGAATTAGTGGCTGAACTAGCACAGGTGGAGGGGGGCGTTCACTTGTTGCACACTCTCCACCTCTATGTCGTCTGCTACTGCAAGTCAGCTGGCAGACGACATACTGGCGTCTGCTGGGGGCAGAACTATACTCCGCTTTACAACAATTTGGTGAGCTGTAAAGGCTGCAGCCGCCGCGTCCAATAAGAACGTTGGAGCAAGGCACGTGACAACACTCCGTGGTCTAGGCCACAAAGACCTCGTTACTTCCACAGCAACAGCGCCATCTGCAACAAAAAGTAGTCTTAGGCTTCTTTTTTTGTAACGTCAATTGAACTAGTACAACTGCATCGCTTGATTGAACTCGTACAACTGAGTCTCTATCAAGAATATATAAAAATACTCTCGGGACATACTGTTTTTGAGTAGCGAACGACATAGCTTCCGTCCTGTTGAGCGAAAGTCCTGGTTTGTTGGTGCGTTCAGGTGATGGAGTACATGATTGGAGGAGACATCAAGTCGCTCCTGCACACCTTGGGCTTCTTCGATGAAGGCATGGCACGGTTCTATGCGGCAGAAGCGGTGCTTGCCCTCGAGTACCTGCACAGGAGACACATTGTGCACAGGTGAGTGCACAAGCAGCAAAGAGGACATAAAGAAAAAAACCTCCCAGTCTATATCCTATGTTCTGGAGTTGGAGTTTCTAACTCACTGTCTTCAGAACAACTTGGCCTCTTTTGATGGGGAGTTGTTTGTGCAAAAAAGAGGTGTAATCACTGGATCAAGGGTGGCGCCAGTACTGTGTGATAATTTTCTTGCTTCGTGTGATAGGGCAATAGGAAAGTTGTTGGAACAGAATTACAGGCCCAAGATTTTTAGGTACGTTGACGATTTTCTAGTTTTAAACAAAGATCCTTTAGAGGTTGACGAGGATAATATGATCTGTGGAGTGCTTGAGGTTTTTAAGAGTTGTGCGAAAGGCTCAAGTTTTACGCATAAAACCGCAAGCGCTGGGTGCCTGCAATTTTGGGACCTGGGTCTTTTCTTTCACGATGACCATGTGTGTTGGGCGTTAGAGCCCCGATCAAAGAAAAAGTCGCTCCCATATGACGCGGCCCATTCCAAGCTCGTAAAGAGGGGAATTACCTCTAGTTGCCTGGCTGCCTCCTTAAAAAAAATCTTGCCCTCACAAGATGAGTTTTAGTTTTCAGTTGCAGCTAGACAGATAGCAGGATGTAAGGTTCCCTTCCCGGGTCTTCTGTGATGTTGCTGAAGGGTTGGTTAACAAGCAGAAGAGGCTTGTCAGGGGAGAGGAGGCTGAGAGTGCAAGGCCTGAAGTTAGACCTGTTGTCCTGCCTTATGTATTACATAAGGTCTCTCACAACCTAAAAAAGGTGGCGAATAAGTTTCGTATTCCTGTAGTTTCTTCCGCCCCAAACAAACTTTCCAAGCTATGCTAAAGAATAGACGATGCAGGAGTGCCGCGTGATGCAGAGGTGGTGTGCGGTAAGCACCATGCCACCAAGTTCCGGCAGTGTGCCTTAAAGGACACATGCAAAGGAAAAAAACATTTTTTTTAGACAGCTTAGATGGAAAAAGGATGTCATAAAACGATTTTACAACGAAGAAAAAAAATTTTTAGAGCTATATTTACGGCGCTATACGAATTTGTAGTTGGCGCTCGCGGGAGCCGCCGCTGGTCACGTGGTAGGCCCGCGCGCCGCCGCGCTGCGTCGCCGCCGCACGCTGAGCGTTCTGCGAACGCCGCTTCAACGCGTTTCTCCACGCCGCCGTCGCCGCCGCCGCACAAGTTCGTCTGCTTCGGGGCGCCGCCGCCGTCGTCTGGCCGGCGCACAGGTCTATCACGTCTGCTTGCGCTTTTTCAGGAGTTTCCTTTGGGCTTTAAAAGATACTTATTCATCTTAGTTTTTTGTTATACTTCAAACAAAGATGAATAAGTTACTTTTAGAGGCCATAGGAAGCTTCCGAAAGAACGCAAGCACCACGTGATAAATAAAGACCAGTCACGTGATAAATACAGACCACTTTTCCGCGGTGCCCGCGGGCGCCAACTACAAATTCGTTTTGCGCCGTAAATATAGCTCTAAAATTTTTTTTTCTTCGTTGTAAAATCGTTTTATGGCGTCCTTTTTCCATCTAAGCCGTTTAAAAAAAATGTTTTTTTCCTTTGCATGTGTCCTTTAAGCGTATGTTACCTACGAGGTCCCCCTGTCTTGCGGTAGGGTTTATGTTGGCCAGACAGGGAGGTGCATTAATAATAGAATCGGAGAGCACTCCGCCGCCATCAAGCAATCCCTGTCTGGCCACCTGGCTGTACATTGTGATAGGTGTGAGTGCCAGGCCAAGTTCAATAGTACCAAGATTGTGGGAAAATTGAACACAAAGTTGGAACGCGAGATACATGAGGCATTCGTGATAAGGACCCATAGCTCAAATCTGTATGTCAGTGCTCCTTCTGTTGTCCTGTCCGATAAGGAGCAGGCATTTATCGGTCATGCTACGCTCACTCAGCAGTGATGAGAGGCTTTCCAGGTGGTCAATAATGTCCATCATCTTTGCGCATGCGCGGTCTTATTCTTCATGTTATATGTTTCCTTTAGTAAAGTTCAGTTGCAAGTTATGCCTCATCCAGTGTACTTCTTTCTCTGTCCCTGTGTTTTTATTGGCGTATTTACCACCATGAAAGCATGTGGTTTTACGGCTCCGTGTCTGTGCACGAAATGCTCTTTTAAATACCTGTGCTGTGGCATTCGTTTACATCGCCTGCGGCGCCACCGTCGTACAGTCGCTTATCCCCATCAAGGACTCGCATATAGGCGCCTACACAATGTGCATCCTAACAGGCTTAACCCATCTGTACAAAAGAGTTAGTGTACCCACAAGATGTGTGAACAGGTTCCCTTTGGAGGTTCTAATTTTTTTAGACTACCACAAGACACAACAATGTGTATATATATAATTTTTTTTTTTTTTTTTTTTTTTAATTTTACACAGGACGAAGAGGTGCATTAGAACTTTCCCCGTCTTTTGTCCGAACCCATGACAATGTTTCTCTTTTTTTACAACTTTGGCACACGGTTTTGTCTAATGCTGCTTGCCATTCTTATTTTCGGGCCTTTTCAAAACGCGTGCCTGTTCACAAAAAAAGACAATGGGGGTGATTATTTTAAATGAGTTGCCCATGCCCACAGGTTGGTCCGACTAATAATAGTAGCAAAAAATGAAACATTTACAATTCCCTGTAGTGCCGAATTAGAGCTCAACTCTTAAAGGGGCGATGCAACAATTTTTGTACTTTGCGCAAATACCGCTTAAAACTGATCCCTGACGTTAATGACCTATGAAACACGCGTTCGTTTTTCACCCCACGCAATAGAAGTCCCAGAAAAAAAATTAAAGAAAAACGAGCAGCGTTCACCCCCTCAACTCGCAGCCAGAACAAGCGGCCACGCGATCTGGAGCCGATTATATGCCGCCAACGTTGATCATAGCCGCGCGCTGGGGTTGGCAAAGCACAGGACACGCGCTGAGTTCCAGACATTGTTATGGCTCGGCTATTGTGGTCGTTGCAGGGATTGGACACGGTCCACTACCCGAATGCATGTCGAGGCATCGATTGTCACGAGCCCAGATCGAATGCGTACGCAGTTTTCGCGTCCACTGTGTGAGCAGCATTTGAATATCGTCACCGCAAAGCTCAATGACGCATTCCCGGGGATCGTACTGTTCCATGCCATTGACCCCACAGCTCCGTCATCAAATTTCGCGAACGATCAAAAGGCGGCTTTGGAAGGAGAAGCTGAAAAAAAGCTCCGCTTTCATCCTTTGAATTCCGCCGTGACGAAGACGCATCTTGGTCAGTGGTGTTGCATTCGAGTATTCTTAGGTCCCACTAGTGCCAGGAAGCTGGTGTAAAGTAAGAAATATTCCTAACCAATGTCGTTGCACGGCCCCTTTAAGGAGAGACTGGAGGGGAGAGTCTGCCCTTCCTTTCCCTTTCCTTTTCCTCTTCTGCTCCCCTCCTATCGAGCGGAAAATTGCACCAAATGTCCCGCTAATTTTAGCGGGGAAATTTTTCCGCTGAATTCAGGAGGAAATTTCGGCTAAATTTTTTCCACCAAATTTAGTGGGAAAATCTTTTTGTTAAATGTATGGGGAATTTTTTCTGCTAAATTTAGCAGGGAAATTTTTCTGCTGAATTTGGCGGGGAAATTTTTTTGCTCAATTTGGCGGGGAAATTTTTCCACCAAAATTAACGGAAAAATTATTCTGCTAAAATTAGCGGAGAAATTTTTTCGCCAAAACTAGCAGGAAATATTTCCCTGCCAAATTTAGCGGGGAAATATTCTCGCTAAATTTAGGCACCGTCTGACGTCACAAGGGTGACGTCGCACGTGACATCACTCATGACCGTCGTGATGTCACGTGTGACGTCATTATGAGAACATCCCATAATGCAATGCGCAGTTATGCCGACGGCGACGCCGCTCAAGCCGGAAACGGGCACCTAAGAGCTGCACTCTGAAAAAGAAAAATAGATGCTTACTTCAGTGAGTATGGGACTATGAATAGCTACACTTCGTGCGGCATGGCAGCGAGCTGCCATGCTGCGCAATTTGTGAGCTATTCATACTGGCCGAAAATAGAGCGGGCCTTAGCAAGCTTGTGAAAATTATCTTCGAGCCGGGCCAGGTTGGGCGGGCCAGCGCCGGGCTGGGCTCCCAAATACCAGCCCGTGCTGACCTCTAGTTTCTCAGTGCCTCTACTCAGTGGTGCTACTGGTGGCACTCAAGTTTGACGGCGGTACCTGCATTGGGAATGAATTTTGTGGTAAGAAGAGGAAGGAAGAAATTTATTATTTAGGAGAACGTTGCAGGAAAGGAAGTTTGATCAGTAGACCGACCGCACAGAGCCGGAAGACGTGCTTGCGTCAACGAGGAACCCTGTCGATGCAACGACATGTCCCCGCGGTCTATTGGCGGCTCATTTAGGGTGCATTCGGAATCCTAATTCCACTTTTCGGTTGCCAGACACCCGCCAATGCTGGCTAGACCGGCGGTTTTAGTCGGCATCGCGGAGAAGTTTTGTGACCAGTAGCCCTGCCAGGTCTTGCCACCAACGCAGCTAAGCAGTTCAGGAGCCTACGAAGCTTGCAAACAGCAATTAATATACCGGGGAGCGATTTGGCCCTCAGTTACGCTCATCGCCGGGTGGCTTGGATTGGCTAAGTAGTCACTAATGGGCTAGTTGATACATTGTTCTTCTTGACAATAAGCGCCTCAAGACTGTCAGGAAGTAAAAGACACAACACTGAAGTTGCGTTTAAACTGAAACGACATACTTAGGGCAGGGATGGTGGAGAAACCCTGGCATTTCGGGGAAGCCCCAAGCTTCTAGGAACCCGGTTTGAGAACCCATGACTTGGAGTGTAAATGTTCCATCCCACGACTGTATTGCGGGTGCTGCCATTTTGTTGCCCGGTGCAGAGCAGGCTTAACTGGCGACAGATACAAATTCGGAAATGCGACTTCCCAAGCCTTCGATGCGATTTCGGGAAGCTCAGGCGACGTCGCGGGGGACCGTTTCACATTTGCGGAGGACCGAAAGCGTTTAGCGTAGTTTCGTATAAGGCCTCGGGTAACTCGTGACAAAGCGACTCAATAGCTAAAACGTTGTCGCTCCAAAGCGAACCTTGTTAGGCGACTGTGCAATCTGTCGCAGGTTCAGAACCACAGGACAAGCACCTCCCACATTCCCTCTGCTCACTGTTGTTGGTGGTTGCCCCCTCCCCATTCGCTCTCCCTCCAGCATTTGCTTCGCTAAAGTTGAAAGAGTGGAGGGATTTGTGGGAGGGGCTTTTGCTGCAATAGCGTTCGTAACCCATTTTGACGTCCCACTGTGGCAGGGTAGTGAAGAGAAATCTAGATGATATAAATCTCGCCGATTTGGCTACAACGATTTAAATTGGACAATTTTCCCCCAAAAAATACTGGAAATACTTCTCTATTTACCGTTTTTTCATAGTTGTCTGCTTCCCATCTAAATTGGGCAGCCATTGAAACAAAACAATGCATCTAGTGCTAAGAAAGTTACTCGTTTCTAGCTGAAATGATTTAAGTCGTGCAAGTGTGATTTAAATGAAGTGGATCTGATAGATCAAATAAACTTGATTTTCTGGATTTACTTTTTTCTTAAATTGATTTTTTTTTACCTTGCACTATGGCCTATTATTGCCCACTGGAGCAGTCTCTCTTTGACTGATCATAGGGAAACATGCAAGTCCAGTTTAATTGGTGTCATTTACCATGATTCTGCAGGGACCTGAAACCAGACAACATGCTCATCTCTCACACGGGTCATGTGAAGCTCACGGACTTTGGCCTCTCCGAAGTGCAGCACAAGCATCGTAGGTGACATTCAGTTTGTCTCAAAAGCGGAGCCACGCATGGAGCTTGGCGATTTGTTGGGTCGGCCAGCTCGCAAATCGGGAGACGTCATTCACCGAACGGGGGGTGTCAGGCCCGTTTAGCAAGCGCATCTTCTGGCCAACCACAAGCCCCAAGTAGTCTCCCAGCAGATGTAGCGAGCGAAACACAGTATAACCCCGAACAACGAGTCCGTTTCAGTATCGCAGAAGTTGTAGGTTACAACTCTCGGCGACAGGAGAGGCCGTGCACATGACAGTGTGGTTACGGGCATGTTCAGTGGTGAAATAAACGGACCTGGTCACTGAGGCATGTGCAATTTTCAGTTTTGTAACTCCACATTTCGTTTTTCTGGTCTCGTTTGCGAATGTAGTACATTGTTTAGATTACCGTCTTCTTGGCACAATAACTGCGGGAAGAAAGTGCAGCACTGTTTTTGCTCTTTTGCCATCGTAGTCACGACCAGGCCCTTGTTGACCTAGCCTTTTGTATACAGCTCTGCTCGAAAATAGGTGAGGCTTCGTAAGCGAGTGTTTTCTTTTAGTTTTGTTGACAACCAGCCATCCTGGTTCACAGTGGTTGGGGGAGTTTTTGCCGGCGTCTCTTGGCACGAGTCTCCGCCGCTGGGTCAAAGGCTCCCGAAGAGAGCCTCGGAAAATATTGGAATTTTTGTTTTTCAAAGAAGCATGAGTGGAAAGGGGGCTTTTTTACGGGACAGTAACGCACACTCGAAGCTGAGGAGACAAAATGTTTGGCAATTAAAAAAAAAACAAGGAATATTGTGAACAAATTTTTTATTGGTCGGCAAAGTCTCAGAAATGTTTGGGGCGTTCGAAAAACCAGTTACTGTACTCCCCCAGCTTTTCACAAACGTCTCCCGCTCGGCATTGGTGCTCGTCGATCTGGTAGAGTGTGCAATCTTTATGGTTCTTGTATCGATTGTGATGTACGGTGTGCAGTTGTCCTCCAAGATGTCCTGGGCACGCCAGCGGGGAGAGCTGCTCGAAGCGTGGTGTTCCCCAGCCGCACGCCGGGACAGCTCATGTCTCTCACATCCAGCCTGTCTTTTGTGAGTTCACTCTGTGTTCATAAACAAGTAAATGGACAAGAGTCTGCGACAGCATATATGGAACAATACACAATTGAACAATAATTCTACCCCACACGGCGAGCGCCGCTTGTCTCCGTTTTTGTTCTTTTAGTTTTCCGAGTGCCACAACCGTCGAAGTTGACGAAACATGTTTCTGTACACCAGCAAACGGACACAGCATCGGTGGCACTATATCTGGAACAATTTACGTAGTGTTACAGAACAGATATCAACAATAGCTCTAGCCTGTATTGCGAGCGCAGTTATAGAGGATAAAAACGCTAAAAGTGACGGACAAGTACCTAAGAGAAAGAGGAACACCACAGAGTGCTCTGTGGTGTCTGTCATTTTTTCACTTGTTCGTCTTTTTGGCCCTTTTATCCTCTACAATGAATTACCGAGCAGCGCAAGTACATTCCTCTGACGAGCATTGTTGCTCTCCATTCCCGTATCATCAGAGTCGACGAAAACGTTTGCCCGTGTTGCAGGAGAATGCTCTGACAGCGTGACGTGGGAAACATTTTCGTACTGCTACAATGCGTAGTTCAGCGGCGTGGTTGTAGCGCCGTCGTTGCCGTCTCTCGTTCTCAGAGTGCTGCCAGGCAACAGGTGAAGTTCCCCGAGCCGAGAGTCCGATCCAACAGGTTACCCGGCCAGTCCACGGACACAAGCATGCGGCTCCGCTCGTGCCGGCGTCGGCTGCCCAGGGGTTCGGTCGAAGTCATGGCTTCCCCCAAAATGGCTCTCGCCAGCCCCAGGCCCGTTGCCCAGAAACGAAGCATGGCGACTTCCCCGCTGCAGCTGTTGAGTGCGTACCTGCGAGGTCCTTTTCTTTGAGGTCTGAAGGGACACGGAGGCCTCTGACGAGACGTTTATGTGTGTTATAGACCTTTTCATCTCAGTAGTGACCTGACCGGTGGACAGAGGGGGCTGACTCGCGCTGCGTCATAAGGTGGCTTCGATTTGGTTGGTTTCGGTTTCAGTGGGCTCGCAATGGTGTTGGTGTGTTATGCCGTTTTTGCTTAGTTTTGTGGTATAAATATATTCCCTGTGGTACAAAATCAATGATACAGTGGTAATGGGCCAATTTGAGAAGTACGACATAGTTACGAGCCTTAATTCGGGACGTTTTTACGAGCGCCTTCATCTGATCACGTTCTTCATTTGGCCAGGTTCGGCGACAAAACGACTGAAACGATGCCGAGGAAGGATTACGGATGTCTACGGCCATATTGGACGTACCCGCTGATACTAGTTTGCATACAAATATACTAATGCATGAAGGCACAGTAAAAAAGCAGGTCGACGACCTGGCTAACACTGTGCTGACTTGCAGAAAGCGGATGAACTCGCAGTTGCAAGTTCAGTGCTCACTGTTTGGTGTTCGAGGACATCAACGTTTTGGGAAAATTGACGACCAGGAAATCCCCTCCTGTAATGACGCATGGAATGCAAAAAAAACGAGATTTTGTCTCCATTGGTTTCTTTAAAGGAATTTAGTACTCAAGAGATGTTTCGATGGTCCCTCCTAGGCCGATCAGGAAATTTTTTCAACTATCAGTCCTGCTAAAGTATTAATTGGCGGCATTTTACGATGTTAACCTTAGGAAACTACAGTAAAACCTCGTTATAACGAAACGGGATATAACAAACTAATGGATATAACAAAGCAATCATAATTCCCCTTGCTTGCTAACAGTGGGAAGAAATGGACATTGGCTATAACAAACTAATGGTTATAACGAAATAATTACGACCGCTCCTTCAACTTCGTTATAATGAGGTTTTACTGTATTTGTTATACGGACATTTCCTTACAACTTATTGAGAATATGATATAAGGGACAAACCCATCAAGTGAAGTCTGACGTCTGTCTTCCATATAATGTGAAAAACGGAATTAAATGGTGCAAGAGAAGTGACTTCCAGCAAGCTTGTCTCTATTCAAATGCCAGGCACCACTTCATGAATTTGGGTAGACGGATCCTTAGTTGTTTCAACAGATGCGCTTTTTACTTTCAGCAGCATCGAGAATAGATCCGACATTGACAACGCTGCACTCGAGTGATTTCCATGCAAACAACTTCTTTTCGGCACCGCATATTGCGTGCCCCAGGCACTTTTGTCAGGCACTCGCACACTATCTTTGACACATTTTTTTTTGCCTGAGGACCCCTAGCCTTTGTGTCTAAATAAACATTTTGAATTGGATATTTTAAGAAAAAGCACAGTGTATAGTTTCTTTAAATTCATAAACAAACAGATCAGGTGAATGTTCATACCACAAAAATGGTTCCCCCATATAATCAAAAGCAACTGTTCTGGAATCGTTATAAAGGCAAAGCACAATGCTTCCAAGGAACACACATAGTGAATCCTTGTGTTGGCTATACTATTTGCCTTTTTCTTTAAGATCCTAAATTTGTGATTATAAATATACCTTGCGCTTCTTATTGCACCACAATCACTTAGCCACTGTCACTTAAGCCATTCTGCACTGTCATAAATAATTGGCCTCTTGGCCCTCGTGTGCATTAAGTAATTGCATACTCAGTGTGCGCCAGTGCTAACGCTGATTCCTTTCCTCACACATATCTGGTAAGCAAATAGTCAAAACCTGTTATTAAGTTAAGTACAGAAGTTGTGCACATGGTAATGGCATGCAGTTAGGTAGTAAACATAAGTATCAGACTACACTACACTTCACAAAGCAAAGCAAAAAGGTGCGGTAAAATGCGACAAAAAACATGAATACAGTAGACTCTCATTAACTCAAACTCCAGGAAGTCACAGATTTTAGTTCGAATTACCAGAAGTTTGAATTATTAGAAATTCACCTAAATGTTATACTAGACAACATTATGATTTGTTATATGGATAGCTACACATACAAAGATTTTTGCCAGTTTCCTCTACATAGGCCTAATTATAAGCAAGTAGAGGCATAACACATTGGTGAAAAAACTGTTACGTTAAGTTTATTCATCCGGCAAAAAAGTTGTCGATTGTGGACTATTTAGTCAGTACATGAGATCTCAAAACAAAATTTTCAATACCAGCCAGCGTAAGTAGCTTTTTACGGGACTCTTCCTTTGCAGACAGAAACTTCCGGAGCTGAGCGATGTACTCAAAGGCCTCTGCGGCTGTGACAGTTGGTAGTGGGTCATCCCTTTCTTCATCATCATCTTTACTCTCACTGCTGCACTGTGCTGGCATTACTTCCCCATGTCCTCTAGTGAGTCATCACAACAAACACAAACGTCGTTGTCAAGACTAGCAGATTCTGCCAGCTCGGCGTTCACATTATGTGCTTCAAGGCCAAAAAGCATGATGCCAGTGAGCTGTTCCTCATCCTCGATGTCGTCTTGGTCATCATTGCTAGTCTTGAAGCACATAATGTAAATGCCGTTTTCCGCTAATGTGTGCCTGCTTGAGCCCCGTTGAGTGTGCTTCTCTCCGAGCACCGGTGCACTGCGGAGAAGCAACACTCGCAAAAACAAGGTTCGCTGGTATTGCTTCTCTGCGGTGCACCGGTGCTCGGAAAGAAGCGCACTCTACAAGGCCGCGAAAACAAAAAAAGTATGTATTAAGCGAAAACGCCGTTCGAATTAAGCGGCTTATAAATACATTAAAAACATAGCGGGACAACCAAAATTTTTAGATCTGTTTGAATTAACCAGAAGTATGAAATATCAGAGTTAGAATTATCGCGAGCCTACTGTACAAAGCTTCCTTTGCCAGGGCGTAAAGGTGAGAGAGGAGCGTTCAGTTGAACCCACCTTATGGTAGCCGCGTCACGTGATGCCAAGATGGCAGTGCCCATGCAACTGAAGGTGTTAAGGTCTTTATGCATGCACGACTCGCAAGGTCCGATGGTTGCAAAAAAAAGTACATCTGCCTGGCGTTTTTTTCCCCCAAAAGCCACTGGTCAAGATCTGGCCTCTTCAAGCTTTTTCTTTTTTTATCTTTTTTTTCTTTGTTACAGGCGAAGACGGAGCACAATTTTTGTGTATCTTAGATCTAATCTCTAAAACATCTTAATTTCTGAAATAATAAAATAAAAATATATTGTATAAAAAATTAAAAATGCAATACAAAACCGGCGTTGAGGGTTTTTCACTAGATTTTTCTTCCTGCGTCTTTCGCATTATTGTTGCCAATTATACACCAATGTCGCATTGTTGTAACCCACTTTTCAAGCAGGTTTTCCTTTGTAAAAATATCAAATTGCCCTCAATAAAGTGTGCTGGCAGACATAGCTTCCAAAACAGTGTAGTACTCTGTGCTTTGATTACTACTTGACGCCCCAGAAACTCTCTAATCCAGAAATTCAAGCTTCTCTGTTTCAAGATCAACGAAGGAGGTGCTTCAAAGTACCATTGAAGCACCTCCTTCCCCGAACGTTACGTCGTGAAAGGAGTTTTCGGAATCTCCGCTCTCGCGCATCTGTAGCGCCTATCAAAGCTATACAGGCGAACTCTCGCTATTTTCATAAAGGTCAGAAAAGAGGCGTCGCGGCCGATGTTAGTACAGGGAAATATAGCCAACAAGCTTGCAATTGCACGCGCTGCCCACACGAGCGACACACGCTTGGCGGCGGAAAAAGTCTTTTGACACAACTGGTCAGAGGTTCTTCGTGTTTTCTCGCGTTCTAGCTGTATCCTTGGAAAAAACGAACGTGATATTCAGATTCACGGGATGAAAATACTGTCGAATTCACCCCAAACTAGTTTTTTCAAGAACTTCTTTAGCTTCCCTAAAAAAGCAGGACCGATCCCTCCATTCATGGAGAGCTCTTTGCTCTCCGTGATTGGTCCCCACTCACCTTCTCACCAACGTTTGGTCTACTAAAATGGAAAGAGTGGAGGGCTTTGTGGCACATAGGAGTCGCGAGTCATGCTGGAGGCTCCAATTTATATTTTATGTTGTGTGTATGTCTCTGCTGTAGAGGGGCAATTTAGCCAACGCAGGACCACTGGAAGCTCGGGGTCTATAACGCGCATCAGTCAGTAGTGATTAGCCATGGGGCGAAACTCCGGAGGTTCAGTTTCTGACTGTTTCGGAAGATTCCGAAAGATTTTGTAAGAAATTTCGGTTGTTTCGAAGGTTTGGCAGTTTCGTTGCTGTCTAGCCAACATGGCGTTGTTCCTTTTGTTTTTTTTGGGCGTCGCGAGTGTTTAAAGACTAAACCTTGATGCAGACCGAAATTCAATAATTTTTTTTACGAGGTTGCCCGCAGTGTGGGGGATCTTCGTAGATCCTACGATCCCATGCCGAGGCTTGCGAGCGCTTTGACCCATCGAGCTCGTTCTTGATCCGCACTCTAAGTGACGGCCAAATGGACGGTAAAAGCTCAAAAAGCAAAGCTCTATGGTAGCTTGTGCTTGTCCAAGTGTGAGAGCTCTGGGTGTAGTGTGTAGGCCTCCCTAAAATTGTGGTCACGAATGTTGGTGTGAAAGGTGCCCAACTGATGAATGAGCAATAGACCTCTTCGGGTAAGCAATGGATTAGGATCTTTTTGTAAAACTAGGAATAGGTTGCATAGCCTCTACAGCAGGTTGCGACGGGAAATGAAGCAAACTTCGTTCATTTGTACTGTGCGAATAGCTTTAGCTTCACAAAAAGGTCACCCCACCGTTTGTTTCGTGGCCTGTGCTGCTGTCAAAAATAGTCGCTCGATGCTTCCCCTCGGAAACGTGTGCAAGTACCCGCCAGGGTGTAAGATAGACAGGTGGGGAAACGAGAGACAAGTGAGCGACCGGATTGTGTCCCCCTCGGTTTTCTCTTTCTGTGGCGCCATCTATGTGGAGCACCGCAAACTCTCACTCCAGGTGGGCGACCAGTGGCGACCGGCTAAACTGATGGAGATGGTTTCTCGTGAATTTTCAATAGAAGACTGTCGTGCTCTCGGTTTGTTTTTCACACTCTCCCATAGAGTTCCATGCAAATCCTATTCCGATTTTTTTCCTCTCGCCGCAGCGCCATCTGTCACGAATTGGGAGTACCCGCAAGCAGACGAGTGCACAATCCGGTCACGGCACTGCGGTAGGCTTCTATGGGCCGTTTCCCCACCTGCCTATCTTACACCCTGGTACCCGCGTTGATGGTATATCAATTTTGTTGGCACCAACTGTAGCTAGATATACAATGTTTAACCCTTATGAGCATGATGCACGTAAGAGGTACAGGAGGTTTCAGGGAGCACGAGCACATATTTTCGATTGCGTAACACAGATGCCGGAGATGTTCAGACACAATCGCTTCCACCTGCCACCTGTGTTGTGTAAACCGCGACGTTCCCTGTGCTTGGAACAAACACCACATACGACGTCGAGCTATGCGGAGCTCACATTCGTCTGCTTCTTGCACTGGGGTTGCAATGATGTAAGAATGCCGAACTTTTATTGGCTGATTGAAAAATAATGTGTAGACCTCGAGGCATCTAGCATTGAGGTCTACCCCCATCCTTCCAGTCTAAGCCAATCAGATCTCTGCATCGTTCTGATGTCACCGCAACGCCTGGACAAGAAGCGGACGACTTGCTATCCACAATGATGCAAGGAAAACGAGCAGCGCCATTTGTGATAAAATCGATTTCACCCACCTTGGTTTGTTTTGGTCCCCCCCGCAGGTCCGAGCCCGCTACCCGAAGCAAAACGTCTCCACTTCGACCTTGAGCTGACGTCGCCGCTACGAAGCCCGCTGCGTAGCCTTCGGTGGCGCAGCGTGCCGGGGTCTCCCGCCAACAGCCCCGAGTGGATGGTGGTAGCCAATTGCGGCAATAACAGCGGCGGCAGTCACGACGATGTCTTCACCTTGTGCCACTCCGGCGAGAGACCGCTCGCAAAGAGCTCCCCCGGCACTGCTCCATCAGCGTCGCCCCTCGCGTCCACGTTCCACACTCCGCAAGACCAGCGTGTCCCTCCGCCGACGCGGACCCCCAAGTCCGTCCGGGGTCGGCCCCTCGAGGGGAGGATCCTCGGCACTCCGGACTACCTCGCTCCTGAGCTGCTCTTGCGGCAGGAGCACGGTGGGTGGCGACGCAAAATCGGAGCTCCGCTAGCGTATTTGCTCTAACGAATCGCGGCCCCCGTTTACTATAGGACGGTTTCATGTGGCAAACGGAAGGCCCCCCCTCCCCCCCAGAAAAAAGTCTATTTACGGGGTTTTTTGTTATTGCAAAAATAACCCATGCGTTGCCGAACGCTCATTTTTTGCCCGACTGTAGCACAATGCCAGATAACTAACCGGTACCTCATTCAAACTAAGCGATTTTCTAAAGTTTTCTATGGAAAAATGGCGGCCTACCTTGGCCTTTGAATTTAGGAAGCTGAAAACAGTAAATCACTTTTTTTAATTAAATTTTCAGTAAATCACTCGACATTTTCACCAGACAATAGATAGTTGTGAAGTTTTGGCAACTGGTTCAGAGTTCGAACCACTAGCGGTACATTTGGCCGTAGAACGAGCATTCGGCTATGCATACTTTATATTTGTAATAATAATAAAAAAAAGTGGCGTAAATTTATTTTGAGGGCATGCTGCACTTGCAGTTTGAGCTCTTGCTGGGTACACCATGTTGATGAACTTCAATTTCTATGTCTTTCTATTTGTGGGGGCAGCGTTTCCCATGTCGCTCGGCATCTTTTGCGTCGCGATTGACTGCACCAGCAAGAGTAGTCGGGAACATGGAAAAGAGGGGCGGCTGGTACTCGATTTGTATACAGACTGGTCTTTATTTGGACTTCATACGAGTTGACCTGTCAGAGGCCAAAATGGTCCTGGTAGATAGCTCCGGGGCAACTCCAAAAGGAAAAAAAAAGAGCAGTGGAGGCACGGGGCTGTGCGTCCCCAAATTCGTCTTGCCAAGTTCCGTCGTCAACGGAGCCACTCGGCCGCGCCTGCGCGTTTCCCCAGCTTCAAAAATGACAGCAGTACTCACCGTCTGCATTCAAACTAACAGGGAAAGCGGCAGACGCCGTCTGAACAACACAATTAAACGCAGCTTACTGAAAACGAACAGGCGTTTCGTGAAACCGCTTCATGCTTTGTTTTACACCTTACGACGGAGCGCAGTGGAATGGGCCATCCCTGCCAATCCAGTGCTGTCGACGTATTTTGGGTGACTATTTGCTTCCTGCACGTTGATGCGCCCTGCCCGAAGGTTGCGCACTGCTCGCGTGGCATTGCATTGGCTTTGACGGCCTGTAGCATCCTCTGTGGTCGGTCGTAATGTGAAACGGAGTACAGCGAGCACTGTGCATTGAGTTTCCCAGCGACGCTCAAAGAGAGAATATCGGGGCAAGATGGGAAACAAGCGGGTCGAACAATGAGGCGGCTCAACTACTGAGATATGCCGTACATTTTTTACACGAATATTTTGTGCATACGGCGGCACCGTTCTATGTCGTTTTGCATGGTTCGAGCCTTGTGGGTATATGTTTCTTTATTTCTTTCTTTACATCAGTTTCGTAGGCTTTTTTTTTTATTCTTTTACTTCCTTTCGTAGATAGCAGTGATGTCCTCTGTGTGTCCTCAATGGAAAGTGAAGCCTCAGCTTCGTCCTTAAACGGTTCAGCAAAGTTTCTGCTCGTTGGCATTATCGGGTACCATCGAGCGTGAATGTTTCAAGACTCTTGGCGACCATTGATGTTTACAAACTCCATTGGAGTTCGAGCTTTATAGTGTGTAGCGAAAAGTTTTAGGTGGCCCTAAATTTGGCAATGTCGAAGAATGGCAAAAACTGAAATTTTGACAGTGAAAGCTGAATACGAGAAATCTTCACGTTCTAGATTCACTCGCACAAAGCGTACAGCTAGATGCAGCACGTCTTATATTTTGTACAGAGGTTTATTTTACTGGTTGTAGTTTCATTCTGTGAATTGTCAAATCGCCAAGGACACTTAGACGAAGAGTAAGGGTGCACACAAGCTAGTGAAGGTTAATAGTCGTAATCTACAAGATCCAAAAACTGGAAGCAACTCTCAACATGGAACACTTGCGACAAGTTCTCTAACAAGCCGTGCTTAGGGCATCGTTGTTCATGTGTTGTCCTCATTCTCACAAGTTTTATTTATTACGAATAACTTGATATGCATCTTGCTCTGCACTAGCGATACTTTGAGGAGCTCCCAAGAATGCGGTTTTTGTTTTGCCAATTCTTGCAACACTTTTTTACAGGAGCGGCTGTGGACTGGTGGGCACTTGGCGTGTGCCTGTACGAATTCCTCACGGGTCTGCCTCCGTTCAGCGACACGTCACCGGAAGCTGTGTTCAACAACATTCTGAGCAGGGGTGAGCTTAGATCCCTTTGTTCATTTTTTTTTTTGTAAGTTTTGCCAGGTGCTACTCAGCGAAAACGATTTTCACAAAAGTTCGCCCAAAGATTTGTCTTTTTTAAGTACTTTTCAAGCCACCTCTGCTTCTTGCATTCCGCTAAATCTTCAGCCGTGGTGGATCTCTCATCATATTCAGTGCATTCCCAAATGACATGATTCGTGCACTGCACCTCCTTGCAATTCCAGCCTTTCCTAAGCCAATCTGTGACTTTTCACTTGCTGCCTCGCACAAAAACGACGATGTCCGCTGGTTGTGTTGACCTAGGGCCGTTTCTTCAGAGTGTCGATTGTGCAAATCCTAGAGAGGTAACAGAATGCCTGCACGATCAGGTCGGACTCTACAGATACAGAGCAGGGGCCAGATGGATGTACCCCACTTTAGATAAATTGCAGTACATTAATCTTGGATGCTCTACCTCTGTAATTTACCACAAACGCATGTTCAGGTAGTCGATTTGTTTTACGAAAATATCTGAGCAAGGGCTTGGATATTTGCACGGCTTCTTGGGGGGTGCCTGCGTGTTTTTATCGCTCATTTTTGATGGGAATTGCACCATTGCATCTCGAAAGATTGCCCACATCACATCTTTTACCACTTATCCTTTCACCCTGCATGGGGTCTTGTTCGGGATTTTACAATACCGAAGTTTTCACAGTTTTGTTTCGCTGCCATAGATCTCCAGTGGCCTGAAGGCGAAGAGGCGCTGTCTCAAGTGGCTCAAGAGGCAATAGAAGAGCTCCTCACTCCAGATCCAAATACTCGACCCGGATCGAAAGGTGCGCACATTCTCGTCCAGATGGAACAAAATCGAAACAGCATAGACCTTTCCCAAAATTCAGTATGGTCACTTTGATCAGAAAATGGCGGTCTTCTCGTGGCTAGTAAAGCAAGATATTTACACAAGAAACTTGCGTGTGCGTGCAGCAGCATGCCAAGCAAAACGGAGAGGTCAAAATTCACCCGCAAGTGCACCTGCCAGCCTGCCATTGTGTCTGTTCACACCGCGAAAACTGAAGTTGAAAAGGCTCCAGAGCAAAGGGTACATGGCCAACTCATTCAAGACGTTAGTACAATGTGACACACAAATTAGATACAACCGTTGACAGCATTTTCTTTGGACTCTGGTCCATTTAATCTCTTGGCACAAAGTCGTCCCTAAAGTCCCCTTGGGGGCGGGAATTTCATAGAGGGCTTATTGAGTCAGAGCTTAGCGATGGCCAGTTTGATTCATATTATCGAAACTGGAACAAGCTTAAAAAGAACTGTGAGGTGAAGACCGCATCTTTGTCTTCCAGTGACCCGGGAAAGAGACGGTGCCAGATGAAATTTCCGATCGTATTTGTACGGCAAAAGTTGAAATGTTATTTTTGCCACCAGATGGCACTGAATTTTGGAAAGGGTGTATACATAACCAGAGCCTTCCAATACTCTTTGTGTAGTACTACATTTCGTGATGTCGTCGTCTACGTCTCAGAATGGAAACCAGCAATTGGGGGCCATTCATTATCCACTGTTCATAAAACGAATTGGGCTTAGTGATGCGAACTAAAAGAAGCCATTCATGCCGACGAAAGCGTAATCTGGTTGGCCACTCTGCGTTGTTGACACTAGTCACCATCATCTCAGGATACCGCAGCCTGCTTGAAAGCTAAAATTAGCATCTCGATTGATCTCACATGGTCACGTGATCGAAACAGTCGGACACCTAGGGGGAAGACTGTCACTCACGAGCCGTCTTGTTTGCTGGCTGCCATCTATAAAGGATGCATGGGGTATGGAACGGGAGAAGATGTGGCAAGTTCAGTGTGCGCTTTGTTCGAGTGAGCTTAGCTGGCACCACCAGTGCACATTTGGAGCTTGAATGATCTGCAAGTTTCAAATGGCCACAGAAGAAACCACCGCTCTTGGCTTCGTTTCACTGGTGGCTTTTATTTGGAACTCGCTGGTGGAGGGGGGCATACACACCCGTTGGTGACGGAGCGGTGCCGCATGCAACTTGCAGAGGTTCGTGCGTTGCCCCTGTTCCTCGGCCTGACGTGGGATAACCTTCACGAGCAGACGGCCCCCTTTGTGCCACGTCCCGACGACGCCACGGACACGGGGTACTTCGAAGGTGAGAACCGACGTCTTTCAGAACTTCGGGGAAGGAGTCGGATTCAGTTTTACAATGACGTGCGGTAAGCCAAGGAATAATGGTGACGACGGAAATTTATAAAGGAAGCAATATCCCCTTCTTCAGTCATTCGTGTTGTGGCATTTCTTGTTGTCTGCAGACTTCTAACATATTTTCTACATTATGCAATTTTTTTCAAAAATATAATTGCATATGCTATTATTATGAAGTAAAAACTTAATAGAAGGTATCGTGACCTGTGTGTTTTTTGGGTTCTGTGTATGCACATGTAGTATGCAAGTCTCAAAGCGAAAAAAAGTTGATTTTTTCACTTGATTCGTTTCTGCGAATGAAGATCCTTTGTAATTCACATAGTGGAGCGAGGCCAGCACAAATCTTTGTCGTACTAACATCTCGTTTATTCATTAAAGGACACATGCAAAGGAAAAAAACGTTTTTTTTAAGCGGCTTAGATGGAAAAAGGACGCCATAAAACGATTTTACAACGAAGAAAAATTTTTTTAGAGCTATATTTCCGGCGCGAAACGAATTTGTAGTTGGCGCCCGCGGGCACCGCGGAAAAGTGGTTCGTATTTATCACGTGACTGGTCTTTATTTATCACGTGGTGCTTGCGCTCTTTCGGAAGCTTCCTATGGCCTCTAAAAGTAACTTATTCACCTTTGTTTGAAGTATAACAAAAAACTAAGATGAATAAGTAACTTTTAGAGCCCAAAGGAAACTCCTGAAAAAGCGCAAGCAGACGTGATAGGCCTGTGCGCTGGTCAGACGACGGCGGCGGCGCCCCGAAGCAGACGAATTTGTGCGGCGGCGGTGGCGGCGGCGACGTAGCGCGGTGGCGCGCGGGCCTACCACGTGATTAGCGGCGGCTCCCGCGAGCGCCAACTACAAATTCGTATAGCGCCGTAAATATAGCTCTAAAAATTTTGTTTCTTCGTTGTAAAATCGTTTTATGACATCCTTTTTCCATCTAAGCTGTCTAAAAAAATGTTTTTTTCCTTTGCATGTGTCCTTTAATGAGGTTATAGTACAATTTTGAAAGTAAATATAAATGCTTAAAGTTTCCACGCCCAGGTCAGACCTATGACCCTCTAGTCTAGTCAGTAGTGAGTTAGATTTGGCAGCTTTTAATGTCAAGCTGCTGGAAGCATTGGTGTAGCCAGGAATGTTTTTTCAAGAGGGGGGGGGGGGTATGTGGTGCGCTGAGGTGGGTGGGATATCCATGACTTGGGGTGCAGAGAGGGGGAGGGGGGGTCAAAATGCATGTGTATAGTATACACTCCGTGCGGGAACTATAGGGGGCGCTTTGAAAAACGCGCGCAGCGCCGCTAGCGGAGGAGCTGGCGTTCGACTGTGAGGCGCATTCAGCAGCCTGCGGCGCCTTTTCGCATGCCAAACTATGGCGGCGGAAGCGCGCACGGACGAAACTTTTGCTTTTTGAGCCGATAAGTTGAGGGTGACGTTGCATGAGTGCTGGGGCAGATGGGCATTTAGCTGTTCTCCACCTCTTTTATATTGAGTTTAGTAATTATGGGTAATTTCTCTAGTTGCGGCCGAAAAAGGAGTTGGAGTAATTTTCCGAAAAACAAGACTGCCGCCACCTTAATTGCTCTGAGTGGGAAATTTATTTCGCTCGTCGCTGTAAACCTAGGACTGCTGGAACGATGATATTTGGAGGCGAGTGTTCACTAAGTTTGTGCACGAAGACTGCCAAGTTTCTTTAAGACAGCAGGTGTGAAAGTTATGTTTCTGACGAATAAAGAAATAAAGCTGTGCAGGATATCCAATATTGGACCCCAAATGTTGTGTTATAGCGGGCTGTGCAAAGTGCATATTTGGGCACACGGGTGCTTGGACTAGACAGTAACATGACACAGCACTTATTATGCAAAAAAAGGTGGCATAGGGAAGCCAGGAGAAAATTTGGTTTGGGCGGCGTAACTCAATGGGAACCGGTTTGGATCATGAAAAGGCTGTCAAGAGAATACCACTGGTCGGGGGAGGTGGAGACTTTAGAGGTAGGAAGGGACTAGTGGACTGTACTTCCAATTGAAACAACTTTAAGAAAGGTGGATCCGAAGCCGAGAAAACAAAGTTGTCGGCCAACACACGGTTTGGCCGCCAAGGGCTTTTTGCGGTCAACTGTCGTGTAATAACCTGTTGTGCGAGGTGCTGATTTTCGGCGCACAGGTACTTTGACATGAGCGTCACTTGGCACAACACTTATTATAACAAAAAGAGTTGGCACAGCGAAACCAGGTGGAAATTTAGTTTGGGCGGCGTAACTAAATGGGAACTGGCTTTGACCGTCAAAGGCTGTCAGATAATACCACTCATCGTGGGAGGTGCATACCTTACAGGTAGGAAGGGACCAGTGGACGGTACTTCCAGTTCGAACCACTTTGCGATAGGTGGCTCTAAAGCTGAGAAAAAAAAATGTGTCTACAGAACTCGGGGTATCAGCGTTTCCACAAGAAAGAAAGCACACCACATAAACTTCCGTACTCAAACGTCGATTCTCCAGTGATTCCGAGTTTCATTGTTGTTTTCTTTAGATTTATATTCGTCACTTTTTTTACCTTTCGAATCTTTCTTCATGATGTACAGATTGCGTGCCATACTTGTCCGGAAATATCATCGACACGTACGATGGGGACGAAACTTCTTTGGAGGGCATTCCTCCAACGAAATTGGCACTGCATACCTGGGAATGTGGGTTCGTCCCATCGGCGCTGACTCATGTAGGCGTTACTGGCGCGAAAACAAACGCAGAGCGCAAAGCGGCAGTGTAGAATAGGTCAGCCGTGCCGACACAGTGGCAGACATGATCGGGAGACCAAATTTCTCACGTCGTACGGCACGGCTCCATCGTTGTCGCTGTCCCACAAAACATCGGTGAGGTGAAAAGCTGTGAAACTTTGTCTCCACGAGATACGACGCATAGCTATTGAAGCACTTAATGACGCAGCACATACAGCACTTCATACTGTGAACCCAGCGCTACCGCACCACTCCGACTTCAATGCGTACCAACGTACGCCGGAGTGATTTCGGTTTCGTTTTCTCTGGGGTTCTCGCTGCCTACTTTCGGTACCGGCCGCGCGGCGGCGCGCCAGTCGCGTCGCACGGAGTGTATAGGGTCGACTGGGTTTTGGGTCAAGGGGGCGGGGGGGCTGTAGCCCCATAATTCCCCCCTTCCCCCCCATTGCCCCCTGGCTAAAAGCAAACAATGTATTTGCTTCTATTGTTTTAGAGCGCAGCTCCTAGGCGCCCGTTTCCGGCTTGAACGACGTCACCGTGGGCGTAACCGCGCAATGCATTATGGGACGCGTGACGTCACTGATGATGGTGACGTCATCACAGTGACATCACTGATTACGTCATCATGATGACAGTGACGTCATCGTGATGACGTCATTGTCACGTGACCTCTCAGCGGTCACGGGGATCACGTGACCCTCGTGAGGCAACGGCGACTCCGCTCGGAGGTAGGAGTAGCGGACAGGATGAGGAGGAGGGAGGAGGGGTGTACCCTCCCTTCAGTACCCCTCCCTCCTCCCCCTCAAGAGCTGCATTCTAATTCGGCATTACAGGAAGTTGTAAACGGGTTTTTTTTTCTTCTTCCGAAGATCCTATTTTCAATTTCAAGACTGATGTGATAACGTTTTTGCTGTCCTTTAAGAAACAAAAAGATTTAGTTATTTTTTGGAGCAGTCAACTATTCAAACTCTTGTAGTAGGCAGCATTCAGTGCAATATATTCATATATACTTATTTTTTTTACAGCTCGCAATCGCATGCAGCAGCTCAAACTCTCCAGCTTCTGCAGTTAGCAGTCTTTCCACCCTGCGTTTGCCTGAAGTTTCCCGCCTCAAGATGCTGGCCGTCCAACGAGGATGGCCGCCCGAAGCCATCCAAGATTTTATCCCCGCTTACTCTACCGGGTGATTCAAGGAGACGGCAGGCTCTTTAAATCGACCGTAAAATTCCGTTTCTTAACGTATCGCGCTACGACTTTGTGCAGCGTTGCCCACAGATGGTGCATTTTTTTTTGTAAAATTTGCAAAGAGCGAACTTACCTGAGGAAAAAGTAAAGAAAGAAAAAGGCTTAGCTCCTATGGAAACTCAGCGACGCCACCGGTCTTCAAACAACACGGCGCCGTTTCGCACAAGAGACAAGAGATGGCGCAAGCGGTCGCGACGCCAACTGCCGCCAACGAGCGAGCAGACGACGCCGGGAGCCGGCGTATCTAGCAGACAAAGAGCTGCAGTTCCGTGTTGTTACCGCACCTGTTTTTGTTCCTGCGACTGTCGCCGCCCGCGGAACGCGCTCCGCTTTTGAGTCGAAAAGATTGTCTGCTAAAGTTGCTGGCTCTCGGCGCCGTATGCTCGTTCATTGGCGGCGTTCGTTGCGCCATCTCTTGCGTCCCGTGCGAAACGGCGCCGTGTTGCTTGAAGACCAGTCGGTGGCTTCGCTGCGTTTCCATAGGAGCTAAGCCTTTTCCTTTCTTTACTTTTTCCTCAGGTAAGTTCACTCTTTGCAAATTTTACAAAAAAATATGCACCATCTGTGGGCAACGCTGCAGAAAGTCGTAGCGCGATAGGTTAGGAAACCGAATTTTCCGGTCGATTTAAAGAGCCTGCCGTCTCCTTGAATCACCCGGTATTTCGGTTTTTATCTTTTATTTATGGAGAGAGAAATATATAAACATAAAACATGTCATAATTCTACAACTGCTATCTGTCTGTCTGCTGTTCATTTTCAAGAGTAAGCCACATCGATTGATGGGCTTTCTTGTGATGGTGACCTATCACAAAGTGTTTATTGTAAAGCCTTGCAGAGCTATGGATAAAGCTAGACGAAGTTGAGGAATGCTTGTCCTCTAAAATGTACATGTACATTGAGAAACCACAAAAACCCTGATGTGATTATTTTTCATGAGAAAACTGACTCTGCTGTGGAGGTTGCTGTACAGTCTTTGATAATTAGTTATTGGTCCTTTGTGAAAAGCATATTCTAGTCACTATTGTTTCTATGTCAAAACTTTCTAGGTTTTTATTATATTTTGTTGCTTTTGCTTCTAGTAGAGTTTGTTTTCTCAGAATGTATTTTTACCGTACTTCTTTTGGGGCCAGGTTGTAGGCGTTTTTTTTTCTAGCATTTTGAAGTGACGACTGCATCTTTACGACGGTTTGATAAATTTGAGACAGCTTTTGAACGTCTCGAGTGTTCTCTCAAGTACTGGTCTTTCAGGACTTTGCAAGACAAACAATAGCAATGTTATCGCTAGGCGGATGATAGCTGGTTGAGTCGGGCTTTGCAAGAGGTGGAGTGAAAGACATGTTATACATAGGGTTCTTTGTTTTCGGGTTTTATTTTTGTTGAGGACCATTTTAACGTCTGCCAAGTTTTATCTCGTTCCGATGGTTGTGTCCCCATTGTCCTCCCTGTCCTTGTTTAGGGTTGCCTTTCCCTTTTTGTGCCCCCTAGTTTAGAGGCTCGCTCAAAGCTCCCAAAGTCTTCAATGGGTTTTGACCATTTTCCTTGATTTTCTTTTGTGTGCTTTTACGCTTAGTGTCATAGTCTAAAACAACTTGAGAAAAAAAATATTTTGGTAAAATGACATCAAAATTTTTAAAAATAAACAAAATTCCCTCGTTTAGGAAATTATATCGCGGACATGAAGATAAAAATAAAACCCGAAAACGAAGAATCCTAGTTATACATTGTATCCACTGATACTTACCGTAAAATACCGGGCAAGTGCCCACTCAAAATTTTGAGATAATCATGAAAAAATGGGGGATGGGCACTTGTCCGGTCATCAATTCTACATATCAATGTACTGTGCATATTTTCTCAGATTTTACAAATTTGGGAATGGGCGCTTAATGTGGTATGGGCGGATGCACGGTATTCTACGGTAGAAGTAGTAAAATAATAATGATAATAAAACCTCGGATAGTTTTTAAAAGCAAAAATTACACACAAAAAATATTTTTTTCTTAAAACGTTGAGTTGCACATTCAGACTATTACAAGCATAATTTAACACAATATTTAGGGTTTTTTATTTTATTTTTTTTTAGGGGGAAGGAGGGGGTTTTGTTTTGTTACAGCACTAGCTAGGTTATGTCTACAGGATCTTCAGGTCTAGGACCTGGATGTGAATTCTCTTTTTTTTTTTAGGTTGAATATTAGGAGAGTGCACACAAGGCTTGGGCTTCTGGAGATTCGAGAATACCGAATTTCAACATGCGATATCTTTCTTGCTGTAATGCTAAAGCTATAAGAACGAGTTAGTTGCACTCTGTTATTTGTAGAATAGTTTGGATAATCTTTTATGCGTTTTACATACTTTTTGCTACGGTGTTTTTGTGAGAGTACAAAAAAAGAGCTAGGCAGAAATGTTTGCTATATAGTAGTAGTGACCATCCTTGCAAACTAACATACAAAATGTACCACCAAAATTTTTAATTATTTTTAATTGCAAAAACTAATCACGATTACCGAACCAATTTTGCGTAACTTAAGCGTTGTCTTGTTCAAAAGTTATACTAAATTATTTATTTTATATTTTCACTAGGAAAATGGTGGCCCAATGGAGCCCTCAAATTTGTGGGTCTGAATGGCACCAGGGACTCAGAACTGGCCCCATTTTGGGACCAGTTCTCAAGGTCACATTGGTCAGACAAAGACCGTCTGCCTACCTGTTTGAAGTATGTATGATGAAGCAAATTTCACGCTTCGAACAAACCCCCGCGTCTTTTGTAAAGGAGTTTTAAAATTGCACCACCTGCTGGCCATTTCTGTTTTCTTTTTTTTTCCTTATCCAGTCTTTCCTTCGTACCTGGCCGATACGGGTTGGCCGCACTTCCTCCGACGCCCGTCGAAGGAGTGACATCTGTGTGCAAATCACTCCTCCGACGCCAGAAGTGACGTAACGGAAGTGACGTCACCTTGTTAATTATTAATAACTAATATAAATCATTACTACATACATAATATAATGCGCCTTTGAAAATAAGTACAAATAAAAATAAACCCGTTCGATTTCAATGTAGCTTTACAGTAAAAGGTCACGTGACTAAACATTTTTGTCACAACATTTGTTTATTTACAACTTTTTAAACGCAGCCTGACAAAAGTTGTGAGTTATAAAAATAGTATTAATGCATATAAATACATTTTTATTGTCTTTGTGTCACGTGACGTTATTATCGTGGGCGTGGCTGCCGTGGCCCTAGCGCGTGCGTCGCGTGCGGTAGTGTGCTCCGAATCCGAATCGGCTGTCCCTTGCACTGTACCGTACATTGCACGCTCCTCCAGCCCGGGCGCTCGTCCTGTGAAAAAAACGTCTCGCAGCTGATCTCGTGCCCGTAGCCTTCGTTACACTGCCAGCGAGCGGAACATAGCACGACGCTCAATGCTTTCTTGCACCGGCGGTAGTGACGGCCGGCCGAGTGCGCCCGCGCGCTTAGATGGGTGTTCGCTGTTGCAAAGACCTTATCATTGATTATCGCACCTAATGAGTAGTTTTCAACGAGCCAACAGCTGAGTTACGTTAAGGTTCTCAGTTACAGGTGGTAAGTGTGCGTAACCCAGCTGCAAAAAGGTTGAACGGATAGGAGCGACCCCCGGGACCTCCCGCGGAACCCCGGGAGGGAACGGGGGTGGGAGGGGGGAGGGGGGTCGTTGCGGGTACGCCAGTTAGATTTAAAACTGGGTCCACTTGGATTCACTACTACTGAGATATGCCGGTTCCAGTTGGGAACCAATGGAGACCTAACTGGGAATCAACTTGAAGCAAAGAATTGTAACTGCAGATTTAACTCAATTTGTAATCATGCATATTAATTTTACATATTATGCATTTGTTCTTTGTGTTTGTTTTTATATAGAACCAGATTTAGTTTTTTCTTCTGAGGCTGATTTTTGTGTAGGTGTTGACACTTGCGCCTTCGATCAAACCGAGCAGTACTGAAAAGGTGTGCCCACCATATGACACACTCACGGTTAAAGCTGACCGGACCACTCGGTCACATATGTTGCCTGGCCCTGTCACTGCAGTAGAATGCGTAGAGTGTTATCAGAGTAGAATGTGATACATGGTAATAAAACCCGAGACCCAGGAACACAGAAGGGGACGAATGTATGAATGTGATACTCGACTCATTCAGTGAGCGCGTCGCCCTCACCGTCCTGCAACTCTATTAAATAGCAGCGTATACTCTCTGTTGTGTCTACAAGCTAATCCTGGCTGCTGGTAGACGAGGACGAAGAGGAAGGGGGATACGAACGGAGCACGAGATGGAGCAGCTGGTTTTTCTGTACTGTCTGACATAGGCGTTCGTATTAAAAACACAATTGGTGCAGTCGACAGGACTCTAGGACTCCTACATGAGTCTGAACTTTCCCTAAAATCTGCTCTTGCCATCGCCTCTCCAGTTGAGCAAGCGATGAAGGAGGCCAAGCTCTTGACGGAAGAGGGATCCAGTTCACAAGTGGCAAAAATAAAAGCCAAAAATTCGAGGGCAAGTCCCAGCAAGTCGTCCGGCACTTGTTACAGATGTGGATCACCGCACCACATGGCGGACCATCCTAAGTGTTGGCAAAGAATGAAGCTTGCAGAAAATGCAACAAGAAGGGACACTTCGCCTCCGTTTGCAAGCAGGGTGTTTCACAAGCAAAATCCCATGTACGAAGAGTGGAACAAGCGCACGACCAAGTCCAGGTGCTAACTACCAGCTTTACCAAACAATCGGTTACGTGCGAGATACATCTGGCACATGTTCCCACCAAACGTTTAGTCGACACAAGTTCATCCGTTTCAATCCTGCCAAAAGACGTCTACCGAAGACACTTCCACTCTTACAAGTTGGAATGTTTGAATACAACACTTCTGGACTACTCTGGAAAAGACATTCCCGTTCTGGGGAAATTCGACGCACCGGTACAGTTTGCTCAAAGACGCAGCACCTGCACATTTCACGTCGTACGAACAGGCGTGGCTGTCATGGGCCTAAACGCCTTTTGTGCATTGGACATCCAACTAAACTTTGCTCCTCCCACCGGAGGACAGGTGGCAACGGTCTCCGCGAGAAACCTTCCAGAGATCACACAAGACTTACCCCATCTGTTCTCCGAGGGATTAGGTCATGCGAAAGGATTTGTACATAAGGTAAAGACAAAAGATTCCGTCGCTCCTTTCCAACAAAAGCTACCAAGACTACCTTTCGCAGTGCGGGAGAAAGTTTCTGAGGAACTGGTGAAGCTGGAACACTCCGGGGTTATCGAGCGCATCGATGCTTCGGAGTGGGTGTCTCCCATCGTAGTGGCCCGCAAAAAGAATGGGCAGATCCGGCTCTGTGTAGGCCTATGCAAGCCGAACACTGCAATAGTTTTGGATTCCCACCCTCTACCGTGCCCCGACAAACTTTTTCATCAGCTTTCCGGTGCCCACATCTTCAGCAAGCTAGACCTCTCATTGGCATAACACCAGTTGGACCTGGCAGAGAAAAGCAGAGACCTAACGGCATTTGTGGCACATGAATGTCTCTTCAGGTTCACCAGAGTATGTTTCGGGCTGGCATCCGCTGCCCCTGCCTTTCAAAAATGATGGACTGCATACTCTGAGGTACTCCAGGTACCATCGTCTACCTGGATGATGTACTTATTTTCGGGCGCACAAGAGAAGAGCACGATGCCCGCCTGAGGCAAGTTCTTTCACGCCTTCAAGATGCAGGCTTGAAACTAAACTAGCACAAATGTTTTTTTTTGCAGTCCAGCAGCTTCAATTCCTAGGACACGAGCTGACACCGCAGGGAATCAAGCAATGCGAAGATAATATTGAGGCTATCATGCAGGCTTCACCCCCCACAAACATAACATCACTACGATCATTACTCGGCCTGCTCGCATATTACGTCAAGTTTGTACCAAACTTTGCGACCATCGTGGAGCCTCTGCACGTGCTCCTGCGGAAGGATGTTCCCTTTTAATAGAAAAAGGCACAAAAAGAGGCATTCACTGCTGTGAAGGATCTGATACGAAACAGCAATCCACTGACTTTGACGTGGTGCTGCCCACCGTCGTCACAACCGATGCATCTAATTACGGATTAAGCGTGGTTCTGCAGCAAGTACATCCGGGAGGAATTCGAACGGTGTCGTTCGCATCGTGAAAACTTTCAAGCGTCGAACGCAACTACTCAGCAGGGGAGAAAGAGGCATTGGCGTGCCTTTGGGCCTGCGAGAAATGGCGCTTTTTTCTCTTCGGGCGCCATTTCACGCTCAAGACAGATCATCAGGCTCTCGTTACTTTGCTTTCTACACGAGGATCCGGTCGACAACCAATGAGGATAACCAGGTGGACTATGAGACTCCTCAGGTATGACTACGAGGTACATTACCAGAAAGGAAACAAGAGTGTCGTAGCAGACGCACTGTCACGCCTGCCTACTCCGAATCCTTCGGATTGCAGCAAGTTTAGTGACGACAAGGAAGAATTCACTTGCTGGTACGCAATCTATGCACAATCGATCAAGAAGAGATCAAGAAAGAAACCAGGCAAGACCCTAATTTGCCTCGAGTAATCCAGTGTATCTGCACTGAATGGGGTCACAAGGAACAATGTGATAAAGTACTATCTACATACTACAAGTTGCGAGAAGAGCTTTCCTCCGTGGATGACTTACTACTACGTGGTGAAGTGTTGGTTCCACCTATTTGGCTACGGCATAGACTCATTGATCTAGCTCATGAGTCACGCCCTGGAATTGTGCGGACGAAGCAGCGTCTACACGAGCACTTCTGTTGGCCCAGAGTCGACATCGAGGTCGACACCTACATTAGAGACTGCAACACCTGTCAGACGAACGACAAGACAGCTGTGACGGCAGCAGCACCCCTACAACCAGTTCCATTCCTATCGGGTGCATGGAAACAAATAGGAATAGACATTGTCGGACCTTTTTACAAACTTCCATCGCAATTCAGATTTGCAGTCGCCCTAGTCGGCTACTTCAGTAAGTGGCCAGAGGTAGCTCTTTGTAACCAAGTTACTGCTGAAGCTGTATGTGAATTCCTCATTAGAATCTTCAACCGAGAATGGTATCCAAAGGTGATTGTTTCTGATCATGGCCCATAGTTTGAATCCCGCATATTCCAGAAGTTCCTGAAGTCCAGAGGGATTTACCACCATCGGTCTCCGACATACCATCCACAAGCCAATGGTCAGGTTGAGCGCTTCAACCGAGTGCTTAAGCAGTACGTCCAAACTATCCTGCAGGAACAAACCAACGTTCGTACAGGCCTTGAGTTTCCGGGTGTCTACCGAAGTACACCACATGCAGCGACGAAGCTCTCCCCCGCTGAGCTCATCCATGGACGTAAAATGCGTACCCGTATGGACATCTTAGGCTTCCCAAGTTTCGACGAGCCCGTTCACATCGAGATGCAGCAACTCCGCCAATGCATTGCTGATTACCAGAAGCACAGCAAGCAATACACAGATGATAGGCAAAGAGCCAAACCATTTACAGCGGGTGTAGGAGATTATGTCTGAGATTATGACCGAAGGGAACACCATCATTTGACCCCTCTGAAAGAATTCATGAAGCTGTGGGGCCAAGCACCTTCTCTGCTTATTCTTCCATCTCTTTTACCTCTATCCCCCCATAGATTGGTTGATCCTTTCTTTTTACCTTCCCTCCACAATCTTTCATTTATTAATCATATTTCACACAAAGACCACCATCTCCTTCTCATTAAAATTTGCTGATGAAACCTTAAATTTTGTATGATTATTCAGAAAAAATTATGTATGAAAGGGCAAAGCCTGAGTCAGTCGAGCTGGAGTCCTATGCGAGGCTAGGGTAGCTTATGTGTCTGTGCAAGGGAATGATCGATTGAACTGGTGAGTATGGGATAGCTGGAGATGACTTCCTGAATGTAATTATTGTTTCAGAGGTTAGATGGTACTGAATTGTGGCGATTATTAATTATTAAAGGAACTCTCCAAGTGTAGGAACTATTAAACAGGCAAGAAATAAAAAGAAAGCATTATTCTAGTACATCGTTACTTATGCAACTTTACATTTTAACATTTGAAGTGTTCCTCCACCACAAAGTTTTATTATTATTACTGTTTTATATTGATTTAATCATTCAAATCTATACCACCATGTGTTTTCTTTTACATACACATTGTATGCTGAGTACAGAGTTTTGGCTGAAGCTAAGACGTGTTTTGTACACCATTTATTTGTACTAACCTTATAATTGGGAGGAAACATGTGCTTCATCACAATAGCAACATTGCTGAAGTAGAGGTTTCAAGGAACAAATACAATTAACTTGGAAGTCTGCTTGCCAGTGGAAGGACATTTTTCTATGACATCTGTGCAGTAAAAAGCCCACAAGCGTGCTTCTAATTAAAAACGCACGCTATCCAGAATAGCGCGACCCGCAAAAGCGGTTCTTCCTACGAGAATGTGCCTTGTGGAACAGTTTGAAACTCAGAAAAGAGCTTGTACCCTGGAAGGAGGGTTTCCCCCTTCTATTTGCTGTACGGCGGGAAAGCGGCGGACCAAGTAACTCGCAAGTGCGCTTCCCCTTGCACGTATTTTCCTTGTGGGAAAGCGCAGAACCAGCAAATGTACTTGTCAGTTGCAGTAAGATGGGAAAGCAGTAGACCTAACGTTCCATAAGCGTGCTTCTCCCTTAAACACCGAGTTTTGCAGGAAAGCAAAAAACCCGCAAGTGCGCTTCACCTTACGAAGTTGTGTACTGCGGAAAAGCGACCTAGAAATACTTCTTCATTATCTACATTTATTGCAAGAAATCCATGCGCGAATCTCATCCTCCGAAGAGCACTTATGGCAATAGGCCACATTGATTGACTGAACATGACTTTACAAATAACCAAATTACAGATTTCTCACTGGCGAAATTAAAAAAAGAAAAAATCATTGATTAGATTTAAACTGTTTTCTCAAAATAATTTTTTGAGAGAAATATAATTTCTCTGAAAATAATAAATACACTAGAATATGCAAGATCAACCAGAGACATATACTTTAGTCTGTCTGCCTGATTCTATACCTCTCTCTGCTGATATTTGACTTTGTATGCTTGTTCACGCACGCAGTTCTTTTGTTGACTCTACCCTTTCCCTTGTTTTGCTATACCTGAAGAACGAGCTGAAAAGTAGAGAGAGCGTTCAATCCTACAATTTACTTGTGCCTCGAAGAAGTCTTATATTTGCTCGTTATCCCCATATCAATATTACTTTATAATTATTTTACATGGAATGAAAATATAAATACACCTGAAAACAATAAAATAGTTGAGGTTCCAGTGGTAAAATTAATGTGTTTTTTTTAATATATCAAAATGTTTGATTTGAAACATCGGTATTCAAATCATACTTGGGTAGTCATTTAATTACAGTAATTAAATTACTGTAATTTAATTACTTTTCTGGTAATTTGTAATTCATCACTTCCTGCTAAAGGGAGCTGCAATTGTACTTTATTTGCTTTTTAGCATCAGTAATTACAAACTTTGAGGCACAATTACAACTACTTTTGCAAGGATTTCCGGTCCCAACCGGAAATCCTTGCATCATCAACACTGATGATGACATCAGTGACGTCACTGATGACGTCACCGACATTAGCATTGTCATCATCACTGATGATGTCATCAGCAAAGTAATTTGTAATTGCAATGAGTTATTCCTCAGGTAGTACTAATTGTAACTGTAGTTAAACTACTTTTGGAGCAAAGTAATTGTAATTAAATTACATTTTAAAAGTAATTTACCTGTATGATTAAAGTTGTGGTCTAAATCATGATTTCGATTTAAATCAACTTGATTTTTATCCTCCACCCTGTGTATATGTGTGTCAGTGCATGACCACTGCCAATCATTTCATTTGCAGCATGCGACATTGAGCCCTCAATTCTTTATACGAGGGCAATGGGGGATGGCCAAGGGATGAAGATGGGCTGAACAATTTTTTTCCAACATTTTGTTGATATACTATTAGATAACTTTGCATCCTGCAGGTGAAATTCGGTACGGTCTGCTTTTCTGGAATCGATCGGATGGACACTGAATCTATAAGTCGATTGAATCAGGATGTCCCATGCAGGAACCAAACTGTTTAATTTTTTTATAGCTAACTTACTAATATTGTAATATTGCTGCTTTTATGCTTCAAGTGTGTAGATAAGTGGGTAGCACAAATGCTCAGAAAGAGTGGCAATGTCATGTTCTTTATATAGTTGATTATAGTGGAGACAAGAGCTTCTGGAAAAGTATTTGCGACTCTGTGTAGGTGTCAATCAGGCAAAGGCAAACGCTGCCTTGTATTGCAGAGACACAAGGAATTATCTTACACCACTTTTCTTTGCAAATAATGATTTGGCAGCGCTACAGCGATAGTAGATAGTGCTGGCAAAAAAGGGCTGTCATTTGTGGTCCTCGAATTAGGAGGGTCAGCAACAGGTTTATAATAATAATCATCTTTATTTTGGTGTCATCAGTCTTTATCTTGGATGCCCCGTGGTGCACCAAAACAAACAATAAAACCAGCAAACAAAAAAAATCCTAAACACACTTATAAAGTTAACAAACAAATAAATGTAAGATTATCCAAATGGCGACGGTACATTGCAACAGATGCAGATATATAAAGGCGAGGTGGAGCGATGGCATCATATGACTGAATCCGAGAGACGTGAGGTATTCACAGTGAGCACACATAAAAGCATACGAAATGTCTGGTTACACATGAAGGAACATGAAACAGTTCTGCTCTAGTTTGCCTGTAGTTGTTTAGAAAGGCATCGGTGGACATCTTCACAGACTCCTTCTTTAAATAGGGTGGACATGCCTGCAAGAAGCAGTAACATCATTCCACATCGCATAGGCTGTAACTATTTGCTATTACCCATGTGCAATAGGTGTTCGTTGCCCGTAGTAATTACTCTGCATGTGATGTGAAGGAATTTGTGGCTCCCGTGTCGACCAAGGCAATGAATTTGTGAGCCAAATATTAATGTCTTATTATTGTCACTCCCAATAAAAGGAATTTCCTTGCATCTTGTGGAAGTGGTACCTGGGCTCCGGATCATTTGTTTCCTGCAGTATGGCACCCAGGCCCAATCCCATGCCATTCAAGAAAGAAAATCGAGACGGCACGTGCAGTTGCCTGGTAGAAAAACAGCTTTTCTACCAGGCAACTAGAACCCAGTTATCTGGTAGCTGTGATGCTTGGCCGAACAATGCAAACAAAGAAATTGTTAGCTATCTGGGCCAGCAGCCTCTGAAAAGCATTCATTTAAGGATTAGCAGGAAAATAAGAATAAAGTGTTGGTTTCAAACTTTTGGACATAAAAGGAATAGAATACTAACTCCAGACGACTACTACTTATTTCAACCAGCAACAAAATTCATCACTGTCATTGCTGGTTAAAGGAAGCAGTCCACTGTAGTTTCTTTCCATTCTTTGTGTTAGAAAGTTTTTGTATAATCTACTGATATGGCCATACATCCTTCGACAGTAAAACAAATTTTTTTGAAAATGCTGTAAACAAATGCCTCCACAGCGCACTTCCAGCTTGTCGGAGTAATGAACCACGTCTCTGCAAACTGTGGTGTTCTCAATACAATGCTAGTATCAAGCTTAATACTTTGCGACAATGCTCTCGTGTTAAGCTTTTCCTTGTTGCACCAGTACACGCGGAGAAGCACTCGTGCTCACGCTGTAAGTTTTCCCACATCGCACCGGTGCATGTGAAACGCACCAGCTCTTTTTTGGTAACCTTCTCCACGCTGCGGAGAAAAGCCAGTGCTCTCGCAGTTAGCTTTCGTACGTTGCTCTGGTGCACGCAGAGAAGCACCGGGCATTATTTGTGGAGTGATCAGAAAGGAAAAAAGGGGCCCATGTGGACTAGCTATTGTTAAGGCAGGATTGATATCAAATGCAGTGTGTTGATGTAACTACTAAGGTATAAGACAAATTGGCACCCCCCCAAATGTAAGTAAACAACATCAAACTCGATTTGCAATGCAGAACAGTTTATTCACATTATAACACAAAATTCCGATTCCCTCGAAGCACTTCAGACTCGGAAAGAATCATCGGACTGTGCAGCGCCTAGTTGTTGGTTTCTTCAGAGCCAATTTACACAAGTAGCAACTTGCTCAGTTTTCAAGGGGCCTTGTTTTTGGAGCCTTCTTGTTACCAGATGTGAGGCCCACAAACTTTTTGCTATAATATCCCCAGCCTCTTAGAAAGACTATGTCGTCAGATTAACAAAACTTTGCTGGAAAAGTCGGAGAATTCTGAAGAGACAACATGGCGCGGTCAATAGGGCACCCTTGATGGTCCAGCCGTCCCACGAGCGGGTCCCTGGCATTGCCTCCTTGTGGTCCTGCTGGATCTTGGCCCTGCATGGCCATCTTCTCCAGGATGCTCCATACTTGCTGGCCCATGAACCCAGCGAGGACCTGCACACGGTACTTGACATTAGCACCAAAGCTGATTGTCAGCTGCAGTCACCTCACTCGTTCAAATTGTTAAAGATGTTGCCTTGAAGATTTCACAGAAAAGGTGCTGCGCCTTTAGCTTTACATACAAGGCACCTATGCCAAAATGTCTAAATGGGACCGGTTGGCATCTCGACTGGTTACAACTGGAACTAACTGGTCCCAAGTTGGAATTGGCTGTTATCAATAGGAGTGCAACTGCGACTAGCTGAGGAGTCAACTGGCTTGACTATGCCCAGATGGGGAACGGGTAGGGGTAACTGGGACCAGTTAAGGAGTTAACTGGTTGGAGGGATTCCCAGGGGAAGTTTCAATTGTTTTCCCATTCCCTGTTAGGGTTCACATGCCGTGTCCATTTCGACAAGATGGGGGTGTATTGATCTTTGCTAGTGAAGGAAAAAAAAACTTAAATATATAGATTTACAGAAATGGATAAACCTTTAATTACTAGGTATACATTTATGTATTTAAAAAAATATGTCAAATTTTAATGTACATATCTTTTTATAAATTGCAATATAATTAGTGGCATAAAAAATATTTACTTAAATCAACATTTATGTACATGTATAAAATGTATTAAACATTGAAGCAAAGACCTACTCCCTTTTTTTTTTAAATCGGACCCAGCAGGCCGTTGTGACACGCATGCGGATTAGTTTTGCGCGTTGTCGACAGATGGCACATGTGACGCAGTGAAAAATCACCAATCATGATTTTTAACGATGATGAAGTTGAGAGGCTGAAGGTACAGAATATTACAGTTGAGAAAGCTAGTAAATACAAGTACCTAGGAGTATGGATATGTGATGGTGCAGAATATCTCAGTGAGCATGAAAAGTATATAATAGGTAAGGGCAACAGAAATGCAGCTGTAATGAAAAATAGAGCACTTTGAAATTACAACAGGTATGAGGTGGTGAGAGAGATTTGGAAAGGGGTCATGGTGCATGGCTTGACTTTTGGAAATGCAGTGCTATGCGTGAAATCCGAAGTGCATGCGAGACTAGAAATAAAACAGTGCAGAGTAGGTAGGCTGGCTTTGGGGACACATTGCAAAACACCAAACCAGGGAGCTAGTACAAGGAGACATGGGATGGGCGTCATTTGAGAGCAGGGAAGCGGTGAGCAAGATAGAATTTGAGGATTGGTTGAGGCAAATGGATGGGTGGCAATGGGCACAAAAGGTTTTCAGCTATTTATACACGAGGAGTATAGATACAAACTGGAGACAGTGCACTAGGGAGTTAGGAGGACAGTTTTTAAGGCTATAGTGGACTTAGGAAGAGCAGGTGTCAGTTAAGGCCACAGAAAGAGATTGGTGGCTAGAGAGAATGCAGACAAAGACGGCTCTGGAAAACTATAAATTAAACAAAACAGTTATTGCCAAAGAAAGCATTTATGACCATTCTAGGGGAAGCTCATTGTTGTTTGAGGCGAGGACGGGTGTACTGCAAACCAGAACACACAGAGCGAAGTACCAGGAAATGGATACAGTGTGCACTGCTTGTGGAGAGGAGGACGAGACGGCTGAGCACTTGATACTTGATACGAAGAGAACAGAGATTTAATAAAGACATTGGGTTTTAGAAACAGCGAAGGAACAGTGGATTTCAAGACAGTAGAGATTACCAAGCAAATATTAAGTGAATGGTGGCAGAAGGCGAGAGAAAACTAGGTATTTTCTTATTAACTGATGGCAAGGGTGTTTTATAGCCTCACTTTCTTTGCAGTGCGGAGTGAATATAGCTTTCACCTTTAAATATTCTAAGCTTAAATGGTAAAACAGAATGGCTAGGTGGCGTAAGCTACCGCCCGATCCAAAGGGCTCAGCCGGATTCATCCATCCGTCCATCCAGTGGCCGGTAGAGAAGGGAAACCATCGCCAAAGTTGGTGTATTGATAAACGTGTCGTTATGAAAATGTCAAAACCATATCTGCGCTTCTTGCGACCCAACGGTGAACTTCGAGGGCAGAAAGATGCAGTTCAACGACCGGAGGGCAGCCAGGGAGAAACCAGACGGAAGAGAAAACAGCCGCGGAGAGCACAATGGTAAAAATGGCGGAAAGTCTACCCGAACTGGCAGCTGTTGTGACACAATCAATTGGAATTGTTTGATTGTAAGGTGGGAGCGCAACCGCATCCTATCGGGACTTCACCTGCGCAACGCGGAAACACGGGTGAGCACCTTTCTTCACGCGATGGAGAGAAGCTAGGGACGTCGTCACGGATGCTGACAGACGCCAGCGGCTAATCTTTCACCTCGCACAAATACTCGCTCTGAAAGGGCGATTCAATCGTCGCAATTAGCTAACGAGGCAACTGAAGCGGTCCTTAGAGCTACGCTGTGCTTCCTTCAATCCGGAAACGTGAACGTCACCGAACCTATTTATTTTCATTCTCGGTTTTTGACAATAAAGACTGGTCAACCTTCCAAGTTGTGCCGTGTTTCGTTGCTGGAGTTGGCACCGTTCTGTCAACCAGTTGAATCCAACCAGTAATTTAGCTCGCCACGTGCGCAGGTCAATTTTCAGTTCCCCTTTTTACGGTGAGCCTTGCAATCGTAGCCGCCCTATATTCGCGCTCTTTAGTGCAGCGACTTAACGCACGTGTGCATACCTTGTTGCCGATCCGGTTTGGGTGGACGCCGTCGCGGTGGATCCACTGGTGCCACTCGTCAGCTAGCCCGTCAAGGAACGTGAACCCTTCCCTGCGACACAACTCTCGCAGCAGCGAGTTCACCTCTCGGTAACGGTCATTCGAAGCCTCGATCTCTGCAGCGTGACTACGCTGCCATTCCAATGAGCAGAACCTATTCTCCCGTCTCGGAAGAACGGCAGAAAAGGCGATCTGCATCACTGGATTGCGTTCACAGATCTGGGCAGCTAGACGACGATATTTGTCGATGTACACGCTGGCACTAATATGGGAATTATTAGTGCCAACGTGTAGGATGACAACATCAAAATCGGGTAGCTTCTCAGACACCTGGGAAAACAAGTGCTCGATTCTAATACCACTAAACGGCGCAACCTCAACAGCCAACCGACTATTCAATGGCAAGTACTTCACCATCGAATCGCCGGCTACCAAAACTCGAGGCACGTTGGGGGTGCGATCAAAGCTAAAATACAAAGAGTAGCACTAGATACGGAAAAATGTATTGCTAAAAAGAACAAGACAATGCTAAACAAAACGCTTCAAAGAGTGCGAAAAATCAGTCAAAATAGCTTGCGTGACCGGAGCCGACAGCAGCGCGGCCAGGACCCGACCACAGAAGACTACAGTGACTACAGCGGCAGACGCACATGGTCGGCCACATGTCATAACAAAGGCAACATCCGGGGCCGGGGATGATACGTTACTTCCGGCGTCGAAGGAACGATTTCCACACAGCCGTCTTTCCTCCGACGCGACTACGTCACTTCCGGCGTCGGAGGAACGATTTGCACACAGGTCCCACTCCTCCGACGCCCGTCGGAGGAAGCACTTCCATACGGGCCAGGTGGATGGGATCGCTGGTTAATTGCCGGAGAGTGCAGCAACATGCCGGACTTGTTCTTTTTTTACTTTTTATATGTGTGTGTGTTTGTGTGTGTGATCGTTGTTTTTACTTCGACCGATCGAGGAAAATACGTCCCTCTGACGTCTGTCGATTACGGTGCCAGCGGTCGCTACCGCGAACGCGCGCTGGCACGGAAAGCCGTGACGCGGTTTTTTTCAAGAGTGCCTCGATTCTAGAGTGTTTCTAACTCCTGGATTGTGGTCACGTGGTTTTGAAAGCGCTTGTTCGTCTGCGAGCGTCCAAGCCACGGTGGAAGCGACTTGCAACGCATGCGCACTAACGATGAACCCGGCCGGGAGGTGTCCGCCATTAAATTGCAATTGCTCTCCGTGGTTTGAGTTGCTCCTTATCTTAAATGTAGGCTCTCTAGTTTTATATCGCGGTGGCGGCGTTGATGTCGCGCGGGGGGCGTCGAGGGGCGTTGCGCTCGGAGCTAGTTCTTGCATCTTGCGGCGACTTGGCTCCATTGGCACTTGCAGGCACGGGACCGTGTGTGAACGGCTTCGATTGCCTAGACTCGGGAGGTGGGAAAAAAAAACGCGATCGGGGCGCGCGCGCGCGCCAACTCCGTCTTTCTTTGAAGACCGCATCCGAGCTTCGGGTTTCGAGCGAGGCGCGCGTTGGCGACGCGGCTAGCATGACTGCGACCAAGTTGGATCCGTGGTCGGACCAAGAAGCTGCCAAACTCGGTGAGTTTTTATTTTGGCACGTTGACGACGAGACCGGGCTCGTCTCCGCGCAGCTGTTGCGCTCAGGGGGCGGATCTTGACTGCAGCACCTCGTGTTTCAACGCCTCCCGCTTTTTTATTTTTTATTTTTATTTATTTATTTAAATAATAAGGCGCGTACAATATTTCTTGTGTTCGTCCCATACCCATTTTTTTTTTTCTCGTCTAGTTACATCTTACATTGCTGGTAACACACTTCGCTGTATCTTTTTTTTTTTTTTTAATGCAATTATAACGGATACGTTTTGCGCGCGGATGTCGTCTGCTACTCTAGCTTCTTGTCACTTTTTTTTTTTTTTATCTGCCACGCGCTTTTATTTGTTGCATGTCTTTTTATCCGTTGCCTGCTAAGGTTTGTTGCCTGTATTTTATCCATCACGTACCCGTCTTTTTTTACCCGTCACTCATTTGCTTTATCACCCGTTTTCTTTGTCTGTTTCCGTTATCTCTTGCTCGTTTTCTTTATCCGTTCCCCGATGTCTTTATTAATTACCAGTTCCCCTTATGCGTAACCTGCCCCTCAGTTCGCCGTTTTCTTTTATCCGTCACGAAATTTATAAAATCTCCTTAAGTCGAGCAGAGGCATATTTCGTCTCTTCATTGCGGCCTCATATCCATCTCCCCCTTTATGTCGTTCCCTTTTTCTTTTCTTTTTTTCTTCCGTTGTTTAAACGCGGCAATAATAGACTAGAATAGACGACCTGCCCGATTGCACTCATTGCGCGATAGTAAGATCATTTTCGAACAAGGAGCACTTCAGATAAAATCTACTGAAATACGCACTGAGCGCGCGCGCCTTCAGCGTGTACAAATCAAAGGATCCAGCTCCTTCGTCTGCTTATCGCATGCAGTTTGTTCGTTTGACATTTTTCAGGCACACTTTTTTTTTTTTTATCATTGTGGGTTTGACAGATGATTTCGTGAGGTAGGCGGATCAAAGAATACATGTAGTTCATTGAAACGATAACATTAATCGCTAGCGAGTTTCCAATTATCTCTGGCGCCCTCGCGATCTGCAATCACTGCGACCTGCGTGTGCAGTACAGAGACCCCTTTTTCGAAAGTAAATTGACGATTGTTAGATAGCTCGAATTTCCTTCACAATGGCGGAACCGGAACAGATGACACCGTGGCTAAAATTCCGAATGGGATAACGTTGGAATAGAGATATGTTTCTACGCTGATCTAACTTTGGTGGCATCTTTTTGTGAGCGCCACTGTCAACGTTGCCACTGTGCAGGATTTTCCGCACAATTTCCGAGAGAAGATTCGTTGTCCAATAAGGCCCTATTCTAGGTTTTCTCCGGGCTTTCACTGGCGGGGCTCGACGCCTCCGTAGCGGTACTACACAAACGCAACGAGAGACCCCAAAAAGCACGGGACGAGGCACGAGGCGTCGAAATCTGACACTCGCTCGGTGACGCCTGAGGAACAGAGTCGACCGACCGACCAGCCAACGCGGAAGTCGGAGCTTATGGAACCGAACAACAAAATGATAATAACACCGAGGGTCTGCTGCGTGCGAGAGTCGCATGGTCGACGTGATGTTTTCATTTCCTCTTCACTTTTTTTTGCTTATAATTCTTTTTCTCGCCTCCTTTTATTAGCGTTTTGATTTGTTGCGCAAGCACGGTTCACCCAGCCTGACGAAACAGTGCGGAGTTGTTGCTTAGCGGTGTTCGCCTGTCGCCGCCATCGCCGCCAAAGGATTGTATAGGCAGGCAGACAGGTAGGTAGGCATGAGCGGCAATATGTGGAGGCGGCCTTGGCCGCCTCAGGCGCTGTCGTGGACTGGAGTGTTGCTGCGGCAAGCTGTGGGAAGACTCCAAGGAAAGCACCCCCCCCCCCCCCCCCCTTTTTTTTTTTTTTTTTTTTTTTTTCAACGACAGGAGCTTTTTTTTATTTATATATATTTTTTTCCTAATGACCAAGAGTGCCACACACGAGACAGCTCCAAGGCGCACCAGTCTCCGAAGTACCGAGAATCGAGACTGGCGCGTTTTTGTTTTTTTTGTGTGTCGATGGGGGTTTATCGGGACAACTTCCCTTTCTGTCGTCTGCTATTGCTGTTCTGTCGTCTGCTATTGCCGTTTCGCTGCGGCCGAGGCTGGGGGGTGGTGGAAAAAACAAGCTCGAAAACAAGCGAACGAAAACTTGTTTGTTTTTTTCTTTTATTATTAAATCTCGATGGGGTTGCAAACTGGCCTTGGCCCCTCTCTTTCGCAGCTGGACTGCAACACCGGCGGTGTGACGGAAAGCTGCGGCGGCGTGGCTATATTCCAGTCACGCGTGCACACTCGCGTGCACTAATCGACGCGGATTTGTTGAAGGCCTAAATGGAGAGTCGAAAATGGTCGTTGCCGCGGTCTGGGTCACATTCGCACGTGCGTGCCACGTGCCGTGCTCACTTGCAGAGAATTCGGGGTCATCAGTTCGTCGGGTCGAAATCATTAGGACGTTTCGGAATCGTCGAGGGCGGGAGCTTACACTGAAGACTTTTTTCTTTTTTTCTTTTTCTCTCCACAACTGCCGTTTACTCGAGATATACTGCCCCCCCCCCCCCCCTTTTTTTTCCCCGGCACCCTTAGAATAGCAAAACAAATACAATGTTAACTTTTTTTTTTTTTTTTTAAATTTTATTGTTAAAATAAAGTTTGCTTCACCGAACCCTCAGTCCTCGCCCATGTGTAGTAGCGCTAGCGGTCTGGACCAGATGCTGCCATAGTTTCAAAACAAACCGTTTTATTAAAAAAAAAAAAATAATAAAATAAAATTTTTAATGGAATTTCGGACATTTTTAATGGTAAAAATGAATATATGGGGTCTGAGTGACGCAAACTACCGAGAACAGATCACATTTTGCCATTAAAATTTCCGAAAGACAAAACTTTTGAATGAGACAATAGTTAGTTCGTTGTTTTTCTGTCAACGCCGCAATCTCTTGCAATTCCACAATGATGAACTCACAGCTAAGGCTGCAGTTAGAGCTAGAGTAACTCTACTCTACTTAGAGCAGCTCACTTGCGCCCTCGCGTTTTATTCGTTATAACCTGAGTGTTTTTTGTTTTTGTTTTTTTAAGCATACATTTTGCAGACAAGTGTCGTAAATTGGTACAGACAGTAAAGACTTTCGTCAGTTTATCTATATATTTTGTTAATATCGACGTATTCTGTCAAACTCTTCAAAACTTAAAATTTATTTTCTCTTTCTGCTTTTTTTCTTTGGTGTAACTTAATTTCTTTGGAAATAAATTAATTCCACACTATTGAATCCACCAACCTAAAGCTGTGGAATGCATAATCCTTCACAGATCAAGTTTTCGTTAGAAACGGGATTCTTGCGTGCGCATTTTCTAGCAGACGACACGCGAAGCAGACGACCCACGAACGTCGTCCGCTTCCCGCCCGGTAGCGTGAATCACTCCAGCTGCTAGTGTCATCTTAATTTGTTTCGGAATAATAAAAAAGGGCACGAATACATTGTGCTGGCTCTTATTTTTCTGTGTCCACCAGACCAAGGTTTTTTTTTTTTTGTATATGGTGAATAGACTCCACCTTATTCGTGCACTAATCCTGAGATAACTTGTTGCTGGTGAAGTCTAACATAATTCCTAAATAATAATAATAATAATAATAATAATAAATAAATAATAAAGTAATGAAGGTCAATCAATTTGTTTACTTTGTAATCTTTGATATTCTGTATTTTACCCGAGGTTGCCGTACCGTACTGTGGGTTTCATAAGGTGTGAAAATATAGATATAGGCATCCCTTTGTCCGTGTAATGATGTATATCGGAGGCACCAATTCCTGTTATTCGATCTAGTAGCACTTCAAGTCAAGCAAGAAACAAAAATAAATTTTATTTTATAGGGTCTATATCGCGTTGCGGTGGAGCGTGACCCACTCCTGTGCATTTTCACATATCTACGCAACCTTGCACGCCATTCAAGGTAATCCCAAGTGTAAATCGATTTATATCTGTTTCGTCCGTGTATTTATTGCCACCGTCTGCGTTCTAGCTAGTTCGAAGCCGAAGTGTTGTCCTTGTGTCATTATTTTGATTTTAGTTAAACATCGCACTCACAAGTTTGGTTTCGCAAATAAGAGCTAGGCCACAGCATAAAAATACATGACATCATCAAGGGCATCGGAACTATCACTAAGCCACCACAGTCGCACCCTTGATTCTGATTATCGCACGTTTGGAGCAAGGAGCTTGCTCGCTTGCCTCTAAACCGAAACTAATCAGTATGATGCCGAGCCTCTAAACCGAAACTAATCAGTATAATGCGGAACCGGAACTATCAAGAGTTACTGCGGGGGAGAGTGGATTATTTTTAAAACAACTAGTAACGTCGGCGTTTGTACGTGCACTTTTTTTGAAAATCAAGGCCACTGTAGTATTTTTGTGCAAATATGCAAACTTAATTTTAAGCATTTGCGCCGAAGCGCTTAATTTTAAGCATTTTACCCGAAGCAAATGTACAAACTTAATTTTAAGTATTTTACCCGAAGCGCCTCGTCCTGTTACTCTCCTCTTTGTCCTGTCGTTTTTTGGCGCAAATGATTAATTTGACCGAATTTTACCACTGAGACTACACTAGGGAGACTACACTAACGATTGTAGTCCCCCTTGCGGATATTTGAGAAACTACGTCGTGCTACTTTTTTGAGCGCATCTCGATCATCTTCACAGACGATGACCGCATGCATTGACCAATGCCGACCAATGCGGGGGTAGCGAGGGCATACGTCATAGTGCCAAGATGATCGCCTTGCCGTTGTGCGGACGGTGACGTTTTCTGTCGCCCTTTAAAAAACCTGCGATGCCCCTCGGAGAAGATGCTCGGAAGATCCGTGATCGGCCAACCGTGACCGTCGTTCTACTCTCGGCCGCTGCGACGAATTGACCTCGTAAGCGCTCGCAGCCAATTTGCATTTTTGACCATTTGAAACACCCTTCCCCACCCCGCCGTTTACGCAATATCCGCGTTTGCTCGCAGCGCATCTTCGCATTAGAACACCATTTGCGGGTTGAAGGTCGTCATTTGCTCGTTTTTTCCACCCGGATACGTTCTTGGACGCTGCTACCTTTTGGCATGCTTCCTTGATCGGTTTTGTACCTCGCTTCCTGCCCGTGCATGTCCAAAAACTAAAAACTCTGCTCCGACTCGACACGTCGCGCCGAAGCGCGTTGGTGCAGGTTTTGCAAGGCTTTGCATTGCCCAAGGTAAGATCGTTCTTGAAAACGCCGTGCATTGCTAGCGTATATTTTGCATTTAGGGACATCGAGAGGTACCAGTCTTCTTTGAAGACGTTGCGGTAAGGTAGGAAGTTCTTTGCATGCATATTGCCCATTGCGCCCGTTGCGGATGGATGTCTTGCATTTTGCAATGTTTATGTTGCCTACCGTCACTTGCGCGAAGGTAAACGTGCTACGGTCCAAGTCGCTCAGATTCTTCATGCTCGGGACTGATCAGTCTTTTTTTTCTTTTTACTTTGGAACTGTTGGGAGCATCGGTATGCGGGAGGGACTCCAATTCGGAAAGACAAATAAATGAATAAATAAAAATATTGCTGCAAAGAGAACGGCGGTGTGTAGGTATTTTCACCGTGTGAAGAACAATTATTTCAGCAATTCTAGACGGTTAAACAAAAAATGCAAATGCAAAATGCTGAAAATGCAATGGGAAAATCGTGCATGTAACACGCCACCGTGATTCAATCGAGGCCAAATTAGATTTGGTTTCTTTAATGTCCGGCAGGCACAGCTCGAACCTCGAGAGTAGCAAGAGAAAGTTGTCTAAAATCTTGAAAAATTAAAAAAAGGGCATGTTTATTTATTTATTCATTTTAATTTGAAGCTAGAAAATTGTAAGGGAGTGCAGACGGCTTTAGTATCTTCAAAGTCTTGGTACTGGCCATCCTTTATACTTTTACATCAAATTCATTTAATAAATCTAGAAAAGGAGGTTTAAAATTTTCTCCTGCATTTTCACTGGTCCTGGTGGTTGTATATATTTATTGCTGAAACTTTATTTTACATTAAGAAGCAGCAAAATTTCTTTTGCAAAGTCTGTACCCAATTCTTCGTAGCTTTAGTTTGCCCAAAGGCATTGCACAAAAGCTTTGCACATCGCATAAAAAGGTGCAAAGTTGAAAAGTATTCTAGCAACGACAACGCACCCACTACTGCAAAACTGACGCTCTTAACCTCCATTCTTTTCTCGTTCTTGCATTACTCCTCCCCCTTTTTTTTTTTTTTTTGTGCTTATAATGGCAATGTTTACGATTTGCCACGCTCTGCTTCCCGTCTTTGCTCCCTGTAATTTTAAAAGGAACCACGGCTCGGCTCGTTTGAGTAAAAACTATGCGTTTCGATTGGCGGCTGCAGGTGACACTTGGGCCCAGGAGACAGACAACGGGGCTGTCTGCTGGGGCGACGATGCCAGTGCCATGAACTCTGCACCGCGACCAGAAGGACGCCGAACCACCCGCCGCGTCCGCAATGGAAAGCGGGACAAAGGTATGCCTCGGCAATGTGCATGGAGTGGCGATCCTTGCCTTGTAGCCCCATAATCTCGCCTCAGTTTGTTTGTTTTGGTACTACTTCATACATTTTTTGACACAAAGTGTGTTGATAGTGTTGGGATCCCCGATTGAAGCGTGACAGAACGCCACAGAAACTGTTGCAAAATGCGCAACACATACTTCAGAGGACAATTGGTACAAAAAAGTGGTATATTGTGAAGAAAATACCACATTATTATTAAACACCCCCAACGGAGGATCAAATTCACGACCATGTGAATGCGAGCTGAAAATTCTACCGCTGTGTTGGTCAGCGAGTAGACACAGACCTAGCTGGCTTTGTCTTTATTAAGGTGGTCTCAACTAACCTTTTGAACGTGAGCCCCGATTGCTGGTGTTAGCGTTTGGCGTGAAAACAGTTGATGGGAAGAAACGAGAAATGTAAGACGTGCCCACCATTGCATAGAACACAACTCTGAATAAAATACCGAAAGAAAACAACTGCAATGTCCACCACAAACCTCTAAGACTGTCGCGTAAATGCATCCCGTGTACACCGACTTTATGCGTAAGATTAAGATAAATCAAAAATTTTTTCTTGCATTGCAAGAGATGCAACTGTGGCAAAAAGTGTTTTGGAGTGTCTTGGTGACGTATATCTACGTAATGCTTTGTATAAATAATCTTTAGGTACCTGCAGTTCTTTAAAGGGCATCTCCGCCGTAACTTTGATGGTCACCGATTTCTATAAAATTTTCACCATCTATTTGGATGCCCTTCCTGAGCATGTGTACAAAATATCTCGGAAAAATATTAATTTTTTTAGAAGAAAATGAATTTTGAAATTTACATGTACACACCCAAATCACTTGCTGCAGCCCTACTGGCAACACTGAGCAAGAGCGGCACACGGAGGCTGCCATGGTGGCGCTGACGTTGCAGTGACGTCACATGTTGGTCAGGGTGCTTGCTTTTTAGCTAGTTGGTGCTAGCGACTGTCTGCTTTTTGCTTATGTTATCGGTTTATACAGTTATGTAAGAGGGCGTAATGGCGACTGGAGGAAATTGGTGTTGTGTGTGGAAACGTCGCTTGAAAACACGGTCTACCAAAACCGTCTATTGTCAGACCCCAAGATATAACAAAAAGTGCCTCCAATTAAAAGGCATAACGTCGATCAGTTTTTTTTTTTTTGGCGTGCTAGCAACAGAAGCTGCCTTACCATTCCGCTTTGGAAGCGGCATCTGGGTCCACATGGCGGCGGATCATGAATGCAGCCGTCGCTGGCGGTTTTCTCGGAGGCGATGCCGGCGGATCGTATGAGAACGGGTTATCGTCATCGTCCCCAACATCTAGCAGCATATCCTCATCGTTGCTCGATTCAGACGAGCCTGATGAGTCCATTTTTATCCGCGGCACGAACACAAAACAGTGACCTGCTGCCAGGCTGGCCAGGCTCAAACTGCACACGTGCGAGTGTTTATACCATATGTGACGTCACGTCAAAATGGCGGACCAGTCGAGTGGCAAGTTAGTTTCGGTATCGGTTTCAGCGTATTTTAACGATTATAAATTATGTAAACAGTTTTTTCATGATTTAACCGCTGCTATAGGCTAAATTTTTAGTACCCCTTTCCGAAAATGTTTTGATAAAAACGCTCAAATTGACGGCGGAGCTGCCCTTTAAGCGTGGCTCACTGGTGCATCATGCACAAAGAGACCACAAACTTTTGGGCGGGCAGACTGGTTAGGTTAGGTAGAGCCACAAGCTAAGCTTTGATTATGTCGGCGCTCCGGGTAGGCGCCGCCATTTTTGTGCTTAGTGTAGAACGGTCACAAATGGCTGTCATTACAATTCAAAAGTGCAACTTTCTCGGCTTCAAACATGGCGTCGGGGAGCCTGGGCGACATTGTTTTGCTCTGTCGTAGACAGTTTTAACATTTCTGAAGGACGGAAAAGCATTTCCTGCAATTTTCTGCAAACACTGTCTGAGACGAACATGTGACGGAATCATATGTTTGTTTTTTTAGACTTAGGCTAAATGGCGCAAGCTACCGCACATTATAAATGGTACAGCCATTAGCATCTGTCTATCCATCTGTCCATGGCTGAGACATTGTAGCTCAGAATTTTTATTTATACCCTAGTTAAATGGACACCCTTAACCGGGGTTAAGTATGATAGAGGCCAGACTTGTTGCAGTTAAGGGTGTCCAGGTAACTAGGGTATAGTTAGCAGTAACTGCTCGGCATACTTAAGCGTAACTGCAGTTTAGGATGCCCTCGGGCACCCTTAACCGCAGTTAAGTCTGACCTCAGTCACACTTAATTGTGGTTAGGGGTACCCATGTAACTAGGGCATGAGCGGCCCTAGGTTAAGTTAAGCCACACCAATCTGTTCTAGACTTGATGGTGTGCGGCAAGTCTGGAAGGACGGGTAATTTGCTGTTTCATTTTTGACCGATCGAAGCGTGAATGCACCTGTATGGCAAGGTGCATCTCGACCTAGAGTGTTCCTGTCGTTCCTCCAGGCCCCAAGAACGACCCGTTTCGCTTCGAGGGTGAGGGGGTCTCGTTCAAGGCCAAGCTGATAGGGAGCGAGACGGTGGACAACGCACGGGGGGACCGCATGTGCCAGGATGCTATGCAGAGGCTCAAGGCGGCAGTGCGGGCATCCGGCGAGCACAAACAGAGGGTGGTGCTCGCCGTGTCTCTCCAAGGAATCAAGATCCGCGATGACAAGTCCGGGGTGAGTCGAATCCCCACTGACTTCAGGGACTGCCCGGGTGGGTGGCTGTCCGGTTCTCTGGGTGGCTGTCCGGTTCTCTGGGTGGCTGTCCGGTTCTCTGGGTGGCTGTCCGGTTCTCTGGGTGGCTGTCCGGTTCTCTGGGCGGCTGTCCGGTTCTCTGGGCGGCTGTCCGGTTCTCTGGGCGGCTGTCCGGTTCTCTGGGCGGCTGTCCGGTTCTCTGGGCGGCTGTCCGGTTCTCTGGGCGGCTGTCCGGTTCTCTGGGCGGCTGTCCGGTTCTCTGGGCGGCTGTCCGGTTCTCTGGGCGGCTGTCCGGTTCTCTGGCAGGCTGTCCGGTTCTCTGGCAGGCTGTCCGGTTCTCTGGCCGGCTGTCCGGTTCTCTGGCCGGCTGTCCGGTTCTCTGGCCGGCTGTCCGGTTCTCTGGGCGGCTGTCCGGTTCTCTGGGCGGCTGTCCGGTTCTCTGGGCGGCTGTCCGGTTCTCTGGCCGGCTGTCCGGTTCTCTGGCCGGCTGTCCGGTTCTCTGGGCGGCTGTCCGGTTCTCTGGGCGGCTGTCCGGTTCTCTGGGCGGCTGTCCGGTTCTCTGGGCGGCTGTCTGGTTCTCTGGGCGGCTGTCCGGTTCTCTGGGCGGCTGTCCGGTTCTCTGGGCGGCTCTCCGGTTCTCTGGGCGGCTGTCCGGTTCTCTGGGCGGCTGTCCGGTTCTCTGGGCGGCTGTCCGGTTCTCTGGGCGGCTGTCCGGTTCTCTGGGCGACTGTCCGGTTCTCTGGGCGACTGTCCGATTTGTCCGGTTCTCTGGGCGACTGTCCGATTTGTCCGGTTCTCTGGGCGACTGTCCGATTTGTCCGGTTCTCTGGGCGACTGTCCGATTTGTCCGGTTCTCTGGGCGACTGTCCGATTTGTCCGGTTCTCTGGGCGACTGTCCGATTTGTCCGGTTCTCTGGGCGACTGTCCGATTTGTCCGGTTCTCTGGGCGACTGTCTGGTTCTCTGGGCGACTGTCTGGTTCTCTGGGCGACTGTCTGGTTCTCTGGGCGACTGTCTGGTTCCCTGGGCGGTTGTCTGGGCGACTAGTTTTTTTCCGGTGATTGCCCAGTTCTTTGAGGACTGTCTGAAACCTTCTGGTATGTGGTTCCTGCGAGTTCTGATTCTTGCCCATGTTTGTTGCAGGAGCTGGTGTTTCACCATCCTGTGCACAAGATCTCCTTCATTTCGCAAGACACGTGTGACGCTCGTGCCTTCGGTTACGTGTGCGTTTCGGACGAGGGCTGCCACCAGTTCGTGGCAATCAAAACTGAGAAAACCGTGAGTGCCTTCCCTGCCTTGATTTCCACGAGATTGCTTGCAAAAGTGTTAACGCTGCAGTACGCCTCTCCGATTTGTTTCTGCAACCATGCCTAGGCGTCCCAGCTGGTGATAGCCCTGAGAGACCTGTTCCAAGTGGTGCTTGAAATGAAGCAGCACGAGATGCGATTGGCTCGTGAGGAGCAGCAGCAGCAGCAGCAGACGTGCCGATCTTCTGCTTCGCAGATGCACACCAGCAAGAGTACAGACTTCTCCCTCAGGGGGGAGGCACAGGAGGTTCTCTATGAGGTGAGTGCCTTGACGGCACCGAGGCAAAGACCGCTTGTTGTGTGTTGCTTTGTTGCGTCGGCTGAGGAGAAAGACGAACAACTCGTCGAGATCACCCGTGCCAACTAGGTAGGCTGCTGCTCTTTTGGTGATCCTCTCTTGAGGTCGGTTCATGCTTGTAGGGTGGAGATAAAGTGTGTCAAAACGGGAAAAAAAAGTTTTTTTTTTTTATTGAGGGGTTAGATTGGGGATGAAGTGGTACGAACAAAAGTGTGGCAGGGGCACATCAAACCACAAGAAGGGGAAGAGTGCTATCTTACAAAAGATTCCTTCAGGAACCAAGTAGATAGCTTCTCAGTTCCATGCTACAGCAGTCGCAAGGGATGCATATGAGCAAGGACGTTACCACGGTGAGGAGAAATGGTGGAGGGGGGGGGGGATAGGTTCTGTAAAAAGAAATGATATCAGAATCTGAGAGATGGCTACGAAGACCCCTTCACCACATGTGCTATTTATTGTACGATGACATTGTTGTCTTGATTCTAAACAACTACACACAACATTGAAGCAGAGATAGCTGTCTTGGATACAGATTTAGAATAACATGGAGACACTGCTACTTCCTGGTTACTGATCATGTCAAATCCCATGTGGACTCTCCTGTTTCCAAATGCCTCGTGTACCACGCCGCCAGCATGAGCCGATGTCATATTGTGGACCATCTGTTTGCAGTTTTGTTGTCCGGTTGAGAGTCGGGTTTTATTATGCTTGTTCTTGAGCATCCTTCCGAGTATGTGCACGCTTGCAGATGGTCAGGTTTGAGAGAGCGGTCCTGAGCATGTGTGCTACTGAGGGAATGGACCTGCATGCACTTGAGATGCATTTCCTGTATAGGACAAGGCATAACCGCAACTGCACGTTGGTGGATCGGCTAAGTGGCTCTTGGTGTCCAATGCTGCACACTCTTGATATGCTTAGTAAATGCAGGGTGATTCGGTAATGTCCAAAGGACATCCTAAAAAAATAAAGGTTTCCTCTTGGAAACGTGCCTTGGATACCGGGTCCATGCTCTGTCTCACTTGAGGTGCGAGCGTTGCATAAGCTTGGCTTCCAGCACCCCTGCCAAGCGAGCAGGCGTCATTCAGGGCGACACTCACACGCGCATAGCGTCGACTCTGCTCTCACGTAAAGCGAAGCAAACCATGGTCTCATGTTTCGGAGTGGCCACGGCAACTTTGGCCGAACTGCCGAGGCAGACGACTCGATGCAAGTTGTGCTGATCCACCAGCGTCGCTGTTGCGAACCAAGGGGTCGCCGACCTTTTTTCGGCCGCCACGGAGGGGGAGTATCCCTGCGTCGCCTGCATACGCATGCATGCCGTCCCGTAGGCAGTGAGCGGAGCGCGCGAGGGGCTGTCTCCGCCCCCGGAAGCCCAGCCTCAGAGCCCCGAGGGGTCTGGAACCCCCACCGTGGACGACCTCCTGGATCTGCAGTCCGAGCTGGATTCTCTTCAACAGGTAGGACTTTCGGGCACGCTCCCTCAGAGTCCGAGCACCTGTCGTCGAGGTAGCACTGCACCCGGATGCATGCGTCATCTTTTCATTCGAGACCTTTGGGACCCTTTCCGGACGCTGCATTGTGCCGGACTTGTTTCCTTCCTTCGCTGCTGTAAAAGAACCTATACCATAATACGCAAAGAGATGGCCCACCCCTGAAAAATGAGCCCCCCTATCTTTGGCACAATCTTTTCCTTAAACGCCGAAACTTCTATTCTCGGTTTGGGCTGACGCCCGAGCGCGGCGGGTGCTACGAGCCATCCCAGATCTGGGAACGTGGCGCGTGACGCACTCTTCGTGCGTCACTGCACCACTTCTTTAAGGTCACGTGACGCTGGCGGCCTCGGATTGGCTACGACGGCTCGTAGGATCCGCTGCGGTTGGTCGTAAGGAGAACCGGAGCATGGTAGTGGCAGCAGTGCCAGGCCCCAGTGGCGACCTCTGCCGAAATGGGGTTAGTTATCAGCGACTGGAGGTAAGCAAACGTTGCCGACCAGGGGAGAACAGACAGCTTTGCTTCACTGCCCGCCTAAGTCGTAACAAGTTTATGCAAATCACAAAATATGAAAATAGCATTTGTGAGATTTTTCTCGATTGCACACCAAAAGCTGGCCTGCTCTTTATTTTCACCCAATTTTCTCGATTCTAGGTGGGCTATTTCTTTGGATATTACGTAGACGGGGACATGTTAAGAATTCAGTAGATGCTCCGGTGCGAGGTTTCTGCTTTTGATGGAACTTTATCGCACGTGCAGACAAAGCTTGTACCGAATTCTTAGCATCTTGCAAACTTTGCAGAATGCCTGTACCTTGTTCAGTGCATTCTGCAAAGCTTTAAGAATGTGCCATCATATCTGTGTAGTGTAGTTGTAAAAAAGCACAGAGCATATGGTTAGCACAAATGGGCAATTGTCAGTTTTTCATGCTTTCCTCTTCTACTTAAAGTGCTGTATTCATGATTGCCCCTGTGCTGGAAAGGAGTCAGTTGGGGAGTAAGCTCTATTGCTGAAATTTGATGCTCGTCATTGCCCTGGCTGAGTAAATTGTGCCATTTGCGGAGAGTATTTGCTTCGAGGTTTTGAATAGGAATCTGATTCCTTTCTTGTTCATTTTGCATTCAATTTAAGAATTTTCTGTAAGGCTCTCTTCTGATATTCTCAACTGTTAAAGCTTTATTAGAGGAGAGGTCCTTTTAGACTGCCAAATATGGGTTCATTATATCTTTCAACAGTCCTTATATGCACATTTGGTATTTGATTGTGCGTTCAAGGTCACCTTTCACTTGCGAAAAGTTTTGTTAGCCCACCTTTTGTAAAAAAAAACTGCTTTTTGTGGGTACTGATAAAATATAGTAATTCAGGTTTATTTTTCTTTTGCAAAATAATGTGTTGAAGCAGACTTAGCCAGGCAATTCGGCAGGCACCAGAAGGGAATACCCGATATATTAGATTCATTGTAATGCTTGTACTATGGTTTGTAACAAAATGAAAACGTTAGGGTGTTCCTCTCAAACACGCACGTGCGCGTGTTCGAGAGGACGTGCGCGTTCCGCACACTCAGGAACTTGCGACACGCCAAAGCCTTGTTGGAGGTAGGAAGGCGGGGCAACTGAAGCTCCTCCCTGTCGGCGACCCTAGAGAGCTTCCTCGTTACAGGGGATCCAACAAATGGAGACAACGATAGCTGCGGCGGCCACGCTGGCCAGCCCGGTCTGCCCAGACCCGTTCGACACATCCTTTGTGACAGATCCCGGTCAGGTGGGTGCGACTTCGTCAAACTCGGCTCGCCTATCTTTCACCCACATGGGAGGTACTTAACCGGGTGTACAGTCGTCTGCATAGTTGCCGTGCACGTGGCTGCTTCAAGGTCGCGTGGGAGATGGTGCAGTCCCTTCGGGTTCGGTGCACCGAGCAAGCTGTACTGCACCGTGATTTGGCAGTGTTCGACGGTTCAGGACGAGGGCCTTATGCACTCGTAAAGCCACATTTGTGGACGACTGTGCCCTAAGTCGTCGGGGGTGTTGTTGCAGTCGAGTCGTCCGGTTGCCAGGAATCTGCACCGATTGGCGCTTCTTAGTTGGTGGAGTTCCTGTGGGTTCGTGCAGCTTCCTTGAAAAGGTGCTAGCAGAGGCGCTTCGTTGTAGCGAACAGAATGCCTCCAAAACCTTTTTATTTGTTTGCAAAGCGCGAAGTTGGGGTAGGACAGTTTAACGCGATTGCAGAAGCCTGACTCCAGACAACAAGGACGACACTATCCGTAAAGGTGCTCGCGTTTTTACAGGCTGCCGTGATTGTGTGGGGGTTTAGAGTAATTTTCTTATTTATAAAAGAATACTTATTATATTATACACTGATATAATACATCTTGCACCTATTCCAAATATGCAATCGGATATTGAATATCATTACTTGAACCCAAGTTATGGAGATTGGCCAAATTCGAGGGGGGGGGGGGGGGGGGGGATTGGGTAATTTGTTACGGGTCATTGGAAAGAAATATTCTAAATGACCAGAATTATTTTTAATGCAACTAACTGCATTCACAAGGATGTAATTTGTGCCGTGATGATATTTGATTTCACCTGAGAGTGTTATGTTACTAAAAAAAAAAACAAGTGTAATTATAATGTAAAAAATGTGCTTTCTCGTTGTTTAAGAAAGTAGTTAATTGGATAGAACTCTTAAGTTGGAAGACTAAAAATAGCATCATCACACAGCTCCATTCTTCTTGAGTAAAATGGCATCAAACATGTTAATATATGTGTATTCCTACTGAATGTTCATAGAAAATTTACCATATGTTTTTTTACATTTAAAAATTAAATAGAGCAATAATGTTTTGCACGAAGCTGGGTGGGTATGTCTAAACATCAGAAAAGCCAATTTCCCAAGAATGACTTTTTCCCAACTTTTTGCCATTTAAAGACCAGTCTCCCCCCTTAAAGCATTTGTGTTTACATTCCGGTACATGCTGAACCTATAGTTCTTCCACCCACCGGGAGGTTGTCTTTCCCATTGCGAGTCGTTGCCACAAGTTTTCCCCCAGGGGCCATTGCATCCAGGTGCACAAACCTACACAGCCAGCATAACTCCTACACTTGTCAATGGGCAGGCCATTTCATAAACTAGACAAAGTACGGGGGCCGCAGATCAAGTTCCTGTGGTTGTGGGGCTGCCTGCGGGGGTCCTGACGAGTGCGCCAGAGGTTTATGCACAGACATAGGCGCATCATCGGGTGAACCCAAGGATATTTCGCTGTGCATGTGTTTGCGAGACCTACGTGTGTTGTGCCCGCCAAGTTCTCCTTTCATCTATTGGTTTTAACGTACCTATAATGCTCACACTTTGAGGGACGGTTTTCCCCATGAGGCACATCCTGCCGATTCTCGCTGAAATCATCGGAGTCTGTTTACTTTCTCCGGCCATAAACAAACCAGAGCTCGTGTCTTCATGTTCGGGCTCTGGCCATGGCACCTGTCCTCGGGAGCTGACCTTTTTGCCTCCGGCAAGGGTATTTTTGCCCGTCCGATTGGTTGAGAGTGTACTGGGTTCTACCCAATGGGATTCTATCAAGATCTTGATTGGATGGGACAGGTTTCGGTGCACTGTCATAAACTCGACCAGACGGAAAATCGTTGAGTTTGTACGGGCCTGAGCGGCCCAGTGGTCCTCTCCCACGGTTTGCCGCATTCCTTCTGTCGCGAGAGCCCCTGCTCTTAGGCTTAGCCGCCGTCCTCTTCGTTTGCGAAAGGACGCTGGACGTGGAAGCGTTTGTTTTTGTAACTGCTTAACTATGTAAGCTGTGCGCGGCAGTTAGTTGGTGTCTCATTTCCTTTTGTGTAACTTGTTTTTTTGTTGAAGTAAAGTTTATTTTTGTTTGTTGTATTCATTACAACTTCTTCTCCAAGTCCGTTAACTCTCCGCCGTTGGCCGCGACAAGAAGTCTTAAACTACGACCAGCGTCCGGACCACATCTTCCTCGATATCCCCTCCCGATTCCCGACAATAGATAAAGGTGCTGCATCGAGGTCCAGGACCAAAACAACCTAATATCTCTACTCTACGTGACTGAGATTCTAGAAAACGGAACAACTAAAATACAAAGCCTGCAAATGATGAAAAATTCTGGCATTACTTGGAAGAATTGTAAATTGTGTTGAAGGAAATAAGCGCGATTAAGTTGCAGTAGGTAATTGAGATTGCTTGCAGATTGTTGCTTTAGTTGAGTGACAAAACAGTTTTTGTTGCGACGTCTTGAACGCTCGAGATACGGAAACAAAAAGTGGACAACGCGAACACAACATGCTCTCTTTCTGTCTCGCACGCGCACAGGCGCACGTATGTGCATGTGCACATGCGCACACTCACCAAAAAACTGTGTCGTTCACTTCTTGTTCCGAAGTCTCGGGGGTTGAAGGCTGGCCAGCTCGCCTACTTGTTCCCCATGATTTCCATCAATTTCCTTTAACTGGCCCCTCCCCGAAATTCTTCGTCTGCGCGCAGGCCTCCCGTGCGTTCTTCTCGCAGCCCGCGACCCCCGTGGGACCGGCCCCTCCGTTGCTGCCGCCCCCTCCTCCGGCCAGACCCGCGTCGAGTTGCGCCAGCGTGGCGCGCGTCGCTCCGCCCCCCTTCGCGGAGCAGCGCGCCCCGGAGCGCCGCCCCCCGCGGAGCCTCGCCTTCGCCCCGCCCGTCCCGCCACCCCACCGTCCCACCTCCACAGTGTCCCTGCCCCCGACCCCGCTGCCGGACCTCTTCGCGGACCTGGACCCGCTCGGAGGGGGACGCCCGCAGCAGAGCCGTGCCGACTTCTTCCGCGACGTCAAGAGTCCGCCCCGGAGGGTCCTCCGTGACCTGTACCGCGACGGGAGCTCCGGCTCGGCGGACGTGGCCTCCCTCGCGTCGTGCGGCGGCTGGGAGACGTTCGAAGAGGAGACGGCCCCGCCGCCGTCGTTCCCGCCCCCGCCGCTGCCCGACTCTTCGTCGAGCGGTGCCTTGGCGAGCCCCCCCGTGGCGATTCCGCCGCCGACGGCGGACGAAGGCTTCTGCAGCGGCAGCAACGCGTCGTCGGTTTCGCCCTCGCTGCCGCTGGGTGCGACCCCGCTGTTGCTGCCGGGAGGCGGCAGCGGGGACATCTTCAGCCGCAGCAAGGACCCGTTCGCGGACGAGTTCTTTGCGGCGCCTGCCGCGGCAGGGTTCCAGGTGAGTACCGTGGTGGATCATGAAAGGTTTTGTCGGTGTTGAGCGTCGCGGAAAAAAATAGGGTCGATAGCTGATTGATAGCTGGATCGCGAGGATACCGCGGTTAGAACGAACCTCCCCTGTATACCTTGTGTAAATATCCCACAGTTGCATTAAATAGGAGTGGTTCATTAGTTGCCTGGCCGAGAAAGATAAGATTAGTTACGCAAATTGTTATGGGCCTTTTGCATCTGGCCTGTGTGTGTGCGTGCCCGCTTGTTGGTTTGAGGGATCCACGCTCCATTGTTTGTTAGAGACAACTGTGTCGCGCAGTATGTCTACGAGTTCTTTATGGGTGTCTCCGAGAGCGCCCCGTCGACATCAGATTTGCGCCGGTGAGGCTATTTCCTTTGCACGTCAAGAGGCTGAGAAGACTGTTACCTGGTGCTAATTCAAATTACAGTTCAATCCCGCTAGAGCGATAGCCGCTTCAAGGAAATTTCCGCAACTACTCCAAGTATTTTCAATTCCCCATTCGTTGTCCGTAGTAAAGTGTATAAAAGGTCCCCCTACAACGAACAACTTTTAGAATGCTGCCGCTTTGCTTCTACAAAGTATTCTTAAAGATAGACACAACTTGGGATTTGGTTTATAAATCCCATTTGTGCAAAACCCCAATCATGTCATTGTTTTTTTGCCGATTTCACTGCAAAGTTTCTGCAGGAAATAAACATTTTAGCGTGTTCCAACAACTTTGTTGTAGCAGGATTTGACGGTATCTTGTTTAATATCTCAACAAAATTTTATTGAGCTTTGCGTTTTAATTTACATTTACTTTACTTTTTCAATTTCCATTTTGTGCTTCGATAAGATCACGGCCATTCATTTCATGTGATGGGGGGTTGTCAAGTAAGAAAAATGAGCCTCGTACATGCCCATTTTTTTTTTGGCAAGGGGATCGGTACTTGTAATCAAAAGCACACCTATTTTATGCTTCTCAGGTAAGTGTTTACCCCAAGCATTAACCAAAGTAAGAAAAAGAAAGTTTCACTATCCTTGTTATGGTACGACACTGAAATACATTCTGGTTGTTGTACGCAATTTGTTTTCTGACTTTGCCATTCTTACGTGCTATGCGATGGCCAATGAAGGACGTTTTTTTCCTCTTTTTTTTTTTTTGTTTGCAGGAGTCTCCGGCGCTGGGTGGCTTTGGCTCTGCACCGGCCCCTCTGCTGGCCAACGGGGCCATGACGCCCGGTGGCTCCCCCTGGCTCCTCCCACCACAGGAGGCGTCGTTTAGCCGTTGAACAGCCTTCCTCCCTCCCTCCCGAGTTCTGTGCCGGTGACGGAACCGGTTTGACATAGTGAGAACAATGAGTATAATAATAATAATAAAAGGTACACAGAGTAGCTATCCCGGTGTTCGTCGCCTCTTGTTATGCCCAGTTTGAAGAGTTGCACCTTCTGCTCTCGTGGAAATCCAGTGTTTGGCGAGCTGCAGAGACTAGTCGCTTAGTGGGACAAAGTGTAGGCTCGGTTGCTTATATGCTGTTGCCCAACTTTCTTTGGCAGGCTCGTAAATTTCGATGCGACTGGGCACCCCACCTAGGTTTTTCTCACGAGTTGTCTCACCTTTTGGATTACAGTCCGCGAGCTATAGGTCTCTAAAAGTTTACATTCTATTTCAGTGTATCGTTCAAATTTGCTCTGCATTGGAGTGAATGGTCATAGGCCCAGAATTGTAAACGAGGCAACGTTCATTTCACTACATTATTTTTTGTGCACTCAACGATTTGGAAGTACCTTGCTTTTGAGCGATGCGTGATGGCTCATGCTTGTGCCTACCTTAGTGCAGTGTGATGTCCTGCTGCTAGACTGGTAAACTACACTCGTCGCATCAAGGAAGTTTTGTGCAGTTTAGTGTGTGCATTATGCGAAGTAGGTTTTATGAGGTTTGGCTGGCAAAGGAAGAAATTGTTTTGGCATTTGAAATGTTTGGCTCGATAAAATAATGTACAGCCCGTCTAAGATGCACCTGCACATCTTGATTTAACACATGGAGGATTAAATTAGTAATGCTCTGCAAGGGGCTGGACTCTTTACCACGGTACTACAAGTATGATGTACCATCTAAATCTAACGTTTCCAGTGGAACGCAAGAGAATAGCACCATACGCTCACTTCCTCCGCCCTCCGCTGGGGCGTGCCAGATGCCCGTCATTGGTTTGACACGTAAAACGCCCAAATTTGACTTTCTTTTGACCAGACGCTCAAACTGTGGTTAGGCAGTCTGACCAATAAAATTAGGTCTGGCACTAGTTACTACTGGCACCTCCCGTTTCCAGTGTTTTATGTGGAATAGCACTTGCGCGATTTGCCCAGATGGACCCGAAGAATTGCAGCGGAAGTCTAGTCACTCGTGGAATCTTGGGATTGGCTATCGTGCAAATTGCGGCACTACGAGCTGACTGCTTGTAGTGCCACACGCCTTTCCTGCATACTTTATGCATTGATGTGCTTGTCGGGCCAGTGGTTAGTGCTGATGCAATGTCTTAGGAAGGTGCATGGCCCTTAATTAGTTTATTTATAGATGTTTTATATATATAGTTTTTAATAGTTTATCACATTTTGGTTGCCTTGTCTGGGAGTTTTACCACTCCGGCCAGCATTCAGTTAGATTATCTCACAATATGGGGCCTGGAACGCATGTTCAAGTGTCCTGTACCACCCATGCATCGAAAGGGTTTCCGAAGAGGCAACAAATGTTGGAAAATTTTGTAGCGTTAGCTACACTGGCCGAGGTTGAGCAGTTTTGCGTGGCCCTCATAATGAGCCGTGCCCATTATACGGAGCGCGCGGCAGCGGCGGAGCTCCGCATAATGAGCACGGCGCCGTGCGCTCCGCATAATGGGAGCCATGCGAAGCTGCCGCCGCGCGCTCCACTGTCGCTGCGCCCGTCTCGCCGATCTGCGCATTTGAGAGGAGTGACGTCGTAGCCGCGGCAGACGCACTGGCACCGCCGCGTGCCCAGCTGTGCGCCTCTGTTGCGGAGTAGCCAAGTCTGCCGCTGCAGCGGAGCCGCTTGATAGCGCCTCTCATTTTGTGCGCATAAGCTCACGCTATGTACATCCTGGCATAGCCAAGCTAAGCCACTGCAGTCTTTCCGCTTAAAGTTGTATGTCGATCGTGACCGAAGGGAAGGGAATCGTTTCTCCGTACGGGGGGGTTGGGGTGGGGGGGACCATGGGCGTCGAAATAAGTCCACGAAACGACGACTCACATCTTTCAAACGCCCCGGCTGTTCTGTACAAAGGGTGTGGGGCCTCTCTTTATTGGCTAGGGGGTCTGGGTGGAGGTGGCGGGGCCTTGTCCCTCAGCTGGGCGCACGCCAGCCCGAGGATGTCCTGCTTCTCCTTGGGAAAGCGCAGCTCGCGCCCCGCCAGCCGCGCCGCCTCCAGCTCCGCCCGCGCCGCCGCCATCTCCTGGGCGATGCGCCCCGGCGCGTGGTGCTCCCTGGCCGCCCAGTCCAGCGCCATCTGGGAGCGCATGTCGTCGTCGAGCGGCCGCTGGGAGTAGTGCGCCAGCACCTCCTGGCGGGAGCACTGCCGCTCTCGCATGGCCTTGAGCGACCCGTTCCAGTGGAGCAACTGGAAGACTGTCATGAGCTCTTGGAACTCGAGCATGGTGCGGCCGCGGTTGGCCTCCAGCATGAAGCGGAAGGCATCCACCCCGCCAGACTGACTCGCCAGGTTCTGCGGGGAAGGCAGACGACGAAGATCAGAGCCGCGCACAAAACAAAGTGTTCTCAACTACTCGTTCCAACTGTACTTTGTTTCACTGTACGTCCGGACACAGCCGATAAGACCAACCGAGCGGCGTCAAAGGCGCATCAACGCACGGTGTTGTCGTGTTTTTGTTTGTGTTCTTTCGTCGCTGAACTAATCGCGTACAGAGATGGCCCAGTGACTTGCCCCTTTGATGCTGTTCAATAGGTCCCATAACCTCGTAGCACTGACTGCGTCGGGACCTGAGGTGAACCGGAGTATGGAGCCATTGGATAGGCCACACTCGGTCACCACCCCGTTCCTCCACTTTCTTTGCGGGTGCCTCTATTTCGCGACTCCGGAACTTTAGATACCTTGGCAGCTCGAGCGATAGCATTTTGTTCCATCGCAGATCATTGCAATGTTTCTGGAGGAGGTGAAGCAGTTTCCTACGAATTTGGATGGAGTTGATAGCTGGCAACAATGATTCTAAGCACACGGGTGGCTGAAGTGTTGTTACCTTGAAGCATAGCTTAGCGGCTCTAAACATTGTTTTACCTTGCATCTGGCTGCAGCAGACTCCAAGAGCCATCCCAGCCAATACAGCTCTGACAGCAACACGACTTTTTAGCGCGCATCGCGGTGCTTCCTTTTTGAGGGTCAAGGCGTACCTCTTGCGGCCTGGGATGGACTCCAATGGCCCTGCAGTTGGTCGCAAGGTTAATCTAGTTTGCGCAGGTGGTTATTTTATCTGCAGCCTGATATTTAAGGAATGGTGGCTAATTTTTGGTTCGCAATTGCATTGGAGAACCCCGGTTTGTTTTTCAACTGCAGGCTTGGAGGCAAGTGGGTGGACCTGCTGCAGTGGCATTGCAATGATCTCTAATGCTCATTCTCTTTGATACAATAATAGAGTTAAAATATAATACTAGAGCTAAAAGGGGAGTGATGGAGAACGGTGAGCTTGGCAAGGAGCAAGACAAGATAGCTTGGTATGTTGGTCGTTTGACCAAAAGTATGGCTATGAGCAAAGTGCATTTTTCGAGGTTAAACTACAGGGGGCAGAAGGAAAAGGTTCCTTCTGTTGGCACCAAGTGTTCCCTACAAAAAGCGCAATTGATGTCGCCAGCAAAAACTCGCCAGTAATATCTGTCAAGTCAAAAGTCAAATTTGGGGTTTTACGTTCCAAACCTACGACGGGCATCTGGCACGCCCCAGCAGAGCACCGAGGATAAATTTCAACCACCACCTGGGGATCTTTTGACGTGCAACCGAATGCTCTGTTACACGGCGCCCTCTCCACAATAAGCCTCAGTCATTACGGGCATCTCGTAAGATGTTTTAAGACGTGTGGTCATAAGCAGTCCCAAAAGTGTGAACCAGCCATTACACACAACAGATATGTGACCACCTGACTCAAAAGGGATATTCGCAACATATTGGACCATTCCGATTTCTTTTTCCTCCATAATTTTTTTATGTGATGTTTTCAACACATTTTCTAGTTATAATACTCCACTGTTCGATACTATGTCAACAAAGGAGCGGTTTTCCTCGGGAGACTTCTGACAAGGGACGTTGTCGACACTGTTTCACCCAATGTACCTTGGAAAGGTACTCACCCCAAAGGAAGCCCTCGCTTCCCTGACAGCCTGGGCCACAAACTCGTCCGATATCCTTCGGCTGGGATGCTCGTTGAAGACTGAATTGACGAGGGCAATCTTGGCGGCGCTGCGGCGGGCTTCCGCCTTTGTGGGGCAGTTCTGTAAGGGCGCACTCGGCATCATTACAGTGGTCGGCAACCGATCGATGGGCCGCATTTTTTTCCCCCCACTCCTAGCAGATATTCCTGAAGTTTGAGGGCTGCCACTTTGCAAAGAACAATAAAATAACCTGGGCTCTGTCGATGATGCGCGCGGGTGTGATATTGGGTAGCGATACGAAAATAGATCGTACGCATAAGGCATCAAATGGACTAAGGCATAAGAGCACGATGAACCTGTAGTCGTTGCCCAATGATTGCTGCGGCACAGGTAACTCTGTGCTCGCAGCCATACATTCAATACTGGCAGTAGGTTTCGCCTTCACCCAATATCCTAGACCAGCTTTTGGTGAACTGCCCGGTAGCTGCGTTAACTTTCAGCAAATTTGTCGAGGTAAAGCTGCAGTGGTGTGATGAGAGTTGCCCCATCTCATCTTTTGGGAAGGGCAATGTGACCAGCACAACGTGACTGTCAATTTGGAATTCTTAAATTGTGCCAGGCAGTTCTACTGATTCATAAAAGCATGCCAGTTGCATCAGTTGTTTAACTGGAGGTCAACGCCAAGCTTAAAAGTCTCTCCAGCAGTCGCAAGACAAGTTGAAAGCTCTCCTCGGAAGCAACTCCGAGTTCCAACAGCGTTCTGCCCACTTTAAGAATGAAACTACTTCAAGTCCTTTAACGGGCATACCACAGCCGCTGTCAATGTCCTTTGTCTAATATGCTAAAAAAAAAAATCCCAGAAAAAAAGAAAAGAAAAGGAAAACTTTGAGCAATATTTATACCGAGAGACATGTTTGTGCAACCAAAGTTAAAGGTCGATGACCAGAATCGGGGAGATTCTGCAAGGCAGAAGATGCTCCTCACCATGGGGGAGGAGGAAACAGGCAACGGTGGACAGGGTAGGAGGGTGGGGAGAAGGGAAAAGTGGAAAGTGTGAACTAGTCGCCGGTCTTTAACCTCTACTTCAAGGTTATGTAAAAAAAGTTTCCACAGGGGAATTTTTTTTCTTTTTTGTGATATACATGATTTGGGCATTTTAAACAATGTTCTCCGAGTTCAGTGTTAGTGCTACCGCTTGTCCCCTTCGTTCAGACAAACTTATTTTTAGTTGCAATCTGTCTTATAAAGACAACGAAACCAACAAAAAAAAGGAAAGGGGGGGGGGAGAGAGGCTTTCATCTTTCGAAAGTTTTGTCGGAAGTTTATGTGCCCCGTACGCAGGTTTGGGCTGCTGCACTTTGGATCGGCCAATAAAGACAAGGCCTTACTTCACGTCATCGCTAGTGGATTGGCACCAACTAGAGCACTATATAGCTCCTTCGGAGCAGAGTAGCACAATCTAGAACGCCATCTCTCGGCGACTAGCGACAAACGCCAGGAGGTTTTAACTTCAGTCAGAAATGCATGGGGAACATGAGAAAATTGTTGTTTCTTGAATATTTTTGGGGTGTTGGGAATGATAATAGTTTTTGACATAATAAAGGGATGTACGATAATTTTCGCTAAGTTGTGTGTCATGTAAGAACATAATTTTTTTTTTTTTAAATTGCCCGAGTAGCATTATGCAGCAGATGACGCGGCAACTTCACGCCGTTCACGTGACCCGCTCCGGCCTACCCATAAAGTCCATCTCCGCTGCGTAAAACAATCGTCTGCTTCAAACGCCATTGCCTTTGAAATAGCCGTCTCAAAATTTTCACACGTATCCAATATCAAGAAAACTTTGATAAAGTGTTGGTGCTTTACCAACTTCACGACAGAATAGTTTCGAAAATTGTGAGCTCGGCGTTCATTTTTTAATCAGCCGTGTTGCGTGGATCTTCATGTGTTCACCCATAGGGCGGGCGCTTCCTGGAACCCTCAGTACCACATGACCAGGGTGTAAGATAGACAGGTGGGGAAACGAGAGCCAGATCAGCGACCGGATTGTGTCCCCTTCAGTTTTCTCTTTTTCTGTGGCGCCATCTATGTGGAGCACCGCGGACTCTCACTCCGGGTGCACGACCCGTGGCGATTGGCTAAACTGACGGAGATAGTTTCTCGTGGATTTTCAATGGAAGATTGTCGTGCTCTCAGTTTATTTTGCGCACTCTCCCACAGAGTTCCACGCAAATTCGATTCCGACTTTTTTTCCTCTCGCCGCAGCGCCATCTGTCGCTAATCGGGGGTACCCGCAAGCAGACGAGTACACAATTCGGTCACGGCGCTGTGGTAGGCTTCTATGGGCCGTTTTCCCACCTGTCTATCTTACACCCTGCACATGACACACGCCGAGATGCTCTCTCGGCAAAACACGCGGATGAAAGGATGGCAGATCTGCTCCGTAGGAGCTATACAGTGCTCTAGCGCCCACCTGAAAGCTTCCGAAGCAGCTTCCGCCTGGGAGGGTGACGAAGCAGACGTAGGGAGGACTGCAGGCAGGTACGGACTCGTACACCACCATGGCCGCCGGTAACTCCGGTCGGCTGCCGCTCTTTTTCATTTGCCAGAACTCCTGGAGGGCTTCCACCACGTTCACTGCAAGAGCACAAAATCCTGTCTTGAATGCACCGTATCAAAACTGCGCGCCAGTTTTGCTCCAGAATTTATTGGACACGACGGTTGCGTCATCGTTCGGCATGACCTCGGCTCAGTTCGCCTAGAAAACAAGCGCTGCGTCAGTGTACGGCGAGAACTTGGATCCAGTCGCACACTTCCTAAGGGTGGATGAATAGTAGGGGTGTCGCAAACATTTGTCGAACCTCGATTTTGAAATCGAACCTCAAGGTTCTACTGGTTCGCTGAGAAGTTCGACTTATGGACAATGTTGCCCGGCTTCTACATGAATATTTCAAATTTTGGGAATAGCGACATCTGTGCAAATCTGCGAGGCACAAAAGAGGATCCTGATCAAAGGGGAGCTCCCTCCTCCCCTTTTCTGTGGTGGTCATCGGAGCGCTCTTTGAATGATATTACGTGCATCGGGCGGCAGCTTGCGCCACCTGGCCTAGAAACCTTTACACCTCTCTCAATTTTGCTCTAAATTTCGTTTCTTGATAAAACCCAAAGAAAATGCTGTCCTTAATGTTTTGTTTTAATGGGGTTCGACGTTTGTCTTTCATTGAAGCAGTGTCTGATCCTTTAGTATTTATTTATTTACTTCTTTCAACACCCTCAGGGTTTATAGGCAGGAGAGGGGGAGGGAATACAAAATCACACAGAAGAAAATTAACAGAATAGGAATACAATGTATGTTTGATAAGTTTTTTTTTTTTCTGCCGAATTACAATTTTTTAGCACAGCCCAGAAATGTTTTCCATCATTGTGAATATGTAAATTATATAAAATACGAATTCGGGCTCTTTGTAGTTTTAAAGTGGAGGTGAAGTCGTGAGCTCTTTATTTATCATCGCCAATTTTAAAATGCGATTATTTCTAATTATTTCTTGGATCAAATAAAATACATTGCACACATTGAACCAAACAAATGTCGGACAAACTCGTTCCTGTTTTATTTCTACAAGTGTGTGTGTGTGTCTTTTCTTTTTTTTTTTAATTGAATACACGCTAGGATTGCGAACAAGACAATGCATAACGCACTTTGAATGTGACTTGGAGACTTTTAACGACACTGGTCGCGTAAAAAATGCTAAGATGCCGTGAACGACACAAGAACAACACTACGCCTGGTTACAAAAAACGTGAACTGATAAAAAAAAAAAAAAAACACACACAGCATTTTGTGCACTCTTTTTGAAAACTTGTAGCTGGGAAATACGCCTATTAAAAGTAGCAGACGACGCACCATCTTTCAACGGTTCCGAGCGTTCGGACCATCCAAGAAACCTAGCAGACGGTACGCACCCCCTCCCCGGCAATTTTCTGCTCGAGCGCCGAGAAAGCCGTGAAAAGAACGCCGAGGCTCGGAGCGCGACCTGGCCGGCCAACAACGAACCAACGAGGCGCTTCTGCCGCACGCGCGCGTCGGGACAGCGGGGCACATTCCAAGGCGGGAGGAGCTCGGACGCCACGAGAGCGCGTGTTTCAGTGGCGCGCCGGGGGCAAAGGCCGCGCACGCTACGTGCTCCTCGGCCAGCGTCGTCGGAGGCTGCTCCAGATGCAGCGGAGCGGCGCGAGCTGGCCGCCGAGACGAATGACCCCTTTATGGCTGCTGGCCGGCAGCTCCGCCTAATTGCCCCGGCCGCCTCCCCGGCGTACGCGATGCCGTCCGACAGGGCACCGGAGAGGTCGGTCCGGCGAGGAAAACATGCGCCCACCGCCACCGCATACGTCCCCGCGCGCCGCTGCTCCGCGGCGTCCGAGTAGCAGACGACGGGCGTCGACGGGCAACGCGCGCAGAGAACGCATCGGTAGGCAGCGCGCATGCGCAGATAGTAGTAGTAACTGCGTGTGCATAGTATCCACCGGCACGACCCCATGTGATACAAACTATGGCGCAATCGGTACGACTACATGCGACTGCTATTACTTAGCAGACGACGTGTCGGTACTACTGGTACTACTGGTACTACTCGGTAGGCAGTGCGCACGCGTAGTTAGTAGTAGCGGTAGTGGTAACTTCGGTACGAACTGCGCATGCATATCCACTAGCACGGTCCCGTGCAATGGGATATCCGTGCCCGCCGGACCAATCAGACGCCTCCCCTTCATCACCTGACCACGTGACAAAAGAGACGCGTACCACTCGTCCAACGAGGACGTATCTTCCCCGCAGTCTCATTACAGACTCTGTGAACGAGATGACTTCCGGTTGACCAGCTTCTTGTCATTAGCTGCGTTCGATTTACTTACACCTCTTGCGCCAGTGCAGAAAAGTATAGGGCAATCTACTTCCGGTACTGTGTATTGTTTACGTTTTAATGAGCAAGAATGAGAGGCGCGTCTTATAAATGGACGCTGACAGGGTATTTTTGCCCGCCAAGGTTTTGGTTTGTACATGACATACGAGAGAACAACTACCCAGAACACAATTTGCGGCTCGAAATTCGCCCGAAAACCGCCGACTGAGAACTGGCTGGTTTGAGTTGCGCGCTTTCTCTCTTCTCCGCGGTCACGTGCCGTTTTCTATGGCAAACCACCAGAGATAATCAAAGTCGTGACTCGTGGGTCATCAAAGGCACACACTCAGTACTAAAAATGTTCAAAAAATAGGATGCCCATTTTTTGTGGCTTCTACAAAGCTGCAAATACGTTGAGTGAAAGGAAGAAAAAAAAAAGCTGCAGAGCCACGTGACTTCCGGTAACTTTCTTCCCTCAGAGTCCAGTTTCGGTTTTGTTGCGTTTTTCTTTTTCTTTTTTTTACTTTATTAAAAATATACCTGATGCTGTAGCAAAATATTGATTGGCCAGTCTTCTGACACCCATAATAGATCGCCTGATAAAAATAAAGCAAACTTTTTGGGCGGTGTCAGAGTCCCTTTAGGATTTTTTTTTTTTTTTTTTTTTTTTTGGGGGGGGGGGGGGGGGAAGGGAAATCAGGAAAGCTGTGTCTTTATTTTGTACGTGGCGTTTTGCTAGAGTTTGTTCAAGACTGTCACATAAACCACATGTTCACAAGCTCGTAGGCACGCGAAAGTTAACGTTAAGAAATAAATCTGATGGTAACGCAATTTATGCTCTGCAAATAATTCTGCTCTAAGTTAAAAAAAAACACACCTTATTCTGTGATAAAAATCTGCGTTCAGGCAAAAAGAAAAAAAAAGTTATAAAAATTAATCGATTCTAGTGTTTGCACGTGAAATCGACGCGCGCGTGACAGAAACGGTTCGCGCTCGACGGTCACGGCTCGCTGCGACTTTTATTTCGCGGAGATCTGCCACAGCTCAATTGTCTGGTCAACTGCAAATCATTACAGGACTCCATGAAGCCAGTGGGTGCGGAAAACTTGACGAAAGACCGCTTTAATTGCGGAACTTCCTGTGGAAGTTCCGTTTCGTGCCCTCGAGCAGGTGAGCCGAAGCATGGAGGAGAGAAGTGAGGCCTCTTCCCCTCATTCTCAAGCGTTCCAAGAGGATCGTGACGTCATACTCCTTGCCCGTTCGCGGCCTTCCTTTCCAAAAATATGGCCATCCGTTGCATATATCGCTGAATGAGTGACGTTTTGGAGTTCGTAGCCAGTGGCAAACCAACTTGTTTTTGATTCGGGGGGGGGGGGGGGGGGGGGGGGCAAACCAACTCGCCCCCCCCCCCCCCCCCAAGGGCCGCGGGGGGGGGGGGGGGCGGTGCTCTTGGTATCCCTTGGACGCCGCCGGCCAGTGTTTCCCCTGCCCAGTGGCGGCTGTTTCCGGGGGGGGGGGGGGGGGGGGGGCAAAGCACATGCCTTGACCCCCCCGTTCGTAGCGTTCCTTCGCGAAATCCAAATTTCGGTTCAGCATCCCCTTAAAGGCCGGTTCTCACATGCAGCGGAGCGCTGATGTAGCGCTTCTCACGTGCCGTCAGCTACTTATCGTCTGCCATGAGCAACAGTTTCGACGGTGCGATACAAAGCTGGTGAACGCTCCCGTCAGCACGCGCTTAGCGCGAGGTAAGCGCTATGCTTGTAGCGCTCCGCTGCATGTGTGAACAGGCCTTTAAAGTGAAGGAATGGCATGTAATCAATCAATATATATATATACTAAACAATGTCTCACCTTATTTTAAAATGTAGAAGTCAAAAAGCCTTCGTGTTTCCCACATCTTTCACTTCACTGCCACACAAAGTTGGGAACTGCGCACATGTGTGCCGGTGCGCCATGAACAGTGTAAGTTTTTAGTCACAAAAAACTGTCACTCGCTCGCATTCGTAACTTTACCAGGCGATCCTCGTTGAGGAGGTACGTCGTGGGCTTGCGCAGTGAGCGCGCACGTTATATAAGTACACACTAAAAACTTTTACAGTAAACCAGCTCGTCCCAGGGTTAATACCCAAAGGGTGTTAGAGCAACACCCTTCGGGTGCTGACGAACGCCCTAAGAAATAGGATGCTGGAGATTACAGCAGATTGATGTGCCACTTGCGCCAAACTGGGCCAAAGTGCTTGCCATCCTGCTACATTCTACCATAATGTGAGGAATTTGCGTCAACGTTGCGCCAAAACTTAATCCCACTTCAATTAATACCGAAAATATAATAGCTCAGGCCTCGCTACCCGGCCAGATCGCTGCGATAGGCTTTTAATTGGTTTTCAGAACTTTTTTTTTTCCATTATTATTGCCTGAAATAACGTACTGTTCGATTGCATTTCGTATAAAAGACTGCCATCACGTTATCTTCGACTGACACTACTCGGAAGTTTCGCAATAATTATTCTGCTCCCGTTGAGTACGCTTCTCACCGCACGCTGGTGTACTGCAGGGAAGCAAATATCGCAGAGCAGGCATCGCGACGTTGCGCGCCTTGCTTCGCCGCAGCGCACCCGCGTGCTGAGGGGAAAGCCCTCCTCCAGAGCGAGACGCGACACTATTTCCGAATACAACTTCGATCGGCTTGTACACACCTGTCTAAAAAAACGCTCATAGGACGCCGCCATGTTGCTGATGCTGATGCGGTTGGAACGAGTCTCGCGCCCTCTATCAGACCTGCCCTTCGTTCTAACCTTGGACATATTTCAAACCCAACACCAAATATCAGGGTTAATGACGTTCGTGAGGGGGAGCACTGGAAAATACCCATAAATCGTACTAATTACGGGTTCCAAATGCTAAGATATAATCTTCCATTTGTTCTAAATAAACTTCAGAAGCATTATTTGACAAATATCGAGACTGAATCCCAGCACAATTAGATTTTTTTTTTTTTCTGCATTAAAATTTCACTTGTATTGTGGGGTCGTGTATTCTGTATATTTCTGTTATCCTTGAGGTAATACGATTATTATTTTTACAGTCCTGTCGTGCGCCTAATATATTTTTTTATTTGCTGCGTGATTAATTGATGCTGTTCTTTTTTTATTTTTTTTCTTCTTAATGTTAAAAGTTGAAAACTAAATATTAACATTTGATGTTTAGTATGTCGCCGTGTGCCAATTGTAAGGATGCAGAGGCCTTGTCCAAATCAAACTTCAAAACTTTTTTGCTTCTGCAGCCTACATCGGTTTCTGATGTGAAATACAGATTGATTGATTGATTGATTGACTGTGCAAACCCGCTCAGCGCGATTCTCTAGCTATGTTTTGCGGTTTTGCATTCGACTCGTTCTGGCCCTTCTAGAAAATGTCCACTTAATTTTTCTAACGCATGCTGCGTACCCCTTTCTGTGTTACCTTCCACTGTAAGAACTAGGGCTGGTCAGTGCCTGCCCATTCATGAGTTTTTGCTCGACATTCACGGCAAACGAAGAACGGGATCGAAGAACGTCGAACGGCCTTCGACGCGATTTTGCGAACCAATGACAACTGTTCTCCCCCTCCCCGAGATAATCCGCGTGCATCGAACATATTACACTCGCTAAAATTGTATGCCCGTGTTCTGTCTATCGGTAAACACGTTATTTGTGAGCGTGAAAAATGCATGCCTGTCGGCTGTCGTCTGTTGTAAATTCTTTTCGACAGCTAAGCGCTTTGTCTTTTGGCACGCGGCTAATCGGGCTACGCCGACAAAACTTATCGCAAAAAGAAAAAGACAACATTTTAGTTGAATTTGTTGTCGCGCGTGTACCTAACAAAATTATTATACAGTTTCTTTTCTTTTTTTTAATTGTGACACAATGCTTTCTCAATGTCCTCGAGTACATACATACATTATGAAACACAAAATAGGGACGAAGGAAGGCCATGACGCAACTACGTGAGAAAATTTGCTACCAACCTGAAAAAAAAAAAGTTTCTTCTCGAGCGGCGCGGTGGTGTTCGTGCGCGTTTATCCAACATTAATATACCTACGTTTTAAAAGCGCACTCTCGTACAAATTATTATATATATATATATATATATAATATAAACGTAATATACAACGCGTTATCAAGGTTAAAAGTGCCAAATTTATATTTACGATTATCCCCGTAACCGCGGGACTACGCGCAGTCCCGCAGCTCCCCCACACTTTTCGAATGAACCGGCTCCGAATTTCTGATGCGACATCTTCTTCCCTCATGCAAGCTCCGATTCTGGTAAATTTACGTCTCGTGTGAGCTGCTGACTGTCTGAAAAGGAACGCTGAGACAATTCAGAAGGGGAAAGAACCGAAAAAAAACAACAAAAAACATCCAGTCATCGCCGCAGGGAGCGCACACGAGCAAGAGATTGGTTGACAATTTAAGCCTCTGGTCCCACACTGCTGCCGTTGCTCTCGTATGTGTGTGTGTGTGGCTCTTTCAATCCTCCTACCCGTCGTGTTTTTTTGTTGTTTTTTTCTCGTCATTGCAGTTTCAAGTAGTTTTTTTTTTTTTTTTTTGTATGTGTGTTCGCTTCATACTACGGCATTTACGTGGATTCGCGAAACAAGTCCTGCTACGGTTTGAGTGACGTGTGTAGCAACTAGTCAACGATGACACTGGGCGATGACCTCTTTCGACAGAGAGACTTCTTCAAGTATGTGTTCAAATGTTTTCGTGGTGGATCTTGTGGGACGTATGGATACGATGGACAGGTGAGAAACAACTTATTTACGGGCTTTCTTGGTCATGAAGACGCAAGTAAAATGCTGCAGTCGATTTTTTTTTTTCTTAAATCTCGTGATAGAATGAATCTTGTTCTTCGTCATTATACATTCGCTATTGCGTCGATTTTTGTAAATATGCGTGGTAATATTCTAGTTTTTACTGGAAGGTAAATAACAAGTTTGTGTGATTATTGAAAGTGCGTCGTTTGTGCTTATGTGTTTATTTATACTAATGTTATTTTATTGCCCTTACCGCGTTCATACTAGGATCTTAATTGTATTAAGGTAATAGTAGTATCGTATACAAAATAGGTTATATTTTGTTCTTAGGCAGGTCGAGCCCATAGGGAGAAGTAAATCAGCTGACCGTAAATAGTAAGTTTAGTACCCCTGCCACACGGAACAGTTAATATATTTTAATTAAATGATACGGGATTTAATCAGCTCGCTGTTTTGAGTGATTATACGAGCGTCGCAAGCAGATTTTTCGACCCCATATTGTCATTCGATCGAAATTACATTAATTTTAATTCAGTGACTGCACGCGATAACATTGCTTGCATGTGCCCCCCCCTTCCCAGGGCCCAGGCCATGACGAGACGCTGTTTACGTGCCATGTAACGAGCTTCTAGTAGTGGCATGTAAACAAAATAACGCCCACGTTGCCCTTATTGACGAAATACATAGGAAATGGAATCCCAGCGTGTTTTCGTTAGCTTCGATCTCCAGTTCTGGCGAGAAGGTAACGCGCACCCCCCCCCCCTTTCCCCCCCCCCCCCCCCCCCCCCCCCCCCCGGGAAAATGGAAAGTCTACGCCGCTGGCTTACATGATCGTAAGTGACACTTGTCGAGCCGTGTCCGCGTTGGCTACGTCTACCTGATTTGTAACTGATCTGCATTACTGTGTCCTATCACTGCGTGTCTCGCCATTTTGTCGACGTATTTCTATATAAAATATGCATCCCTACAGCAATAATTGCGTGACCCAATATTTTCGACTTAAAACAATCACATTTTTCTATAGACGTCTTACGTCCATACCTCGTGCCATTTCGTACCTATTATTTAGCGGTGTAATATTTTGCCCGTGTAATAAAATGTTTCCTAGACCCGTTGCAATGTGCAGCTTTCCTTTTAGCTAATAAGACACGCGTATGTGACGAAAAGCGCGTTACGACGGTCGATCCACGCGCGTTGCCTTCGCTTCGACGCGCGCCCCCGATGGCCTTCCTTTGCGACGTCACGAGAAGAGCGCTACGGCCTTGCCTTCTAGGAGGTGTTGCTTCAACTCGTGGCGTCGGGTGCGTCAGGCACGGAGGACCAAGGGTTTATTTGTGCATGTATACGTTGTATGTGGTGCTCTAGGTCGAGCAGCCGTAACCGAACGGGGGCACGCGGAAGGAGAGCTTGCTCGCGCAGCTGCCGGCGCTCGCGTGGACCGTCGCACTGTCTCGCGGCCGGCATGCCACCAAAGACCAGTACACGACACACCTCCCCCCCTAAATGTAGTCTCGAAGATGCTCCGGACGACGATGTTCGCGTTGAGGACGTCCTGATGGAGCAGCGCCAGGATTGGGAAGATAGGAGGTCGATGTGGATTGACCTGCCTGGTGTTGCTCGGTTCCTTGGTCAGCAGTCGGAGCAGCTGCTAGACGGACGTTCCGGTCTGGATTCGGGCTTGATGTTGCGGAGCTTGTATCAGGAATCTGGACTTCGCAACTCTGGCTTGGACTGCCACTTGGCATGCTGCAATGCCGCGTACGGATATGATGAATGTGTCGCCGCCACACACGACCGTCTTCAAGTTGCACTTGATACGAAAGCGGGCCCAAACGGCAAGAGACCACACCTGGCAACCAGCGGTTCCCGCTCGTGCCAAAATTAATTGCAAAAACTTGACTTCCGGGTTCCAATTGGCGAGCGGCTTGCCGATTGCTGGCCTCAAAGGCTTCTTCCTGGCGCCGGGTTACTGCCGCCTGCTGATCTGGATGTAGGTGATCTAGGGCCGACCGAATCTGCCGCCCAAAAGAAACTCTGCGGGGCTCCTTCCAGTGGAAGTACTGGGAAGGATATGTTGGTCGAAAAGAAACCTGGCAAGACGGGTTGACCAGTCGCCGCGAATGATTTTCTTCAGTGATTTCTTGGTCTCTTGAACCATCCTTTCGGCTTGCCCGTTCGAGGAGGGATGGTATAGGGTGCCGCAAGGACTTGGCGGATGCCATTTCTACGAAGAAACTCTTTAAAATCCCCTGAAGTGAAAGCAGTACCGTTGTCCGACACCAAAACATCAGGCAATCCATGCGTAGCGAAAAGCGTACGTAGAGCTGCGATCACTGTCGAAGCTGACATGGACTTGACTCGTTGAACTTCCATCCACTTAGAGTGCGAATCTACCACGATGAAGAAAAACTCCCCCTGGAAGGGGCCCGCGAAATCAACGTGTAGCCTCGACCATGGTCTTGTTGTGAATTCCCATGGGTGCATGGGTGCGCGGGCTGGCGCGTTTCGTGACTCCTGGCACGGAAAGCAGCAACGTACTCGGCGCTCAATGTCCTGGTCAAGACCCGGCCACCATACACATATCCCCTTGAAAGGCCCTTCATCCTCACCACGCCAGGGTGACCACTGTGAAGTAGGTCCAGAACTTCTTCTCGAAGAAGCGGTGGTACGATAACACGGCTGCCTCACAAGATACAACTGTTGTAAACAGACAGTTCGTCACGGCGATCGTAGTATGGCTTGAAAACTTCAGAAGGTTTCTCAGATGGCCAGCCATGCAAAATCCAACGCAGTACGAGGGCGAGAACGCGACCCTTCCTTGTTAGGAAGGCTATCTTCTTTGAGTCGACAGGCACCTCGGGGGTGGACGCGATGAGCAAAACGTCATGAAGAGGAGGTACCTCGAAGTCCTGAACCTTCTGCGGAAGGCGGCTGAAAAGGTCAGCATTTCCCATCTGCCGGCCAGGTCGGTATGAGCTCGTAGTCGTACTGCCAACATCAGGCTCCAGCGCAAAAGGCGTGGTGACAAGACCTGGGGAATCGGGTTGCGTGGTGACAAGACCTGGGGAATCGGGTTGCTGTGGTGCAGCAACCCCTTGTGGTCCGTAAAGATCTTGAAATGCCGTCCGTACAGAAATTGATGAAACTTGTTCAGTCCCGCGCTATGACAGCCAAAGCCTCACGATCCATCTGTGAGTAGTTTCGTTCTGCTTGTGTCATTGCCCTTGACCCGAACGCTACTGGAGATTCTTGACCCGACGGTGAGACATGGCTCATGACGAATCCTAACCCATACGAAGAAGCATCACAGGCCACTACCAAGGGAAGGGCGACATCATAATGTGCCAGAACCGCGGACGACTGTAATAGATCCTTGGCTTGTCGGAAAGCTGTCGCTTCTTCACTTCCCCATTTCCATGCAGCACCGTTGTCCAGCAACCGATGAAGAGGCTCCAAAACATGAGCAGCCCCTTTCACAAACCGACCATAGAAATTTAAGAGGCCAAGGAAAGACTGCAATTGCTGTTTGTCTTCCGGTTCGGGAGCGGTCTTGATGGCCAGAACCTTGTCTTCCGTAGGATGTATGCCTTTCCTGTCAACTTGGTACCCCAGGAACGTCACTTGAGGCACTCCGAACTTGCACTTGCCCTTGTTCAGGCGGAGACCGTCGTCACTGATTCTCTCCAGCACGGCCCGGAGGCGGGCTTCGTGTTCTTCACTGTTTCTGCCACCAATCACAATGTCGTCGAGGAACACCAGAACACCATCAAGTCCGGCGAGCAATTCTTCCATGTAGCGTTGGAAGATCGCTACGGCTGTAGCAACGCCGAACTGTAGACGTGTGACCCGGAAAAGTCCTCGATGAGTGTTGACCGTTTGGAGATCTGCTGTATCCTTGTCTACTTCCTTCTGCATGGTGGTATGCCTGTTCCAAGTCTAGCTGGGAAAACTTCTGACAGCCAGCCAGTTTGGCAAACAGCTGATCAACCGTAGGCAAAGGGTATGTCTCCCACCGGAGGGCACGGTTTACCGTACACTTGTAATCGCATAGGCGGATGTTCCCATTCTTCTTGAGAATGGGCACGACGGGGGTTGCCCAGGAAGAGTGACGAACAGGCTCAAATATTCCTTGTTCCACCAGTTTATCGATGGCCTCGTCGACTTTTGGCAGCAGCGGAAGTGGCACCTGACGGGCCTTAAAAAACTTGGGACTCACGGCGGGGTCGATATCTACACGAACTGGCGGCCCCTTGCTTCTCCCGAATCCTGCTTGGAACAGCTCAGAAAATTCGTCCATCACATTATGGACTGTGGCTGCCTGAACATGCTGCAACGAGGCGTCGACATGGTTGACACCCTCCAGGGAAATGCCCAAGGACCGGAACCAGTCGCGCCCTAAGAGACTGACGCCAAATCCCTTTACAACCAGAAGCTCCAATTCCACGCTTTTGCCCTTGAAGGAAACGTCCGCTGTTGCTTTTCCAAGAATCCGAAGACTCTGCCGTGTATAAGAGCGCAGCTGGAAGGTGCACGGCCTGAGGCTGCTTTTGGAAATGCGGAGCTGGCGCATCACACGCGGGTTGACAACCGTAAAAGCCGACCCGGAGTCAACTTCCATCAGCAGATTGCAGCCGTTGAATAATACATCGCAAAATACGGGTGGCTCCACGGCGAAGACACAGTAGTCTCTCTTCAATGGGTCCACCGTCACGTATCTCATATTCTCAATAAGTTGTAAGAAAATGTCCGTATAACATAGAATCCTAAGGTCAACATCGTCAACTAAGAACTGATAGTTGAAAAAAAAAAAAAAAAAAGAAATGTCCCATTCGGCATAGGATGGGCCATCAAAACATCTCTCGAATACTTATTTTCTTGAAACAACAATGACAACGACAGAAGCATTTTTTTTCTTCTTTTCTTGCATTTCATAAGGGATTGAATTGCGTAATGACGCATACGAAGCATTGCTCTCGCCAATATTTCACGTAAGGTATATCTCTAAGTCCAAGGAATGTATTTCCAAGTCAAAATGATTGATACGAGGTCATAATTAGGTGATATTTAAACAAGCTCGTCTAAATCTGTTTGAGGTGGGTGTTCCATGCAACCGCATCCCACACTGGGAGTAAAAAGGGTGCATGAATCGAAATAGGGGTCTTGAAAAAGTGTAAACCTCTGGTACAATTGCTTTTTTGCACCCGTAAGGGTACCATCTGCGACACCTAGGGGACGTTATTTGGTCACTGCGGCAATGCCAAGAAGACTACATGGCGCTAACGTGTTGGTGCCACGCAGTATGCAGAGCTGATATGCTTCCTACATGCAAACTAAAGTGTTTTCGCTCACTCCCTCTTTTCAATTTTCCCCAGCGTTACACCACCACGTCGCGGCCTAAAAAGAATCTCTCTTTCTCTCTATATATAGATTATTAATTTCCTTGTTTGCTCCCAATTAGTATGCATACAGTCGACATGCAACACACGCCAGATAGAGAAATCACAAACACAGAAATGAACAAGCGTCGTGAAGGAAGCATATGACACCATATTGCTGCCTTGTTTACAGCTCCTTAGTGTCGTGTGCCCGCCATTTGAAAGGGAATTGTTTTCCCGGGAATATGTTAGCAATTATTAACAATGAAAATATTTTTTTTCCCTCGCCAATATTTTGCATAAAACATAGTTGTCAAGTTTCATGAACTGTATCTCTTACTAAAAAGAAAGAAAAAAAAATATATACAAGTGATAATTACTCGTCGCGGTCGCTAAAACAGCCTCCGCTCAAGCAATTCTAGTGTCGCTCCCCTCTAATGCAGTTATCACACTTTTTACACCCTTTCAAAAAATGGGAGTGTTTTCGGCGTGACAGCATCCTACTTGAAAAAAAAAAAAATATTTGTTTTCCCATACAAAACTATTATCACGCTTGGCGCCATTTCAAGAAATGGGAGTAACTTCGGCGTGACAGTATCCAACTTAAAAATGATTTACTCTCCCATACTTTATTTGCATCGCACTTTTTTACACCCTTTTAACAAATGGGAGTGTTTTCGGTGTGACAGCATCCTACTTAAATATATTTACTTCACTTTCCAATACTGTACTAACCTCACACTTTTTGACACCCTTCTAACAAATATCGGTATACTCCCACTTATTGAAAGGGTGTAAAAAAGGTGCAGTACGGGTAGGTGAACCATTTTTTACTCGACGTTCCACTCGAAAATTATTTACCTCCCAGTACTGCACCTTTTTTACACCCTTTGTCAAGAAATTATGGATGTGGCGTAACAGTACCGTAGAACGTAGTAAAGGATTTATATTACACGGAAGAGGGATGCCAGAATGTTGTAGTCCTTAATGCAAAGCCTTAAGAGCACCTTTATAAACCTCAAAAGGGTTTAAAACTTTTAGAGTGGAAAGTGCGAATAGCTCTATTTTCATAAGGCTATCGCTGTAATTCGATTTCCTGAACAAACGCAGCTGTACGCTTTTACATATGTATAATCGTGCGCATACGCGCAGAGACTTAGACGAATGCTTTTACAATTCGCATTTACGAAACGTTCGATGGACGCAGGGCAGGGTTGGCAGACACCACGCATGCGCAGTCGGTACAAGCTCTCGACGAAGGTCGAGAAACTATCCGCGCAGAGTCGTCACGTGCCGATTGGAGCACAATTATGTTTCCAGTTGTTAAAAACAGAAAGAACGGAAGGGGGGGGGGGGGGTTTAGAGCACGTGCACGGTGGCACCTCTTCCGAGCGCGGTTGCAGACGGCGAAAACTTTGGGTCAAGAGCCGCGGGCGATGCGAGGGAAATAACGAGCACTGTCTAGTCGATCTGATTGTCCTTCTCGATGTTGCGCTAATACCAGCACGCGTAGCAGATGGTAGCGGCAGCAGGGCAGCAGCCGACGCGGCCGTTTTTTGGGCCGAGAGGGCCGCCTCAGCCGGTCTACGCCGCCGCCGCCGCCGAGAGAAAGAAAAGACAAGAAGAAGAAACGAAAACTGGCCAGGGAAGTCGTGATCCAATTCACCCGGATCACCAGCGGGCCCAACTCCTTGCTCCCTCGGAAATGAAAAGGCGACGAGAGAAGGTTGGCGGCGGCGGCGCTGCAGCGAGAGACGAGCTGCGTCAGGGACGACCGACGAATCGGCTTTTCCAATGCCAGCTGGTTTTGCGTTGTCCGGAAGAACAAGTTTGAGCTTATCCAACGCGAGGGGAAGAAGAGAAAAAACGAAACAAATACAAAAAAGACGCCACTCCAGCAGCCACTTGCGCGACGACGACGACGACGACGACCGAGCATCCGTGGGAACGCCGCCGTTTCTCCGGACTTTTATAGCGAGCAGACGCGCCCCGCACCAGCACCGGTCTGAAGGAGGGGGGGGAGCGAAGAAAAGAATCCAAAAGAAGAAACGTAGCACACGCGCACTCGCTCGCTCTGCTACGGCGGATCGACAACCGATGACGGTTTGTTGGTGTCCCACGCCGATCGCTCGACGTTCAACTAATTCGACCCGACCCCCCCCCCCCCCCCCCCCCCCCCCCCCCCCCCCCCCCAGCAAAAAACAAAACCTCACGGTCAAACTCCAAAGCGAAGGATCAAAACAACAGAAATGTCCCATCCCGAAACGATGTCAAGGCGCGCGCGGCGAAACGCGACTTGGAAACGGTTAGCAGCATGATGACCCCGTCCCTTTTAGAATGAAATAAGAGTGAAAAGTGACCCAAGGAAACGGAGCCAAGTATCTATACCTCGGCTGTAGCCTTGCGGGCTCTTGGCGAAGCTGTCCACCACGGCGTCGACGGCCTCCTTGAGCATCGTCTTGGCCCGGAGATCGGACACGGTCTCGGTGACATCCTGCGCGTGTGTCGTCAGCCTCCGCGACGGCGGCACCGGGGGCGCCTTGGTCTTGGCGTGCGGTCGCAGCCCTGTCTGCATGGTCGCGCCGCAACAACAAAGGGGCCCGTACGCTGGGCCGGCGCCGACGGTGGAGGCGGCGGCTCGTCGCTCAGCATCCACCGGCGTCGTGGTGGTGGGAGATCAACGCACGGGCCATGGCTAATCCGAGCGCGGCGTCGCCTGTTCACATCTCCGAGACGGCTCACGGCGACGAGGAGCTGATGCAGCAGACGCCCAATCCCATCTGTGGCCGCATGTGGTGTTGCACGGGCCACCGGCAGACGGGGCGACCGAGCGTGCGCCGACCAGCGCCGACCCGGTTTTTGTTTTTGTTTGGGTTTTGGGGTTCGCGTGCTAGATGGCGCGAGCCATCGCCCAAATTTTTCATTCGTTTTGATGCTTTTGGCTAGGTGGCGCGAGTGGACGCCCAATTCAGTAAATAATTTATTTGATTTGCAGCAACGTTGATTTGCAAATTAAACTTGGTGAAGAGTGAAAAAAAAAATATTTGGTTTCTAAAAAACCTTGGGTGACAGAGAAAAAGCTTTTCCCCATACCGTGGCGACTCACTTAGCCGCTACCAATCGTCGGAGGGGCGGGGTGGGAGACGACGGAGACAACGATGTTGAACGGGGAATATAAAGCAAGTGGACAGAACAACACGGACTCAAACGCAAATAGGATTTCCAACACAGGAAAAAGAGAATGAGGGACCACAATGCACAAACAAGAAGCCCACCGACCTCTAGCAAAACAGTCTAATCCACTGCCAAAACCATAGAGATCATACATACAACTAAACATCTGGGCAGGAATTACCGGAAATACTCCTTCAACCACCAAAGGAAACTACCTCCAACAAAGGCAAAACCCACAGGTAAAACCATTTAGTACGTAAAATTACGTACGCGAGGTATTTTCAGGGGATTAGGCTGCTGAGGCTAGAGCACTACTGGAGCACTATATAGTGCTCTAGCTGAGGCTGCTCATGTGCAGTGCATCTATGCATCGTTAGATGCGCTCGATGCTCTGTTCGTTTGTGCATTTAGAGTCATCTACAGTCACCAGAGTTGAGTTTAATCCCATAAATAAGAATTAACAAAGTAAACTGACGGCTGAAAAAGAAGGTTTTTATTTGTTAGCTAATCAAGAACATTTTTGTTTTCATAATAATGCGCGGTGATTGTTCAATAATTTAGTATTAATTGGGTTTTGACATCACTAGAAACTCTAGCAACACCTCCTACGTCATGCGGTAGTTTATCCATAAAGACAGTGCGTCTATCAGTCTAGCGGTCTAGCGAGGTTAGTACACTCTCTAGCGAGGTGAGCGAGCTGAGCGAGTGAGCGGAGGCAGCCGAGGAGTGAGCGCCGAGCGGTCTTTCAGGAAGCGAGCGAGTCGGCGAGTGAGTGGTCGACGGGCGAGTCGACTGTGCGCCAGTAATGGAGGCTCAGCGAGATCAAGTGTTGGCCGATTTTCAGGTAAACTTGCACAGATAACGTTCATAGTTCTCTGTCTGTTTACCTTATCGTCCAACGCGGGTGTCCCGCAGCGTGCTGGCGAAGCACAGAGCGACTTGCAGACATCCGTCGAAGACAAGAAACGCCGAGATTCGCGCCAGTGTCCCTGGGTCGTCGCTAGCTTTTCTACCTAGCGTCCATCCACACACACGCACAAAATTACCGCAGAAGTTTTTCGTCCGTACTGTGAAGCACTGCAGCGCTCCTACATAGAGACGACTCATCGCGGATATCAAAGATGCAGTCGTATGACTTGTTTCGGGACACTCACTCCGCACGATTCGTGTGGGCTGGCGATTTTCGAGGCGTAGATTTTTCAAGGTCCGAATTCGGCTGTCATCTGTAAAGTAAAAAGAAAATCGCGGACGACTGTAAAGTGCCACCTTTTGCACGTTTTCGACGATCACACCAACCCATCGCTGGTATTTTACGCCATGCACTGAACAAACATTCCCTGGACTGTCCAGCGTTACCGTGCTAAGAATAGTCTAGACTACAGCGAGTGAACGCTTTTGCAGCGGAGCAATCGTGCGCGAATTCATGAGCGTTCGTGATTATTAGAGAGAGAGAGAGAGAGAGAGAGAAAACACTCTAATTAATCTTTTTGTTGAGGCGATCACTAACAACCCTGTCAAAATTTGTCACTGGTTGATGTCGCAACGTTCCCGAGCACTATGCTTTTGTCTGTTTTTGCTGACGCACGGTGGGCTTAGCGACTGACAATGATCCGCTTTTCTGTTTATTGCTGTATGGTGAAATCGTTTGTTTTGTTTGAAAACCTGTTTTTCCGGTGTTGTGAAGTGGCGACTGTCTACCAATACGTCACTTTTGCAGCGTACCCCACAAAGGTGTCTAGTTAGAACAGCTGTTGGTGCTTTAATGGTAACGGACCTTGAAAGCGCGGTTCTTGGAACTTGCACAAAGTATGCGCACAACAGCTGGTGTTAGGTTAAAGGGCCGCGTGGAAACGATAACAAAATAAAGAAAAGCGTATCTGCATTTCTCGTTGAACTTGACATCACGCGTTTGTTGTGATCGTGGTTAGCTCATGAATCAGCTTGGATTACGCTGCCTGCCGCTCAGTCAAAACGTAATAATGTAAAAAAAGAAAAAAAAAAAGAACCCCATGCTCTTTACAAGGGGAAAATATAGTTGCTGAAACAGAAGACATTTCATTTATATAGGCATGTAATATCATTAGTCAGGTAAGATCTCTACTGGTTGTAAAGAACCAGTTTTTTCTGATCGGGGGCAGGTTTGTTTCTTGTGATGATAGTTTGATTGACATAACGGAAAATTCTTGATTTGCCGTCTTCTGCTTCTGGTGAACTGGCACCAGACATCCACAGTATTCTATCATGCCAGAATATTTTTGTAGCTGAAATTTTACACTTCGCAGTGCTTGTCCTGTTGCCAATTTCCAGCAAACTAGATAGTGAGACTGTTTAAAGTTATTTCTGGGCACAGAAATTTTAGTTGCAAGCGCTGTCCTCACAGGACAATGTTAGAATAGACCATGCGTGCTCGCTAAAATCTTTTTTTTTCTTCTTTTTTGCCAGTCATGTACAGGCATGGAGGACGTCGGAGAGTGCTTCATGTACCTGGAAAACGCCAACTGGAACCTCCTGGTGAGTCCATACATTATTTATTCTTTGACTGCATATACATTGCAGCAGTGCTGTGCATAGTAGACCCTGTCATTACACAGACCTATAAGGTTTGGCAATCACAGTTCAGTTGCATCAGTGTTTTAAATTGATGGACATGACATCATGATGTCAGATGATGTGATGATGTTACATGACAATACAGAGTCCCATGACACAGCGTCACACATCAAATGCGATGTTGCATTTGACAGAATGTCTAACCCATGTGTTTCAGTTAAAAATTGTCATATTTTATTTATTTATTTATTTATTTCAGATTCCCTTCAGCGGAGCCGTATGTTGGGAGGGTCTGGCCAGTGGGTGTAGCGATGGAGGCACTGGAGAGGAGAAAAGTGAAGGGAAAGGGGAAAGCGCTGAAGGAGCGAGAGAGAAAGAAGGGAGCAAAGAGGAGATGACCGCCATTTTGATGCAATGCCGTCGACGCAGTGCACTGTTGAGGCTATGCGTCATCTGCTATGGGCTTGTTTCTTTTTCGCCTGTTCAAAGTTTGTGTTCAAATGTGGAGAAAGTTAATTCGTTCGCTTTTGAAGCCACCGAAGAATAACTCTAGATAATTTTCTTGCCAGAGCCTGCCAAATAAAAGGAAAGAACCGAGATATGGATATTGATTCTATGCATTCCACCGGGCAATTGAATGAAAATGGTGGCCCTCCCCGCCCAGCTGGGAGCAGCCGGGAGTTCACACTCATGCGCTCACGCCTCTTGCTCTGCGCCGTGGGCTGATTGGCTCACTCGGGTAGGGGGCGTTACGGCGGCGAGATCATAGACTGGCCAAACTCTCCCCATATACAGCTCTGCCCTACAGCACCGTGAGCGAATTACAGTGGGGAGGGGCAAACGAAAAAATGACATCAAAAACACTAAGAAAAGAAAAAAAATTGCTTGCTACCTAAAGCAAAACAGAAAGCAGACATAACCAGCTTAGAAAACCTTGTAAACAAGTTGAGATGCCACTCTGCAAACGCAAAAGAATATGAGTATGTCGCACACATTAAAGAGCTGGTGAGAGCATGGTAAAAAACTGCGAGTTCACATCTTTAAACCCCAGACCCTCGAAGAGCTCATTCCAATACCAAATAGTGCATGGAAAAAAAAGAGTATTTAAAAATGTCAGTTTTAAATGTGTAGGACCTAATATTTCTGGAGTGATCCCACCTGTGAGAAATTAAGGGGGGTGGGGGGTTGCAATAAATATTTTCTTTTGTCAATGCCGCAATGCTCATAATAAATACTTATGCAGAAGTTTTAGATGAAAATTTCCATGAGGGGCTTCGAGAGGTTGCCACTTAAGTTCACATATTCATGTGTCCTGTACTCCTCAAAGTTCATACCGCTGCCAAAATACTTTGTCCTGCCTCGCAGCAATGTTTGCTCTGCCGTGTTGGCCCAAGTCATGCTAAAACGAGGCCTAGCCTCGAGGGAGGGGGCGGCTACAGTTTGAGTTGCTCACTTGTCTCTGTCGGGGACGCAGGACGCGGTGCATCGGGCGTTGCCTCAAGAAACGCAGTCGTTGCCCTCGGAGCAGCAGGGGCCACCGCAGGAGGCGGCGCCCCCTGTCGAGATGCCACCAAGCACCCTCGACGTGCGGGTCGAGTATCGGGGCAGGACGCTCCCGCTGGTCCTGCCACGAGACGGCGTCACGTGCGGTGAGTGAAGCTTACAGCTCCCATGTGCCAAAGTCGCCGTCCTCCGGCTGTCGATGATTCGTGTGTACCGACGACGTGAATCCGTGTGCCGTTGACACTTTAGGTTGGAGCTCTTACGGTTTTCTTGAGCTACCCGAACAAGCTGCGGTTGTATAACACCCTGGCTCTGCACTACTTGGTGTGTTATTTGCTGTCTCTCGAGCCGAAATAGCCCTCGAGGAAACGGTAATGTAACACGATGCCGAATCGGACGTTCAAATATCCGCCGCGCTCACCTGCGGGGAGACGTTGCACGTCGTGAAGCTTGCGGGTTGGGCGGGTGGTCAAAGAAAACACGGTTTGTCTCGCACTGTTTTTGCTCTGCTGGAGTGAGCTTCCCCGGCATTTGTTTCACGCCGACAAACTTCTTGCAACCCGTCGGGAATAAGTTGAACTGCCTAAATTACGATGTTCGGTGTTATATTAATGCGAAAGCATTAATTGTCCTATGGAGCGAACTGACGTCATCAGCTTTGAAGCCGCGCGAAATGGCACCTAAACTCCCCTGTCCCAATGGAGCGATAAATGAAGCCACGATCTGATGAATAGACTTCCATTGGCTGGCGCGCGTCATCAAGGAACGAGGCTCCCATTGGCTTTTGTATAACGTAGCTCCGAAAAACGCCACCAGAACAGCGCTCTCCATGGCAGCGCACCACACACAGCAGCCCGACCGCCGGTAAGAGGTGCGGCGGTGCGGGCCTGGCCGCAGAGCCTGCACGGGCAAACTCTGGAGAAGCAAATTCGAGGCTCATTTGCGACTGTCAAAAATTTTTCTGGATGATAATCCTTTCCTCGCACACTTCAAAAGGGGTGTCGTAATTTTTCTGAGATTCGCAACGATTGTGACATCGGGTGAACTCGAGGATTTTTGCAGCGGGTTGCGGCGACCGTGGTGGTTGTCTTAAAGAGTGAACGTGCCGAGGTGGAAGCGCAACGGTATCAGAACGGGCCCAACTGCTTGTCTGCGAACGCTCTGTCTCGGGGCTTTTTCAGGGGACATCCGAGCGGCCATTCACCAGGAGACCGGGCTGGCACCCTGCCGTCAGGTGATACAAGGATGGGCTAACGTGTCGGACGAGGTGAGCCCCGCCCCCTTCGCATTCGCCGCTCTCGTGCGTTGACCTGTCAAAGGGTTGCGACACCGTTGCGTTTTGTTGCGTCGCGTTAGCATAACACGGTATGTGTGACAGTGTGTGATGTGCTAGGGTCACATATGGGGGTGAAACAATGAGGTATATGTACGTTGGCAACCTGTCTGAGTGACACGGTGTGGTATGTCAGCGTAGTGTCCAGACGTTGCACATAGGAACGACTAATGAATGTGACATGTAATTTTGACAAACACAAGTACCATGTATCACACATGCACATATCTGTCACTGCGTGTGTTGGCCAAACGCACGCAGTGACACATTGTTGTGACAATTCGAGCCACCCCATGGGGGCTACACTCGTTGACGATCGGGCCAGTTGGAAGATAAACGCACCAGAGTACTGTGCTACATTCATCTCCTTTCCTGCATCTGTCTCCGATGCTTACGCCGTTTCTTTTTCTTTTTTTTAATAATGGTGCGACGCATTGTTGGAACTCTTTTGTATGCGACATTGGTGCAACACATTGACGCGACCAATTTGTTTGTTGTCGTAATGTCGCCCAGATGCCCGTTTCACTGCTGGAGCTCCCTCCAGATGGCACTCTTCACGTCAGCAGCCCGGAACTTCCAGACAGTAGCAGTTCAGCGGCAACGACAGAGCCGTGAGTTTATTTGTCATCTTCATTGGATACTTGCCTTTCTCCTTAGCAGTGACAAAGGGGAATGCTACGCCGAACTCGAGTATTAAAGGAAAGGCATTTGGAGGCTTGTTGTATGACTGCGTGTTGTACTTTTACTCACTGGGGCGATTGGCAGTACATTATAAAACCTGTGGCATGGAAACTCTCACATCTTTATTTGCTGAAAAAAAAAAAAAAAAAGTATGAAGCAGAGATTGTCTATTGCCTCTGGCTTCCTGGCTAGCCCCTTTGTGAATTGTGGAAGGAACTTGCCCTGCTTTTCCTAATCTGCGACAGTTCTTTACGTAAAAATGCTCCTAAGCTGCCACTGTATCGCTGACGATGGTGCAGCAGCCTGCGAGACTGCCCCCTGTCAGCTAGAAGTTTTCTGCCACTCTCTCGGACTGTTGAAACCTGCTCGGCGCGATTTTCCACCCATGTTTTGCGGTTTCGCATTCAAAGTTTTCGGGTCCCTCTTCAATGTTTCCTCTTTATTTTCCTCGTGCATTCTGCATACCCTTTTTGTGTTATCTTCACGTGTGAGAAATTAGGGCGGTGAGTTTATGCCGTTCAAGTGTTTCTGCTCAACTTTCGGGGGAAACGAAGGAAAACAAGAGCGTTGAATGGCCCTCGTCGCGAGTTTCGAACAATGACGGCTGTTCTCCTTTCTCCCGGAGATAAGCCGTGCAGAGTCCTTCTATGTCATCGCCAATAATTGCTGTTCGGGCTGGGTTGGGGAATGAACCAGTCATGTCCGTTTCTTTGCCTCAGTACTGCTCGAAACGAGGTCCTCTTTGATTCCATCCGATCGCAAGGATGTGCCCGTCGTCAACACTGTTGTGCTGTGCTATTTAGGATCTTTAGCTCGCGCTGCAGAATTTAGGGATCCTGGGTTCGAGTCCCACCCCTGCCCGTTTCGATCTGGATGAGCATCGTACCGGCGTGCGGTCGTGTATCACTAATGCGTGGTGCACGTTAAAGACCCCAGGCTAGCGGCTGTACCGCACTGGCTAAATTTCTCATCTACAGCTGGGATACTCGTCGCCCCTGTGAGGCAGGCCGAGTTCTAGGCTGTGTAAACATTACACACAACCCAATTTTTTTTATTTTTTTTTATTTAGGATCTTTCTCAAGTAAATCCTTTTTGAATAGCGCTGTACCGTGCGGTGCAGCATTATCCGAATATTCAAACAATATATTGTTTGAATGTTGACACCTGCTAAATTTCACGTCCGAGTCCTGTTGTGTGGATAGGTAATTGCGTTATTTGTGCTCGTAAATATGCATTCCTTTAGGGTATCTTCTCTTGTCGGTTATTTTCAATGGCTAAGCGCTTTTTCGATTGACATGGCTGAGAGGGCGGCTCCGTCAAAACACGTCGTAAAATCAGGCAAACGTCCCAGCCGCGTTCGTTCTTTCACACGCATGCCCAACAAAAATAGTTTACAGTTTTTTTTGTTTTATATCTGGCACAATGCTTTCTCAATGTCTCGGAAAAATTATACACCATAAAAGGAAAACAAAAAAAAAAAAAAAAAAAAATGCAGGGGGGGATTGGTGGCCGAGTGGTCTAGCGCACACCAGCTTGGAGCACGTGGAGCGAAAGCTCACGCTGCAGAACCCAGGGATCCTGGGTTCGAGCCCCACCCCTGCCCGTTTCGATCTGGATGAGCATCGTACCGGCGTGCGGTCGTGTATCACTACTGCGTGATGCACGTTAAAGACCCCAGGCTAGCGGCTGTACCGCACTGGCTAAATTTCTCATCTACAGCTGGGAGACTCGTCGCCCCTGTGAGGCAGACCAAGTTCTAGGCTGTATAAACACACACACAACCCAATTTCTTTTAAAAAAAAGCAGCGAGAATAGGCAAGAATTTTTCCGCCAGCAGTGTCTGAAATTGCGCCTATCGAAATCAACAGTCCACTCGGTTAGGGCTAGCAGAGAGACTAGCCTCAAACCCAGTGAGTTGGCTCAGAAAGGGTTGTCTTGTCCCTGGGGCCGAGTGTTTCTTGGAAAGGTGTATAGAAGCAGACGACGGGTGTCGTTGAACGATTCCTTTTTCTGGTTTGGGTAGTGGCATCCAGGTGAGACTGAATATCACGGACGAGACAACGAGAGGACAGTACTCCATCAACTTTCCACACACGAAGACATTTCTGCAAGTAAGTTTGGCTCATCTCTTTAACCCTTCATTGGCTGTCGTCATCAGCTTAATCAAAACAGGCCAAAAAAAATTTTCGATCGTCTGACATTGCAGTCAGCTGAAGTAGACTGCAATGCCTACTTTGGGTGGTCTGCAGTCTGATTCTAGTTTGATAAGAGGATTCACCATTGGTTGCAGTAGTGGCTAGTCTAATTAAGATCTGACTTGCTTCGCTCTGTTGTTGCTAAGGATATGCACGACTCTACTGATGCCATGCTCTTCTCCTTGTCTGAGATCTCTTTATATAAGGCTCGGGGCCCACTGTGTAGCAACGACCGGTGCTGTCGTGATTGTGTGTCACAATTCACAGTTTTGTTTGTACGCTCATGCAATGCAGCGAGCTGTAACTTGTAGCCCCCTTTCTGAGAGTAGCCGTCATGGAGTCCACGAAGATGCTATACTTGTCAAGCTGTCCTCGGCGCTTGGTGGAAAGGGTACTAAGAAAGGTTAAACAAGCATGACAAGGGACAGACATTGACACCCTGTTCATAGCTCTTGACTGGCTCAAGCATTGGCCATGTTCTCCAACAGACATAGCCTAACTACTATAGATTTGGAGTTAAATGGACTGCCGTAAGTCAATGCTGTAATACCACCAAATTTTTAAACCTTTTTGATGTGACTTCTTACTGTAATGAGGGGGGAGTTCCTAACCAAGGAAACAACTTTATTATTTCTACTAGGCTCACACAACATAGTTTTCTGGTGGGAGGTGAAGTCAATATCAAATACAGAATTTATTCATACATTTGTTGTGATCCTGTATCGTGAGGGCACAAAGCCATTTGGGTTTTGTTTTGCAGCATTAACAACAGATCATCAAGGTTATCCTAGATGTTGGTCTCAACGAAAAGAACATTGTAAATTTTATGATGTCGAAAGGTCGTGAAGTGATTTGATTGCAGTTACCTTTGTGGCCAAAACCACTGTTCATGTCATCAAGCAACAAACTGCTTTCGTGGTTTCAGGTCAAGCAGGACGTCAGCGACCTGACCTCGATACCCGTGCGACATCAGCGATGGACAGGGTGGCCCCAGGGACTGCTGTGGGATCACGTACGTCGGCCTCTCGTTGGCTGGTCAGGTGTGCCGTGCGGAAAAAGGTGGTTTGTCTCGACGAGTCTCGGGCTGTGCAGGCAACGCTGGCTGCCATCTGCGGGGACGAGCGCGTGCTTCAGCTGACGGTGCGCAGGGACGAAGCTGCGAGCTCCCAACAGCAACACGTGAGTGTTCCCGTGTCGTGGTTTCCCTTCCTCCACCTACGTTTTTTTATAGTTTGTATCCGAACGAGTGGCGGGGGAAACTGTAGACGTGGACGGGTGTTGGAGCACACTTATATCCTCCGGGTGCATGTCAGAAAAAATTTTTTTGCTTTTCGATTCGCGTAAATAAACTAACCGTCGCAGGAAGCCAAAACTTCTTGAGAATCTGACGCCAGCAATTGGAATGGAATGCAACAGTTTGAGAACATGGCGTCACCTAGATCTGAAGATAAGAGGAAAAGACAGAATTCTTTGATCACCCGACGTCTACCCAAGCTTAATATCGTCAAAGCAAGAACTCTCATTGTGGACACATGTGGCGGTTGTATCAGCAAAAAACACTTGGCAGCGAGAAAGAGAACATTGTTTTCCTACTTGCTGATGAGTGCTTTTTTTAACTAAACGAGCCCACAATGTCGTTTCTTGTTAGACAGCTGTCTGCTGTTTATTAAAACATTATAGTCATTTTTATCAAGAACACACTGACATTGTTTAGAAAAGCTACCGTTAGAAAACTAATGTAATACCCAACATTTTTCTTTACCAGATACGCTGCATAATGCCTGGAGAGTGCAACTGTAACAACAAAATTTCCAAAAGTAATCTTTTTTATGCTAACATCAAGCTGAAAACTCAAATTTTTGCCTTTTATGTTGCCGAGAAATTCCTAGCATCTTTTATAGAAGGCATCCACAAAGTAAAAAAACAATGCCACAGTTGCATTTCCCATTCAATTCCAGTTGGGAACAGCAATGAGTGAGCCTTTCCTTTTGTTTCGTTACCAAACTAGGGTTTCCCAGAAGTGAAATTTATGCCAAAAAATGGAATGGAGAAAAATGCATCCAAAGTGCTTGAACAAAAATAACATATATAAAAGTAACTAGACAGTGTAAACAAATGAAGCTTTCTGGGAGCAGTACTTTAGATATGCTTGAATGTTATAAATATAATATGACATTTCTCAAAATATACTTTTTTTTAAAGAGCTATTCCGCTCATTTCCAAAGATATCGGCATAATCAATGATTTCGCATTAAAAATTAATAGTACAAGACACTACGTCATTTGCTTTGCAACAAATGGGATCTATAATGTTAAATCTAATTTTAAACACGAGCAGAAATCAAAACCGAAACTTCGGCTTCGTCCGGCAACATTGACCTCGAGCCGCCAAGAACATTGCTATAACGTGGTGTGAGATGTCACGTGATCCTCTACGCAACGACGGGAGGGATTGGGGCAGCCGCGTACCAGGCGCAGGTGTCGTCTGCACCACACTCTTCACCACGTTTCAGTGTCTACGGCATTCGACGACGTCTGCACACATAGTGTCCGTAGTGTGAATGAAACTCCGAAAGACAATATTCACAAACGGTAAGACGGCGACGGTGTTGTGATTCAAGAGACAGCGGGACCACTGCGGGACATTATGCCAGTCACGTGGACACCACTGAGTGCTGAAAGGAAACGTCGCTGACGTCTCCCGCTACGCTTGCCCAGAGAACTAAAAACAAGCTAAGAGGGGCAAGGGTGATGACGTTTAGCTCAATGTTGGCTACGCCCATGTCTTAGCCTTGACTGCGCTGTTGGTTGCGCCTCAATTCGCCCTGAACGAGTCGGCCAATTTCGACAAGTTGACGAGTCGCAAAGTTTGCCGAACCGTTTAGGAAACATTTAGACAGAACTACCGTAGAATACCGTGCATCCGCCCATTCCACATTAAGCGCCCATTCCCAAGTTTGTAAGATCTGAAAAATATGCACAGTACATTTCTATATAAAATTATGACCAGACAAGCGCCTATCTCCCATTTTTTTGTGATTATCTCCTAAGTTTGAGTGGGCGCTTCCCTGGTATTTTACGGTAAGTCGTAATATTCAATGTGGGGTCTTCCTAGGTGGTACTGAAGAGGACTACATTGTTTTTTTAAAAACAAAACTGAAGCGGAGTAGCCCTTTAAGGGATTTGCCCTCTTGTGGACCTAGTAACCGTGCGCCCTGTCCGAGCCCACTCCGTTTCGCCCCCAGCCCATCGTGGACCTGGTGTCCAGCGACAGCAGCAGCCTGGAAGAGTTTGAAGACGCCAACGAATGCCTCGGGATGGTTGTGGAAGAGGACGCGCCACGGAGATCGACCCGGACTCGCGTGCCTATGAGTGAGTGGCTAGCCCGCCCGGGGCTTCGTAGGCAGAACCCCCCGCAGCTCGCCCCTCCTCCTCCCACGTGCCGAACTCGCGCAGTGCCCGAGAGCGCTCAGGACGAGGGGGCGGCCGTGGCACACTTCACCCGGGAGTTCGCCAGCCGGTGAGTGCAGCGGGAAGCGTCCTCGCTGAACCTCGCTTGTTTCGGGTGTCTCGTCTTTGTAAATACCAGGTCGATTTGCATGCCATTGTTTCCTTTAAATGTACAATGTTTGACTCTACTGCTTCTACCTGGCTTTTGTGGTTGACTGACTTCAGAGCACTGCTAATGTGGGATGTACAGAGGAAGCTAAAACCTAACTAAAATTAAAAATTTATTGATTACTAAAGCCATCTGAAAAAATAATTGTATATTTGAGATCACCACTGAGAAGTACACCAGTATACTAAAGTTCAGCACAATAAATGAAAAATAAAAATAATTGGGCCATTGGCAGTATGATGTAAGGTCATTTGTTTGGCATGTTCATAGACCCTTTTCACTATAATGCTTTAAAAAAAAAATTAAGTGGAGAAGAGCTGACTTTTTTTAGTTGACTGTGAGAAGCTGTCCTACACTGGTCCAAAATGTAGTGTGTGCTAAGGATATCTGGTTATTGCTCTTAAATGTACAAATGTACACTTTAGAGCAATGTAAATGTACTTTAGTAAATGTACAAAAAAGTTTTAGAGGTGCTGCAGGCCGTTTGTCGGAAGAAAATTGGTAAGAGGACGACTCGTAGCAGGACAATTGGTCATATAGTGCAGTTCGTCACAGGACAGTTTGTCTCTCAGTCAATTGATCCAAAACTGGAAAAAGGGTGACATGGGACACATATGTGTAGACGATAAAGTTCCGAAGATCTCTTTGTTGTGCGCCTACTTTTTGGTTTCGAAGCGATCAGTTGCTTTTGTTTTCTAGATTCCATGTTAAATCCTGTTAGGGAGTCCACAGTGATTTGTTGCGTTGAAAAGAGTTGAAGACTCTTTGTTGCCTGCGTCCTTTTAACTTATGTCTGCGGCCGGTTTTCTTTTTACTTTTTAAATTCAAATACTATCTAAAGTGGAAGTTGCAGCTACGATTCAATGTTTAATTTGATTGCTTTTGCTAACTTTACTCTTTATTCTTTATTCATTTTTAGCATGCAGCACCTGTATCAAGTATTACTGCAGGGAGTGAACAAACGAGAAAAAAAGAAATGTTTATGTGTTTGCGACACAAACATTTGCAACACAGACAATTTCACTAGGCAGCGCATTCCATTCCTCGATGGTCTTAACAAAAAAAAAAAGAAATCTTACCCCTTTCCGTCCTGGCACAGAGCTCACATATCTCGTAGATCTGATTTTTACGGTGTTAAATATAATCTCGAGCGTTCTAGCAAGCCCTTTTACATAGGATACAGAAATGTGCCAGTAAAGAATGGCCTGGCTTATGGGTATTCATTTGCAAGCAATATGCTTGATAAATTACGAAAAAGTAAATAAATATAAGAGACATTTTTGAAAACCGGAAACGACAGACAAAAAAAAACAAATTGTCTCATTTGAAAAGAAAATCGAGACGTTTTGTGTTTGTCTTTTTTTTCGTTTGTTGTCTCCTGTCTTTAAAAATTTGTGACATGAACAAGCTTCCCTGTCGACTCACTGTGTCTTCAAACATGTGACATTTCGCACATTTGTGTGACGAATTGTCATCAAGACGAATTCCCCTTTGACGAATTGTCCCATGTGACCAATTACCCCACTATAAATTTTCTTTCGGCGAACGGTCTTACAGCCCTTGTAGAGTGCTCGTACCTTTAAAGCTTCTTTTGAAGCTTACTGTATTAAGGGCCAAAGAAAGGATTCAGACCCATTCTTAAACGGTGCAATCATTCTGTGCTTCTCTGTCAACTTTTTATTCTTTTTTATTTTGGGTCTTCTGTACGTCGTCAATTGCTCTTTCGACTGACTGCGTCTGATTACTTATCTAAAAATTCTGTAGCAGATGTGATGCTAGTAAGATTGGACAAGATGCCGAAATTGCACGACCTGAAATTTTATATGGTTAAAAGGTTGGAGGCAATTTTCGGACGTTTTTAACATGAGCTGCGTGATTTCTAGACGACGTTAGCTTCCGCTTCTGAAGCCGACACCACCCAGTTCTGAAGCAGTGTCCTGTCATTCCAACCGACAGTTAAAGTACATCGTCGCAGCCGTTCAAGGTGTGGATTATTTACGTGCAGTGAAACACTCGGTCAGTTCTTCTCGAAAAGCGCCTGCGCCCCTACCGGATCTGGGAGAGCTTTGAGCTAAACTTGCGGGACCGACCCCAATGCAGGTACGGTACCTGCCACCCGGTGTTCTTCCAAGGTTCGTTATCCGAAGCACTCCAGGCCTCCTGCCACAAGCCTTGCCGAGAAGTGAGCTCTCGTTCCCTCCTAGCGTTGCGGGCGGTCACTTTTACAAGCCACTGTAACGAGCGCTCTGGCTTGGTCAAAAGCATAAACCCCTTTTTTTCGTGTTGTCTGTTGTCTGAAAACAGCGGTCGACCCAACCATCGTGGCACTTGCATGCCAATACAACACAGAAATGTATGAAGCATGTACCCTAAAAAAAAACATTGCCTACGGTTAAAAAGAATAATAATAGCCTTGCATGTAGAAAAAAATTAATGTAGCACCGGATTATGACGTTTAAAACCAAACTCTTACTTTGAGTTTGGTGCGCTAAAGTATATCACAGCAGTGCTGTTAAGGGCTAGTTTCCCCAGTTTTGTGTCAGTGGACAAATGAATCTCGACGCAACCCTCTGGGCAACTACTGCCATCTATGAGCGGCGGCGGCAACCAGGCAACCGGCTTCCTGGTTGTCTGGTTGTAGCTGTCGCTCATAGATGGTGGCACATATTACAGCTCCGCTGCTCTCCCTTCTTCACCAGACTGGAAAGGCTAAAAGTTTTGTTAACCCTTTATCAAGAGAAGAGGCAAAGGTGTCCACATAAATTAAAAAAATAAATATTCACAATCTTTTTCTTTTTTTTTTATAGCACACAATTGCTACGGTAGTGTCTGAGAAGAAAGTGTGGTCTTGATTTAAAGCAGAACAGCCTAGACATTTCTGAACTAGTAAGTCGCCTGACAAAAAGTAAGTGAGGGGCAGGTAAAAGCAAAATAATTTGCCCACATAGTACATAAGGGTCATCCAAGGATGAAAACAAGTCACCTCTTAAGACTTGCAGTTCCCATAAAACAGTAGTCCATGGAGTGTAGAGTCTATTCGGTAAACTAAATTTTGCAGTGACCAGTCGAATGAGGCGAGCTGAGCATTGTGCCGTCCCCTGATGCGAACGACGTCTTCTTTCTCTCTCGTGTCTCCCCCCAGCGCAAGCCCCTGGCGATCTACCTGCACCACGACGACAGTGTGTTGACGCAGGTGTTCTGCACGCAGCTGCTCTGCTCTGAGGCCATTGTGGCCTACCTGGCACTCAACTTCGTCACCTGGGTCTGGGACCTCACGCTCGACTCAAACAGGCTCAGGTGCGGCCGGCCGTCCTTTGGCGCCACCACCGCGCTCCAAGCACCCGTTAGCAGCGCTTAGCTGTTTTGTTGTGGGAACCGTATTCGTCTATTGAGAGTTGAGAAACTGTTAATGGTACTGCCTAGAGCCGACTGTTGTAAGGCTCTCTCGATACTCGGGGACGGCTTTCTGTGACTGTGAAGCCAGAGGTGATGTGACGTGACGTCATGACATCACATGACACTGACATAATGTGATGTCACTAACACCGTGACTTCCATGTGTCGCATGACACCACAATGTCATGGTGTTACATGGCACCCCGACATCATGGTCATATAAGCAGGGTAGCTCCCATGGGGTTTTATCGCTTTTGTGACCTTGACCAGTGTGTTGGTTGGGCGTAGCGCGTCACTTTCGAGCCCGAGCCCCCATAACACAGCTGTGTGTAAAACTCGGGTTTTGGTCGGTGCAGGTTCCTTGCAACAGTGGGCGGCACGCTAGGTCCGGCAGTCTCGAGTGCGGTGCAGAGTACGGCACTGGACTGCCTCCCGGCGCTGGTGGTGGTCACCAGAGTTCGATCAGCCACCGAGGTGCTCACCCTCATTCCCGGTGAGCGACGGCCGCCTCATTTCGGGTGTGCCTCAAAGTCTCAAAGTGCGATACCCACTGCCACACCTTTTCACTATAGAGAATTTCGCTTATAACAAACTCCCCTTACAACAAACTTTCTTACAAAGATTGATTACTATAACAAATGTCACTTACCTGCCTTATAACTAACTTCGCTTATAACAAATTTACTTGTAACAAGCTTCCCTTACGACAAACTGCTTACAACAAACTCTGCTTATAACCAACTTTCCCCTCAAGACGCACTGGTTAGGAGGTTAGGATTTACTGTGGTATGGAAGTCCTTTGAGTTTGCATATTACTGCTTTAGCCTTTTTCGCGCATGCACGCTGGCTGAGATACTCGCCGGTGCTACTGTATTAGCTGCGGTAGTTGGAAAAATGAAAGCACGCTGGCTGAGATGGGCAATTTTAGCTAATTTTTAAAGGAGTTCTCAAAAGTAGGAATGGTGGGAAATGGTTTGTATGGGTCTTTAGCTGCTCTTGTTTGGGGACTGCCCTGGCTCAATTATTCAAACAGAAGCACGGGGAACTTTGATTTATAATTATTGAATCTTTGTTTGGTTACCGAGCTACAAATTTCACATCCCATCCTCAAGCGTGTTAGCAGATTCTCTTGGTCATTCAACTCGAAACACTTGTGGGGTCAGATCCCGGAATAAATCTCAAGTTGGTGTGCTTAGCGTTCCAGTAACTTGCACTAGAATGTTCATAAAAAGACAATAGACATGTGCCACAGCAGTCTCACATTGAATCGAATTAGTTGCCGCTGTCAAGATGTAGGGCATAGCAGACGAACGGACGCGGGCATCGCTGGCCTCGCAGGATACAGCTGACTGGGCACATGCGGTGCAAGCACCATTGTTTCCAAGAACTGTCACCATTTCTGGAAAGAAGGTCAAATTTGAAAAATGCCATATTTACGTTTCATTTGTTTACACTGGATAGTTATTTTTTTATAAATTATTTTCAGTCCTGCAAAGCTAAAGGAAAGGTAGACTTTCGGGCACTTTGACCGCGTTTTTCTCTGTTCCACTTTTTGGCGTAAATATCTTTAAAAGAACTACTGTTTGGTATTGAGACAGTAGGAAATGCTTACTCATTGTTTTTTTTAACTGGAATTTAATGGGCAATGTAACTGTAGTATTGTCTTTTTACTTTGTGGATGTTCTTTTATAAAAGATCTTAAGATTTTGTCGTCAATATAGAAGGCAAAAAAAATTGATTTTTCAGTGCAATGCTAGCATAAAATAAATTACTTTATGGAAATTTTGTTTTGGTGTGTGCATGTGTGAAGTGTACAGTGAGGGGTTCCATGTTTTCGGATAAATACGAAAAACTTTGAAAAACTCCCGTCGATAAAATTTGGGGAATTTGGATTTATCCGACAAACTCCGAATTTTGATGTGCCAGTCCTCTCCCCCCCCTTACACACACAAACACACACACACACACGTGCGTGCACACAGACACGCGCACGCACACACACACACAATTATTTTACAATTGATGGTTTGATCAGCGCATAGGGTCAATGGTCCAGGGAAAATGCCACCGCACTTATGTTTCAAATTTTGGTCAGGACAACGGGTCATTGTACTTTTGGGTCATGACAAAAGTCACTGTTTATATTTCCAGTTTGGGTCATGCTATTTGTACAGGGTGTCACAAAAGAAAATTTACACGGTCTTTTTTACCGCAAAAATAAACTAGGCATCGCCGAACGCTCATTCTCCGCCCAAAGGTAGCGCGAGAGGTCACAACCAGATGCCGAAGTTTCAGCCTGATCCGATAAATTAATAAAAAGTTGTAAGTGATTTTCTGAAAATTTTAATGGGAAAATGGCAGCCGACGGAGTTTTCAAACACATGGGGCTCTATGGCACCAGAAACCGAAAACGGGCAAAAATGGGCTCCATTTTCCCATTGAACTTTTCAGAAAATCACTAATAACTTTTGATTAACTTATCGGATGGGGCTGAAACTTTGGCATCTGGTTGTGACCTCTAGCTCTACCTTTGAGCGGAGAATGAGCGTTCGGCGACGCCTAGTTTATTTTTGCGGTAAAAAAGACCGTGTAAATTTTCTTTTGTGAACCCTGTACTTTAGAGGAAGGAGAGGTTGGTTTTTTGTAACAGTGAAAGCTAATACAATAGAGATTGCATAAAGTGGGGAAGAGGGACAGGTGAGACTTCTCTATTACATCCTTTACCACTCTACCTTGCGCAGCCGCACAGTAGGTTGATGGAATAGTATGGAATGAACACAAGCTTCCCAGTGACTACCTCCAGGAGTTTATTGATTTTAATGTATCACCATTTATCGAAGCAACACTTGCGTACAACTTTTGTCGTAGGACAAACTAGTATTGCTAGTAGTAATGGCACCAACACCAAATACAAGTGAAGAAAATATAATTGATACTATCACTTTTTTTTTTGTTTTTTGTACAGCACTTGGATACAATTATATTCTTAGTAAGAAATCGGGAAATTAAATTTAGAATTTCAGAGAATTGGGAATCAAACAAAATTAAAGTCCGATAAACTCTGAATTTTCGGCAAGAAACAAACTCCGAAAAACACCCTCCGAATTTGACAAAAATAGACTCTGAAAACACGGAGCCCTATATTTATGGTATCGGGGAACGTTTTTTAGGTGCCTTTTATGCTTCATGCAATAAATAACTTTGAAAGTTGAAAACTAAAATACCTTTAAAAAGACTGTGAATCATCCTAGAGCCCTCATTTGTGCCTTATCAGATTCCACAAACCTTTCACCTTACCTATACATTTTTTTTTTATTTTAGTAGTTCAATCTGTCTTTCCCATAATCTTTGCAATCTTTCCCATAATCTTTGCAAATAAAATTAGCAAGAAATAATTAGGTTACAACAAAGCTAAGTACATATTCGTAGTCAGATCGTAAAGGCACATAAGCCATGTAGGCTTAATTCAAATTGAATCACAATATACAAAAAAAAAAAGCCATCGGTGGGTGGGTTGACAGTACAGCGAACGCAACCAGTCGAGCACATGCACCACGCATCTCGTTGTGGTGTCGGGACCTCGACTGAAGATCGCCGTCGTTGTTTTCGTAGGTAACGTCGGTTTGGACGAACTGATGACACGGCTGGTCCACACGGTGGAGGTGTTCAACAGCGAGATGAGCACGGAGATGCAGGAGGAGGTGCGTAAACGAGAGGGCGCTTCGGCAGAAGGCGGTTGTGAGTCCGATCTCACCCCTCACGGCTTGCAGGCGGAGCGAGAGGCCAGGGAAGAGGTGAAGAGGGAACAGGACGCGGCCTACGAGGCCTCGCTGTTGGCCGACAGGGCAAAGGTGGGTATCCGTCCGCCCCGAGTCTATGCTCGAGGAGATGCGCGGGCCGCGGGTACGGCATAGACCTACACGCTGTTTACAAACAAGTCGGGCATCTGCCCACACCAACAGTGGTCACTGTACCTGCGCAGAAACCAGATTCACGTGAAGTGAAGCATCTGCTCGTGCATCGTGTCGGCAACGGCGCGACGGTGGGACTGCGCTTTGCTGTATACAGTCATGCCTCGTTAATATGGGCCCCAACAATGTGGATAGCCCTCCATCTGTTCCATGTGTCGTACTCGTTTCTACCTCTGTCCTCGTCCTTTGCGCAGTTCATTTATTTCTACAAATCATGAACCAACTAGCCCGCCAAAAGGTGTTACTTGAAGCCCGCCATGTATGGGGGCGTAATGCTGCGCCAACCGCGCCATTGCTCACCGATCCACTTTCGCTCCACCATTCTGCTCTCAAGCGCAGATGTTGTGCCAAAACTGTCGGGAAAATCATTCTAATTTTAATCGCTTAATTTGTCGGAGTGCTCTTGTTTTTACCGTTTTGCATTTGTTTTGATAATCGTAAACCGATGTGGTCGCTTACCGTGTAAGCGTCGTACCTGGTGACTGTCGTGGACTCTTTTCGAACCCTTTGAACATGCCAATTAAGTGCCAAGCACCTTTTTTAGGCTGAGGAGACCGACCACGATTTATTTCGGAATAGGTAAATAGACACGGCGTTCATTTCGTTTCATTGTTCTACGTTCACGGGTCGTGAAGCGCCAGCAGCACGAAGAAAAACTGCGCGAGTTGACGTGTGCGTAACGGAATTATTTCAAGCACGAGGGGAAAAAATGTTTTACTGTTCAGAAATGTATCGTATTTGGACGAATATGAGCAAGAAATAAAAGTAACAGAGAACGTGCAGGTGACCTGGTGAACTTTCCGCTTGTTTAGGGTGTTTGCCTTTGCCGAGACTGCTTCTGCGCTCCTCGTCTGTGCCGTAAATATTAGCAATAACAGCGATTATTAGTTGCCTCATCCGTAAACTTCTTTTCTCATACATGACTTACGAGGCAAACACACGCGCTGTCCACCGAACAGCAAGCCGGCGGGAGGACAAGGTGAAGGGTGGCAATGTCCTACTGAGTGACGCATACTCTAAACCATTGTGCTAGAACGGATCCAAGCACTTGACCCTGCTCTTCGAATTAGGAAAAAGCAATTTTTTGATTTAAGTAGTTTTAGCCGCTGTGGGAAAACGTTCAGTTTCATTTGCTAGCTCTGTCGGTCACTTTTTTCTTTTATAAACCCCAAAGCGAGCTTTTTTTATAATTTGGTCAGCCATACTTGTTTTAGTAGGGGATTAAAGGGATACTGCAAGGAAATTCTGGTGCTTATTTTATTCTCTAAATGTCAACCACGTTCTGGCCACGCAGCAGAAACACCAAATTTTTGTTAGAAAAGACACCAGAACATTATTTTAAACGAGCAAACCGATTACGAGATTGCACCTGGTGGTCGTTCCCAAATGTCATTATTTCAAACTTTTCATAAAAAGGACTAAAAGCCCCCCGATTCCCATAAAAGCAGCGCCTTCCGAGGAAGTATGGCTCTGAGCGCTCGTATAGCCTGTCACACTTGGCCAAACTGGAATTTCCTTCTTTCCCGCACTTATCCAACTCCAGTGGGGAGCGGGCCTTTCGAACGGCCAAGTTGTAGCAGATTGATGCCACCGAGTGGTGAAGCTCCCAACCACGCCAGCCTTGCCATAGCCTTGCCCGTGAAGTTAAATGTGGCGTCACGAAAGCTCTGGAGGTGCGGGATTTCCCGACGTGCATCGCGCTCGTCGAAATCGGCCGTTCGGAACGAAAAATGTAGCCATCCGTTCAAAATACAAACGCGCGATTGTAATTGGCAGCTCTTGTTGATCACATTTAACTTGTTTCTGAACATGAGAGGTAGATTTCAATTTTCGTTTCAGCACCCCTTAAAAGCCGACCTACAGAATCGTCTTCTGTGGGGCAGAAAACCGGTTCCCTGTTTCCTTCTCTCATTCTTCAGTCCTCCTCTCCACAGAAATCGGTCTCTAAGCTACTCCCCAGAAACCCTCCTCACAGAAAGAAGCAGGAGGGTCTCTTCCTTTCTGGAATGGAAAGGAGTTGAGAGTTTTCTTCATTCTGGCTGCTCTACAGCCTTTAATTAAGCAGCGTGTATATTAGCTGTGGGGAGAGTATCTTGAGTAGGGTCAATATTTTCAGTCTGTACTTATATCTTATAGAGTAGATTTTTGCACTCTGTTAACTTGAGTATGGGAATTCATTTATGTTTGCTAAAGAGGGACTTGAAACATTTGTATCAGAAAGTGAGCCACAACTTTGTATGAAAGACACAAAGTTGTGGCTCACAAACATACTCTTTCAAGTACTCCTCGAAAAAGAGGCCTCGGCTTTTCGAGCTCCTTTGCAGCTGAAAGAGAACTTGTAATGTGTTTGTGTACATATAGAGAGACGTGGTGACTTCAAAGAGCTGCGTTCTGCTTTGTCATTGCACGACGACTTCTGCCTACAGGAGGAAATCAGGAAAATGGAGCAGGAAGAGCAGCTACGCAGGGAAACGGCAGAGGAGGTGCAGAAGCAGCTTCACCGGGAAGAGCTCAGGCACCAGGAGCAGATGAAGGAGGTGGGAGACAGTTTCAAGATTTCCGAAAGAAAGCTGGTGTTTTGTTTTTTTTTGGTTTTCTAGGTGGCTCCACATATTCCCCAATACTTTCCCGGAATTTGAAGGGGACTATCTCGTCTCAAAAGAACACGCGAAAATGAGTGGGAACTGCTAGAACCAGACGGGACGAGCGAATCAAACTCTGCAATCGAAGCGTCACTCCCTCCCTCTCGGGCACTGGCTGCTTTTGAAGCAGACCTTCTCTCGTGCCACGTAGTCCGAGGGAGAAAAAGTTGCGCGTCGCATGCATGATGCACTCGAGCTTCCGTTCGCTTTGCTGTCGGGGTGGTGCCACTGGTAACAATCACTTTCTCCTCTATTTCATGAATCCGTGGGGCAAGAAAATAACCGCGTCGACGAGAATTCGACCAGTACGGCTTGGAGGACCTCTCAATTTGGGGAGGGCGCCTCGCCGATGTACTACTAGCAAGAGAGGTCTTGCAACCTCTGGTGTCCACGTCCTTAGTGCTCCTTCCTTCGTTCACCGGTCGACGTCGGCTTTTCTACGCCAGCAGAACTCTAGATTCGCAGACGAAGTGCGGGTTGTCAATGGCTTTCGACGCAACGTAGCAGACGATTGCAGTTTGAGCCTGCATCCAATCTTTCTTTGTTGCGGTGCTCGTTGTGCGCCATCTTCTCGTATGCGGAGTGCAAGTTCGTCCGCTTCTTGCACAGTGGTTGCAATGATGTCTGAAGGCCGAGCTCTTATTGGCCGATTGAAAAAAATAGTGGGTAGACCTCAAGGCATCTAACACCGAGGTCTACCCACCATCCTTCCAATCAAAGCCAATCAGAGCTCTGCATTCTGACGTCACCACAACCACCGCAAAAGAAGTGGATGAGCTTGCACCCCGCATTAACCATTTTTGAGGGCGGAGTGAACACACAGATCGGAGACGTGTTGCAGGCACCGAGTCGAGCCGGGGGCACGTCTTGCAGGATCCAGCTCCTCCGCTACCTCCATCGCAACTCCTGTGCAAGAAACAGACGACTTGCTCGCCGCATTATTTCCATTTGCGAACGACACTCCGTAGCAGACGAACTACAGCGACGAAAATCGAACCCTCGGTGTTCCTTTATATGCTGGATTTCCGACGTGGCGTCTTTTTACCTTCCCAGGCCCTGCAGCAATCGCTGGCACAGCTGGTGCCCGAAGAACCGGCGGAGGACGAGGACCGGGTGAGCCACATCCGGGTGCGCCTTCCGTCCGGGGAGGTGCTCAGCCGACGCTTCCTGGCCTCCTGCCCGCTCAGCTCCCTGCTCACCTTCCTCGCCTCCAGGGGCTTCCCCGTCGAGGAGTACAAGGTCCTGGCCAGCTGGCCGCGCAGAGACGTGAGTGGGCACCCCCCGTTTCTTCCGATCCCGCTGAACGATCGACTATTTTTGAAGGAGGGCGGACGGGGGTTCTTAAATAGTTGATTTTTTGTTTACTCGAATATAGTGCTCAAATGTATCTCTTAAGGCTGATTTTAAATCCCTCATATCTAAAACATCTTGGCTCAAACGGATGATACGGCAGAATATGCAGGGTAGTCAAGATGAATGACGTTCAGATACTGTAGGAGAAGCGCTAAAGTAGATTCACTCACACTCACATCAGAAAAACGGTCACTCACGTCGCGCTGACTTTCAACTCAAATTGTATTTTCGTCTTCTTTCGTTTTTCTTTTACCCGTGTTAAATTTGTCATCTCACTTCGTTCTCTTCTGTACAAAACAATTAGCAATGTCTATCGCACATTACCTTCGAGAATCAAGATAAAACAATTCTTTTTCCATTAGCGTTATGGATGGACTACTAACACAGGTGTCACTTCTTTTTATGATGTGAGCTGCCTCTATTATCTCACGTGTTAACTGATGATGGTTCTTTCCGATTATGGTGCTATTTTTGAAGTCCACGGCGCACCCACAGTCACGGCAGTGAATGCCCAAAAGTCCTGAGTTTGCTAATCGGGTGTTGTTGTTGTGTTCCCTTAATCTGTCGTTAATACATCTTCCAGTTTGTCCTATGTACTGTTTGCCGCATGATAGGGGAAAGCAATAAATCACTCCTTCTGAGCAAGGTATGTATGGGGTTCTATGCCTTTTAGTGCAGACGGTATTAGTGTTTGGTGTGGCGTTAACTTTTTTTCATAGGCCTGATAGTTTGATGGGGGCGGAAAAGACTACATTGATATTTGCGCGATTCCCAATCTTCTTCAGGTTATGAGAAATGTTATGAATGTAGGGGATGACTACAGGCCTCTGGTTACTGAATCTTTCGCGTGGCTTGCGGGATGTGATTTGACCTTTTTTAATCTGTTTAAGGAGACTTTCGGCGACTGAAGTTAATATATGTGAAGGATATCCCGCACTTACTATCCTAGATACTTGTCCTGTGAAGCTTTTTCTGGTGTGAGTGTGAGTTTGAGGGTGAGTGAATCTACTTTAGCGCTTCTCCTACAGTATGAATATTCAACTCGCCCAAGCATCGATTCTAAAGACGTTCAGATAATGTCAGCCAGGAAGACGTTATGGCAAACCTAGCAAAGCACGGAAAATGAATGGTCGATCTTGATTTTTGTTATTGTCTCTGTGTGTTTTCCCGAATATGATGAATTTCCCGGATTTATTTCGACGACCCTGTATACTATCCTGATTGGGTAATTTATTACGGCTCGTCAGGGTAACTGTTAATTAAGAATCTTTCCTCCTAACTATATATAGGGACTCCCAAGGGTCCATTGTACATCCTAAAGCTGATTGTTTATAAGGTAGTGTTATTTATTATATAAATAAATCACAGTTGTAAAAATAAAATAAATAGGATGATAAGTACCCAAGTTGATGCTAATTACATGTTACCTATTGAGTATAGGGCAAAAAGTAAAGCTTTAAGATGCAGTTCAGTCATTGAAGAAAACAAGGATACCAAGTTCTCTGAAATATCATCGGGACAACGTTGTCAGAACCCCAGTAAGCCCGTGGGACTTTACAAAAAAAAGGCAAAGCTGAGAAAATCACCCTCAAAGTTTCTGGTATACTTTCAATCCAGCTGCTTGAGATTTGAGTGTTTTTAGACCGCTACGAAAAGTGTAACATATACCTCACAGGACATTATGTACAAGTGCAGTATATTGAAAAGAAAAAGGCGAAATTGCAAGTGCGCCCCAACAGTTAACAAACCCACAACCCTACGATCGCAAGCTCGACATTCTATCACTGTACCAATTAGTGGGTAGCTGTCAGGCTAGTTGTCTTTAGCACGGTGGTCTTTACTACATGTTCCAATATGATCGCCGGTTGCCGGCATTCAACCAGTTTATTGGAAGAAAAAAAAAGGAAACCCAAGACGTGCCTTCCATCACATAGAAAAGGACAGAGCTTGGAATAAAAAAAGTTTATAACCAAAGAAAGAAAAAAGCTGCAGCGTGTACTGCAAATCCCGAAGGCTACGTAAACACATCCCATGTACGCATACTGTTTTTGCGTCACATGCAGAGGTTGCCCTCACTCACCCTCACAGCCACACTCACCTAAGCCCCTCACTCACACTCAACCTCTCACTCACCCACACCGTCACAGCTGCACTCATCCTAAGCCCCTCACTCAAACTCAAACTCTTTATTTCTCTCCGTTTGGAACGGGGAGACGGAGAAAAAAGCAACTCAGTTGTTGCTTGACGAGCCTCTGCCTCTCCACAGCAGCAAAAGAGGACAGCATGTACATACAAATGTTTTTTTCACCATCACACCATCACTGAACCTCACTCGCCTTACGCACTCATGGATCTCACCGCCCTCATGCACTCATGGCTTTCACGGCCCTCATACCCTTCACGCACTCAATTTATATGGCATGACATCGATTGCTTATCGGTGGAGCCACAAGGTGCAGCTGCTTAGACAAATGCAGATAGCAAATTCTGTCACGCATACGTAAAACTCGGAGAACACTATCAAGTGTACACATAGTATAGTATGCGTTAAATCGGGTGTAGTGCACCTTGAGTATTGCTAAATGTTTGTAATGCCAGAGCATTTCACTTATGCAACAGAATTGCGTAGCAATTTGCGCTAGGATATGGGATAAAGTGCGTCCGCAGACGTTGACAGAAAACTCCCCATTGGTCCTGGCAAGTATGAATAAAAATAAAAAAAAAGGGGGCAGCCAGGATGAGTCAGCCTTCCTTGGCATTATTAGATCTCTTGTTATCATCTCTAGGCATCGTCCTCGAGGGCGTCCTTGAGGTTGTCCGAGAGGTCATGCTAGGCGTCCTTTAGGCATAGCCCTAGACGACGTCCTCTAGGCGTTGACCTTAAGGTCATCCTAGAAGTCGTCGTACACATTGTTCTCTAGGCATCTTCCTAGGCGTAGTGAAGATAACAGCTTTGCTGGTCCTCCATCTTCATGTAAGGTGGAAGGGCTCTGCAACTTTTGTCTGCATAGATCTTTCTGGCTCTTATTACCCGGGCGAAGAGTGCAGATTCACTGGGCTGCAGACACAAGCGCACCGTCCGATACTTTGCAGACGAGAGCCGCTGCACACTGTCGGAAGGCGTTTCACAGCCCAGGAGACAAAGATGGCAGTGTGCCAAAGGTGATTGATGGAAAAGTGTACACAGGTCACACTATTAGGTAACTCTCGAGTTAGTTTCTAAGGTCTATGTTGCCTGAGGAGTGTCTCTGAATTGACATTAGGACGAATTGGAAGCACGTTTCTTCCTAATCCAAAAACATCCCGCCCCCGCGAAAAAAAAAGAAAAAAAAAAAGTGTATTGCGTGTTTACTGAGGCGTTGTGCAATGCTGCTCACAGCCTACACACAACCATGCTCCACCACCATTCAAAATTTGGCAGAGGTGTAAAGACTCCTGCGTCACTTGACGTCGGCTAAATTAAGTGGGAAAATTTCTCCGCCAAAATTAGCGAGGCCAACTCGCTGCGCGTCGACATCAAATCTAGCGGACTGCACTGCAAAATCGTACACGGACTAGAGTCACCGCAAAACCCCGGCGACAACGGCCGTCGCCGTAAAAGTCGTCGAATGCAGAGTTCAGCAAGACGTCTTCCTCTCTTGCACGCAGCTGTCCGCAATGGAGACGTGCAAGACCCTCGAACAGCTCCAGCTCTACCCCAAGGAAACGCTGACCGTAGAAGAACGCTGAGTGACGACGCCCAAAAAAAAAAGAAAACCGCCCCCTGTACCATAGCCTCGGACCCCCTCCCCCCCCTTTTTATTACTCTCAAGAACGGAATAAAGAGCACGCTTGTTTATTGCCACACGACGTCGTCGACTCGTCAGGACACGCTCTTGGCCAGGTTGGCAAAGCCCACGCCGACGCACGTCAGCCGCACCTTGGAGCAGCCCTCCGCAGAGTCGCCCTGCCGTCTTTCTTCGTCCACCCTGAACGTAGCGCCGAGGAAGTGGTGGAGGTGGCGGAGGAGCTGGATCCTGCGAGACACGACGCCGGTTTAAGTCGCTGCCCGCAACGCGGCTCCGACCGATGTGTTCACTCCGTCCTCAAAAGTCTGCTCGTCTGCTTCTTTTGCGGCGGTTGTGGTGACTTCGAAACGCCGAGCCCTGATTGGCTCTGATTGTAGGATAGTGGCTAGTGGGTATAGACCTTTTCCGCTTATTCTGGCCCCCGACCGTCAAGTAGGCATATCCGGTATGGGCGACGAAAAAATATAAAAACGTTTCAACCTGCAAGTAGTAAAAAAATAGAGGGGAGGCAAAACGAGAATGTGTGACCATTACATTTATGTCCTAAATGCCTTCTATCGCCGTGGCGACGGCAAAACAATCTTTTCGCCCATACTGGAGGTGACGACAATTCAGGATGGCGGTGCCCTTGCGATAAAGGTCAATACCTTGAAGCAAGCTGCCTCGAGGTCTACCCACTATCCTTGTGGTTGGAGCCGAACGGAGCTCGGCATTCTCACGTCACCACAACCCCTGCAAAAAGAAGCAGACAAACTTCTGTGGACGCCCGTTCTGCTGCAGGTTGCTCTCCGGCTTGACAGCCCACGGCAGATTCGGCAGTCAAGAGCAGGGACGCCGCTACGACGGCAACGCCCGCATTTTCTCTTGCTTTTTTTTTTTTTTTCCCGAAATTTCTACGCTTATTTGTTATTTGACAGCGTGACACTCAGGCTTTTGCGGCGTCATTTGTTACAACTTCAAGACCACTGTTGATGCTTGGGTGGAAGGGGACGCTAAAAACACCGTTGGGGGAGACATTCCACCACGTGGGGCACGCTTCGTTCCATGCGCCGCTAATTAGTCTTGGCTACGGGCCGGACCAGAGTAGAACCGTGCGATGGGTTTCGAGAGTAATTACCGAAGAGTAGCAACAAACACCTTGGAGACCAATACTGGAAGCTCCCGCATTGCGCGGGCGGAAACGGATCGCAAATGCCCCTGGCAAGCCTGGAGTCTCTGGTAGCAGACAAACTCCTCGGAATACATAGGCTTTGTCCATCTCCGCACGAGGGAATCAACAAAAAAGCATTGTGACGTTTTTTGTTTTTTTTTTGCTTTGATTTTTAAAATCTGTTGCCATTTCCCGAGGGAAGGATCTGTCCCCTCTGTGAAATTTTTTTCTTGGCTTTTAAAGTGCAGTTTGGTCTTTTTTTTTTTTTTTTTTTGCCAAGAAAACATTCTGATGTCACAGTTTATGTAAGGCATGCGAAATCACGAATCTATCTTTGCACTGTCTTTTGAAATACTTTAACATCTGAAACTCTCAAAACTTGGCTACGACTCAACTCTGATGTTCCAGTCAATTAATACATCTTTCGTTTGCTGTTCACATTACCATTTTCATGAATGTCTTGTTCTTACTGGTCTTGTTGAAACGACAATTTGGCTAATCCTGCTGCCGACACCATCGCCAACTATAAAAATAAAAGGCAGCAGAAAACCTATCTTCAATACTATATTCACTCCCACGATATCAATATGCTGCGTTGAGACGATTGTGCATACAAGATTTGAGGTCATTACCGAAATGAATGTAAAACTGAGTTTGACAGCGGTTAGAGCAATCGGGCCATTTATTTTTATTACTGCTTTGTTTTGTATGTTTCCGAATCTTTCTCGGCCATTTCGTTGCCTACAAACATCAGTCGTCTGCTATGGTACACGATACCCTTGATTGCGAATCGAAGAACGCCGAGGCATTTGTACCGTCTGCAAATTTGTTTTTTATTTTGGTTTTAGAGCTAACCCCCAAAATGCCTCTTCTGGTTTCAGTTGCACTTTATTCTTACTGCTGCAATGTTTGTAAAGCACTTGTATGGTCATTCTTTTCTAACGCTTTTGTTATGTTGTAATTGTGTGCATGTTTGTTTATGGGCACATCCGCTGCTGGTCAACTTTGGCTAGCCAGTGGGCTTTCTGGCCATATCCACTAAGCCGACCGGCGCGCTGACTTTGAAGTTCGGGCATCTTTTTGTGATCGCCTATTCCGAGAAGGCAACAGGACAAGGTTATCACGTTGCATCTCTCGCACCAAAAGTAAGTTTTGAGAACATAGTTGCGATGGATAAAGCCTTCTTTCCGGTTTTCAGACGAGAGGCAGTCATGCATAATACTCTGAACGGCGTTCAGCCGACATAATAAATAAATAAATGTTTGTTTCCGTGTGCGCTACAATTTGATTGCCATTGCAGCTGCAATCAATGGATATCACTGTGCAAATACACCGAATATAATTGTTTCAGCTCTTGGGACAGCTAAATGGGGTTGACAAACGTCCAGAACGTCGCGGAGCCCAGGTTTTTCCACTGCGTCGTCTGCTTTCAAAAACTCGAGTCTGCTAGAAGTGCCACTGTCGTTGTTCGACGCCACTCCCGCAGGTTTGAGGGGGAGACACCAGTTATGGCGAAGCTATATTGTATTTGGTAGCAAGGTATGATTTCGGTACGATAATGGTCCTTGTTTCTGTATTTCATGAAATTATGAAGCAGCCGTCAGGATGACAACAATAGGAAGGCCCTTCAGTTGTCCCGCATCCAGCACAAACTTTCTGCCTTCCACGATGCTTTGGCGTCTCGTGCACCTGGAGCATGCAAGCACAGCCAAAGCACTATAGAAGGCAACGAGCGCATTCCGGAGGGTGGGCATCTGAAGGAAGCCCACCCTTCCGTTCTGATCCTGACGGTGACTCCAGTGTTGGTGGTGGGCCGGACTGAATTGTGAGCATGCGATGGGTTTTGAGAGTAATTACTGAAGGGTAGTGCATCATAGTTTCAGTATATTGGCACTTGCACGAGAACTCCATGAAACCTTAGAGTAGCTAGTTGCTTACAAGCCAGTATGAATTCCAAAAAAAAAGGGATAATGTTTGAACAGCCACCGAGGTGTGTCGGCGCACAGCCGGGAGAGAGCACGAGCTGCTTGAACGGTGCGGGCAGCCACATAGTAGAGGGTTGCAGACAATTTTTTTGAACATGAATAAAGTTATGTAGTGATGTCTGTTCCGAACGATTTCTGGGTAACGAAATGAAATTGTTACAAGACCAGATGCATCACAAAGTCTCATTCATTGACATCTTTGAACTCTACCATCCCTCCAAGTGAACAGAAAATGTCTATTCATAGGGTGCCCCCTGCGTTGGTGGCAACCAACTGGCGAGGCTACTCACGTGTACGGCGTGAGAGGCCCCACCAGACACTTGGACACGTCGGGAGGGCAGAGGCACATGCACAGGGCCGCCAGTCCCTGATTGGTTGAGTCCACGCAGCCACCCTGGAAGAAGAAACAGCTTGTAAAGAGCAACTTGTAAGGCCGAGCTAGCACGACGTAAAATGGAAACCAAAACCAGTAAGGGAAACGTTTTGAGAAGAGAGCTTTACATTAGGGCTACCATGGCGCCCGGTGCACGTCTCGGACTGGTGCGTTTAAAATGTCTAGATTTCCTCCCAATGGCGTTGCACTTGTGTCATGCTGTTGCTGCGCAGTCCACACAGGGACGGCAGGCAGATGACCATTCTGTTGCAGGTCGCCCTCCAGCTTCACAGTTCCTGAAGGCTTCGGCAATCACGAGCTGGGATGCCGCAGTAACCGCGACACTCACGTTCGTGCGTTTCTATCGCTACAACTTCTGTGACCTAACGCACCAGTCAAAGACTCGTTCCAGGCACCGTGACGCTAGCTTTTTGTCGTAGTGCCCCCGTCGAGCGGACAGGTTGCATCGGCGGACCACTGACCCTATAGACTTCACGCAGCAGGGCGTAGGCCGCTTCCTCCCCCACGTCCTCCGGAACGCTCGGTGCAGCGCCCTCCTCGCCGTCGGGTCGCGACAGCGCCTCCGCGCAGAAGAAGGTGCCCTCCGTCGTTTCTGCGACGAGACAGATCCCGAACCCGGGCGACCGGGGGTTCTGGCCGCCGCCGCCCGCGTGATCCGTGTAGATGTACACGTCGGGCAGGCACTTGAGCAGCACCCCTTTGGCGGCTTGCACAAGGCGGCTGGCGACGAGCGGAGACACGCGGACCGCAAACGCCCATCCGCGGATCCGCTTTACTTTGCCGGGGTTGAGGAGCTTTGCCGGTCGCAGCGACCGGCAGAGCGGCGCGCGGAACCGGACCCTCCCACCGCCGTTCGGAGCCACGGCCCGGGCCTTGACGTGGAGCTCGAGCCCCTCGGACCTCAGGAACTTTGCGAGGACTGGGAGGGTGGCTTGCTTGATGGCATCCACCTGGGAAAGTGCGCGACTGCGGTGAGGACAGCCGCTTGTCCCCAAACGATACTGCAATCGTCGTTTTTAACGGTGCACAAAACCGCGATTTCGTCAACAGTGTAGAAGTGCAAAAAAAAACAATGTAGACAGAAAGGAGGCAAACAATGTGCCCCATGTTCTTTATTGCTTTAGTACTATTGTTGAAACATACCAACTATACCCTCCTCCACTCTTTCCAACTTAGGTGAGCGTTCGCTCGCTAATGTAGAAAGAGTGGAGCACTTTGTGGGAGGAGCTGTCTACCCATCTTATGGCTATTTTTTTAAACTACATCGGTAACCGTAATGTCTGCCTCTATAGGTAGTTTCTGAGGAAATTCGGACCACTCATTAAACAAGATGAAACCTTTCGGTTCGACTTACAAGTTTTCACTGTATGTTACCTTAGCTCGAAAATCTCCACAATGTACACTTGTAGGTAGTTAAAAATGTCGTTAGGTATTGTGAGACCACACGAAAATGTGAACGATAGACCAAAACGGGACATGCAAAACGTTGTCCCCTGCCCCAACCCTTCGCATATAAGCCCGCAGTTACTTTTCTGAAACACGCGTTGAAATGTGGCTGAGGTTAAAGTCGCTGGATCCTAGGAAAGTAGCGGCAAGCTCCCCATATGGTCGCAATTTTCGTTCATGAAACGAGCAGCTTCTCCTTGACCTCCATTCTCAGTGACCTGATCGAAATTCCGATGACGGGTTACTTTGTAAAAACATTTCTTGGTTACAGAGAATTTGTAATCCACACACCAGGGAAACAAGCGCACATCTTCGCACTGCCACCGCATGTGGTGTTGGTGCTTGGCAGTACCGAAAAATAATTTTTGTGTCCTGAAATAAGCAAGAACAATATCATTGTAAGAGATCCATGGAGATAAGTATGACTGATAAGTAAGTTGCATGCACAGCGCCAAGGACTCTTATATTGGCGAGCACCACTTTTAGTACGATGAGGCTCCTAGCGATCTTGGTGCAACTGGTTCAGTACGACCCTTTCGAAGCTTTGAATGAACCGAAATGACGATTGTCATGGCAACTGAGACCGATCAGCCAATCCTTTCGCGAAGTTTGGTTATCTGTTAGTGTACGACTAGCAGACAGGGAAGGCAATGGTGCGACTTTCCCAAAATCCAGTGACTTTAGATGTGGTAAGAGGCAACAAAAGTCACCTGTGATAACAGACAAGAAATAAGACTGATTATGCAAGGTTCGAAAGGAAATGAAGAGAAGAGGTAAACAAACTAAAGGGGCAGAACAATTCAATTGTTTTTCCTTTGTGAAAAACTTACAGATGGGTCAAGATGGTGGTGAGTGACACCGGTAAGTTGCGCATCCATGGGCTTTTTGCAGAACGGTGCCAGGCAGACGAGCGCCTCCAGATAGTAACCGATGGACCGCTGTGTGCAGCAGTCATGCTCAATCCGGCCGCCAGTCAGAAGTCCTGGTTTGTAGAGTAACGAGGTGCCTACAAACCACAAAAAAAAAAAAAAAAAAGAAGCGCCCTATCACTTTGATGTTGTATTCTCCAGGCTTGGTGTCATTGTCGCACAACACGTCCCACTACCATATCGGTGCTGCCGTTACTACGGGCGCTTGACGACAAAAGATGTTAAACAGTAAGGAGGAGTCACGTTTCGGAGAACCCAGAATTAATAAGCCAAGAGGCCCATTATTTAAAATAAAACTGCAAATTTTTTTTTTTTTTTTTTTTTTTTGGGGGGGGGGGGGGGGGGGTAATTTTACACGGTGGCAAACAGCGCAACGCATTTAGCGCGAATACGACATCCGGCACTCCTTAGTGTTTGGTGGCTTCGATTACAGCCTTTCAGGTCTAAGAAAAACTGGTGATCGCTCGCTTGTGCCAGTTGTGGTGCGTGCCAACTGTGTAGCGCTAGGTGCACACGGTGAAGTAAACGATCACGTATGTTTGTAAACAAACGAACAGACCAACTTGTGTTCCGAACTAGCGGAACATTCCCAGTCGAGGCAACGTACGAAATTTGCTCGGTTACCTGTTTCGCTGATTTCGACAACGGTCCCGTTGGTCACCTTCTCGAGTAACTTGAGCAGGTCCACTTCGAATTCTGTTAAAGCGGAAATCAAAACACATGTCAGATCGACACCACGTGTAGAGCGCTCCTCAAAATTAGCCAATAAGAGTGCTCGTTTCTTACCTTTCAAGCCGGGTTCGTCTTCCTTGTGACGGATATTTTTGATCTCGACGGGTTTGCTGCTCAGTGTGGATAATAAGAGACGCTGGCGCAAGAAATTGCAGCCGGAATAACTCGGCGACGCTCCCGGCCTGGACGTCGCCATCTTTGCCTCAAGAATGGATTGGATGGCACTCTGGACTGGATTGACTTCAGGTATTTATTTGGTAGCAAAATAAAGCATATTTTTTATTTAAGCTTAGTAGTTCTCATATATTTAATATCACTTCAGTTGTTATTATCTAGGTGAATAATGTGCACGTACTACCCATATATTATACTTAGGTGGATCAAATAAAATCTGTGATGTGATACCTAGTCTAATCCAGTCAATCCAAGCTAATCCAGTCAATCCAAAACAACCGTTCTCCATGTGCTTCTGCGTGTGATCCCCCGCAGCGGACTGACGTCCTTCGCAACATCAACATTGCATTGAAATGATTTTCATCCGGAGTATCAACAACAGAGTTGCTTTGGTTTGTGTAGATAGCGTCTACATATACGAAACGGCAAATGGGTAAGTGGTCCCACCATGTAACAAGTCAGCTCTGCAATTTGGCGACCCGTCTTACCCTGGCTTGATCCACTTTCTACTTGTTTGCCTCTTATTATTATTAGAGGATTCGTCAAGGCACGGCTGACAATTCCCGACACCAGTTCGCAAGCTACCTCTGCTAGGAGGTAAGTTCGATTATCGTGCACGTCAGATGGAGTTGTCACATTATCATGGTCGCATCTGAATTATCTCGTATCATTGGATTCAGAAGTCATTTCACTCGTGGGGACAGCTAGGTGTTGCTCACTTCAGGCGCAAGCTTGCATAGCTAAATAAGACAAAAAAAAAAAAGTGAAAGCCGTTTGCAACTTCCTCTAACGCCGAATTAGAGCGCAGCTCTTGAGGAGGAGGAGGGAAGGGTACTGAGGGTCACGTGTTCTGGGGGGGGGGGGGGGGTCACGTGACCTCACGGTTACACCGACGCTGCTCAAGCTGGAAACGGGCGCCTAAGAGCTGCGCTCTGAAAGAAACATGGTGTCTATTAAGGCGATGAACTTGCTAGTGTTAACGTAGGTCAGTGTGCTGCCTCGTATCGGCTAGTCATAGCATTGTTTTGATATTTTTTTGTAGCGAAGAGGACGCAGACGAAGAGAGTCCAGCGAAAGAGCAGACGGACCAAGGGTTCTCTTGCGGCAACTTCTCTTCGTGCTCGAGTTACTTCCTGGCAGTTTCTGCAAAGAAAGAGCTTCTTGCGTGGAAGAGAAGTGACGCTGGCAAATGGGATCTCTTCTGCCAGAGGTAAGTTATTGTACTATACCAGCAGACCAGTGGAAAATCACTCGTGGTTTATATATTTCATGCTTACCAACTGTTATTATTTCACCTTGCACTTTTTACCAGTATCGTACACCTTCGGCGATTGTCCACACATTGCCACGAAAAATCAAGTTCTTTCATTCAGAGCTGCAGGAATGTGGCGTACCTGTTGTAAAACATCCGATGCCTTTCGAACCCATTATACTCACACGCAATCACTTTACAATGTCTGCGGCTTTCGTCTGCTCCGTAAGGACCGCTTACCAGATCTGATCAGAGGCAGTTGGAGGGACCCTAAATTAAAATCTGCAAGGGATCTCTTACTTATGCAGACAAGTGCTCCTAGGCTGCCGCCACATTGCTGGTGCTAATGCGGCTGGTGCGACTCTCGCGCTCTTTATCAGCTAGAAATTGTCTGCCTTTCTTTTGGACTCTGAAAACCCGCTGAACGCGATTCTCTACCTATGTTTTGTGGTTTTGTATTGAACAATTTCTGGCCCCTCTTGTAAGTTTCCACTTAATTTTTGTTATGCATGCTACACACCCTTTTTGTATTATCTTCCACTTTGAGAAATAGGGCTGGTATGTGCCTGCCATTCAAGCATTTCTGCTCGACATTCATGGGAAACAAATGGAGAGGAAGGACGTCGAATGGCCCTCGATCCGATTTTGCAAACAATGACAACTGTTCTCTTATCTCCCAGAGATAGTCTGCGTAGAGTCCTTCTCAGTCATCTCCAAAAATAGTTGTTCGGGTTGGGGTGGGAAACGGGTCAGTCGCGTTCGTTCCTTTGCCTTGGTGCTGGTGTGAAAAAAGGAAGCTCTCCCCAAAACGTGCCCCAAAACAAAGTCATCTTGGATTCCGTCCGATCAAGATATGACTGTCGTCGACTGCGACTGTGTTATTTGGGATTGTTCTCTAATTAATTATTTTCAAATAACGCCCCATTGTGGAGTACATACAATATATTGTTTGAATGTTAACACTCGCTAAATTGTATGTTTGCGTCCTGTCCATTGGTAAACACATTATTTGTGAACGTGAAAAATGCATGGCCTTTCGGCTATCTTCTGTTGTAAATTATTTTCGACTGCTAAGTGCTTTGTCGTTTGACACGTGACTTAAGGCTGTTTCACACAGACCCGTTTTCTTACGTTACGTTACGAAAAGTCACCGAGAAATCTGTGCTTCGTATTAAGCGTGGCTATCAATTTAAGGAGATAGCCTGGCACGCAACATTAGAGACACGAATGTTTGAGCGACGACGAGCTACGACTGTGTGTTACCGTGGCAACCAAGGACACAAGGCTCGTCGTCGTCGTAACGTAAGGAGTTGAACTCGGTTCAACTTTTCACACTGCACCGTTTTTTACGTTACGTCTAAGTCAATGAAACATTTGTTTGGCAAATGTCTTGTGCCAGGCTATCTCCTTGAATTAGTAGTCACGCTTGAATTAGTAGTCGTAACATAACGTAAGAAAACCGGCCTGTGTGAATGAGTCTTAAATCAGGCGGTGCCGTCAAAACTTATTGTAAAAAAAAAAAAAAAATTAACGTTTTACTTTAATTCGTTTTGTCGCACAACAAGAATTGTTTACAGATTTTTTTTTTTGCTTTTTTTTTTTTTTTAATGGCAACTCCGCTTCTTTTTTAGTAGTGCAAAACTATACAGTTCTCTTTGTTATCATCTACAAAAACCCCATGGCAAATATTACGACGGAATTCCGCCTAGAAGTTCATTAAAATCGCTGTCAAAGTTTGACAAGCACGAAACCGCTGGTTTTGGATGAGACGTGCGGGCCAGACAACACTGCCCGGCTGCATTTCCGCTTCCTCGAAATTCCTTCTCCCGGCACGTCCGTGACGTCATCAAGCATTTTTTTTCTTTTTTTTTCACTTGTTTTTTTCACTTCTTTTTTTTTTCACTTGTTTTCTTTCCCGGGGAGAGCACGGGTGGCGCCAGTGCCGTCAGAGACATGAGTGACGCGCTCGGCCGGCCCGGCGCTCGACTATTGATACTACTGATAGGCCCATCGCCTCATTGAGCGCGGCTTGTGTGTTCAGTGCGTATAGGCTCCTTGCACTGACGTCAAATCGCATACTTTTGAACACCCAAGTAAAAGGAGGAGAGGGAAGCTGCTTTTGTAAGAATTTTGAATGACGGGTTAATCTTCTACAATCTTCTGGGAGGAGAACAGCGACGCCTGTGCTAATCCGGGAGGCACAAAGGAGGATCCTGATAAGAGGGGAGCTCCTTCTTCCCCTTGTATATCACGTGGGTGTACATGCTTAGTGATGCCGAATATACAATGTTGTCCGGCTTTGCCACCGTTTCGGTTTGTGATCATGGCTAGAGTAAAATTACACGAAAAATATTTTATTTTTCGCGAAACAAAGGATTGGGGATTGTTTTTGAGTGCTTCAAAAAGCAAAATCGGCCACTATCTCAAAATTTTTTAAATTAAGCGGAGTTGCCCTTTAATGTAGTACAATGCTTTCTCAATGTCCTCGGGAAAATACATACACCGAGAAACACGAAATGGAACAAGGAAAGATGAGATTTAGCCGCCAGCAATGTTTGAAACTGCACCTACGCAGGCTGCGCCTATCGAAATCACAGTCCACTCGGTTAGGGTTAGTAGGGATGCTAGCGAGAGTCTAGCCTCAAACCCACTGACTGGGCTCGAAAACGGTTTCTTGCCTCTGGGGTAGAGTGTTTCTTGGGAAGGTGTATAGTTGATGACGGGTCAAAAGGGTAGGACAATCTCCTCCCACAAAGCCCCCCCCTCTTTCCACTGTGAGCATATACGGTAGACTCATCTCCTCTCCAGTATTCACTCTGGTGAGGTGGAAAGAGTGGAGGGCTTTGTGGGAGGAGCTTGTCCTGCACTTTTGACCTAGATTATAGCCAGATAGCATCCATTGCAAGTGGGTGGTACTTGCTCCATCTGGTGGGCATCAGCTCCGTTTAGTGCCACGTTCCCATTCGAACCGCCCCTCCAGGTTGAGCTGGCCGTGCACTTTTGCAGGATCCTGGCCCGCAAGTGTGTTCAAGTGCGGATGTGCACCACCCGCAACACGGCGGTTGTCGCTGACCGGGCCGGCGACGTGTACGCCTTCGAACTGGACCAGGCGGCACCTTCCTCCGGCACTCTTCTGCTGGGGCGCCTCTCCATGGCATTAGACATGGTCGGTCAGTCCCAGTTCCTGTTCGAATTGCTGTGCCGTTACCTTTTAGCATTTTGAGAAAAAAGAAACAACACAAAATGTGTCCTCATAGCGTTCTTAAAAACTTGTACAAACTTTGCAGTTTTTTTTATTTTGTTTTGGGTTGTGCAGCTAGAAACTAAGGATGAAGAGTAGGTGAGAGCATGCAGGGACACCGGAGCACGGAGCTCTAGTTGGAATGGTTAGTGTCCAGACGCAAAGCGAGCCGTCTTTGTCCCCATTCGCTACTCTCTACTCGGCATCTGCGTTGGCGAGTCTCTCGTTTGGCGTCGAAGTAGGGTGTCGGGCTCACGAGCATGTGGTCGTGGGTTCCATTCCCGTCACGTAGCGTTAAGAATTTTGTGCTCTGTTCTCAGTTTACTAATTCTTCTCAAGTATGTTTTGTACTCTTTTTTTTTTAGATTGTTTTTGAAGCACATGTTACACATTCCTAACAGTTTCCGTGACATTCTGTCACACTTTCCTCGGTTGAGTGTGTTAACTTGTCACGGTTTGACAGCATATGTGAAAGAAGAGCTCGTGCTACATACCACAACATCCTGACAGCAGTGATGGAAGTGCCATTTGACCTTTTGGAGCAGGCCTTGTAGCAGGCAAAATGTTGTTTTGGAGCAGGAAGTGGCCCCTTTGGAGCAGGGTCCGGCATATGTTGGCATATTACTTGAAAATGAAATAATGCTGCATTGCTATATAAAGCCCATCTTTATTATTGGAACACAGCGCCTGTCGCCTTTTAAGACAGGATATATATCAACAAAGTAAACACACAAAATGTTTTTTAAAATAAAGTTTATCTGCTTGTAAGATAAAAAATACAATTAAATATGTCAGACTGAGTTCTGATGGTACAGGATATTTAGTTTTATAAGCCTGCACTTCCTTTAAGGTATCTGCAGCAGCATCTAACGACCCTTATTGTTGTGGAATGTTTTAGTTCAGATTAGAGTTGTCTTTCTGGCAGCAGCTTCAAATAACGCGGTATCTGATATTCGCTTCAAAAATTACGATTCATTTTCGATGTGCTGGCGAAGTCACGATCGGATCACGGCGAGTTAACCCGTTGAGTGCGCTCCTAGGCATGCACCGACGCGCTGCAGAGAACCGACACCCGCGGAGCAGACACCGCAGCCGCGCGAGTCGCGCAGAGCTTTGTGCTCCGAAAACACGGTGAGGCTTTACCAGCACTACATCCAGAGTTTGGTGCAACTCAACTATACTTCGTTTCAGCTTCGGTGCGAGCGCAGCCGAAGCTACAAGCGCGCGCATGGAGCCCGTAACGGTGCCCACACTGCACGAGCCCACGCGCGAGTCAGGAATGCACAGAGCATTGGGCTCGCGCTAGCTTTGAAAAAAAAAAAAATTGGGTTGTGTGTGTGTTTATACAGCCTAGAACTTGGTCTGCCTCACAGGGGCGACGAGTCTCCCAGCTGTAGATGAGAAATTTAGCCAGTGCGGTACAACCGCTAGCCTGGGGTCTTTAACGTGCATCACACAGCAGTGATACACGACCGCACGCCGGTACGATGCTCATCCAGATCGAAGCGGGCAGGGGTGGGGCTCGAACCCAGGATCCCTGGGTTCTGCAGCGCGAGCTTTCGCTCCACGTGCTCCGAGCTGGTGAGCGCTAGACCACTCGGCCACCGATCCCCCCGCGCTAGCTTTGACTGCCCTGGTAGCTAGCGCACGGGAACAGGGGGGGCCAACATTGAAAACATCCACAAGCTCGGCCTTTTTTTTTTTCTTTTTTTTTTAACTAGGCTGCTCAGTCGGATGTTTCTTCGCTTAGCCTCTACGGCTTTGGTCTCAGATGTTGCTAACGTTGTTCCTTTCAATGACGATGATGATAATGCGCCCTCGCAGTTTCGGTTTGCGTAACAGTTACAGCCCGGAAAATACCGCGGTACCGCAACGCGCTCTGATAAGACTTCAATTTTTATTTTTGATTGCTACATCTCATTTCGGCGCAGGCATGGCGCAATTCTTCGGTAAAATGACAATTTGGCGCTACATGTAGCAGGATTGCGTCCTTGGCGCAATTGGCGCAGCACTTCCATCACTGTGACAGATGCCCCGCCCTTGAAAGATAACCCCTTCCCCCCCCTCCCCTTCCCCCTATCTCCAACATGATTTCCATTTTTTTTTTTTTTTTCAAAAACACCGAAAGATAGGTTATTTTTCATAACTTTAAGACCCTGGTCAATGGTGACCTTGGTGGAAAAGGTGTTACATACCTATGACGACAGACAAGCGAACACTGCCGACTTGGAAGGACAGTCATCTTTGCTTCATCGCCCCTAGCTGCAATCACAAGTTTCACGAGCCACAATATCTAAAACTAGCTCTTTTCCACCTTTTCTTTATAACACAACGAAAGTTAGCAAAATCTGTATTTTCACCTTAGTTGCTTTCAATTTTAAGTGGGCGGCCACTCACGATATTACGGTAGTCTGAGGTAGTGCAAGTTCAGTTTTCACTCCCACTTGTTTCGACGTGGACAGTGCATTGTACCGACGCACATTTGTGCAGACTGTATTGCATCGTACAGGCTAGAGGCCCAAAGATAGGAGTCATACCGCTTTGGCTGAGTTCGTCCCCAACTCACAACATACCCATGGAAGACTGCCTTTTCATTCTTTCACCAAAAACACAAGTTGTGTTTTTTTTGTTTTGTTTCTTCTTCATCAAGGTACATTTAGAACCATTGAAAGTTCTCACAGCACCGCATTTTATGCCCAACTGGAAAGTAGGTGTTGGTGTTTGCTGGCTTTCTAAATCAAGTATGGCACATAACGTGTAGTATAAATCGCAAGAGAAAAATGCCAGCCCATCTGCCCGCCCATTTTGACTTTAATTCGGTTGAGTCGCTGCATTGTAGTTGCTGGTTTGGGTACCACAGTGTGGTTCTAGAACAAACCACGGGAATTTCCGTACTGTGGGAACATCCACTGACCCCGTGTACACCGAGACGCTATGACAAGGCACGCATTGAAGTTGCCCGAAAGAAAAATGAAGGGCTCAGGCCATTTGATAGACCCTGTGACCCCGGACACATATGATGCCTTGGAGCACTCTTTGTCTGCCATATTTTACGTGTCTGACAGCGTTCAGCATTTCTGGGACCGGCTTGCATCTGCAGGTGATTGGGGAGGAAGACCAGTTCCTGGCCGTCTGCGACCGTGACGAGAAAATCCAGGTGTCCCGTTTCCCAAACTGCTACAACATTTCCACCTTCTGCCTGGGACACACGCAGTGAGTCGGCACTTTCCGAGGTGCCTCGGCCTTGGAAGCCTTGGGCCACGGCGATGTGAACGCTGTCTTCAATCCTTAAACTGCTGAAGACCACAGCTGAGTCGACTCGACTCTTCGTGAACCTCTTATGCTGTTAGGCTAGTAAATGATTGACATAAATTAGCATAAATGTTAATTGTGTGCATGTGAGGTCCAGATGTGCGAGATTGCAGCCACCAAGGGGCTACGAACAGTGGGAAGGCGTCTCCGATCCCCTCGCATTTGATTATAAATTTGTAATGTTGTTACAAATGCATAATTGCGTGGTGAAAAGAATTAGGGTCACTCTGTTCCCCACTGCAAGCGTGTTTCGTGATTTGTTTGCTAATGGCACTGAAACTAGACATCAGTGTTAAACTGCATGGCTTATCGTGTAGTTTGAATTAAACTGTTTCCCATTAAGTGCAAGTGTATTTTGTTTATTTTACAGATTTGTCTCGTGTCTGGCCCTATTACCCAATCACCCCGAAGTGTTAGTGTCCGGGTCAGGGGTAAGTGACAGACGTGCATTCTATAGACCAACGCTAAAGACGTGCAGTACTGTAGTAACCATGGTTGGACGGTGCAGCGATTCTGTTGTACGTTAGATAGATTAAATGTAAATTTCATAGGGAATGAACTGAGTGAGGCCTTGGTCCCTCTTCCTGAGGCAGTGCTAATTTTTGACAAAATAAACTATATCAAACAGAACTCATCAGCCAACAAAGTTCTTTTTCTGCATGTTATGGCACAATGCTTTTGAGTTTCTGCAGGACTTCTCGAGGTGACGGCCTCACAAAAAAAAAAAGAACCAAGTGCTACAAGCTGATGTTAAACTACTGCTGCACATCTCTGATCGATACAGTGTTGTATACATATGGCGGGTTTGTTCTACACGTTTCGGCACCGTGCGAGTTCTCTCCCAGAATGCATTGTACTCGAGGAGTGCCGCACGGAGAACCGGGCCGGAACGAACTTGCAGAGTGTAAACTGATGCTGTCACCATCTATGTTGCAGCAAGAGTACCGACCTCAAACTTAAACTAGTGCCCTGTTGCTTGACATGACGGGCAGGAACTTGAGACAGTGCGGTCTCTCTGCAATGATTATATTTGCGATGGCTTAAACCGCTCCATTGTCTCGGAGATATTTAGAGACTACCGTAATATCCCGAGTCATCGCCCATCCCCGAGCCATCGCCCACCCCATTTTTTGGGCCAATATCGATTTCCGAAAAAACACCGAGTCATCGCCCACCCGTTCAAATACCCCAGCGCGGACTCTGCGATCCGCGAACACTCATCCTACCCGAATGACGCGGCCGCGGACCTTACAGTTGGAGGACGTCCGTGACAAAGTAAAACGAAGGAGGGAAAGACACTTCTTTTTGTTTACGCATTTCCTCTGTGAGCGACCCCAAAGTGGTCGTGTATCCGTGCGAAAAGAAAACGACGGAGATAACAAAATAAGAGTTTGTTAACGTAACCGCGGAGTGTTAGGTCAAAGTCTGTCTCCGCCGAAGTAAGGTCACCGCGAACCCGCTCCTTTCTCCCGCCCGTCGCGACCGCGGTTGTGCAATATTTTAGGCAAAGCCAAAGCGTAAATAAAGCTTTGCTGGAACGTCCTACACAGACGTTTGCAGAGCGTCCCAACCGTGCATTGATAGCCCGCCGTGCACGGACGCACGTATGTACGCACCAAACAAGAAAGTTGCGCAAGAGCTTGCAATTGACAAGGCGCCCGACTTGGCCCGACGCCAAAGTATTTGCCAACGCGACCGGCGGCTTTCCCGCTTTCCCAGCATTGCTCTTGGTCGCTTCTTTGGTCCGCTCGCTCGCTCGCTCGTTGCGCCTGGTCGGTTTTTCTATTTTCTTGTAGGCTTTTCTTTCTTTTTTTTTTACTAACTAGGAGAACATAATGGTGACATTCTTTCACGGAACAAACGTTTGTGCTATATGCAAATCGGCGGTGTTTGTAGCGCGTGTGCAAGCAACGGACTTCGCTATAGTAAAATATTCTTTCGTGAGCATTTTTTTCTATAAAACAATGAAACTAAATCGAGTTTTGAGTTTGATGTATCTCTTGTGCATCGGCGCTAGATACGCAGAGAAAAATAGGCGGTTTTTTCCGCTTTTTTTCAAGTGTTTGTGCTCACCCACCGAGACATGGCCCACCCTACTTTTTTAATGAATTTCAGGCGGTAGGGGGGTGGGCGATGACTCGGGATATTACGGTATGTATATTTTCGGCCACAAGCTGACAAAACAACTTGTAAGAAATAACAAAAGGCGAGCAGTCTTTAAAGTTTTATATTATGGTTTACACTGGAGAAAACACCCTTGATACTAATCGGGCAGAAGTTTGATCAGTTTGTTGTTAATCGTTAAGCATAATGATTTCACCCGAGCCTTAAGTAAAATCACCATGTTTAGCTTTCCCGGTTGCGCATTTAGGTTCTGGTGGGCGAGCTTTATCGACAAATGTTGTCCATTTGGGAGTCCACGATCGGACATATTTTAGCGATAAAAGTTTGTCCGTACACTCACAAAAGGGACTTGGTGATGGAAGCGACATTCAACCTTTTGTAGCAGGTTCTGTAGCACGTAAAATGTTGGTTTGGAACAGCTTCTGATGCTTTTTCAGCAGATGCCAGCATCTTTTAGCACACCACTTGACAATGAAAAAGTGGCTGAATCTCTAAATGAGTTCATTAATGATAGTGATGGAGGGTTCCTCTTTGATACTCGAGCGTATTACTTATTACCGTTTGTGATAAGAATAGATACGGCGTAAAAGGAACACAGTCTTCTTAAATAAGGCCAGGGTAGGTTTCATTTACGAGTTTGAAAAACCGGTTGAAAAATGAATCATAGGGCGACAGTTCATTGGCATAAATTCTCTCTTCCTTCTCCATTTTACACTCGGTAGTTTCTTTAGCCTGTAAATTTTTTTTAAAATGCCAGCAAGAACCAGCACACCTGCTAACACGTTTACCAATGAAAATCCATCCCGTAAGTTTGATGAGCCTACCGTTTTTGTGTTCCTCAGCTAGTACCATCTATCTTGTTATTTTCTTCTGCGTACGCTTTATTCTCTTGTAACCTGCATCTAGCTAATTATAACGCGATAGTTATGTAGTAGTTGGTATCGTGTTGAACTGTGTAGCTTAGCTCGCATCTGGCTTTGCACCTCGCCCTCATTGTCACACTCTTTGTAGTGGCCTTAGCACGATGGATAGGCTATCAGACATCCCTTTATAGACAGGACGTTCCATTTCTGTAAGTCTTTATGCAAAAATGTAAACAAAATACACTTATAAAGCTTATAACAGTATGTCACATGCACCTCGTAAAACTGAAGAGAACACGGACGAATTCAGAATTTCGTGATCGAGACAATTCCACTCGTGAACGGTTAAAAGAAAAGAGAGTGGGCAAAAACGTCGGTCGGCAGTTCAACTCCTGCACTTTTCTTTCTGCCATAGTTCCATTGCGAAATCGGTTTTCTTTTGTGCGTTGGGTTAAAGCCTGGCAGCGAACGTGCCAGCGAGATGTCTTTGTGCCTTGCAGGACGGCACAGTGCGAGTCTGGTGCCGCGACACCGGACGCCAATTGCACCGATTAGACCTCGGCGCTCTGGTGAATCGAGGCGAAGAGAGCGAACGAGAGCCTGCCGTGTGTCGTCTAGCCGTGCTTCCCTCCGATGACACTCTCGCGTGCCTACTCGACGGGTGAGTGTAGTTCACTTGCTGCGACGTTACGCGTCTTGTCGTCTGGAGTGCTCGACGCGCGACGTCCCCGCTATTGTGCGAATTAAAGCTAGAGAAAAAAAAAACTAGATGCAAGCCTTGGTAGTGATGTTTTGCTGCTGCTTTGTTTATATCAAAGCGTAGCTAACAACCTGATCAGGTTGGGATCACCAGCGTTCTATGCCCTACCGTTTCAAAGTGGCCAAAATGTATGGGACCCTTCTCTCTCGAGCCTGGAGCCAAGTTGGAGATGCCATCTGGATTGTCTGCGTCGATCCTTGCAGGACGTGCGACATCCTTCTGCTGAAATGGGAGGCAGACTGCCTCCGAGTGGTGCAGCGGGTGGAGCACTGCTCGCCACCTCGGGACGTGTGCTTTGACGAAGAGGGCTCCCTCTGGGTCGTGGGCACAGATGCGTCGAACCCAGTCTGTTTGTACAGCCCTGCGACTGGACCCACGGTGAGCGATCGCTTGCACTGCGACGACAAAATTATGGTTGCTAAATTTGTAGACCAGGTGGCATAACCTACCATCCATTTGTTATTCATGAGGCTCTTTGGACCCCCTCAAAGCTGTATATATAGAGAGAGTTTGGTCAATGGGAGAAGCAGTCGGAGCCAGGGCGTGTACTAGACGGAGAACAGGGGCTTGACATGCTCTCTTGGCCAACCAGAAGCCGAAATTAATTCCCTAGTTGTGGTAGTGAAACTGTTTTAACAAGTGCGTAAGAGTTAAATGTAGTAACTTTTCATAGATGAAAATATGGTGCATGTGATGTTTCGATTATGATCGTGCAAAAAGATGCAAGAAAAAAATGTGCCGCTCAAACTCTGTTTTGCTCGAGCGGAGTTTGAACACTCGGACGGCAGATTCTCGGCCCTCGGCGCCTGACGTACGGATTACTCCAATCGTTCTGCTAATCCCACATGCTTTTTATATCTTCTATATCTTTATATATCTTACACCATGACTTTCCACCGTGATCGAAATATCACGTACACCACATTTTCAGTTGCCGAGAGTTACTCCGACACACTCACTAATTTCATGTAGTTCTGGCCCCACTGTTCCCAGCTTCCATCAGTTTTGGGAAGGCACTTTTTTAGTGGGGCATGTTTAGTGCTTAAAGTCTCCCGTAAGTTTTGGGGTGCTCTCTACAAACTTTGGTAAGGAGGGGGGGTCATATTAGAGGCACAAAGAACACACTCGATTAAAACGCATGCGGAACCGGGCATACTTCTCAGGAAACAAAACTGACCAACAGCATGGACTCCGATTATTATTCTCGTCAACATCTGCCATTTTGTTCCACACAAAATCGACATGGCCACTGACAACATAGTTTTTCTCTCTCTGGAGATGGCTACTCAACAAAACTTGAATGGGAAAAATCCCAACATTTCTGATTACAAGATAAAGTGCTTATGATTGTGCTTTCACCAACGCCAGAGCTTTGGCTCTAGCGTTGGTGACCCCCCGTCAAAATCGGAGGGGTACGAGACCCGCCCTTAGACCACCCCCTCCCCAGACAAAGCACTGGGTGCATCCGATGGACGTGACCTTCTTTTTGCCCAAGAAAGACGTAGTTGAGGATGAAAGTTAGATTTAAACAATACCAATGATTTCTTTTTTTTTTTTTTTCTACAAAGCTTGTTTGAATTAAAAAGTGATACCTCTTCCTTGCTTTATGAATCCGAGTTTATTTCAGATACTTAATAAGAAATTTATGTTGGGGTTACTCAAACTGGATTTCAACTGGTCCCTGAAAACCTTAGAAACCCTCGAATGTCACTTTGAGCAACCACTTTAGAGAGGACAACATCGATAGGATGGTGACCATACATGCGTGCCGTTCTTAGCGCTAAGAGTCTCGGCAATGCTTAGGGTTCTGAGTTTTCTGAGTTTATTTTTGATGAAATTCGGCGGGTGTTTTTCGGTGCTTAGTTTTTATTGCAAATTCGGTGTTTATCAGTTTATTTTTGATAAAACCCCAAATGTTTAAGATTCGGAGTTTGCTTTTTCTTAACTAACAAAAAGAATAAACAGGGAAGGGGCAAAACACAGACGCAGACTGTATTCCCAGTTGCTGAAAGTTTTAGACAAAGAGGAAGAATATCCAAAGAAAAAGCGCACCAAAACACCATTTTAACCAGCCATAGACTTCATCACAAGCCCACTTCAACAAGCCTTACAGCTTGGTTTATGGCTACGAGATATGGATTTGCAGAGTTCTTTGCGAACGACCAAGGTTGAGTAGTGTTTGTTACAAGGGCCCAATGCCAAACGCATTTCTGTTCCGTTTGCTTGTACAGCAAGATGTCAAGAGTTGGCAACGTATGCAAATGCCAGAAATAGGTTCGGGCGATGCGAGCGAACTGCCTTGCTGGGCTGCGGTGCTCAAGGACATGAACCAGTGCATCTCGGAACAGCTCAAAGGTTAGTCAATAACCTCAAAAGATTGTAGCTCCCACTTCGTTATCGTAAACACCCACAATTTTTTTTTTCTTTTTTTTACGATCGAAGTTTGCATTTATTTTGTTGTAGATTATGGAAGCGGCCAATTGTTTGTTATGGCTCTTCGAATGTCTCGTTGCACACTGTCGTACACGCTTCTCCATCCCGAGTTATGCGTGGCCAAATTATTTGCAAACAGTATTTACAAGCATCGAGTTAACTGACCTGAAATTTGTTAGGGCTGGTGCAGAGTCAGACACATACATTTTAGACTAACTGACTACGACCGCTTGTGACTGTCTACTGTGAAAGGGTTGCTACGGTAACTCACGTTGCCATAGTGCAGCGTGTCACAGTGGAATGCGGGGAGTCAAAAGTTCACTCTCAAAGGCAAACGTCTGAACCAGCCTTCACAGTTTCTATGAGTGAAGTGCAGGCCTGCGAGACAATAATATTTATTCAAACTTCAACTTGGAACAGGTCAACAGTTGCCTGCATCGACGGGCAGCCTGGCCCCCCTGTACAAACAATGGTTCAGCAACGACAGCAAGTACTTGGAGAAAAAGCGCGAGCGGGAGGAAAGGCTCGCCTGCGCTGCCAAACGGCCCAGGGTGGCGCTCAGCTGCTGAGCTGGTCAAAGAATGCATTGCAGCAGCGCACGCACTGGGCGTACACCTCTTCGAAGCCCTGGCTGCCGCTGTCCTGTAACAAGGCAGGGAGAAGGCTCTTCCAAGGTTTTCCGCGAAACATTGCGTTCCAAGAACGGACAGGCACAAGAGCAGAGCGATGCGACTCGAAATAAAATGCCCTCGGTACTAGACGTAGCTTGTACAGGTGACTTAACAAGTGCCACTCTACTTGTCATGTGCAAAGATTACCTTGTGGAACTTGAGTGTGCATCAGGAAAGCAGGCAACTCTGCTTGGCAAACATGGATGGGTGGATGCATGTGGCTGAACCCTTTAAATTGGACAGCAGTTTGTGCCACCTAGCCTGTATTTTCTAATAACAGCCAACCTCTACCTCAGTGGTTCTCGAACGGGGGTCCTCGGACCCTTCGGAGTTCCAGAGGGCCTCCTGGAGTTACCGAAGCTGCTGACTCTTAGTCAGGCTAAGCAATGAAAGGGCCAAGTTAGTAGGGCTGATTATTCTTTGTTTTAGAGACATTTAATTTTCTTCATTAACCCCTTTATAATTAAAATCATCCAATACTCCCCCCCCTCCCTCCCCTCTGATGGATGGGGTCCCCGAAATGTGATTGGCTCAAACCATAGCTCTACCTAATACACGCAGTTAAGACCTCTTAATGGTAATGCTGCAAAAAAATTATAATCCGTGTGACAGAACCGGATTTTTTTAAAAGAACCTTGATCTTCCAAGTCCTCTAAATGCATCAAATGCAAAAGTTAAATGATTGTATAAATTCCCGCTAAATATAGCGGCAACCTGATGACTCGTAGGTCACATGGCATCAATTTCCCCCGTCATATTTAGCGGGGAAATGGAATTGATGTATGGGTCCTGTGAAGACGGGTCGTGTGACATCAATTTCAAATTTTAATGCGTAGGTCATGGGATGGAGACTAAACTGATAACTTCCCTAATAAAACGGAACATGCACGAGCAAAATTTTGAGATTGAGAGGGGTTCTATTAAAAAAAAAAAGTAGACATTTACATTTCCCTGTAATGCCGAATCGGAGCACAGCTCTTGAGGAGGAGGAGGAGGGAGGGAGGGGTACGGAGGAGAAGGCGTTGCATCATGGGATGTTTTCCATAATGCAGCGTGCAGACCCTCGTGACGCCATTATGGGAAACGTCCCATAATGCAACATGCAGGTCTTTAGTGAGACCCGCGCGTTGCATTATGGGACGTTTCCCATAATGCACCGCGCAGTTACGTTGACAGGCGATGCCGCTCAAGCCGGATACGGGGGCGGGCGCCTAAGAGTTTTGTTTACTAGAGCTAAAAAAAAGCATGGACTTGCTTGCTAATCTAGAAGTAAAGATCACCAATGTATTTTTAACTGCTGCCGACAAAAATTAATTTATTTTTCTCGAAAATTAGCTTTTGTTGGGCGAACTTTCGTCTGCTGCCGGCTTTGAAACGGACGCCATGTTGTGGGCAATAGTGTCTATCTTTGAGTTCACGGGTGCACACCAGATGGCAATCGCATCCTTCACCGAGCTCCCCGCCACTGGTGGGGCAGCACTGGACGTCCTCCTTTGGTGGCGTGCATGGGTGTTGCACAGCGGCGCACCCAGAAAATAGTCAGGTTTTTCAGTGTCAACATGGCGGCGGCATTTAGCAAGCAGGCTTTGATGTTGGTGCTTTTGATTCGTAAAATCGAGAGCGACAGTAACAGCGAGGAATCGCTGGCCGCGATTCAGGGGCACAAACGCATGCTTGTGCCTAATATAGGTCATGTCGACCGTGTCGTCCACTGCTACTTGAACGTTGAGGTATGTTGGGAGGCACGAAGCCTATTTGCCGGCTTGATGGGTGCCTGCTCGCTCACCAGATTTTACAATGTCAGTGTTGTTGTGACGCCGCGCACATGCAGCTCGCTGCCTTTGCATGAGCATTCGTGCAAACATAGCATTTCGAATGAGCTATATTGTTGCACCATTGATGGTATTGCTGTACGGCTTTACAAAACTGGGATGAGGTAAGCTTAAACATGAAGCCTTAAGTGATGCTCGCCTTGCTTGAATGGTAGACAGGCTCGAACCCTGTGGCTCACTGTTGTAACTTCTATGTGCTGTGAAGTTCCGCCATGCATGAGCCAGTTCGACGATCAAAACCTTTTAAGTGCCAAGTGCAAGCTTTTCGTTTCAAGATAAAAAAAAAGCTTGTATGTAGCTGAAAAACTGCTCAGTCTCCACTATAGGTGTGAATAAAAGTCCTTTAATTTATCTCGGAAGATCCTTCCTGCAACATACCAATAGACTGATTTCACTAAGTGTTTGGCACATGAGCGATGCCGCCATAACTTTAGTTTACAGCAGGCAGACGGCCGTGCATGCGAGGGCTCATGCCGTTTCGTGCTCCACTCGCGCAGAGCTCCAGCGAAGTTGTCGCACGTGCAGGAAGACTAAAGTTTCCTCGATGGCATTGCGGCAGCAGTGGCACAGTCAAACTGGCTGGTGACATCGGTCTATTGTTCAATGATCCATGCCGATCCAACCGACGGAAGGACTCAATGACGGGAAAAGTTTAGGAGACGGAGCACATGGCTGACAATGTTGTACGCCGCACCGTAGAGGGTGCAGCAAGCGTGGCGACAGCACGTCAACCCTGGGCAGCGTTTGCATCCTCCATTGAGAAGCGCACCAGTGTCGTGGGCAAGTGAACTGCAACATATTTCGGCTGCATTCCGAGAGACCTGGCAGTGGCACCCAAAGGAAGACTATAATTCTAAGTGAAGTTAGTTGGCTTAAAAATGTTCTATTCTAAGCGTTATAATTTTTTTTTTTTTTTTTTCGGTGGTCGGTGTATGTGAATGAATAAACCTGCATGTCTAGTAAGGAAAAAGTGGGAAAAAAAAAAACTTCGTAATGTAGGTAGTGTTTGGGTCACCAAATGGCACAAGAAATGAGAATGACTTACGTAGTAAGGATCACGGATGATCGTCTGGCCTTCAGGATCATATTTGCCAAGCAGCACGACTTTGGCTTTGGAGCCCTTCGGCGCCAAATCTTTCAGGTCATTCAAGTTGGCGTTGTCCATGGCGAAGATGTAGTCGAAGTCGCGGAAGTCGTCGAGTGTGACCTGGTGAACAAAATTCGCACTTTCTCGGCACCTAGTCGTACGTAAACGTTTTCGGAACTTGCCTGCCTGGACCGATGGTCCATTTCGACGTTATGGTCCTTCATGCATTGGATTGCTCTCCTGTCTGGTTTGCTGCCCAAGCTGCCAAAGCTGCCCAAGCTGGCTGTTGCTGCACTGTCGATGTTCCACTGCGAAGGTGCATCCCAATAACTCACAAAACAGTTTATACTATTCTCCATTGTACTCAATGGTGAGGAGCCGACAGTTCAGTTTCGGCAATGCTGAAAATTACGTACCTCAGCCAGGACTCCTCTTTCCTTGGCAACATGTCGAAAGACTGCTTCTGCAATCGGAGAAAGCCGGCAAACAAGCAGTTACCCAGGCAGACGAAAAGCGCAGACTTGGAAGAGGCCGCCATTTCTGATTTCTTGCTTTTCCTGCAGCTGTCGTCTCCCGATTACTTCCTGTTTGAGATTCCCGTGCACTAACAGATAACGTCGGCTTTTGTGGGCTGTAAATGTTCGAGTTCTCAGCGATCACGGAATGAAACGGCCGCGACGGCTGTGGAGCGTTGCCCTCATCATCATCAAAAGTGGCTCCGACGATAATTGTTTAGCCGACCGAAGCCAATCCATAATCCAGCGGAGAAGTTTTTGGCGGCGTTCGACGTTGGTGGCGGTGTCTAGTTTTCCGCAACGATTTCGACTATTTGTTTTTGTGTGAATGCCTACGCACCGAGCACAGTGGTGAAGTTATCTCAAGACCTCATACAGATGGCGGACCAGACCATGATTCCCGTGAGAGACCAAGAACACAGTGTCTTGGGTCGTGAGGGTGCTTGGGCCCTCGCGCTGCTCGGTTACGAGCTTGACCACAAGCTGGGAGGCGTCAAGGCCCGCTTTCGCGAAGACAGCCGCCCGAACACCACCTGCGCCTACACCTGGAGCGCCACCGCTGACGGTGTCGGGGTCTCTAAAATTTTTGGCAAAGGGCAAAGCGACAGATCCCCGATCGGGGATCTGTCGCTGTCTCGAGAGCCGAAAATTCATTCATTCGTTCATTTTATTTGCTCCTGCATGTTCAAATACAGTCGCTGGAGGCATGGACAAAAAGCCGTCAGTAGTCGGCTTTACGAGATAAGTAATTACATATACTTATTAAAAAAATGTTTAAATACTTCTATAGTCAGCGACACGTACGTTAAGAAAAATTTTCTGGCTGAGGAGAAGGATGCGGACAGAATGCTGAAGAGGTGAGGAAGCTTCCTCCTCTCCTCTCCAGCATTCTGCCTGCTTCCTCCTACCCTGCCCTCCTTTCCCTCGTACCACGTGATAGCCATGTTCTGGATGGATGGATGGATGGAGGGATAGATGTTAATGACTATACTTTTTGTAACGGGCGGTAGCTTGTGCCATGTAGCCTAAGTCTAAAAAGACAAAAACATATGATTCCTCTAAGACCAATGTTCTTTCCCTAACGATCACCAGGCAGTGTGGGATATCACCAAGATGATATTCGGGGGATCAGGCAAAAAACTAAGAACATCATCCCCCTGCCTCTTCTCCCCGGCGAGGGAGTCGCCAAATTTCCTCTGGTCAAACCTTGTCGACGTTACCCCAGCACCGGACCCGCTGGGAGACAGAGTTGAGACTTTGGGCCGGAGCCACGCGGGAGGGAGCCCCGATTTTCCTCTGTCCTGCCCCCAGCTGTGCTAGTTAATTCTCCATCATTTAATTTTCCCTAGATAATTTCCACCAATCTTCCAATCACCTCTTTATCACTGTAATCCTTTTCTCTTGCGTCCTTCCATTGTCACCAGTAAAACTCAGGGCCGCAGCCAAATCCGTTACCCCTTCAGGGAGAGCTGGGCGAAGCCCCGTAAACTTCAAAACGAAGTGCTCTAGTGTCTCTCTACCATTATGGCAAGCGGCACATAATGTGTCTGTCTCCTGTAATTTATCCCTCTATGTCCTCGTCTTAAACTTACGTTCTTGCCTCGAACAGCAAAGAACTTCCCAGTGAATTGTCAAACAGTTTTTCTTTTCTTATGTCCTGTTTTTGTGAGCTGTACACTGTTAAAGATGATTTTTCCTGCATCCTCCCCTCCCATATTTTCCTCTCTGCCTCTTTCACTGAAGTAATCTGTCCAGCCCCATCACTAGTGTGTAGGTATTTAAATGTAAGCTTTCGGGCTCGGTTTGTCCATTTTGTGTTCAAACTTTTAAGTATAAATACCTGAATACCTTCCGTGCCCACCGCGTATCATCCATTTCGATCAATCTTTGTTCAAATTTCAACCAGGCACGTAGCCAGGGGGGAGGCCCATGGGGCGCCCCCCCCCCCCCCCCCCCCCCCCCGAAATCTTCAATTTTGCTGGGAACTCCTTTCCCTTTCCCCCTCATACAGCATTTTGTCAAGGGCGGGCCACCCCCCCCAATACAAAATCCTGGCTACGTGCCTGATTTCATCTTACTAAGGGCCTCCCTGCTCCCAAAAGACGACCATCCCATGTCCTTCTGTACTCCCTCATTTGGCATTTTTCCCATGGGCTCGGTGCCAACCTGCCTACGCTTCTTCCTCGAATTTCTGATCCTGATGGAACCTCTGATTTCATGCACACTACTGCATTGCCAAAAGACAGTCCAGGTACCATCGCTCCTTTCCATGTATATCTGACCATTTCATGTCTATTATAGTTTCATAGTGCCTTGAGCTTCATAATAGATCAATTTCTTTTCCCTTTTCTAATTATATTCACCTTATGTTCCTCTAGATATTTCCTTTCCTCATTGAGACAGACTCCCGGATATTTGTAGTTTCCTACATAATTTCATTTCATTTCATTTATTATACCTTAAAGGCCCCTGGGGGCATTACATAAGGGGGTAACATAAAACACAACATAACACTTCAAGGGTTGAAATCAAATGTAGGGACAACTAGGTTGAAAGAACATCTGTTATTTTACAGTGCAATATCTTCATTATACAATCATATGCTTAGTAAGTTCTGCTAAAAACAAGGTATGATCTGTAATTGTTACAATGGACTCAGGTAGCGCATTCCAATCCCGTATACACAAAAAAAAGGGGAGAGTTTTTTAAAATATTGGTTCTGGTAAAGGGCATTTCTATCTTCTGGCAATGATCACGGCATAGGGAGACATGACTGGCTGAAGAGAAGAATTCATGATCAGTCCAGGGCTTGTAAAACAGGTTATGAAAAAAGGATAATCTATCTACGGTGCGTCTAGTATTAAGGAGAGGTAGTGATAAAGAAGCCTTAAGGGCAGAGATGCTCGTGGGTGAGTAGTCAGCAAGAATTAATCTAGTTGCGCGGTTTTGGATTGATTCTAACATGTCGGGCATCGCTTGGAGTTGGAGGGTGTAAAGATGGGAGCTCTAGAGTTAACATAATAATCTAGAGGGAAAGGTCCCACGCATTGCGGCCACTTGAGAACAGCTGGGCATAGACGCGGACATCGGTGCCCCAATCGGTGGTCCTGATGGACCGACATCACTGGCATCGCTTTGCTATATACGAAAAAACAAGGAAATATCAACCATGTTGAATTAACCGGACACTGGGGTAAAAGAAAAACATTATTAAGTTTTTCTTCTACTTCAGTCTGAGGTTACTTTAACGTGGTTGATATTCACCAGCTTGCCTGCACCCTTACTATATTTTCTAGGAAAATATCACTCGAAGGTCTGTACTTATATTTTCTTAGCTTTGTTTCGAGCTTACTCGGGGAAAACACCGGCGTCGCACATTGTATAAAAAGAAATAAAGCCGACGAGTGCTCAAACAACTTCAAGTCATCGCGGCAAAACGAACACGCCCAGTCAGTCTTCTGCTTTCTTTCACTGCGTCTCTGTCGCTTTCTTGTTCTTTTTCTCAGGAGCTCCGATGTCAGCGCGCACGATTTGTTGCATTCTGCTCCCGTCTTTACGCCCCTGATTGAGCGAGAGAAAGAGTGACAGAAGAGCTGAGAAAGAAAGCAGACGATACGTTAGGCACGTTAGGCCCGTTCGGTTTGCAACGATGTGTCGAGGTCGCTGGAGTGCTCAATGCGCGACATCCACATTTTTGTGCGAATTAAAGCTAGAGATAAAAAGGGAAAGCCATTTACAACTCCCTGTAATGCCGAATTGGAGCGCAGCTCTTGAGGAGGAGGAGGGAAGGGTACCGAGGGGAGGGTAGACGCCTCCTCCTCCTCCTGCTCCCCTCATTCTTTAATATGCTCCGGGGGGGTCACCTGACCTCGGGGCGAGGGGGTCACCTTGGGGGGTCACGTGACCTCGGGTTGACCTTGGTGACGCCGACGCCGACGCCGCTCAAGCCGGAAACGGGCTTTTAAGAGCTGCGCTCTAAAAAAACTAGATGCAAGCCTTGGGAGTGATGTTCTGCTGCTGCTTTGTGTATATCAAAGCACAGCTAGCATTCTATGCCCTACCGTTTCAAAGTGGCCAAAATGTATGGGACCCTTCTCTCTCGAGTATTAAACTAACTCTATGCCGGTAGCCAAGTTGGAGATGTCATCTGGATTGTCTGCGTCAATCTTTGCAGGACGTGCGACATCCTTCTGCTGAGATGGGAAGCAGACTGCCTTCGAGTGCTGCAGCGGGTGGAGCACTGTTCGCCGCCTCGGGACATCTGCTTTGACGAAGAGGGCTCCCTCTGGGTCGTGGGCACAGATGCGTCAAACCCAGTCTGTTTGTACAGCCCTGCGACTGGACCCACGGTGAGCGATCGCTTGCACTGCAACGACGAAATTATGGTTGCTAAATTTTTAGACCAGGTGGCGTAACCTACCATCCATTTGTTATTCATGAGGCTCTTTGGCCCCCCTCAGAGTTGTATATATAGAGAGAGTTTGGTCAATGGGAGAAGCGGGCAGGGCCAGGGCGTCCACCGGACGCAGAATGAGGGGTTGACATGCTCTCTTGGCCAACCAGAAGCCGAAAATGGTAGCGAGAAACGGTTTTAACGAGTGCATAAGAGTTAAATGTAGTAACTTTTCATGGTTAGAAATATGGTGCACGTGATGTTTCGATTATGATCATGCAAAAAGGTGCAAGAAACAAATGTGCTGCTCCAACTCAGTTTTGCTCGAATGGAGTTTGAACAATTGGACGGTAGATTCCCGGCCTTCGGCACCTGGCGTACGGATTACACCAATCGTTCTGCTAATCTTGCAACCTTTTTATATCTCCTATGTCTTTATATATCTTCCACCATGATTTTGCACTGTGATCGAAACATCACGTGCACCACATTTTCTGTCGCCAAAAGTTACTGACAAAAAAAAAAAAAAAAAATTGGGTTGTGTGTATGTTTATACAGCCTACAACTTTGTCTGCCTCGACGGGCGACGAGTCTCCTAGCTGCAGATGAGCAATTTAGCCAGTGTAGTACAACCGCTAGCCTGGGGTCTTTAACGTGCACCACGCAGTAGTGATACACGACCGCACGCCGGTACGATACTCATCCAGGTTGAAACGGGCAGGGGTGGGGATTGAACAGTTACTCTGACATTCTTGCTAATTTCTGTTTCTCGCGACCACTGCCAGGATTATTATTCGCAGCTTCTGGCTGGCCACATTCTAATTTGCGAAGACACCCTGGAACATGCCCAGCCTGCTTTCGGCCAATGGCGCCTCCTCAACTTCCCAGTGAATGGCCACTGTTCCATCTCCAGCGAGCCCTACCAAAGAGGTTGGCCTGCTGCTGGGAACCCTTCTTTCGTCAGTTTCTATAATTAGAAAAGGGAAAAGAAATTCATCTATTATGAAGCTCAAGGCACTATGGAACTATAACAGATATGAAGTGGTCAGAGGTACATATATGGAAAGGAGTGATGGTACCGGGACCGTCTTTTGGCAATGCAGTACTGTGCATGAAATCTGAGGTTCAATCAGGGTTAGAAATTCAACAAAGAAGCGTAGGCAGATTGGCACTGGCAGCTCATGGAAAAACACCAAATGAGGGAGTACAGGGGGACATGGGATGGTCGTCTTTTGAGAGCAGGAAGGCAATTACTTAAGTTGAAATTTTAACAAAAATTGACCGAAATGGACGATATTTCAGTGGGCCCGGAAGATATTCAAGTATTTATACATGAAAAGTTTAAAAAAAACCTAACCCGAAAGTTTACATTTAAATACCTACACACTGGTGATGGGGCTGAACAGACTACTTCAGTGAAAGAGGCAGAGAGGAAAATATGGGAGGGGAGGATGCAGGAGAAATCAGCTTCAACAGTGTACAGGTCACGAAAGCATGACGTAAGAAAGGAAAAACTGTTTGACAATTCACTGGGAAGTGCTTTGCTGTTCGAGGCAAGAATGGGAGCTTTGAGGACGAGGACGTACAGGGCTCAATTTCAGGAGACAGACACATTGTGTGCCGCCTGCCCTGCCATAATGATAGTGAGACAGTAGAACACTTGGTTTTGGAGTGCACGGGACTTCGCCCTGCCGTCCCTGAAGGGGTAACGGATTTGGCCGGGGCCCTGGGTTTTACTAGCGACGATGGAAAGACGGAAGAGAAAAGGATTACAGTGACAAAGAGGCGATTAGAAGATTGGTGAAAATTATCCAGGAAAAATTGGAGTAAAACTAACTAGCACAGCTGGGGTGCCAGGTGGTACAGAGGAAAATTTGGACTCCCTCCCGCGTTGCTCCAGCCCAAAGTCTCAACTCTGTCTCCCAGTGGGTCCGGTGCTGGGGTAACGCCGACAAGGTTTGACCAGAGGAAAATTGGCGACTTCCTCGCCGGGGGGAAGAGGCAGGGGGGTGATGTTTTTAGTTTTTTTGGCCCGATCCCCCGAAAGTCATCGTGGTGATATCCCACACTGCCTGGCGATAGTTAGAGGGAGAAAATTTGGTCTTAAAAGGGCGGGAGGAATCATGTTTTTGTCTTTTTAGACTTGGGCTAGGTGGCGCAAGCTACCGCCCGTTACGAAGGGTATAGCCATTAACATCTATCCATCCATCCGAGAAGGGACTTTCTTAGTGGGACACATCCAGTGCTTAAAGCCTCCCGTGAGTTTTGGGGGGTCTCTACGAATTGTGGTAAGGAGAGGGGAAGGCAAAGAAGGGGGTCATATTAGAGGCACACAAAACCGACTTGATTAAAACAAAAGCGGAACCCGGCATGTGTCTCAAGAAACAAAACCGACCAACAACATGGATTTCGATTATTATTCTCGTTAAGAATCAATAGTGTCCCTGAAACATTCGCCATTTTGTTCTACACAAAATTTATATGGCTGTCCACAACATATAGTTTTTATTTCTCTGGAGACGGCTACTCAACAAAACTTGAATGGGGAAAATCCCAACATTTTTTATTACAAGACAAAGTACTTATGATTGTGTTTTCACCAACACCAGAACTCAAGGGGGGGCCTCACACATTGTCATGCCAACAATTATCGCGTTAATTTAGGCTCAGGAATGGCCAGAATTGAAAGACTGTCTAAAAAATGCGGCAAGGTCATTGCTCATGCTTTACGATTTAAGTGAGGTAAGGCAAAGCGAAAGCCTCCTGCACCATTCGTTGCTGACTATGCAATATGTCATAGCTGATATGGCAGCTAAGACATATTAGTTCCAAAGCGAACGGCGCTCACTCACCGGGGCACCGCCATGTTTCCCTGCATCCCTACCGAGCCAGTCACATGATTTCAAAATCCCTCTCCTAGGTACTGCGGCTAACTTTAGCCGCGGTTGGCGCTTCGAGCAAACGGGCCCTGAACACAACCTGACAAGATAAGCTCCTGTTTTGTTAGTCGACCCACATTTGAAAAGACTCTCTAGTCCTCTGGACAGCTGGCAACAAAACATATGCAAATTATATATTTTTTCTTTTTTGTTATTGTGTTTTTGGGATGAATTCGCATAGTCAAACATTTTACCGGCGAATGTTTTTCTGCTTTCTTCGGTTTAAACCAGAAACACGGCACTCTAGCTATGGTTTGTGGCTACGACATATGGATTTGCAGAGTTCTTTGCGAAAGACCAAGGTTGAGTAGTGTTTGTAACAAGGGCCCAGTGCCAAACGCGTTTCCGTTCCATTTGCTTGTGCAGCAGGATGTCAAGTGTTGGCAATGTATGCAACTGCCAGAGCCAGGTTCCGGTGATGCGAGCGAACTGCCTTGCTGGGCTGCGGTGCTCAAGGACATGAACCAGTGCCTCTCGGAACAGCTCAAAGGTTAGTCAATAATCTCAAAAGATTCAAGCTCCAACCTCGTTATCGTAGCACCCACAATTTTTTTTTTGTTCACGAACGAAGTTTACATTTATTTTATTGTAGATTATGGAAACGGCCAATTGTTTGTTATGGCTCTTCGAATGTCTCGTTGCACACTGTCGTACACGCTTCTCCATCTCGAGTTATGCGTGGCTAAATTATTTGCAAACAGTAGTTACAAGCATAGAGTCAACAGACCTGAAATTTGTTAGGGCTGGTTCAGAGTCTGACACTTACGTTTTAGACTAACTGACTGTGTTACGACCGCTTGTGACTGCCTACTGTGAGAGTTACTATGGTAACTCACGTTGCCATAGTGCAGCGTGTCACGGTGGAATGTGGGGAGTCAAAAGTTCACACTCAAATGCAAATGTCTGAACCAGCCTTCACAGTTTCTATGAGTGAAGTGCAGGCTTGCGAGACAATAATATTTATTCAAACTTCAACTTGGAACAGGTCAACAGTTGCCTGCATCGACGGGCAGCCTGGCCACCCTGTACAAACAATGGTTCAGCAACGACAGCAAGTACTTGGAGAAAAAGCGCGAGCGGGAGGAAAGGCTCGCCTGCGCTGCCAAACGGCCCAGGGTGGCGCTCAGCTGCTGAGCTGGTCAAAGAATGCATTGCAGCAGCGCATGCACTGGGCGTACACTTCTTCGAAGCCCTGGCTGTTGCTGTCCTGTAACAAGGCAGGGAAAAGGCTCTTCCAAGGTTTTCTGCGAAACACTCCGTTCCAAGAACGGACAGGCACAAGAGCGGAGCGATGCAACTCTAAATAAATTGCGCTCATTTGTAGTAGACGTAGCTTGTACAAGTGATTTAACGAGTGTCACTCTACTCGTCATGTGCAAAGATTACCTTGTGGAACATGAGTGTACATCAGGAAAGCAGGCAACTCTGCTTGGTTAACATGGATGGGTGGGTGCATGTGCCTGAACCCTTTAAATTGGACAGCAGTTTGTGCCACCTAGCCTGTATTTTCTAATAACAGCCAACCTCTACCTCAGTGGTTCTCGAACGGGAGTCCTCGGACCCTTCAAGGTTCCAGGTGGCCTTCAGAGTCCCAGAAGGCCTTCTTGGGATCCCCGAAGTCATTGACTCTTAAGGCCGTTTGACTGCGTTGCGTCGAGAACCAAAAGCTAGTCACCGGCACATTTGTGCTTCGTATGAAGCTTGGAATCCAATCCAAGGAATCATCTTGACACGCGATAAAAGCAGCAGGGATATCCTGATTTCTCGCAGCCGAAACGCAACTGTCTGAACCAGGCTTTAGTCAGGTTAAGCAAGAAAAGTGCCAGGTGAGTAGGGCTGACTACTCTCTGTTTTAGAGTTCCAGAGACATTTAGTTTTCATTTACCCCTTTATAATTGAAATCATCCAATACCCCCCCTCTCCCTCCCCTCTGATGGATGGGGTCCCCCATCCCTTCCTCTGATCAGGATTGGGTCCTCGAAACGTGATTGGCTCAGAACCACTGCTCTACCTAATACACGCAGTTAAGACCTCTTAATGGTAATGCTGCAAAAAAATTTTAATCCGTGTGACAGAACCGAATTCTTTTAAAAAAAACCTTTATCTTCCAAGTCCTCTAATGCATCCAATGCAAAAGTTAAGTGATCGTATAAATTTGCATAGAAGACATAAAACAGACTTTTTGGAGAGTGAAGAACCACCTATATTTTTTTATCAAATTTCCACTGAATATAGACCTTTCCAGCGGCAGTCTCGAACGAAGCGATTTACAGCGCGCGTCCCTGGTTTTGAGAGTGTATGTCAGTGTTGCCCGACTGCACTGGGCTGTGGAGTTTCTCATCAGTGGGCTGTGCCAGCCTGCGTAGGCGCAATTCCGGACGCTGGTAGCGGCTGAATTGCCGCGTTTTCTTTTTTATTTTGTGTTCTGTGGCAAACATAATTTATAGAGATATTTAAGAAAGCAGTGATCTATATTTGGGGACAAACACAAAGAAATGAAAGCTGTTTTGGTGAGTTCGTACGCGACGGAACAAATGCAACTGGAATGTTTGTTTCATTTTATGTTCATCGTTTTACGGCACCGTACACTCGTTTTACGGCACCGTACACTCGGCCGTGTCAATCTATAAAGGTCAAAATATTTGACCACACAGGATGTCCGAACTGCATGGATATTTCCCGCCCACAACATGAAATTCAACGAGTCGCATCAATCGAACAATATATTGTACGTACCCCACGGTGCCGTGTTATCCGAACAGGATTTGAGAAAGGTCTCGCATAACACCGCATATCCAATATACAGTGTCGACGATAGTCACTTCACGACAATCGGACGGAATCCGGCGTGTTTCGGGGAACATGTAGAAGGGAGCAACGTTTTTGCACAGCTTCAAAGCAAATAAACGAACGTGTCTATTCTGTCCCCACACCCGACCCTATCAGCTATTTTTTGCGATGACCCGGAAGACAGCCGGGAAGGCTTTTTGTAGATTATCTCAAGAGAATAATCCTCCAAGAACGTCGAACTGCCTGCGTCGCGGGCTGCTTGACGTTCGCTCTCTTCGTTCGTTTCCTGCGAAGGCCGAGCAGGCTACGAGCCTTGGTATTCTCTGGCTCTCACACTGGAAGATAACATACAAAGGGTAAGCATCCTAAACAGGCGAATAAAGTAAAAACTTCCAAGAAAAGCTGCCGAACTCCAAATGCAAAATGCAGGTGGGGGAGTCACGCTGACCGGGTTTCCACAGCTCGGGCGGGTGCCAGAAATTTCTGGCTGATAGGGGTCGCTCGATTCGCAAAATGGCGGCGGCCAGAGCGCTCTTTTTGCAAAGGTCTATAGCAGCAACCTGATGACGCATAGGTCACACGACATCTATTTCCCCCGTCATATTTAGCGGGGAAACGGAATTGATGTATGGGTCCCGTGAAGTCGGGTCGTGTGACATTAATTTTACATTTTAATGCATAGGTCATGGGATGGAGACTAAAGTGATATATAGGTCGTCATACAATGTCAACTTCCCTAATAAAATGGAACATGCACGAGCAAAATTTTGAGATTGGGAGGGGTTCTATTAAAAAAAATTGGACATTTACATTTCCCTGCAATGCCGAATTAGAGCGCAGCTCTTGAGGAGGAGGAGGGAGGGGTATGAGGGAGAAGGTGTTGCATCATGGGATGTTTTCCATAATGCAATGTGCAGACCCTCGTGACGTCATTATGGGAAACATCCCATAATGCAATGCGCGGGTCACGAGTGAGACTTGTGCGTTGCATTATGGGACGTTTCCCATAATGTACCGCGCAGTTACACTGACAGGCGATGCCGCTCAAGCCGGATACGGGCGCCTAAGAGTTTTGTTTACCGAGAGCTAAAAAAAAAGCATGGACTTGCTTGCTAATCTAGAAGTAAAGATCACCAATGTATTTTTAACTGCTGCCGACAAAAATTAATTTATTTTTCTCGAAAATTAGCTTTTGTTGGGCGAACTTTTGTCTGCTGTCGGCTTTGAAACGGACGCCATGTTGTGGGCAATAGTGTCTTTCTTTGAGTTCACGGGTGCACACCAAATGGCATCCTTCACTGAGCTCCCCGCCACTGGTGGAGCAGCACTAAACGTCCTCCTATGGCGGCGCGCACGGAATGCGTGTGCATGGGTGTTGCACAGTGGCGCACCAAGAAAATAGTCAGGTTTTTCAGTGTCAACATGGCGGCGGCATTTAGCAAGCAGGCTTTGATGTTGGTGCTTTTGATTCGTAAAATCGAGAGCGACAGTAACAGCGAGGAATCGCTGGCCGCGATTCAGAGGCGCAAACGCATGCCTGTGCCTAATATAGGTCATGTCGACCGTGTCGTCCACTGCTACTTGAACGTTGAGGTATGTTGGGAGGCACGAAGCCTATTTGCCGGCTTCTTGATGAATGCCCGCTCGCTCACCAGATTTTACAATGTCGGTGTTGTTGTGACGCCGCGCACATGCAGCTCGCTGCCTTTGCATGAGCATTCGTGCAAACATAGCATTTCGAATGAGCTATATTGTTGCACCATTGATGGTATTGCTGTACGGCTTTACAAAACTGGGATGAGGTAAGCTTAAACATGAAGCCTTGAGTGATGCTCGCCTTGCTTGAATGGTAGAAAGGCTCGAACCCTGTGGCTCACTGTTGTAACTTCTATGTGCTGTGAAGTTCCGCCATGCATGAGCCAGTTCGACGATCAAAACCTTTCAAGTGCCAAGTGCAGCTACATACAAAAAGCTTGTATGTAGCTGAAAAACTGCTCAGTCTCCACTATAGGTGTGAATAAAGGTCCTTTAATTTATCTCGGAAGCTCCTTCCTGCAAGATACCAATAGACCGATTTCACTAAGTGTTCGATGCCGCCATAACTTTAGTTTACAGCAGGCAGACGGCCGTGCACGCGAGGGCTCGTGCCGTTTCGTGCTCCACTCGCGCAGAGCTCCAGCGAAGTTGTCGCACGTGCAGGAAGACTAAAGTTTCCTCGATGGCATTGCGGCAGCGGTGGCGCAGTCAAACAGGCTGGTGACATCGGTCTATTGTTCAATGATCCATGCCGATCCAACCGACGGAAGGACTCAATGACGGGAAAAGTTTAGGAGACAGAGCACATGGCTGACAATGTTGTACGCCGCACTGTAGATGGTGCAGCAAGCGTGGCGACAGCACGTCAACCCTGGGCAGCGTTTGCATCCTCCATTGAGAAGCGTACCAGTGTCGTGGGCAACCGAACTGCAACGTATTTCGGCTGCATTCCGAGAGACGTGGCTTGGTATGTGGCAGTGGCACCCAAAGGAAGACAATAAGTCTAAGTAAAGTTAGTCGGCTTAGAAGTGTTCTATTCTAAGTGTTATATATATATATATTTTTTTTTTTTTTTTCTTTTTCGGGTAGTCGGTGTATGTGAATGAATAAACCTGCATGTCTAGTAAGGAAAAAGTGGGAAAAAAAAAAAAAACTTCGTAATGTAGGTAGTGTTTGGGGCACCAAATGGCACAAGAAATGAGAATGACTTACGTAATAAGGATCACGGATGATTGTCTGACCTTCAGGATCATATTTGCCAAGCAGCACGACTTTGGCTTTGGAGCCCTTAGGCGCCAAATCTTTCAGGTCATTCAAGTTGGCGTTATCCATGGCGAAGATGTAGTCGAAGTCGCGGAAGTCGTCGAGTGTGACCTGGTGAACAAAATTCGCACTTTCTCGGCACCTAGTCGGACGTAAACGTTTTCGGTGAAGTGCCTTGGCCGTGAACTTGCCTGTCTAGCCCGATGGTCCATTTCGACGTTGTGGTCCTTCATGCATTGGATTGCTCTCCTGTCTGGTTTGCTGCCGACGTGCCAGTCGCCTGTTGCTGCACTGTCGATGTTCCACTGCGAAGGTGCATTCCAATAAGTCACAAAACAGTTTAAACTAATCTCCATTGTACTCAATGGTGAGGAGCCGACAGTTCAGTTTCGGTTGCGTTCTTCGTTGGCGATTGTCGCGCACATTGTTGGCAATGCTGAAAATTACAAATCCCGGAGAAAAGCTCACCGGAGAAAAGCTCACCGGAGATAAGCTCACCGGAGAAAAGCTCACCGGAGAAAAGCTCACCGCAAAACCGGCGGATGCGGAGAAAAGCTCACCGATTTTTTTTTCTTCTTTTTGTATGGAGGCTATTGGATCATGCGTAACATATATCAATTTATTATCATTAAAATTTGTCAGCTTTGTAAAAAAGACAATGTCCTTTTTTGTATTATTTGTTAAGCTTATTGGGTATATTATTTCCTAATTAATAATTGCGGGCGAGTGTTTTCTGCGGCTTACTCTGTAGGCAACGAAAGCCCAACTCAAATTTGTATGAACTTGAAGAACCGAAAAAAGTTCGAAAACTTAGTAATGTCTGCCTAAAACCTAAAAATCAAAACTGTAAATGCCGAAAATCCGAAAGTGCATGCGCGCAACAACGCAGTGCCTGAAATTCTCTTTGAAGCTTTTGTTAATTTTTGAAAATAGGACAAAACAGTCAGTAGGATATCAAAACTTTTTTTCTTTCACGGAAAAGCACGTTTTCTAGCCGTTCGTGCTGGTGTTTCCAGATGTTGTCTTTGTGTGATAGTGCCTTTCTACGACGAGCCACCCGTGACCTTCAGAGCTGCTCACTGGCACCGTTGTTACTCGTGACCTATATAAGAACTAGTCTTCAGTAAGGTGGCGAATAGGGCGAGTTGGTAAACGTTATACATGATAAAAACCGCTCAAACGACGACGACGGAGCGAAGACAACAAACACGACAGGACGAAGCCGTTCTCGCAACTTAAGTTTTGTTAGTGAGATCAACAGAAAAAACAAACAAACAGCGTAGCCGACACTGATTACATAAAAAAAATAACTACTTATTTATTAGGCATTACACAAAATTTGAAACTGAAACGGTTCACACACCGCTATTCGTATTAGCTCGCAAAGAAAAAACATATTTATTTGACAGAGCTACCGACGGCACCTTGCCAGTTGTCAATAGATTGTCTTTTTTACCGGGGTACGATGTTCTGATTTTATACTTGCGGCTTCATTAATATACAGAATGGGTGATTACTAATTTCTGTAAAATTAGTAAATATGCCAAATGAACTTCAAGAATATTGCAAAAAAGTGGACGTATTTTTAATGAAGTGACGAATGCGAATTATGTTAAATTACAACGTTTAATGCAAAATCCGCTAAGTTAAAAAAAAAATCGGTAAGCTTTTCTTCGCATCCGCTCAAATGCCGCGGTGAGCTTTTCTCCGCATCTGCCTTTTTTGCGGTGAGCTTTTCTCCGGTGAGCTTATCTCCGGTGAGCTTTTCTCCGGTGAGCTTTTCTCCGGTGAGCTTTTCTCCGCCGCCCGAAAATTACGTACCTCAGCCAGGACTCCTCTTTCCTTGGCAACATGTCGAAAGACTGCTTCTGCAATCGGAGATCGGCAGATGTTTCCTGGAAAGGTAGGACTTAATGAGCAGTCTCTGTTTCAGGCATGACCAGCAAGCCGGCAAACAAGCAGTTACCCAGGCAGACGAAAAGCGCAGACTTGGAAGAGGCTGCCATTTATGATTTCTTGCTTTTCCTGCAGCTGCAGTTGTCGTCTCTCGATTGCTGGCTGTTTGAGATTCCCGTGCGCAGACAGATAACGTCGGCTTTTGTGGGCTGTAAAAGCGAGTTCACAGCGATCATGGAATGAAACCGGCTGTGGAGCGTTGCGGCGTTGCCTTCATCATCATCAAAAATGGCTCCGACGATAATTCTTTAGCCGGCCGAAGCCAATCCATAATCCAGCGAAGAAGTGATTGGCGGCCACTGATCTCTATGGCGTTCGAAGTTTGTGCAGTTCACTGGTGCAGTTTGTGTGGGACACTGTGGGGCAGTTTGCGTTCATTGGCGTACCAAAGGTTGGCAATGTTTAGTTTTCCGCATCTGTTTCGACTGTTTCTTGTGTGAATGCCTACGCACCGAGCTCAGTGGTGAAGTTATCTCAAGACCTCATACAGATGGCGGACCAGACCATGATTCCCGTGAGAGACCGGGAACACCGTGTCTTGGGTCGTGAGGGTGCTCGGGCCCTCGCGCTGCTCGGTTACAAGCCTGACCACAAGCTGGGAGACTTCAAGGCCCGCTGGCCCGCTTTTGCGAAGACAGCCGCCTGAACAATGCCGGCGCCTACACCTGGAGCGCCACCGCGGACGGTGTAGGGGGATCCAAAACCGGAAAATTAGTTCATTCATTTTATTTGCATGTTGAAATACAGTCGCTGGAGGCATATACAAAAATCCGACAGTTGTCGACTTGAGATAAGTAATTAGACGGCTAAATTTTCACGAGGACCTAATTTTTGCGAATCGCCTACACACAATTCGGGCAATATGTGAACACTACGGAAGCTACGCTCGATTCGTGAAAATTAGAACCCGCGAATAATTCCAAATTTTCAGCTTTGACCCACTTCGCGAAAATTTGAGCCCGCGGAAATTGAGTCGTTTACAGTACTTTTTAAAAAAGTATTTAAATGAAAAGTTTTCTGGCTGGGGAGAAAGATGCAGACGAAATGCTGGAGAGGAGGAAGCCTCCTCCTCTCCTCTTTAGCATTCCATCTGCTTCCTCGCTTCCTCCTACCCTGCCCTCCTTTCCCTCGAAAACCTTTCTTCACCTGTAACTGACGAAAGGGAAGTGTTTAAAGGGCAACTTCGCTTCATTTTTGTTTTTGAAAAACCAACAAAAAACAGAGTCTTTTTGAGTATCACTTAGGAAGATCACACGTAGAAGATTATGGCTTACTTCTGTCTAAATGTTTGTTAAACGGTCCGGCAAACTTTGCAACTCGCCAAGTTGCCAAACTCGGCTGACTCTACCGGGTGAATCGAGACGCAATTGGCAGCGCAGTCAAGGCTGCAGCGTGGACAAAGCCAACATTGAGCTATACGTCATCACCATTGCCTCCTTTTGCTTGTTTCTACTTCTCTGGGCAAGCGTGCAGGGTGATGTCCGCAACGTTTCCTCTCGGCGCTCAGTGGTGTCCATGTGATTGGTGTAACGTGCCTGCACAGCGCGCTTCTTGGGAGCCGTCCGGCCGCCCCGCCGTTTCCCGCGTCACAACCGCACCGTCGTCTCACCGTTTGTGATTATTGCCTCTCGAAGTCTCGTCCACACTACGGACACTATGTGCACAGGGGGGGGGGGCAACGCTTCAAGTTTATCAGACGTTGCCTGTCGCCATATTTTTTGTCTTTTGTTCTACACCCAAGGAGGATACAAGCATAGGAGAGGGCATGACGCCAGCCGCGTAGCCTCCACAAGCCATGCTCCCTTGACGCCTCGCCTTTCTCATTTTTCCCCTTGCTCTCCTCACTTACCATGCCAACGTGACCACATCACGTGACCGTAGCTAGCCTTCGTCTAGCTGTGGGGTACTAGAATATACCACAGTCTAGCCTTCGATCTGATAAAACCTACCGGACGGAGCGCGCGAAAGCCTGCTAGGAGTCCTTCTACAATCTACCATCCATCTCACACGTGACATGTCACGCGCACCAATTGCCAGAGAGATCTACGGTCACGTTGGCCACAACATCGATTAAACTTTTTATGACTAGGCTTCACCAATATTGCAACATGCACCGTCCTAGTACTTTTAACCTCCTTGGACAGAACAGACTACTTCTTGGCGGTCCGAGGCCAATGTTGCCGGACGGAGCCGAAGGTTCGGTTTCGATTCCTGCTTGTGTTTAAAATTAGATTAAAAACTATATATATCCCATTTTTCGCGAAGCAAATGACGTAGTGTCTTTTAAATGGCTTTTTAATGCGAAATCACTCATATACCAAAATTTTCGGAAGTGGAGTTGCCCTTTAAATAGAAAAAAAAAAAGTAAAGCATAAAAATAATGTAAGGTCTATAAAGACGTGCTTTATTTAGAAATTCAATATTTATCTATTATGCCATTACACAATAATTGAGACCCAGAAAACTCACCAGGAGAAGTCTAACGAGAATGATAGAATCGATTCTGACAATATGCAAACGATACAACACAGGACACGAAGCCAAATACACATGGGAACGAAAACTATTTTTAACATACATAAGTTGCACAGATATGTAAAACAGGGTGCTAAGAATGGTTACGCTGTCGATGGCATGTTTAATTAATAATATGACGAGAGGACACGCTTTACTTCAAATTTTTCTCTCGTTCTTGCTGCTCATCTTAGTTCATGTGGTTGGTACACGTTGTGGCACCGTTTGTTTAATGTGCGCCTAATTTTGCACTGGTGTCAGCGAGCCTCCTGGATGCAGGCTTTGGCTTCGTTGGGAGGACTGCAGCCAGCCAGAGACTAGTCAGGGTGAAAGGTTTGGCACCCCGATTACGGTTACTCTGATCATTTAGTGGAAGATGTCGGGAAGAGGGAGATAGTTTTGTCCGAACTTGATGTTTTCCAACTGCGGTGACACCACGTTGCTAACCTTGAACTAAATTCGTTAGATAAAAGCTAAAATCTGTGAAAATAGCTAAATTGGGAGCTAGATTCCACAGAAAAACTATCTTAGCTACTTGCAGCTGAAGGAAGTTTGTGGTAGCTAGTTGTTGACCCTAAAAGTAGTTAAATCTAGCGACAAGTGTTTCATTGGCAACACTGTTGGGTATGCTCGATTGATTAGGATTGTATGGATGCTAAAAATTGTACCTTTTACATCAGGCAGTAGCAGCAGTGGCTGAAGTTATTTAGGTGTGAATAGAAGCGCAAGGGGCAAAAGCTTGCCAGCGAGTCTGAAGTTTGAGCTGGGGAAGTACAGACGTTGCAACCAACCCGTTTCTTACTTTAGTTTTTCTTTTCATTTTTCTTTTGAGTAGCGTATCAAAGTTTGTTCCTCCACCATACTTTCTGGCACAAGTTTGCTGATTAAACCTTTATTTTCAGTTTAATATTCACTCTCCTTGTCTTCATTTGTGACCATACTACGAGAGTAGAGTCTTCGGGGCTGGTTCAGACACTTACTTGTGCTGGAGTGCGTGGCTGACTGCATTACAACCGCTCGTGACAACCTAGTACTAGATGGTTGCTAAGGCAATTGACGTTGCCATAGTGCAATGTGTCATAGTGCAAAGCGAGGAGTCACTGGTTCACACTCAAATACTAATGTCTGAAGCAACTTTTAGTTCAAGTAAGTGGAGTGCAGGCCTGCAAGAAAATGTTTATTTGAACTTTGACAGGTCAACAGCTGCTTGTGTCGACGGGCAGCCTGGGCACCTTGTACAAGCAGTGGTTTATCAACGACAGCGAGGCCCAGGGTTGAACGGCCCAGGGTGGCGCTCAGCTGCTAAGCTGGTCAAAGAATCCGTTGCAGCAGCGCAGGCACTGTGCGTACACCTCTTCGAAGCCCTGGCTGCCACTGTCCTGTAACAAGGCAGGGAGAAGGCGCCTCCTAGGTTTTCTGCGAAACACTCCGTTCCAAGAACGGACAGGCACAAGAGCGGAGCGATGCAACTCTAAATAAATTGCGCTCATTTGTAGTAGACGTAGCTTGTACAAGTGATTTAACGAGTGTCACTCTACTCGTCATGTGCAAAGATTACCTTGTAGAACATGAGTGTACATCAGGAAAGCAGGCAACTCTGCTTGGTTAACATGGATGGGTGGGTGCATGTGCCTGAACCCTTTAAATTGGACAGCAGTTTGTGCCACCTAGCCTGTATTTTCTAATAACAGCCAACCTCTACCTCAGTGGTTCTCGAACGGGGGTCCTCGGACCCTTCAAGGTTCCAGGTGGCCTTCAGAGTCCCAGAAGGCCTTCTTGGGATCCCCGAAGTCATTGACTCTTAAGGCCGTTTGAGTGCGTTTGACTGCGTTGCGTCGAGAACCAAAAGCTAGTCACCGGCACATTTGTGCTTCGTATGAAGCTTGGAATCCAATCCAAGGAATCATCTTGACACGCGATAAAAGCAGCAGGGATATCCTGATTTCTCGCAGCCGAAACGCAACTGTCTGAACCAGGCTTTAGTCAGGTTAAGCAAGAAAAGTGCCAGGTGAGTAGGGCTGACTACTCTCTGTTTTAGAGTTCCAGAGACATTTAGTTTTCATTTACCCCTTTATAATTGAAATCATCCAATACCCCCCCTCTCCCTCCCCTCTGATGGATGGGGTCCCCCATCCCTTCCTCTGATCAGGATTGGGTCCTCGAAACGTGATTGGCTCAGAACCACTGCTCTACCTAATACACGCAGTTAAGACCTCTTAATGGTAATGCTGCAAAAAAATTTTAATCCGTGTGACAGAACCGAATTCTTTTAAAAAAAACCTTTATCTTCCAAGTCCTCTAATGCATCCAATGCAAAAGTTAAGTGATCGTATAAATTTGCATAGAAGACATAAAACAGACTTTTTGGAGAGTGAAGAACCACCTATATTTTTTTATCAAATTTCCACTGAATATAGACCTTTCCAGCGGCAGTCTCGAACGAAGCGATTTACAGCGCGCGTCCCTGGTTTTGAGAGTGTATGTCAGTGTTGCCCGACTGCACTGGGCTGTGGAGTTTCTCATCAGTGGGCTGTGCCAGCCTGCGTAGGCGCAATTCCGGACGCTGGTAGCGGCTGAATTGCCGCGTTTTCTTTTTTATTTTGTGTTCTGTGGCAAACATAATTTATAGAGATATTTAAGAAAGCAGTGATCTATATTTGGGGCCAAACACAAAGAAATGAAAGCTGTTTTGGTGAGTTCGTACGCGACGGAACAAATGCAACTGGAATGTTTGTTTCATTTTATGTTCATCGTTTTACAGCACCGTACACTCGTTTTACGGCACCGTACACTCGGCCGTGTCAATCTATATAGGTCAAAATATTTGACCACACAGGATGTCCGAACTGCATGGATATTTCCCGCCCACAACATGAAATTCAACGAGTCTCATCAATCGAACAATATATTGTACGTACCCCACGGTGCCGTGTTATCCGAACAGGATTTGAGAAAGGTCTCGCATAACACCGCATATCCAATATACAGTGTCGACGATAGTCACTTCACGACAATCGGACGGAATCCGGCGTGTTTCGGGGAACATGTAGAAGGGAGCAACGTTTTTGCACAGCTTCAAAGCAAATAAACGAACGTGTCTATTCTGTCCCCACACCCGACCCTATCAGCTATTTTTTGCGATGACCCGGAAGACAGCCGGGAAGGCTTTTTGTAGATTATCTCAAGAGAATAATCCTCCAAGAACGTCGAACTGCCTGCGTCGCGGGCTGCTTGACGTTCGCTCTCTTCGTTCGTTTCCTGCGAAGGCCGAGCAGGCTACGAGCCTTGGTATTATCTGGCTCTCACACTGGAAGATAACATACAAAGGGTAAGCATCCTAAACAGGCGAATAAAGTAAAAACTTCCAAGAAAAGCTGCCGAACTCCAAATGCAAAATGCAGGTGGGGGAGTCACGCTGACCGGGTTTCCACAGCTCGGGCGGGTGCCAGAAATTTCTGGCTGATAGGGGTCGCTCGATTCGCAAAATGGCGGCGGCCAGAGCGCTCTTTTTGCAAAGGTCTATAGCAGCAACCTGATGACGCATAGGTCACACGACATCTATTTCCCCCGTCATATTTAGCGGGGAAACGGAATTGATGTATGGGTCCCGTGAAGTCGGGTCGTGTGACATTAATTTTACATTTTAATGCATAGGTCATGGGATGGAGACTAAAGTGATATATAGGTCGTCATACAATGTCAACTTCCCTAATAAAATGGAACATGCACGAGCAAAATTTTGAGATTGGGAGGGGTTCTATTAAAAAAAATTGGACATTTACATTTCCCTGCAATGCCGAATTAGAGCGCAGCTCTCGAGGAGGAGGAGGGAGGGGTATGAGGGAGAAGGTGTTGCATCATGGGATGTTTTCCATAATGCAATGTGCAGACCCTCGTGACGTCATTATGGGAAACATCCCATAATGCAATGCGCGGGTCACGAGTGAGACTTGTGCGTTGCATTATGGGACGTTTCCCATAATGTACCGCGCAGTTACACTGACAGGCGATGCCGCTCAAGCCGGATACGGGCGCCTAAGAGTTTTGTTTACCGAGAGCTAAAAAAAAAAGCATGGACTTGCTTGCTAATCTAGAAGTAAAGATCACCAATGTATTTTTAACTGCTGCCGACAAAAATTAATTTATTTTTCTCGAAAATTAGCTTTTGTTGGGCGAACTTTTGTCTGCTGTCGGCTTTGAAACGGACGCCATGTTGTGGGCAATAGTGTCTTTCTTTGAGTTCACGGGTGCACACCAAATGGCATCCTTCACTGAGCTCCCCGCCACTGGTGGAGCAGCACTAAACGTCCTCCTATGGCGGCGCGCACGGAATGCGTGTGCATGGGTGTTGCACAGTGGCGCACCAAGAAAATAGTCAGGTTTTTCAGTGTCAACATGGCGGCGGCATTTAGCAAGCAGGCTTTGATGTTGGTGCTTTTGATTCGTAAAATCGAGAGCGACAGTAACAGCGAGGAATCGCTGGCCGCGATTCAGAGGCGCAAACGCATGCCTGTGCCTAATATAGGTCATGTCGACCGTGTCGTCCACTGCTACTTGAACGTTGAGGTATGTTGGGAGGCACGAAGCCTATTTGCCGGCTTCTTGATGAATGCCCGCTCGCTCACCAGATTTTACAATGTCGGTGTTGTTGTGACGCCGCGCACATGCAGCTCGCTGCCTTTGCATGAGCATTCGTGCAAACATAGCATTTCGAATGAGCTATATTGTTGCACCATTGATGGTATTGCTGTACGGCTTTACAAAACTGGGATGAGGTAAGCTTAAACATGAAGCCTTGAGTGATGCTCGCCTTGCTTGAATGGTAGAAAGGCTCGAACCCTGTGGCTCACTGTTGTAACTTCTATGTGCTGTGAAGTTCCGCCATGCATGAGCCAGTTCGACGATCAAAACCTTTCAAGTGCCAAGTGCAGCTACATACAAAAAGCTTGTATGTAGCTGAAAAACTGCTCAGTCTCCACTATAGGTGTGAATAAAGGTCCTTTAATTTATCTCGGAAGCTCCTTCCTGCAACATACCAATAGACCGATTTCACTAAGTGTTCGATGCCGCCATAACTTTAGTTTACAGCAGGCAGACGGCCGTGCACGCGAGGGCTCGTGCCGTTTCGTGCTCCACTCGCGCAGAGCTCCAGCGAAGTTGTCGCACGTGCAGGAAGACTAAAGTTTCCTCGATGGCATTGCGGCAGCGGTGGCGCAGTCAAACAGGCTGGTGACATCGGTCTATTGTTCAATGATCCATGCCGATCCAACCGACGGAAGGACTCAATGACGGGAAAAGTTTAGGAGACAGAGCACATGGCTGACAATGTTGTACGCCACACTGTAGATGGCGCAGCAAGCGTGGCGACAGCACGTCAACCCTGGGCAGCGTTTGCATCCTCCATTGAGAAGCGCACCAGTGTCGTGGGCAAGCGAACTGCAACGTATTTCGGCTGCATTCCGAGAGACCTGGCTTGGTATGTGGCACTAGCACCCAAAGGAAGACAATAATTCTAAGTAAAGTTAGTCGGCTTAGAAGTGTTCTATTCTAAGCGTTATATATATATATATATTTTTTTTTTTTTTTCTTTTTCGGGTAGTCGGTGTATGTGAATGAATAAACCTGCATGTCTAGTAAGGAAAAAGTGGGAAAAAAAAAAAAAACTTCGTAATGTAGGTAGTGTTTGGGGCACCAAATGGCACAAGAAATGAGAATGACTTACGTAATAAGGATCACGGATGATTGTCTGACCTTCAGGATCATATTTGCCAAGCAGCACGACTTTGGCTTTGGAGCCCTTAGGCGCCAAATCTTTCAGGTCATTCAAGTTGGCGTTATCCATGGCGAAGATGTAGTCGAAGTCGCGGAAGTCGTCGAGTGTGACCTGGTGAACAAAATTCGCACTTTCTCGGCACCTAGTCGGACGTAAACGTTTTCGGTGAAGTGCCTTGGCCGTGAACTTGCCTGTCTAGCCCGATGGTCCATTTCGACGTTGTGGTCCTTCATGCATTGGATTGCTCTCCTGTCTGGTTTGCTGCCCACGTGCCAGTCGCCTGTAGCTGCACTGTCGATGTTCCACTGCGAAGGTGCATTCCAATAAGTCACAAAACAGTTTAAACTAATCTCCATTGTACTCAATGGTGAGGAGCCGACAGTTCAGTTTCGGTTGCGTTCTTCGTTGGCGATTGTCGCGCACATTGTTGGCAATGCTGAAAATTACTTACCTCATCCAGGACTCCTCTTTCCTTGGCAACATGTCGAAAGACTGCTTCTGCAATCGGAGATCGGCAGATGTTTCCTGGAAAGGTAGGACTTAATGAGCAGTCTCTGTTTCAGGCACGACCAGCAAGCCGGCAAACAAGCAGTTACCCAGGCAGACGAAAAGCGCAGACTTGGAAGAGGCCGCCATTTGTGATTTCTTGCTTTTCCTGCAGCTGCAGTTGTCGTCTCTCGATTGCTGGCTGTTTGAGATTCCCGTGCGCAGACAGATAACGTCGGCTTTTGTGGGCTGTAAAAGCGAGTTCACAGCGATCATGGAATGAAACCGGCTGTGGAGCGTTGCGGCGTTGCCTTCATCATCATCAAAAATGGCTCCGACGATAATTCTTTAGCCGGCCGAAGCCAATCCATAATCCAGCGAAGAAGTGATTGGCGGCCACTGATCTCTATGGCGTTCGAAGTTTGTGCAGTTTGTGTGGGACACTGTGGGGCAGTTTGCGTTCATTGGCGTACCAAAGGTTGGCAATGTTTAGTTTTCCGCATCTGTTTCGACTGTTTCTTGTGTGAATGCCTACGCACCGAGCTCAGTGGCGAAGTTATCTCAAGACCTCATACAGATGACGGACCAGACCATGATTCCCGTGAGAGACCGGGAACACCGTGTCTTGGGTCGTGAGGGTGCTCGGGCCCTCGCGCTGCTCGGTTACAAGCCTGACCACAAGCTGGGAGACTTCAAGGCCCGCTGGCCCGCTTTTGCGAAGACAGCCGCCTGAACAATGCCGGCGCCTACACCTGGAGCACCACCGCGGACGGTGTAGGGGGATCCAAAACCGGAAAATTAGTTCATTCATTTTATTTGCATGTTGAAATACAGTCGCTGGAGGCATATACAAAAATCCGACAGTTGTCGACTTGAGATAAGTAATTAGACGGCTAAATTTTCACGAGGACCTAATTTTTGCGAATCGCCTACACACAATTCGGGCAATATGTGAACACTACGGAAGCTACGCTCGATTCGTGAAAATTAGAACCCGCGAATAATTCCAAATTTTCAGCTTTGACCCACTTCGCGAAAATTTGAGCCCGCGGAAATTGAGTCGTTTACAGTACTTTTTAAAAAAGTATTTAAATGAAAAGTTTTCTGGCTGGGGAGAAAGATGCAGACGAAATGCTGGAGAGGAGGAAGCCTCCTCCTCTCCTCTTTAGCATTCCATCTGCTTCCTCGCTTCCTCCTACCCTGCCCTCCTTTCCCTCGAAAACCTTTCTTCACCTGTAACTGACGAAAGGGAAGTGTTTAAAGGGCAACTTCGCTTCATTTTTGTTTTTGAAAAACCAACAAAAAACAGAGTCTTTTTGAGTATCACTTAGGAAGATCACACGTAGAAGATTATGGCTTACTTCTGTCTAAATGTTTGTTAAACGGTCCGGCAAACTTTGCAACTCGCCAAGTTGCCAAACTCGGCTGACTCTACCGGGTGAATCGAGACGCAATTGGCAGCGCAGTCAAGGCTGCAGCGTGGACAAAGCCAACATTGAGCTATACGTCATCACCATTGCCTCCTTTTGCTTGTTTCTACTTCTCTGGGCAAGCGTGCAGGGTGATGTCCGCAACGTTTCCTCTCGGCGCTCAGTGGTGTCCATGTGATTGGTGTAACGTGCCTGCACAGCGCGCTTCTTGGGAGCCGTCCGGCCGCCCTGCCGTTTTCCGCGTCACAACCGCACCGTCGTCTCACCGTTTGTGATTATTGCCTCTCAAAGTCTCGTCCACACTACGGACACTATGTGCACAGGGGGGGGGGCAACGCTTCAAGTTTATCAGACGTTGCCTGTCGCCATATTTTTTGTCTTTTGTTCTACACCCAAGGAGGATACAAGCATAGGAGAGGGCATGACGCCAGCCGCATAGCCTCCACAAGCCATGCTCCCTTGACGCCTCGCCTTTCTCATTTTTCCCCTTGCTCTCCTCACTTACCATGCCAACGTGACCACATCACGTGACCGTAGCTAGCCTTCGTCTAGCTGTGGGGTACTAGAATATACCACAGTCTAGCCTTCGATCTGATAAAACCTACCGGACGGAGCGCGCGAAAGCCTGCTAGGAGTCCTTCTACAATCTACCATCCATCTCACACGTGACATGTCACGCGCACCAATTGCCAGAGAGATCTACGGTCACGTTGGCCACAACATCGATTAAACTTTTTATGACTAGGCTTCACCAATATTGCAACATGCACCGTCCTAGTACTTTTAACCTCCTTGGACAGAACAGACTACTTCTTGGCGGTCCGAGGCCAATGTTGCCGGACGGAGCCGAAGGTTCGGTTTCGATTCCTGCTTGTGTTTAAAATTAGATTAAAAACTATATATATCCCATTTTTCGCGAAGCAAATGACGTAGTGTCTTTTAAATGGCTTTTTAATGCGAAATCACTCATATACCAAAATTTTCGGAAGTGGAGTTGCCCTTTAAATAGAAAAAAAAAAGTAAAGCATAAAAATAATGTAAGGTCTATAAAGACGTGCTTTATTTAGAAATTCAATATTTATCTATTATGCCATTACACAATAATTGAGACCCAGAAAACTCACCAGGAGAAGTCTAACGAGAATGATAGAATCGATTCTGACAATATGCAAACGATACAACACAGGACACGAAGCCAAATACACATGGGAACGAAAACTATTTTTAACATACATAAGTTGCACAGATATGTAAAACAGGGTGCTAAGAATGGTTACGCTGTCGATGGCATGTTTAATTAATAATATGACGAGAGGACACGCTTTACTTCAAATTTTTCTCTCGTTCTTGCTGCTCATCTTAGTTCATGTGGTTGGTACACGTTGTGGCACCGTTTGTTTAATGTGCGCCTAATTTTGCACTGGTGTCAGCAAGCCTCCTGGATGCAGGCTTTGGCTTCGTTGGGAGGACTGCAGCCAGCCAGAGTCTAGTCAGGGTGAAAGGTTTGGCACCCCGATTACGGTTACTCTGATCATTTAGTGGAAGATGTCGGAAAGAGGGAGATAGTTTTGTCCGAACTTGATGTTTTCCAACTGCGGTGACACCACGTTGCTAACCTTGAACTAAATTCGTTAGATAAAAGCTAAAATCTGTGAAAATAGCTAAATTGGGAGCTAGATTCCACAGAAAAACTATCTTAGCTACTTGCAGCTGAAGGAAGTTTGTGGTAGCTAGTTGTTGACCCTAAAAGTAGTTAAATCTAGCGACAAGTGTTTCATTGGCAACACTGTTGGGTATGCTCGATTGATTAGGATTGTATGGATGCTAAAAATTGTACCTTTTACATCAGGCAGTAGCAGCAGTGGCTGAAGTTATTTAGGTGTGAATAGAAGCGCAAGGGGCAAAAGCTTGCCAGCGAGTCTGAAGTTTGAGCTGGGGAAGTACAGACGTTGCAACCAACCCGTTTCTTACTTTAGTTTTTCTTTTCATTTTTCTTTTGAGTAGCGTATCAAAGTTTGTTCCTCCACCATACTTTCTGGCACAAGTTTGCTGATTAAACCTTTATTTTCAGTTTAATATTCACTCTCCTTGTCTTCATTTGTGACCATACTACGAGAGTAGAGTCTTCGGGGCTGGTTCAGACACTTACTTGTGCTGGAGTGCGTGGCCGACTGCATTGGGAGGCACTCACTTGATCGAATCACGTTTTAGCGAACGCCCACGTTTCATCGAACGACACTTTAGCGAATAGTCGGACGCCGCGAAGCGGCGTTTTCGGGTGGGCCAAGTGAGTTCATATTTTTGTAATGAGTTGCCGCAGACTGTCGCCGCCAAGCGGCGTAAAGCGCAGTGCGACGGATGGGTTAACGCGCGCCCCCGTTATTCGCTAAAACGACCATTCGCTCTTGTGATATGGACCCGACTGCATTACAACCGCTCGCGACTATTTACTACTAGATGGTTGCTATGGCAATTGACGTTGCCATAGTGCAGTGTCATAGTGCAAAGCGAGGAGTCACTGGTTCACACTCAAATACTAATGTCTGAAGCAACTTTTAGTTCAAGTAAGTGGAGTGCAGGCCTGCAAGAAAATGTTTATTTGAACTTTGACAGGTCAACAGCTGCTTGTGTCGACGGGCAGCCTGGGCACCTTGTACAAGCAGTGGTTTATCAACGACAGCGAGGCCCAGGGTTGAACGGCCCAGGGTGGCGCTCAGCTGCTAAGCTGGTCAAAGAATCCGTTGCAGCAGCTCAGGCACTGTGCGTACACCTCTTCGAAGCCCTGGCTGCCACTGTCCTGTAACAAGGCAGGGAGAAGGCGCCTCCTAGGTTTTCTGCGAAACACTGCGCTCCAAGAACGGACAGGCACAAGAGCGGAGTGATGAAACTCGAAATAAAATGTACTCTTTTGTGGTACACGTAGCTTGTACAGGTGATGCAACAAATGCAATTCAAATCGGGCGCTTGACGTAACCTTTACGAAACTACCCCCCCCCCCCCCCCCCCCTTTCCCAATTTCAATTTCTGGGAAAACCCCTACCACAAATCATGGCGAAGTCGCGTTTCATGATGTGATAAACACGTGGCCCGCTACGAACTCCTGTGTCCCGGTAAAGGACACCGCGGATATATTTGCGATCGCGGACGCCGCAACGTCAAAGTTCGCGCCGGAAAAAACAAAAAAACAAAAAAAAAAAACGTGGGAAACTGGCTTGTCACGTGAACCAACACCACGCGCTCAGTTCGCGGACAAAAACGCGGGAATTCGCCAACTGTTTTGCCACAGAACGAATAGTGCGGTCGTACTACAAGCAAGGACTCTCATCGCGCGCGGAATTCACAAAGCAAAAAAACGCGGGAAACAGTTACGAATTTACTTGTCAGACCTAAAGCCCCTCGATATGTTTTCGTTTGTTTTAGTCAGACCTAGCTCAGACGTACCGGAACCGCAGATCGCGAGGATTATACGGTTCTCGTCGGCCACTGCGTGACGTCCGACGGGAATCGTGGGGTGGGCGACGTTTCGACATTTTTAGGTTACAAATATTAGACAATGCCTCACTTTATAGGGGTCACGGATGGTTTTCTGGCCTTCGGGATCGTATTTGCCAAGGAGCTCGACTTTGGCCTTGGAGCTCTTTGGCGCCAAACATGTCAGGTAATTCATGTTGGCGTTGTCCATGGCGAAGATGTACTGGAAGTCTCGGAAGTCGTCGAGTGTGACCTGGTAAACAAAATTCGTACTTTCTCAGCTTTCTTGGCGTAAACTTTTTCTGAGCAGTGCCTCGTGAACTTGCCTGCCTGGCCCGATGATCCATTTCAACGTTGTGGTCCTTCATGCATTGGATTGCTCTCCTGTCTGGGGCATTGCCTACGTGCTTGTCGACCGTTCCTGCACTGTCGATGTTCCACTGCGAAGGGGCGTTCCAACTGGTCACAATAACTTTGTCGAAATATTCTTTTCGAAATTGCGAGGCGCCGACAGTATAGTTTCGGTTACGTTCTTGACAATTGTCGCGCACATGACGACCAATGAGCAAAAAAAGTTCAACTGTCCTCCAGTGTTTTCAATGGCGAGGCGCCGAGAGTTCAGTTTCGGTTACGTTGACAATTGTCGCGCACGTGACAATTAATAAGTCGTAAAAAGTTAACTGTCCTTTATTGTTTTCAAAGGCGAGGCGCCCAGTTTAGTTTCGGTTACGTTCTTGACAATTGTCGCGCACATTTGATGGAATGGCAAAAAAAATTTAGTACCTCAGCCAGGACTCCTCTTTCCTTGGCAACATGTTGGAAGACTGCCTCTGCAATCGGAGATCTGCAGATGTTTCCTGCGAGGGTAGGAATTAATGACCGGAGTGTTGCCTCGCGCACGACCGGCACGCTGGCGGTTTCAGTTACCTCGACAGACGAAAAGCGCAGACTTGGAAGACGCTGCCATTTGCGATTTCTGGCGTTAACTGCAATAGTATAATTGGTATTATCCCGATTACTATAGCTTTTCGAGATTCTAGTGCACAAACTGACAACCTCCCTCTCCCTAGACTAAACTGAAACTGAGCAACTGACCACTCAGCGACTTCACTTGCTTCACTGACTTCACATGGTTCAAAGCGTTGCCAAAGGTACAGGCAGGTACAGGGGCGAAAGCGAAACACGAGCAGTTGTAAAGGAGGGGAAGGAGGAAATGCCCTCTTTTGCGGACACCCTCTCTTGTGAACTCTGAACTCGCATGATTCGCATCGCTTTGCTTTACATCACTAAAAATTCGTACAAGCAAAAGAGGCTTTCCTCTCTCTCTCACCCTCATCATCATCAAACTGGGTACAAAGATGGTTTTTACGGTTTTTACTTTTAGCCGACCGAAGCCAAGTCATAATCCAGTGTTAGTGTGGTGGTTGGCGTTTTGTTTCGTTCGCTTTCGTAAGGTTTTCCGCGTCGATTTCGACTGTTGGTTCTTTTGTGAATGCCTACGCACCGAGCACAATGGTGAAGTTATCTCAAGACCTTATACAGATGGCGGCGCAGACCATCAATCCAGTGAGAGACCGGGAACTCGACTTGCGCGGTGAGGCCGCGTTGTTTTTTTTAATGGCGCGTCTGCTTTTCATTGGACAGACGCCGGCAAACGTCCTGTTGTCTGCGTTTCTGTCTGCGAGCTAATTTACGAGTATATTTTTTTCTCAGGCTACAAGATTCCCGTAATAGAGAATCTCGGTGCCACTTTGGTGAGTTTGTATCGTCGCTATTTCGCTGTCAAGCCCTTCCCTTTTTTCTTGAGCCGGCAGTTGGGATTGACCGCGTGTTTATGATGCAGGACCAATTCGACTCTATCGACTTGTCAGACAACGATATTAGAAAGTTGGACGGATTTCCGCTCCTGAGACGCCTCAAGTGCCTTCTCCTGAACAACAACAGAATCTGGTGAGCGTTTTGAGACGCTCTTGGGTAGTCGTCTTTAGCACATATCGAAATCTGCCAAGTTCTCTGACGCCTGCTCGCATTTGTGTGACTTCGTCGTCTGTCTTACGGCACTTCCGCTATTTCAGTCGAATCGGCGAGAACTTGCAAGAGAACCTTCCGGCTCTGGAAACGTTGGTACTCACAAACAACCAAATTCAGAATCTGGGAGACCTGGATCCATTGGCCACCGTAAAAAGTCTGACTTACCTCAGGTATGCACAGCTGTAGACTTCGAAGGCAGTCGTTTGAAGCCAAGGGTGCAGATATTCAATAGAGGTATCTAAACTGATGATTTGTGAGTGCAGTCGCAAGGTTGAAACTCACTTGAAGTTTATTTATCATGGTTGCTTCCTCATGTGTGCGTTAAAACACTTGGGGTCGCACAGTACGACCCCTAACTGTTGTGGAGACAGCGGCAGAGATAGTGGCAGAAATCTGTCGGGTCTGGCAAGTTAGACTTACGAAGTGCCTGTCAAACTCGAAACGTGTCCGTCACCACCTTCGCCGCTTTACCCGTCTTATCATCACCTCAGGACAGTACTGTTTGACCATATTATTTGCACGAGTTAGTTTTTTTCTATCCAGAAAACATGTTTGTAGACAATTTAACTATAATATGTTATGTTGAGGATCCTTCTTAACCCTGATTTAGATGAGTGTCTCATCCATTGGTTCACAGTTTATTGGAATTGCTTTCTGACAGAATCTACCACTAGCGCAGTCTAAGGACCAAAGTGTGACAGCTGCGCACGTGTCCTGTTTGCATCTTGTGCAAGTGACATAACAGTGATGAAGCTCTACTTGTGCAGCCTCATCAAGAATCCAGTGACAGTGAAGAGGCACTACAGACTCTACCTCATCCATAGGCTGCCACAGCTCAGAGTCCTCGACTTCCGTCGTATCAGGCAGAAGGTAGGCTGCCTTTTCACACTGGTTAAGAATTGGATGAATGGATGGAGTTGTTTAGGACTGAATGGGTGGAAGAGTAAGGGCTTCACCCAGTACAGGAAAATAAACAGTTTTATTATGTACCACCTGGCCTACTAGATGATGACTGAAGAGGGGCAAAATTTAGCCATTGCCCGTCTCCTTTTTTATGTTCTCTCCACTTTTTTACCTTGCCCAAACTTAGCTCCCCTCGCAGCTTGGAGAGGGGGAGCGATAAAAGGATTATCTTTCTGAAGTTTTACGTTGGCCTTTTCAAGCTGGGGAGGTACGGACATTACAACCAATCTGTTTCTTGCACTCTTTTACGAACCCGTGAAGCTTACCCATAAAAGTGGCTGCAAAGGGTGTGGTGTTGGTGAGGTCTTGTTGGAAAGGGATGGTGGGCCATGGAGTGATGACAAAACATATGGCGAAGGAGTTCCCGGTTCATGCTGGTCGAGCTTCTGTGATGGCATTGTAGCTGATAAGATCTGACCATGGCTGTCCATAACTTCGATGCCAGTAAGGACCTTTTGCTTGCTCGGACAAGAGTGGGGTTTGTTTGTGCCACCAACTGAAGAACACATCCGAGCTTGTTTTTTTTTGTTGCAACAGAACTATGAGAACGGATGCATAGTTCGCTCAATTGCTGATGGACAACTTTGTTTCTTTGATGTGTTATCTCGGATTGGATCACTAAATCTTGAGCAGTAAGCTTGTCACACTCATTTAGAGGACAGCGTTTGCAGTGTCAATAGATCATCGGCAAAATATCCTGAAAGGCTGCATGTGATGCGCAGGGAATTCTGGAAATGTCGTATATACTCCTTGCAAAGCTGTCATGTGACATGATAGTGACAGAGAAGGGTGGCAAAGCTACTCGCTTGCCTTCCTGCAGTGCCTCCGCCATCCGCTATCCCAACGCTTGGCTGCAGCCTGCAGCGTTGATACAAACATTGGCAGAAGTACTTCTTTCATCAACGTTCCGTTCAAAAGCACAGCACAGTTATGAAGAGTGGATGTTAATACCAGAGGTGGTCACTGGAGTTCCCCTGTGTGTACAGCGATCTTGTGAATGCTGGCCACGGTACTTGCACGGAGTCACGAAAGCATACCTCGGCAAACCTCACTCACGAGGGCCCTCACTCACCCTCATCTTCATAGGTGAGGTGAAGGTGAGCGAGTTTCCTGAACCAGGAAAATTCATGAGTGTTAATGTGAGTGAGGGCGGTGAGTCCATGCGGCCCCCTTCAGATGGAGCAACTTTCTCAGCAATTTTGGTGTTGCTGGCGGGTCGTTCTCTAGCTTCACCTAGATCGACACGAATTGCTGAGATCGGGTCCAACTCGAAACAAGCGAGCAACTCGGAGCAATTCGAAGACGCTTAAAGCGGCTGCATCCAATCAGGGACGCCATATTTTCACGCGATACCTCGTGCCTGTGATGACGACAACAAAAGACTTGGTTCTGGTTTGAAATTGATAGTTTTTGGAAATAAACTGTTTCAGAAAGGTGCATTAGTATTCGCAACGAGATTTAAGTGCATAAAAACACGTTCCTGGCGTGTAACTGTGTGTCTAAATAGTGAGAAAAAAAAAATATTTCAAGATGACGATGGCAAATTGCAGCAACTGGTCGCTGCGTGTGAACACGGGCGGCCCATGTAGCTGGTGTTGCAATGTTAAGTTTCTGGGCGAAATTGCCCCATCTGAAGCTGGCGTGAGGGCCATGAGTGCGTGAGGGTGAGTGAAGGGCTGAAGGTGGGTGTGACTGAGGATGAGGGTGAGTTGGGGCTGAAGGTGGGTGTAGCTGTGAGGGGCTTAGGTGAGTGTGCTGTGAGGGTGAGGGTGAGTGAAAGTGAAAGCAACCTAAAATGCTGACCTCTGCCAGGGGGGTGCTTTTTGCAAAATGTCTATCGCTATGTTTCTCTCAACTTTTGGAAACGTCGATCCTTACTTCCTCACGACGCTGGAAGAGCATCCATTATTTCACGAGCAGTGACAGGGCAGGACAGGCTGATTTGGCCGAGACGCGATTGACAATCCTCAAGGATGGGGCCGCACGAAAGCAGCAGTATTTCGTCTAAATGCAGAGTTTTGGTTTTGGCGGTGGTTTAGACAAAAAACGAGATTTATATATGCCGTTTCCCTTTAAGCTGACAGCATGTTGGAAGCCACTTACGCACCGGACCAATCAGTCGCCTTTCTTTCGTCACCTGCTCTTGCTCTCTGCGCTTGGGTATGGGGAGGGGAGCGTGACCATGCGGTGGAAAGTAGACTTATCACTGATGCAATGAAGACATATTTTCCACCACACTGCTAGCTTGGGGGTAAACAGAGTATAGAGCACTTCATTGTTTAAAAGTTGTGAAAACACTTTCTGTGTCACTTTGTTCGCTTCTCTATCGGTGTGGTGGCAGGAGCGCACGGACGCCCAGCAGCTGTTCAAGGGCAAGAAAGGCAAGCAGTTGGAGAAGGAGATGGGCGCCACCAAGGACAGGGGCCAGGCCGGGCAAGCGGGGACGGACAAGGCTGCAGGTGGCGGGGCAGGACGCCAGCTGGAGGCGGTGCGGCAGGCCATCATGGTGGCGACGACCCTGGACCAGATGGAGCACCTGAGCAGCGCCCTGCAGGCGGGGGCGCCCCTGCCTACCTCCGGCAAGGCAATGCAGCCACCAGGCAGTGAGTGTGGTGGTGGTACGGGTGGAGTGGGGGGGGGGGAGGGGGTTATCTTGCAGGGGGCTATGTCGGAGTAGTTGGCGTTGCAATGCTCCGGGGGTTTTAGTCGTGGAAGTGCGACGTTGATCGACAAGTAAAGGCCCATTCATGCAGGAGCATTTGCTTATGTTGCAGCACGTTACGGGAGCTTATGTCGAGAGCCACGGGGATGTCCGTGCTTTCATTTGAAGCATGGTAACCAATTAGAGGTGTAGAGTTGCATGCAAACATGCGAAGCACGGATGCCTCCATGTCTCGCGGCATAACGTAACGTAACACTCCGGAAGAACGTTGGTGTGGTTGGATATCATGGTAGAAACAACATAATTCACCATTTTCCGGGGTGACTGCTGTCGAAATCAGTAGACCTTTTGCTGAATTGCCCAATCATCACAAAGAATGTCAGGAAGGTAGGTACACACTCTGCACATGCTAGCTTCTTCAGCTCAAACTGTTCGAAAGCAAAAATCTAAAACACATGGCACTCTGCACACACATGTACCTGCGTTCCTAACATTGTTTTTAATTGCACTATTTTCTATAGGGAAGGCTAGCCCATGCATCGTGTGTACCTAAGTCTGCAACATTCTCTATGATGCTCGGGTAAGTTAGTAATAGGTCTATTTTAAAGTTTAGGACTCTATTTCGTTTTCTTTTTGTCAATTTTTGTTTTGCTCAAGAGGAATGGAAGAGGAAGAAGGTGTATGAATGCAGACTTTGGGGCGCAGTGGACACAAAAGCTACAATAGGGGAAGGTAAATCTCGGCCGGCGCAGTTTAATAGAGCCAATGGTATTTAGCTTTGGTGATTTGTGCCTCCCTTCCAGATATTCTTAAAGCAGATTGTTATAAAAAAGGTTTGTTTGACGATTTGCTGGGGCGCGTGCACTTACAGTAGAATACCGTGCATCCTCCCATACCACACTAAGCGCCCATACCCAAATTTTTTAAAATCTGAGAAAATATGCACAGTACATTGATACGTAAAATTGATGACCGGACAAGCGCCCATCCCCCATTTTTTCGCGATTTTCTCTAAATTTTGAGTGGGCGCCCGTCGCCGTTTTGTCTCGTCAACACCAGGGGCCTGGAACATGTTTTCGACTGTTGTGTTTAGCATCCCGTGCTTGCTTTACATCGAGGCATACCTGAAGTAGCCTCGAAGTATGTCGCGAAAGCCAGTGCGTCTCGCTGTGCATTGTCACGATCGTGACGATTGGTCGTAAAAATGCCGGCAAAGAAAACGAGCGGTCGTCGTCGTAGTGGCGCCTGCCGCATCCACATCCCCTGCTGCAACACCTGCCAGGATAACAACAAGCAGCAGTGTTGAAGACAGGTGTCATCATGAGCCAGAAATGGATGGGATATCGATTTCCGGCTGTTGATGACACCTGCGGTGATCACTTCAGTCGGAGACTCTTTCCAGGCACCGTGTGGTCGCATCATACTGGAAGCTTTCTTTTTTTTTTTCATTGCAGCGGAAGACGTGGAAATGGAGGCCACCAACGGCCACTGAGGCCTCTACCGGAAGCTACAGCACGGACACAGGTTGCTTACGTTTATTCCCCATTGCGTAGCCGTAGCCGTGCACCTCATTTGTTGTTCGAAGAGTCGGGCAGACGAGCACAGGAAGCGCCTCGTCTTGCCCGGCTCTTCCGTTTCTTTTTGAGTCTGCTGTCGAGAACAGATACTATTAGGCCACAGGAGTCATGGTCGAAAGGCGCGAGAAGCGATTCACGCCTCATGTCATTCATCGTCAATAAACAGTTTCTTTGAGTTGTTCTTTTGCTTGTTGTGTGTACCTTTCCTGGGGATTTGTGTAGCAACTGCGAAAGAAGGGCGGCATCAGACACAATGTGGCATGCAAGTCCGTCTGCTCCTTGTGTGCCTCGTGCCTTTTTTTACCCGCCGAATTGCCCACATGCTTTTGTTTCCCCATGACCTTGGCCAGTGGCGACGCATGCTTGGCTGCTTCGTCGTATCGCGCATTCCTTGTGGCTGTGTCCCTAATCTTGCCCAAAGGGATCAGAGTTGCTCCGGCGGGTCATGTCACGTGACAGCACAGATTGAAAACGGCTGGAGACTGGTAAGAAGAAAGTCAAGGTACAGAACCCTTATCCTGGAGGAAGATTAAGTAAATATTAGAACACTGCCTGTGTTACCTTTGGATTGCCATGCTTATCCTTGCGTTCCAATTCACCAAAGACTCATTTGGAACGCTTGCTTGCTGTATAGATTCTGCAACAGAAAACGGGACGATGTCTGCATTGTCAACTTCAGGTGGCTAGGTTGTATTGTCCATAGTGCGGATGGTATTAATCTATTTAGCAAGGTTGACGATTGGGCTACAAACGCTGCAGCCACATGGACAGAGACTGCACACAGTGCTGAATATGTCGTGGCTCAAGTAATGGGCAGTTGGAAAGCCGAGTTGTACAGCAAATTTGTTTGTTGTGTAGGGCAGCGGCGTAGACTTTCCATTTTCCCAGGTGGGGGCAGGGGGGGAGGGGGGGGGGGGAAAGGAGTGCGGGGAGTGAGCGTTACCTTCTCGGCCAGAACTGGAGATTGAAGCTAACGAAAGCACGCTTGGGATTCTATTTCCTACGTATTTTGTCAACAAAGGCAATGTGGGTGTTATTTTGTTTACATGCCACTACTAGAAGCTCGTTGCATGGCATGTAAACAGCGTCTCGGTAAAGGTCATGGCCCAGGCACCCCTTCTAGAACACTATCCGGGGGAGGCTTTCTTCCCCTCCCCCTCCCTCCGCCCCGAATCTCACCAGGGGAGGGCACAAGCCTCGATGTCCCCCCGCAGTCAACTCCTATGGTGTAGGGTGTAGGCCATTTTCATTGGAATCTTCGCACTACAGTTGACTGAGCAGGATCGGCAAATCAGCCTGCAGCGTTTGCCTACTGAGCAAGACTGAGCATCTTGATTACCAAATGATAGATTGTTATTGTAAGTATATGCCCTAATTAAAAAAAAAAAAAAGTTTATAAAATTTGGATTTGGACATTAGTTTCAAATTGGATAAACTTCGAAGTCTTGCGCAAGAGTGCAAGACATCGAAGTTTATCTAGTTCCTCCAGCAGAATGAATTAATCAATTTTTTTGCAAGTGATTCCATAACTGTATGGCTAAAGACCACTGGTCTTGTGCCAACATACCTTAGGTGGCGCAAGCTACCGTCTGTTACAAAAATATAGCTAGCATCTCTTTATGTTTTTATTAATGATGATGATTACATAACAACAAAAATGTTATTTTTTGTGTTTAATTTACTTTTTTGTGTTAATTTTTATATTAAATATATTTTTTTTAAAGCCAAGTAGCAAAACTTATAATATTTACACTTTAAAGTTTGAATCGAGAACATAACCACATTTCAGTTAACGTTTTTGCAATATATTCAGCACAGTGATTGAGATGGTATCTTTTAGAATTATGTATTTTGACCTAGACATTTAAAAAAGACGATTTTTCTTTCTGAATAGGTAAATCGCGATTTTTGCTTCACGAATCACCATTTGAACCACTTCCTGCTCGGACGCTTTCTTTTCTCGTTTTTCTTGTTTTTCTTCTTTTTTTTTTTCTTCTTTTCCCTTTTTTGTCGTCTGTTGGTTTTGCGCCATTGCAGATTGCAGTAGCCGAGATGGGTTTAGACCGTGACCGTATTTTCTCTTGTGTAGCCTTATCCTGAGAGCTCCGAGCACGTGATAGCAATATGAACGTGAAAATGCACGCGCAGCTTTGTCTCGTAAGTAACAATCTTCTCCGCTAAGGTCAAAACGTAGCGATATGCAAGCCCGAATGACGACTGTGCTGAACGGTTCGTTCGTTGGCCCGCTAGCTAACTAGGAAGCCCACTGCCTTATCGAAGGTAGCATTTTTTTGGCTCGGTTGTGCGTGGATTCCTTCCGTTTCAGCACATTTTGGCCTTTTTGTCCTGGGCCGTTGAGGCTAAAGCTCCCTTTGTGACCTCTAAGTGTGCTGGATGACTGCAGGAATAGCTTTTTTTTGTGCGTTTTTGTCCGTTCTTCACTTACGGGAGACAGTTGACATGTCGCCGAGCGCATACCAAGCGCTCTCGCTGGGGGACTTCGGATTCCCTTTATCTTTTTCCACGGAGGTCGAGCTTTTTTGCGTTTGTTTCAGGCGTTTACGCAGTGGCTACTATAGCCATCTTTTGTGCCGGAGTTTGTTTATGCATCGCTGATCCAAACAAATAGCGTCAGGCGTCGATAATAGTAGCGTTTCTGTTTGCACAGAAGCGTGAACCACTCTGGTTGAAGTTTCAGTGAGTCTCTTTCTGTGGAGTGTTCGCATTCCTACGATCTTTTTTTTTTTTTTTCTCGCCTCGGATGTTGGGTACGCCACAGCCTCCCGATTTCCTTGTTCCGAGAGCGTTTCTTAGGGCGGCGAAAGTTACTGAACTCGAGAATTTTGTGCCCGCTTTAGCTGATCCTTATTACTTTTATGTTCTGTAGAGGCCCGGAGGAATTCTTGTCGCCCGGAAACGCTCTCGTAACAGGCGTCCTGTCGTAAATGCGGTAGTCGTTCTCAGCGTAAGTCAACGCCAAGGAGGTGAGGCTTCATGTAAACTTTGCGGAATAGGGGACATATTTCAGACGACTTTTCTTGGCAATCATTTACAAACCCAACCCTCAGATCACTCAGTGGCTGTGCAGTTGGCGAGATATTGTGCTTTGTCATGCCCTAGCCCTCAAGCAAAAGATTAGCATCTTTTAAATTAGTTACAACAGTAGATACATTTGCAGTCTGTAACTGTAAGGCCCGCTTCAGACAGAGCAATTTCACCCAGCAACTTGACATCGCTACACCGGCCGCCCACATTCACACGCAGCAACCAAATTACTCCGACTTGCCGTCATCGTCATTAAATTTGATTCTTCTTTCACTATTTAGACGCCCAGCTACGCGCTAAAAACGCGTTCTTGTATCTTTGAACGGCGTAGAGTATACTGACTAATTTTTTTTAAACTGTTTATTTCCGAAAACGATTCATTCCAAACCAGAACTAAGTCTTTAGCTGTCATCATCACCACCACAGGAGTGTAAGTGAAAATATTGAGTCTCTGATTGGCTGCAGCTGCTTCAACCGTCTTCGAATTGCTCCGAGTTGCTCGCTTTTTTGAGCCGGTCCCGATCTGAGCAGTTCACGTCGATCTAGGGAAAGCTAGGGAACAACCCGCCAGCAACCTCAAAATTGCTGGAAAAGTTGCCCCGTCTGAAGCGGGCCTAAGACTGGCTGCTGTGCATCTGTAGGTGTCAGTCTTTCAGAAATTGCATGCAACTGTGCACACTCAGTCCGCACTTACTCAATAAAAGTAAATTTTTCAAATACCTTTATATGTTGTTTAGTAACCAACCAGCCGTATGCATTCCCAGAGATAGAAGTTACCTACTTATAAAGTGGCTGAAGTAAACGTCTGCCGCCCAGCCAGGTTTGCAAAGCTGTACATGGTGCCAACTCTTTTGTGGTGTGCTGTCGAGGCTAGCGTGGTTTCCACAGTGCTGTCAAAGCTATTTGCATGCTCAGCATTTTTGTCACCTGGAGCACTGTAGAAGCTAATCCAGCCTTTACAACGTGGCGCAAAGAAATTGATATCAAGTTCTGATAACTCAACATGCATGCCGCCTTGTTGGCTATGAGACAAAATGCCGGCCTATGGGTGCCGATTTGGCGGTGCCCGTAATCTGGGGGAGGCTAGGCAGCACTACGTGGACCCGCTAATAATGGTGTTCAATGTGGGCAAAAGCACAGGCAATGTATTCTAAGGGGCATTGGCCAGACACCCCTTCGTTGGTTTGGCACGTAAGACCACCCAAATCTGACCCTTGTTTGACCAGCGTCCGTTGATGCGGGCGACGCGGAACGCCGTGCAGGTGGAACCTTGCCAGCGGTAGTGTGCTGCGCCCACGATGAATCGACCGCCGCCCAAGGTCAAGTCGGACCCGGGGTACCCGACCCGTGCCGCGGCGGATGCGGCGGCGCACCAGGCCAGGGCGCAGTTCCCGGGCAACTCCCCGACGCCGGCATCCAACTCGACCTCGGCGCTGGCCAGCCTCTTCGAGTGCCCTGTCTGTTTCGACTACGTGCTGCCGCCCATCCTGCAGTGCCAGAACGGCCACCTCGTCTGCTCCTCGTGCCGCCAGAAGCTGACCTGCTGCCCGACCTGCCGCGGGCCCATAGGTTTGTGGTCTATAGATAGACGCGCCGTTGAAGTGCGAGTTCGCGTTTGCTTGCACCAAGAGCTCTAGACTCGTCGAATACGAAGTTGGGGCCAAAGTTTAGAGTGCGCAGATTGAATTCTCGTGAAGATGGCGCCGCTGCTTTTGTGTTGCCGAGGTCCGATCGGCGAACTCCATAATGATATAATAATAATAATAAACCTTTATTTTATTTCATCACTGAAACGGGGGACCACGACAAAAAGCAGCTGCAGCAGCTTGACGGAGGTCCTGGCCCTATTTACAGCAGGCGATTCCTAAGCAATTTCAAAAACGGACAAAATAGCTACATTGAGAGAAAGGACACAATTTTTAATGTACAGACCACAGATCAAACAAAAACAAGAGAAAAAAAATGAAATTAATACATTCATTGTGGTATACAATGGTACAGTGATCCGTATGCCTTAGCCATACCTAAGAAAACAACCTTAAAATAATGCTCGTACCTCTGCCATCGTCATTGCATGAATATCAACACCTTTTAAAAATAATTCATTTAATAAAGTAGTTAATTTGTAATTAAGCTTGTGGTTATAGTATAATGTATGATGGTGAAACAAACCATTTTTCTTTAGGGCGGAGTTGATATGGAGGAAGTGAAAAGTACTTGGTTACATAATTCCTCAAAAACTTTATTTTTAAACTGTGTAGACTTCTTGTATGCCACAAGAAGTCGAGTCCTGTAAATATTTGAAATTGGTTTTGTATTAAATAATGAGAACAAGTGTTCAGTATGATCATAATATGAAACATTGGCAATAGCATGCACAGCTTTCTTTTGGAAAGTATGTGGTTTATTTATATTTGTTTTTGTTGTATTTCACCAAACTAGATGACAATAAATAAATTGAAAATATACCAAAGCATTGTAAAGTTGGAGCTTAACACAACGAGGTAACAATGATTTAAACTTGGGTAGTAACCCCACTGTTTTCGACAGTTTAGACCAGTGGTCTCAAACTCATTTGAGTGTGGAGGCCAGATAGCTCACATCGGAAAGGTCGAGGGCCAAGCTAAGACGGGGGGGGGGGGGGGGGGGGTAGAAGATTTTAATTAGAAGTGACCTCCTGACCTATGCTTTTTGTAAACTCGCAGTTTTGCCAGTGACATGTTTAAGTTTTATTTGTTTATATGACTACGTTGGGCCCTACCCTGATATGATAACAAGAATTAAGATGATACCGCCCGCCAACGTGTTGGCACTTTTAATAGAACAAGATAGCAAGTAATCTGTCATTCAGTAGGGTACGTTGTTGGCCTAGTTGGTTCATGTTGGTTCATCTTATTAAAACATATAATAGCGCAAAAAAGACAAGGACAAGATTAGCGCCTGTCTGTATACTTGTCCTTGTGTTTTTTGCGCTATTATATATGTTTTACTAATCTGTCGTTCCCAGCTCAACATGTCTTTAGGAAACAATAAGTTAATTTGACAGTTCTTGCATTCCTTACAATTGCTATTATAACACTCTGAACAAATACTTGTTTTTCTAATGGTGATATTTTTTGAAGGCGAGTATTCCAAGCTCATAGTTATGTCTTGGGCACTTGCCCCTGCCAAGCGAGAGTTTGCCCAGCCCGACATGTATCCTTCAACGAATAGCTCGTGCTGGCAGACTAGTAACGGAATTTTTTGTGCATTACAAAAAGCTGGGAAGCAAGAAATAAAGCGAAACAAGGGCTAAATGAACACATGTAAGTTTAAAATATATTAATATGTTAAAAGAGCAGAGCTACTTTTCGAGCGAAAATAAATCGACGAGATTAGGTTACTATGACGCAAGTCATTTCTAGCACTCGAGACATAGAAACCGGGACTTGCAGCCAATTGCCCTGCGGGCCGCTTCCCAGCGAGTCGCGGGCCGCGTGTTTGAGACCCCTGGTTTAGACGAAAGATAATCAACATGTCTATTCCAAGACATACCATTTGTAAACCAAACGCCTAAAGTTTTAATAGTGTCGACAAATTCAATTTATTCATTGTTCAAAATCAGTGGGTTTCGGATCATAACTGTAGCTAGTTGACTTTTAAATAAAATGGCTTTGGTTTTTTGCGAATATAACTTAAGGTCATTATCTTTTGTCCATTTTTCTACACAATCAAGAACGCTATTACATTTAGTTACTAGAGTATGGATATCTGTATCGGAAAAGATGCTAGTGTCATCAGCATATATAATAAACTCAAATTTAAGATCATGATATACATTCACAATATCGTTAATATGAAGAACAATAATAGGGGGCCTAAAATGTTGCCTTGGGACACATTATTCAGATTTAAAATTTAATATAGACGCAAGCTGGGTATGATTCTGTAAGTAAGATTGTAACAAACTTAAAGTTTTCCCACGAATGCCTTAGTATTCTAATTTTGCTATCAGGACATTGTGATTTATTGTGTCGAAGGCCTTAGAGAAATCTGGATATATAGCGATTGTTAATAAGCGATTATCTAGTTTCTTAATATTATTTATTTTTGTTTTAATAATGCTAACTCACTGGAATAAGTTTTATGCAAACCAAATTGAGAATTTGTAATTAAAAGGTATATCTCAAGATGAGAGACAATTCTATTTGAAACTATTTTTTTCAAGTGGCTTAGAGAATACTGGAAGTATAGAAATTGGTCTAAAATTGTTAATATTATTGAAATCGCCACCTTTATGCAATACACTAACTTTGGAATTATGCATTTTGATGCGAAACTCACCGGACTCAAGTGCAAGATTGAATATATAAGTTACGTATGGTGCTAGGATATCTAGAACATACTTTGCTGGTTTTATTTAGATAATGTATGCATCAATACTTCTACTATTGTTTAGGCTAATAAATATATTATAGACTTCGGATACATCGGTGGGAAAAAGAAATATGGAATTAGGCAGGGGTGAAGGCATGCACTGAAGTGCATTATTTACAGTAGTAGTAGAAACAGGAGATGTGGTATGATTTACAAAATAGCTATATACGAGTCTAGATGCCGATGTGTGAACACCATGCATGTGCAGAAATGCTCTGAGGGGGAGCACGAGATACAAGTGCGTGGTAATGCAACAGCGCGTGGGTACTAGAGCGCTCAGGGACGCGGGAGTGCCGTGCTCAGACTGTAATGAATATTAACTAGACACAAAGTTAGCTGCCTTTGTGTCTAGGTTCTGTTTGAATGTGGACGCCGGCATTCAAATGCGTTTGTAGAGTGCGTATTAATAAAAGCAGTCAGCTTTGCGTCTGCCCTCCATTCATTTGAATCAAAGCTCTGCGCTCTGATGTCCAGACACACACTCATCTAATCTTCCTCTGTTTCTACCTGCATCCATGTGAAGTAAGGGATCTACACCTGACTGACCACGGCGTGACTTGAGAGCCTCTTGTCATTGATTTATACTTCATTTCGCCTTACGATAAACCGCAAGAAACGCTACGAGCCTTCGATGCCAATTGAGGGTTGTGCGACCTTCAGGAGCGGCACAGCGACGCGTGAGGTGCGCACTCGCGTGATACGCTCACGGCAATTAGTTGGCCGGGATGGCTCGTGGCGTCCTCTGCAGTTCGTTATGAGGCGAAACGTGGCATAGACGCAATTTCGACGACGCGTTTTCCGGCCCGCTCTCGTAGCTTCTTTTGTGTTGTGGCAACACCTCTTGAAACACAAGGCTGTAGTGCTCGAATGCCGCATTGACGCCCAACCGGTGCCCTTGCTGGCCTCGAGTAAATGACTCGGCAAATTTAATGCTGTGGCTTCTTATCTAGGAAGTGTTGGTTTTAGTTCTATAATTGAGGTTTTGTAAATGGTTGAACCTGCAAAGCCACCTTCAGTGAGGCTCGAAATTTTTTTTCTTTCCCCTCCTCTTTTTATATACATTAATGGGAGAGGTGATGTGCCCCTTTTGTACGAAATCGGGAGGGCAAGACCGTCCGTGACTGGCTGTCTGGTTTTTGCGCTTGGCACCGGAGGTTCTGACAACAACAAATTATGGTTAAAAGTGCGCTCGTCTGCCGTCGGATCAAGGCCGTTTTTGCAGCCCGAGCGTGCCCCCGTCGCGGAGCCGACGTCGCAGCGACACACCGTGAAAGTTGGGCGTCTTACTTGCGAGATAAGCGCTCCACGGAGTAATCTGTCCAATCCGACCCTTGTGCAGATGCCGCCTAACAAACGCTGCCGTAGCTTTTTTTTTTTTTTTAATGTGGAGTTTGTTTAGGCTGCTTTGAGAGGTCACTTGATTCCCCTTTCTTCGCCGGTCACTGCTGCTTGGCGACCTACGATTATGAAAAGATGCCTTCCACCGTCTCTTCCGCCGATCTTCCCAGACAACCATGTTACATCTAGTGGATATCCAGCAGATATCCCTCGCAACATATCACATGTCTGGGGGATGTCACAAACATTCAGTTTATGTCCAGAGGGTATCCTCGAGATGTGTCTATTGCCCGGGGTGGACGTCCACAAAGCGTGGAGAGGACGAACTCCTGACGTCCACAGGACGTGTCTCTTATACCGTGACACGTCCAGAGGATGTTCTAGAGACGTGCCATCCAAACAATCGTGGATATCCAGAAAACGTTTAGGGGATGAACTTGCAATGTCTACGGGGCGAGCCTCGTGTATTCCCGAGGCATGCAAAGGACATCCTAGCAGGCTGTTCTCGAGCAATATTCGGGCACAAAAATCCGCATGAATACCCCAACGAATGCAGTGAAAATAAACTTTTCACATGGGTGTCTTGGTGGTGCAGTTATCCCATTTAAAATTTTACGAGTGCGGGTTCCTGGGAAAACTGAAAAGAAAAACTTGTTATTAATATTGAGAATTATCTGCTCCTAAGTATATGTAAATGTTTCCTATGACTGCGCTTTGGCTACTACTGCTAATTGTCATCCAACATGGGCACTTCCTAAAAGTATGAAAGAGCCTGTAAGTCATCATTATTATTATGGTCGGCTCTGGACGACCCCAACCTCCCTCCACACCTTTTCCGCAGAGCTTGAGCGAATGAGCAAGAAGTGTGGAGTGGTCGGGTGATGTATGTAAACATTTTGACTCGTGGACTGTTCTTCCCATTACAAAACTTTCAAAATACTCACGAATTTTTTTTTTTTTTTTTAATCTTGATATCAAACATTTAAAATGAACGTGCAAAAGACTAGAATTTGACAAATTTGGATTCGTGTTCATTTCTTGACAGCCTGCAGAAATATAATCCGCTTCAAATTTCTAAGATGGGAAGCTAGCGTTTCTACAGGAAAACCCTATGGGTCCTCTCCTAAACACCACAGGCTAGTCCACCAATTGCCTACCGTAGTGGACGGAAACTTCTCTGGATATGGGGTGATAGTTTTTAATGGAAACAGAATTTTAAGAAAAAGAGTAAACTGCTAGCTGAATGCTGTTTTCGCTAGGTGTTACTCGAGTTTGGCAGACATTAGCCGAGAGAATAATTGTATGGTAAGTTGGTTAATTATAATATCTGTTAACCTTTTAGCTGTAGGTTTTACGGGTCATGTTGCAATCACAGGTATGAAGCTAATTACTATTAGAGGCCAGACTAATTAAAAGAATTTCCAAAATATAATTTGTTTCTAAAACATTTTAAATAAAAGTTAACATTTTTTTTGGCCAGGTTTAAAAACGGCGCGCCACAAGCTCTGACCACAATGGGTCATTGTGCGCAGGGCTCGTAGCGCACTTTATACACACAATTTTCGAATCAGTCTGAAAAAAATGAAAATTTATTAATTAGTATTTTAAACACAATATTTTGTGTTAATTGGCCTGAACTCTTAATAGTAATTGCCATCACTCCTGTAATTGCAACATGACCCGTAAAACCACTGATTAAAGAGTAAATTAACAGATTTTAGTTATCTAGCAAACTTGCCAGGACAGTTATACCCTTGGCTAATATCCACCAAACTTGAGGGAGAAACATCTAGCGAAGACAGCATTCAGTTGGCAGTTTTAACTTAATTTTTTTGTTTAAGTTCCGTTTCCATTACAAATATTGCCCTGTATAGATAGTTCACGAGATAAAATATCATAAAAAATAGACCCCCCTTCCCCCCTTCTCTTACATGGTCACTGAAGGTAGAAATGCTAGAATGTTTTAATAAAAATAAGCATACTTGATGGATAAAATACTTAGCTAAGCCCACTTGTCCAGCATTTCTTGCTGCAGCTCGATGCGGCGAGGGAATTGTCGCGGGCACTCGTTCACAACACTTCACGTTGTCCACTGCTGCAATAATCTCTGAGTTCGACCTTACAACACCTGTAAAAAAATTAGAAAATATATATTTATTTTGGGCACATTTATTACGTGCAGGCAAGATAGAGGGATATCCAGCTTGGATGTTCGTGGTTGTCCGGGTCGTGTCGAGGAAAGGGCATGGGACCAGTACCGCCTAGGAGGCAAGGCCTCATCTTTTTTACCCCCCCCAAACGTCGTCGCTAGTGGATCAAGCAGCACTGCCCGCCCCTCGTCGGCCTTTGCACCAGCACATCGCGCAGCTTTTCACAGCGAGCGCAACTCTAGCTTTTCGGTGACGCCGAAAAGAATGCGTCCCCCGCTTTGCGGCGACTTCGTCGAGCTTCTGTATGCTCAGGGCGAGTCTCGGAGATCTGTCTGCAACGACGCCCCGTGCAGGCCTCGTCTTCTAGGCGTCACTGACCAAACGCTCGAGTCGGGAGTTACAAGCGGGCATGTCGTGACCCATTGACCCGTGTGCAGGCAACATCCGCAACCTGGCAATGGAGAAGGTGGCCAACTCGGTCTTCTTCCCGTGCAAGTACTCGTCCACGGGTTGCCCCGCCCTGCTGTCCCACTCGGAGAAGCCCGAGCACGAGGAGACCTGCGAGTTCAGGCGAGTTCGGCTGGCTCGGTCGTCGGCTTGACGTGGCCATTGATGCGCCGTGGGGTTTGCGTCCGGCGAAAACCCGTACGGGTGCGGGTCGATAACGGGTTGCCTTTTCGTGCTGCTTCCAAATTTGTGCGGAAACTTGTTTCTAGCAGCATGGGGAAACGCTCGCTCCCGCATATAGTGGAGCGCTAGCTCGGCGCCACAGAAGCACTGTGTGGCTTGTGGCCCTGCATTTTTCTGTTCACTCAAGTGGCACAGCGCAAGCTATCGTAGTCCCATGAGGTACTGCTGGCATTTCGAAAAAGGAAAGAAAATAAACTTGGTTCCGAGTCAGCTCTCTTTAGCTGAAAAGTAGCAGCAGGCCATGCTTTTTAAAGTTACTTCTTTCATATTGGATTGCGTGAAGAGAACTCGTATACCGATTGAGTTGAGGCAAAGTGAGGACTCTTGTCGAGGATGCAGAAGTTGCCAACTTTGTTCCGATTTTTTTTTTTCGTTGTTTTTTGTTTACCCATGACTGCTTCAATAAGATTGTATAATCTATATGCTTGTTTCTAGAACTTGTGCTATGGTTCCTGGGCTGCTATGTTAGCGAGAAAGGCGTATTGCCATAGATACAGAATGTTGCAACTGATTGCAGGGACCCTTTGAAACACAGCTTACTTTTAACTTTGATGTGTCCTCGGAGCTAAGTTGATCCTTTTCCTCCGAGCTTGCGGGCGCTGTCCCCTTTTTCTCACGACTTAGCCTTTCGGGAGAGGGTCGTACTACCTTTCTAGACATTGCAATGTATTCCTAAACAGTTGCAACTTTTGCCTGTTGGTAAAGCGCCCCGAAGTTGCTGTCGTATCTAGAGCACGAGATGACCGGCCCGCTCCGCGTCTTTGGGCAGGCCCTACGTATGTCCATGCCCTGGGGCTTCCTGCAAGTGGCAGGGATCCTTGGACCAAGTGATGGCTCACCTGGTTCACTCCCACAAGTCCATCACCACCCTGCAGGGTGAGCACACACACCTTCCACCCTGCCCGTGGTGACCCGTGTTTCTGCATGTCTGTGTTTGTTTATTAGCATGGAATGTACTAGGGCACTAGGTTAGTTGAGAAAAGCTACAGATTTCACTACCCAAAACATGCTTTGCCCCCCCACTCTAAGAACTGGGGGGCAAGCGTCCCCCTTGCCCTCCTGGTTGGTACGCCCATGGAGGCAGCGAAGGGTGGACGAAAGATAATTCAAACAAAGAAAAGAGATGCTGCTGCGTTTAAAGTATGCATTAAAATTTCTTTGAACAGTGCACAGGGCTCTGGGCGATTGATGTCCCCATCACCAGCGCTGCGGCTTTGCGTCTTGGCGCCTCCAGATTTTGCCACTGCAGAACAATCATGCTGACAGTCAAAACCCTGTTTTTGTTTTGATCTGTATGTTTCCTTTCTCTTTCCTTGGGGAATATTGCTTAGCAGCAAGAAAAGAAAACGGGGAACATAATGCACTGGTGCACACTCAGAGATGTACAAACCAGCCTATAGAACCGTCCCACGAGGTCGTCCTAGGCCGTCAGGCAAACTGACCGCGGCGTGCTCTGCCCAGGGGAGGACATAGTGTTCCTGGCCACGGACATCAACCTGCCGGGGGCCGTGGACTGGGTCATGATGCAGTCGTGCTTCGGCCACCACTTTATGCTGGTGCTGGAGAAGCAGGAGAAGTACGACGGGCACCAGCAGTTCTTCGCCGTGGTGCAGCTCATCGGCTCGCGCAAGCAGGCCGACAACTTCATCTACCGCCTGGAGCTGAACGGCCTCAAGCGTCGCCTCACCTGGGAGGCCACTCCCCGCAGCATCCACGAGGGCGTTCAGGCGGCCATCATGAGCAGCGACTGCCTCGTCTTCGACACCAGCATCGCCCAGCTGTTTGCCGACAGCGGCAACCTCGGCATCAACGTCACCATCTCTCTCTCGTAAGCGCGCGTCCACGCCGCCGCAGTGCCCGAGACGTGTCTCGGACCGGCGTGTGTACCGCCGTCGAAAGTGATCCCTTGATTTGAACCCGACGACGACGTGCCGTCGCCGGCCGCAATCTTGGCGGTGCCAAGAGTGGATGTGGCAGACGTCCGTTCTGCCTCCACATTGACCGTTTACGGAGGCCACGGCAGCCAGGAGTTGGGACGCCGCGACGACAGCGGCTTGTGCTTTCACTGGAACTTCTACGACCGACTGCCGGGATCTCGACGTCCGACGACGCGACACCCTGGCTTTTGGGAGATCATTTGCTGCCACTTGGGGACAGCTTTTGAGGTACAAACGAGACGGGACGCTAAACGCGCCGGTCGGAGGTGCGTTGCGGGTACCGTGGCGCCGCCGCGATCGATCCGTGGACGCTCTACGCGAGAATTCAACAACACCGACCACCGGGGAACATTGCAACCACCGTGCGGAACGTGGACGTTTTTATTGGGACGTGCGTGTTCGGTGACGCGCCACGGCGCACGACGCCCTTCTTGACACCGGCACGGCAATGCACGGGCGTCGGTCGACGTTCCGGCACTCCTCGCCCCCGCGGGAACTACAGCGCGCTGCTTCGTATTCACGGCCTCACCGCAACTTACTCTCGTTTGCCGAGACACTGCATTTGTACATATGTTGCATAGTGAGGAAAATAAACAACTTTTTTTTTTAGTACTGACGGCGGGCCTCGCAGTTAGAGTTGTTTTGTTTTGAGTAGTCTACGGGAATCGCCGCGATTTGAGACTCTTACAGGACTGACCCATCAAGGCGACAAGTTGCATCTTGTAAGCACCTTAGATGCAATTCGTTACTTCTGTGGTACTATAGTTCCCTTCTGAAAGCACTTTTGGGGGGTGGCGAGACGGCCGTATCCAAGGCCTGGGGGTGCTTCACCACGGTGTCTTTGCGCCACGAAATCGCACCGTGGCGACTGGCAGAGTCGGTGTGCGTAGACTAGACGACGAGTGTTGGTGGCGGCGGCACCCGGATCACAAGGCCTGGTTGGTGGAGCTCTGGCTGCCGTAGACGACGGCTCCCACGAAGTTGACTGCTGCCGCCAGCACGAAGACCGGAAACCAGCGGCCGTGGGACTGGGTGACCAGTTCGGCCGTCAGGGGGCCGCACAGGATTCCCGGCAAGGTGGCCTGCGTCGGGGAAGGGGTTGCTCGGCTATCTGCGCATTCCACGCGCTCGGAGGGTAACCGGCAGATTGATCTGTGCGGCAAGAAGGCAACTGTGAAAGGGCAGGTCACCTTTGGGATCTGTACTTCACATGTGCTCGGAGAGATGTTGAAAGGTTAGTATCCGAGTAGCCGTAAGACCTGGTGCTTCTGAAGCCTTTAAAGAATCGATGAAACTAGCACATACCAATCAGCAGTGAACCACTACTGGGATCTGTCTTGCGTCCTGATAAGCCATTTCGTGAAGTGATCAGGCTGACAGATTTGAGAAAGAACAGACCTAGAATCTTTTTAAGCCAATTATACCACAGGTTTTTTGAAAGCTGCTCTTGCTAAATTGTAACGAGTGCACGGAGCGGACTTCCTCTTGTTCGCAACATTTTAAGAGATCCATTCCCAAATTGGCGGGTTTAGGAGTAGTGCATGCAAGGAAATGTGCCAGATCGGCAGTGGCAGAAGCATGCAGCGTATGCTGTAAAATACCTAACATGTGCCCATGTCTTAACTAGTGTTCACCCCCTACTTTTGGAGAAGTTGGAAATATAAGCAGAGGACCAATTGAGCGCACACCCTATCAAACTGCTGTGCCCCTGAAGCAGTTGCTTCTCCAAGGAGCAGGTGCAAAGTGGTGCAGCTTTATGCGCATACACAGGTGCTAAGCAGTGAAGCTTAACGTGAACAATTCCCTCTCTTTTTTCGGGATTATCTTCAGATTTTGGGTGGACAATTATAGTTGTAACAAATTTGTAATGTTACTCAAATAATTTTCTTATTTATTTTTTGAGGGGGGTATGCAACATTTTTCATGCCCAACAAAAGCTTCAAGCATTCCGAGTTGCAGTGGAGAAACTCCTTTCTAAAACTGGTGTTTCCTTCAGTAATGCCCGCCGTATGTGCCGGTCACAATGCGCGCTAATGTTGGGAATGCTATTCTAAATCTAGCGGGTGAAAGCTCGCTCATACGCTAGTTAGATGTCACTTTTAACCGCAGTTGCATTTAACCGCGGTTACATTTAACTATGGCTACGGGTGCCCATTTACCTGGGTATAAGCAAACGGAGTTGTGGAACAGAGTTGACCTGCAAGAACGCACTTCCTAGACGGGCATCGACGGAGGAACCCAAAGCTCTATAACAATCTTGCAAATAGTGGGATAGTGCAAGAAGTTAAACTAGTTCAGTGCACACCAGCCATCTAATAATTCTGTCTGGCCTCCTCGTACGAACTTTACTAAAACACTCGGTTGGGAAACTTGCCATTGAAACCCAAAAGCTCGCGTCCACCGAAACCACTTTTTAGCGACGAGTCAAAACATGAAAGTTTATTCATATAGCTACTGCGAAATGGCACTGCAAGATTGTGCCACCGGCCCTTGAACTACTCGACCTGAACCAATACTTGCAGCCTTGCGGTTGGCAGTGTTGAGATCGCCTTTAGTTTGATTCTCGAGTATGGATCGGAGCCTCTTTTTCAAAGCAGATTCTATGGCGGTTTCCCAACCGAGTTGTTAAAATAACGTTAACCTCTCACATACGGAAATTCGAGCGAGCCCAAACTCCACTCACCAGAGTATTAGACAGGGCAAAGCTGTGCCCCGCGTAGCCCGGCGACGCCACATCCGCGTGGTTCCCCAGGTGACCCGCCGAATTGCATGCCAGCAACCCCATCGACAGCGACACGGCCAGCAGCGCCAGCCACAGACTGTTCACCGCGCAGAAACACAACAGGAACAGTCCCGAACCCAGCAGGCCGAAGCAGGTCGCCAGCCGCCTCACTGTCAGCAGACTCCAGCGCTTCTTTGCCAGCAAGGAGTCGGCAAAGCCGGCCGTCAGCGACGCGCACAGCGAGTTGCAGACGTACGGCACGGCCGTCAGGCTCAGGTCACCCGCCGAAGCCGCCAGCTCCCTTGACAAGTATGTCGGGAGCCACTGCATGATGAGGTAGCTAGACCAGTTCATGGCAAAGTGTGCCACATAGATGGCCCACAGTGACCAGTGGCACAGGAGCTGCGAGATGCGAGGTCCCTTGTTCTCTTCTCGAGGTAGCGTAGGATCGTCGCGGTGGAGGACCATCCACGCGAGCATCCAGGCGAGTCCCAACGCTCCAAAGGCGTAGAACGTCGTCTGCCAGGCAAGGTGAGGACAGATCATGGCGGCCGTCGTCTGGCCCACGGCACCCATGGTGATGAGGCAGGAGAAGGCCCACGGACGGTCCTCGGCCGGCGTTGTCTGCGCCACAATGTGGAACATGGTGGGGAGGCCCAGGCCTTCGCCGAACCCCAGCAGGACGCGGCTGAGGAGGAGCAGGGGCAACGAAGACGCCACGAGCGGTGTGACGATTGTCGACGTCGACCACAGTAGGACGGCGCAGGTCATAACGGCTTTGTTGCTGTGGCAGCTTCCGGCGCGAGCCCCCAGCAGCTGGAAATGGAGGAGTTTGTTACACGAGCAAGCGTGCTAGATGGAGCCAATGATGGGAGACGCCCAATCTCCCATATCGTTTGACTCGCTCTGGCCACTCGTGCAGTTCATGAGGAATCGTGGCTGGTGCAACATTGGTTTGCTTTGGCTACAGTAGGTGACGGGCTAAGTGTTCAGGGGAAGCTCCTCTCTCCTCTTTCCACTCAAGCAGAGCCGTCTCGGTGGCTCTGAGGCAAAATGCCGGCCTTCTGATCCCCAGGCGGCGGGCGTGCATCCTATCGAGGTGCCCGCATTCTGTTGGAGCCTAATTGCAGAGAAGATTTTGGTTGCACGTCGAAAGATCCCCGGCTGATTGAAATTAATCCTCAGTTATCCGCTGGGGCATGCCTGACGCCCTTTGTTGGTTTGGCACGAAAAATGCCAAAATTTGACTCGAATTCAATTCCACTTTAGCAGAGCGAACACTGGGGAGGAGGCAACACCCTGTCCAGCGTTCTCTCTGTTAAAGTGGGAAGAGGTAAGAGGAGCTTCCCCTGAACTCTTAACCAACTATAGGGGCCCACAATATTAGCAGTCCAAGGGAAAGTTGGCTGCAGCCAATGAGAGCAGTCATTGCACGTCCAGCAGACTAAACCTGTTGACCAAGCATCACCACCTCTTCTGTCTCTCCTCAGAACTGCTGGGTTATGTACTGTGATAGAGGATGCCCAGTGCGGAAAGGTGAGCTCATTAACTATTGCAATCTATTACCTGATGAAATGGCAAACTATGGAATATGATTAACATCGTGGAACGGGAATCTCTACAAACTAATAAAAATTTCGTGTTACGGCATTCCTTTTTTATAAGGGGAGGAAAATTTATATGCAGAGAGCATGTCGTCTGCTTGTTCAGGAGTCACGGTGACTTAAAACAATGCCGATTTCTTATTGGCTGATTGAAAAAAATAGTGGGTAGACCTCGATGCTAGATGCCTTAAAGTCTACCCACTATTTTTCTTTAATCAGCCAATAAGAGCTCGGCGTTCTGAATATCATCGCAAAATCGACGCAAGAAGCAGACGACTTAGTCTCCGCACAGTAACGGTGGTGCCGTGTGTGCCGTATTTAGAAGTCGTTTAAACGCGACCACCATGTATCAGCGTTCGCCAGCAGTGGGCCGATGCATCGGTCTGCTTGTCATTTGTGTACGACCATGGATCTCAAGATGGTCACGGGTGGCGTTCTACTACTGTAGCTCTACTAACCTGGCTGGTGATGAAGCCGATCGCGAACGCGCTCAGGATCCAGCCCTGCCAGTGGAGGTTCCAGCGGTACTCTTCGGACATGGGAATGATGGCGATCGGCATGATGACGCGGTCCGCCGCGTTAATTAGGTTCGCCAGCGAACAGAGTGCCACCGTACGCGACCGCCGGGGCAGCATGTCGAGGATGCCGCTTCGGTGTTTGAGCGAAATGTCAGTGCGCGAATGTCGGAGGACGCTTGTCGTAGACGCTGGAACTGCCACGCATGGCTCGATCGGGGCTCTCCAATTGCCGGTATGCGGCCGCCCCGGGTCGTGTTCACTCGCCAGCTGTGGAAGCTGTCTTGGGCGATCACGTAGTTCTTTTGCGCAGTTCAGAAGTCTGGCTGGGATCGGGTCTTTCTGGAACAATGTTCAGGCCGTGTGAACCAGCTACCAGCTGCTGAAAAGACGGCTGGTAGGAGAAAACAGCATAAGGCAGTACACTCTACCACCGGCCATTCACACCTGTTACCCTCGCACCATGCTGGGGATATGTGCGCCTGGTTTACTAAACGCTACCGCTGTCTGTTAGTTCAGGACAGTGGTTCAGGAGTTTAGGTTCCATGTTGGTGATAAAACACAATAACTCTACGGTAAAAAATAAGCTAATATTTTAAGTGATTGACATAACCAGTGCTTGTGTTAATCATTTCAAACTCTTTATGTTTATTTTGTGTGGATGTACGCATGACTTCAAGCTGTGGCGCGCCTCACCGCCCAATAAAAAAAACGCACATTAAGTTTCGTACATCCCCATTTTTATTTAATTTAGACCAGCAATGGCTGGTGTGCATTCGTAGTTTTTCGCCGATCAGGTCGAGAATCGAGTAATTTAATAACAGGGCATAGCTTTTTTTTTTTCTTTATTCCTCTTATCCCGCACCACAAATCTTTAAAGATGCATTCCAACAACGTCAACGATCCTCGGCGTCCAGACAAGATTGTCAGGTACAAAACCGTAGCACCGTAGCCTCAGTCAAGTTGCTCTTTTTGTAGGCGGAAACCCCGCTGAAAAGGACATATCACCTTTAAATCTTTCACAGGTATAAAATCCCAGCGGCTGGAACGCCTGGCGACGACCCGACGCCGGACTACATGAATGTGCTCTCAATGATCTTCAGCATGTGCGGTCTCATGCTCAAGGTATCCTCTCGGAATCTTCCAAGTTTCAAGCTTTCCGGTTGCGTTCGTTTAGCATGTTTCAAGTTTTTTTTTTTTTTTTTTTTTTTTAATTTTTTACAGCTGAAGTGGTGTGCCTGGGTAGCCCTATATTGCTCCAGCATTAGCTTCGCAAACTCCAGGGTCAATGACGACACCAAACAGATCCTCAGCAGTTTTATGCGAGTACCCTTTTTATTCGTGTCCAAATAAATATAGTCCAAAGAAATATGCGATCATGCTGGTCTTTGCCCTTGCAAAAGAAGACATTCAACGAACTGCAAAGTAACGGCAGACAATTCAAACAGCTTTCTGCTGGCCGTAATGCTTTTGATGATTCCACTTGTGCCAATGTTACCTCCCTCCCAATTCCCCTGCATTAATACTTTTGTTGTATAACCTTGTGCAGGCTGTCCATTTCTGCTGTGGTCATGACATACCTGCAGAACCCACAACCCATGACCCTCCCTTGGTCAGCATGAAGAAGAGGTCAGGAGAGCTCGGAAATAAATGGGTGACGACCGCTCAAAACAAGCTTGCAGACTTGTCTCCCTTTTCAGGCTGCGGCGTCGAAGAAACGGTCTATAAGGTTGGAGACGTCTAGCGGACTGTACTTCAGATACTTGTCTGGGTTCTTTGTGAATGGCACTGCCGTGTACTTGTCGTAGAAGAGTTTGTACTTTGGCAGCACAAACTCCTTGTTGTCGCGTTTCAGGCTCTCTCGCAGCTCCACGTCGGGCACTGCATAGGCTTTCTGGACCCTGAAGAGTTCGTCCAGTTCTCGATTGAAGCCGGTGAACTTGTCCTTGATGGTCTGTCGGTCTTTGTCCTTGAGCTTGGCACTCGGCGACAGAGGCCGATCTACTTCTAGTACGTAGTGCAAGACACGACTCCAGCTCTGCGAGTAGAGTCTCTTCTGGTCGCGGATCTGGTCCAGATACTGCTGGCCGAGGGACGACTCATAGCCTTCCACCACCTCCAGGAGCCCCGAACGAGTTAGGGCCCGCAGAACATAATGCAGATTGTTGAGCCTGAAGACAGCTTGGAGTGCAGTGTCCTCGTACTTGGCACTCTTGTTGTGTAGCGTCAAATTCAGAGCGGACAACACCCGTGTAACGTACTGGGCTAGGGCCGCTCTGTTAGGATCGCGGCTCTGGCTGAAGGACGCCAGGTCCCAGACGGCAAGCACCGCGCCGGCGGCTTCGACGAATCCCAGCAGCTGTTCGAGCACCACCATTACGTTGCTGGTGAGTTCGTGGACTGTGCCGTCTCGAGGCATCTTGCCCTCCGGGTCGCTCTTGACACTGTCCACGAGTTCCTCGAGAGCCTTGTTGAGCGTTGTCTGCAAAGTAACTGCCAGTCCGGGGAGCCTCGCCGCCGCCGCTGTGCCCGGCTGTCCCGTAGGTCCAGCCAGGAGAGCATCATAGTCCCTACGAAGCGCTCGAACGTGCTGCAGGACCGGGAAGAGGCAGAGAACGGTGACGAAGTCATGACGTGCCACACATCTTTTGACTCGGTTTGCTAACGCTTCACCCTCGGCCGTGGTGGCTTCTAAAGCTGGAAGCACGACACGTTCGAGTGGCAGGGCAGCAGGCTCCTTGCCGTCTGCTGACCCGAGGACCTGTTGTAGCAGGGTCCGTTCGCTTTGCATGAGTTTGCAAAGCGCCGTTAGGGCAGTCAGGTAGGCGTCGACTTCTTGGTCGACTAGATCATCTCTAGGCGCCTCGGCCGGTGTTGCTTCGCTGCCGCGCCGTAGGCCTCGCATCAGGGCTTCGTGGAGTTTCCGCGGTACCCTGCTCTTCCGACCACCCAGCTGGGGCGATGACCCGGGTCCGTGCGGCGGGGCTAGGGACCCACTCGTGCCCGAGCCGGCCTTCTGGTGTTCCCGGAGTCCTTGCATGGAGCGCTGAAGGTTGCGCGATCGCAGTCGTGCGTAGATGTCGAGATGTTGCGTCAAGTTTCTCTTTCGAAGCCAGGCGGACATCAGCGCCAGGTCTTCGACTACTCGAGGAGGGAGCGGCTCGTACTGGGCCGCGGGTGCCTCGTCGGCGTCTACCATGTCCAGGATGGCAACTGGGGTTATGGGCCGACTGTGGCGGGCCAGTAAAGCTTCGAATTCTGTTTGCAAGCTGGAGGCGCCAGTTGAGAAAAGAGACTGCAGCAAAGCCGCCTCCGGGTTATGTGGGCTGTGGCGCTCGAAGTACTCGAGAGCAGTCTCGATTTGCTCCAGGGCCTCGATGAACGGCTTGAGGTCTCCGGGTCCCTTGGCGATCTTGGGCTCTGCCTGCTGGGAGACGGTGTAGAGGGACACGACTTCTTCGAGCAGCGTGAGCGTCTTGTCGATGTTTTCCTGGCGTCGCTGCAGGTTCCCGGTTTCGTGGTAGACAGGCAGGATGGTGCGCTCGAGCTTCATGAGTCGGTCGTCGAAAGAGGACAGGATGCCGCACATGCCGCGGCTCAGTTGGCCGCTCTTGGCGATGGCCTCTTGGAACCGTTTGATGTTCTCGACCTGTGTGGCGACTTTGAGCTGTACACCGTCCATGGCTCGTCTGGGATGGATCCGTGTATTCGTTTACCGGGTCATTGTCTTGTACGCTTCGCGTTCTTTTTGAGCAAAATCTCGTCTATGTTTCAAGGATCTCGCGAAACGTCAGGACTTCGGAATCAAGTTGATAGTTAACACAGCCTTCCAGCTTCGTCCACTTCGTCAGCTCCGTTCTGTTTTCCCTTCACGCCTACAGTAACGTTCGTTTATTCATGGGTTGTGGACTGCTGACTGTGACGTCATGAACGTTGTGAAATGATCGAACGGAATGAACGAACGCATTCCGTAACTGGCTCTGGCTACTAATGGATTGTTTCGTCCAACGTGGTTTAGTAGGCTACTTATCCGACTTATCCGCGACTTATCTGTGCTTCTCGGCGGCGCATCGCTCGTAAAGGAAAAGCGGAAAAAGCGCCCTGTCATCCCATCTCGCTTCCACTATGTTCGTTCCTTTACAAGCTTACAAAGACAAGTCATGGCAGGAATACGTGCTGGTATTTGTGAGTACAACATAGTGGCTGGTTTCTTTAGTAACGTTTCGATTCGGAGCCACATTGAAGCAATCGGAACATTGTCAACTTCGTTACAGCCCGTGGTGTCGGTGGGGAACGCGGCCCAGTTGGCCGTCGACTTGCTCCTGTCAACGCTGGAGACAGAGCTCGTCGGCTACATCCACTCCACTGCCCTGCTACCGCTGGTTGGGGGAAATCCGTACAGAGTCGGCGATCAGAGACTCGCTACAGCGTGCCAAGGTGAGTCTGCACCGCTGCTCGCATCACATGCGCAGCGCAAGTTCGCCTGCGGTACTGATGTCGCTGGTCTGCCGCTGGCGTGGCCTATAAAGAGGGGAGGGGCCTAGGAGAGGGGAGGAGGAGGGGCTATTGCGGAGCGCCAATGGCGAGGCGCGCGGAGGGAAGCACGCACGGGCGCTGCCGGCACCTATTTCAGTGGTGAGAAATTGCAATGATGTCAGAACACCGAGCTTTCATCGGTTAATTAAAACAAAATAGTGGGTAGACCTCAAGGCATCTAGCTTTGAGGTCTACCCCCTGTTCTTCCAATCAAAGCCAATCAGAACTCGGCGTCGTTCTGACGTCACCGTAACCCCTGCGCAGGAAGCAGACTATTTGCTCTCCGCATTGGACTGCGCGCGGCGCGTGGCCCGCGCGTGCGCGCATGCTCGATGCCTACCCTTACCGAGCGACCAAGGGGACAATTTGTGGCCACGCCTACTTCGGTTACACTTCGCTCCATGTAAGGGGGATACGGACACCACCTTCTGCCCGTTATGACCTCCTTGGGCGTCAGCATTCCCTATAGATGGATGGCTTGCACTGGCACCACATTTTTATCCATCGCGAAGGACCTTGCTGCTGTGCACATAGCTTCTACCAAAGTCGCTGGATGCTGGGAAGGTAGATCCATTGTCTTCCCTGTCTGGTAGTCGGACACAAAGAGATACTAACGTACTGATGACCAAACCTTGCAAGGTGATTTGCTCATCGCTCTCGGTTGCCATGGCAATTGCCATTTTGGTCCGTTGAAATCTTCGAAGCTTCGAAAAGGTTGTGCTGAACCAGCCGTGCCAAGATCGCCGTGGAGCATCACCGTACTGAAAGCGTTCCTCGCCAATATAAGCGTCCTTGGCACTGTGCATGCAATCAGTTTATTAGTCACGCTTGTCTCCAGAGATCTCTTACAATGATATTGTTGCTCTTGCATATTTCAAGACAGGAACATTCTTTTTCGATGCCACCAAGCACCGACGCCGCGTGTGGTGGCGGCACGAAGACGCGCGCTTGTTTCGTCGGTGTGGAGAACTAAATCTCGGTATTCAAGAAATGTCTTTAAAATGCAACCGGTCACCGGAAATTTGGATCGGCCCACCAAGAAAGGAGAGGTCGAGGAGAAACTGCTCACTTCATGAACCAAAATGGCGACTATACGGGGAGCTTGGCGTCACTTTCCCAGAATCCAGTGACATTAGCTCCTACGGCGTGTAACTCGCACAGCCGAATTCGTTTTGCAACGACGTCGCATGCGAGCCACGTACAGATGCAGCTGCTATGACAATCTCACAAGCCTAGAGGAGGTCGTCGCTCGTAAGTTTGCATGCTCCAAACATGTCTGCTGACAGTGTTTGTACAACCAGTGCGATAGAACCGTCATACAAGGAACAAACACGCCGCAAACGGCGTCCGCAGACTGCGCTGTGTGTGACCGCGGCTTATGGGCGCTCACCAAAACGCTCGCTTTGGTGCAGTGTACGTGTGCCACGGCAGCAAGCTCTTGCTGGTCCAACAGAGGACACCGGTGTCACCGGTAAGTCAAAAGCTGAAGATCTTGCGTCGGCAATCTGTTTTTTCTTTCTTTGTCCAAGGCCACCCTTTTTGGTTTTGGTTTTTGATTTCAGAACTCGAGGACCGAGTACCGCCAGTTCCTGACCGACTGGATGAAGCAGGAACGCTTTCGACTGGTGGTCATGCTTTCCAGCTGCCTCTCGCAGTACACCGACCCGTCGGACTTGCCAAAGTGAGTGTGCCGAGGGCTTCGCCCAGTCGCGAGGTAAAAAGAAAGATGTGCTGTACGGGATGCGGGACTCGAAATCTTCAACGGTCACGTCGGTGCGGTTATTTGCTCCGAGCATCCGACTACCAGACGTGTGCTGTGCAGCGTGCAAAGAAACAAAGCTGTGTTTATGCCGACGGGTGTACGGGAGGGTTTTAAGGCTACTAGTAGTGTTTCTGAATCTTTGTGTTGGCCATACGTCAAAAAGTTTTTTTTTGTTTTGTTTTTTTAGTGCCATGCAAGTGGTTACTTAAAATTTGGAGATAATTGTGTAAAATTGGGGGATGGTCACTCCTTCGGTTAACAACACACAAAGATACGTCCCTTGTATATTTTCCAAATAGAACGGGCAGGTGCTCGGTATTTCCGGTATTTTACGGTAAGCCTCGAGAATTTTGGGAGAAGTAGTGCGCTACAACTACTACAAAGTTTAGTCCGATTTGAATTTTAGCTCTTTCAAAAGCTCTCCAGAGTTTTGTGTTGACATTTGTTTGCCCGCAAACACGATACTGGGGAAACTAGCCCTTAGCCGCTCCACTGTGAAAACTCAAGCAAGGAACATTCAACTCTGGCACAGCACTTGAATTGCAAAGTAAATTTAAGAGACTTGTTGGAACGAGGAAGTGCAAATTGTGTTGGAATAACACACGAACGTACACCTTCCGAATTGACAAGTATTCACGCTACATTTGCAGGTACTCTGTGCACTACTACTGTTCCCCGGCAGTGACTCAGCAGGTGCAGGGAGACTTGGGTGCCCTCTGCTGGAATAAGCTGGAAAAGCAAGATCCCGTCACTCACGAACAGAGCTCTCACGGTGTGCTGCTCATGCCAGGGTCGGGCATTACTCGCTCCCTTCTCGAAAAATGGTGAGCCTTCCAATATTACCTTTTTGCTTTATTCATCTGGGTTTTTGGTTGGTGAACGTGTGATTGTGTCCCAGTTATCGCGGGATGCAAAAATGTACGAATTAGGCTCGGAGATTGTGAGGTCACTTCCCTCTGGTGTACTGTGCACTTGCCCCTTTTAACTTTGTTTCTGCGTTTGGCAGTTGTGCAGTTTGTTATCGTCTGCTGGTGTGCACAGCATGCATCCTTGGGGATCTTTACCTTTGGGGGTGACTTGCAAGAACAAAATTCCCAGCTCAAATCAAAAGACTGTCGCTCTACAGACCTTTTCTGTGTACTCTCTTCCCCAGCCACCTAATTAGCATATCCGGTATGGGCGGCGAAAAAAGTCTAAAGCGTTTCAACCTGTAACTAGTTAAAAAAATAAGGGGGAGGCAAAACGATAATAGGTGACGGTTACGCTTATATCCCAAGTGTCTTCTACTGGCTTGGCGACGGCAAAACAATGTTTTCGCCCATACTGGAAGTGACGACAATTCAAGATGGCGGCGCCCTTGAAGAACAGGTCTATAGGGAGTATTCACTGGCGGTCATAGCTGTGTGCGCGACTGTTGAGCGCGTGCTGACGGCGAGCTTCCACAGTTCTTTTTCAGCGTGCATTCCACACCATCAAGATTGCCGGTCTTAGCAGCCTATTAATGTGAGCTCGTTCTGAGCATGCACTTTAAAGAGCACCCACAAATATGGCGTCCAGTGACGACTTCCTATACGTAGCCGACGGTTTACAATTTGCAAATTCTTTCTTTATATAATGATTGGAAGACATCACATTCGATTTTAAATATTTTGAGATCAGTAAGTAAAATTTTGAAAATGTGTTTTCTGTTGGATGTTTAGCGTGTCAGACGAGATTCCCGTGGTGCTTCTGCTGGTGTACTGCTCGGAAGGCGACAACACTCCAGACGCCATCTTGCTTGCCGATCGATTGGACGAATGGCTGCACCTCTGCCAGGTGAGGGCTCCACCCACTCACCCTCCACCAATCATATTTTCACGGTCAAACATTGGCTAAAAATATTTACGGTAGAATCTCAACGAAGGGCCCAGTTTTGACTTTTCTTTTTTCCCGTAGGTCTCTTATGATGTACACTGGTCAAGAACAAATTGGCATTCCGCAGAAATAACTGTGCGTCTAGACATCAGTTTCTACACGAAACTGAAAACAAACTCAAAGTGATAGTCCCTTTATCCTCATCTCACTTGTGCCATTTGATTCCTTATCTCGTTTGCTCTATTTTGTTTGTACAGTTTAACCTTTCTTAACCCATTTTTTTGTTTCTGCTGATCGCCAATTAGGGCATTAGTGCACTAATTGGCGATGGGAAGTAGGTACAAATCACGTCTTCTAGAAACAAAAGAATATCCGAAAAGCATCTGTGTGCTTTGCAACGAGGTAAAACGCTCAGAAATCTGCAATCAGCCTATGCCCTGGACAACTTTAGTTCACAGACACACTGTTTTTGTATCTGATATTTACATCCTTCTCTTCTTTCATTTCGCAAAACCCCAGGCGATCGTGATTCACCCTCATTGTCGATCAACTGTTTTCCCCTTAACTTCACTTTTTACAGCGAAGCTGTTATGCGCTAGGATCTGGTAAAAAATGCACGAGTCAGCCTTCCTTGGCATTAATAGATAGTGATGTCCTGATCCCTTGTTATCATCTCTAGGCATCGTCCTCGAGGTCGTTCTTGAGGTTGTCCTCTAGGCATTGTCCTGGAAGTCGTCCTTGAGGTCGTCCTAGACGTCATCCTCTAGGTGTCGTCCTCGAGGTCGTCCTAGAAATCATCCTTAAGGTTGTCCGTGACGTTGTCCTAGAAGTCGTCCTTGAGGTCGTCCTAGATGTCGTCCTAGATGTCGTCCTCTAGGCATCATCCTAGACGTCATAGAAATAACAGCTTCGTTGGTCCTCTATCTTCACGTGAAGTAGAAGGCCTCTACAATTCTTTTTTTTCACGCAGCCGCTCAAGGACGGAGAGGAACGCTGTGGCCGCACAGGTCCCTGGCAGACGCCCATCTCATGGAGCCTGCTGTTTGGCAACACTCCTCCGACAGGAATCTACTAGCAGACGTCGGGTCGGATTGGTTTGTGCCTTGTCTCCCATCCAATTCATTCCAATCCAGGGGTCATTCCTCATTCAGAGGTGGTAGTGGAAAATTGCTTTATTAGACAGGACGCCATTTGGTTTGTGGGCCGGCGTGTCCTGTCCAATCCAATCCAGTGATCGTTAGGGATGTTGCGAATATGCCTAGGTCAAGTCAAACTAACTGAATCATTAAAATATTATATTTTTGCTTTTATGATGCCATAAACATTAGTACTCATGGTCTATAATATTAAATAAACTGAGATAAGTTTTTATTTTTTTAATTTGAGATTTTTGTGTAGAGTTAGGCAATAATGTTCAAAAGTCAAACTTTTGAACAGTGGTCAAACACTCTCTAGAAACATCTGAACAGTTTGTAGACTAGGTGGCACAAGCGACCACCTATTATAAAGGGTACAGCCATTAGCATCCCTCCATCCATCCTTGTCGAATATCAATAACTGTTTGAAGGCTCCTTGAACCACTCAATCCTCGTGTTCACCAAAAGTTTGCGACGTCCCTAGCTTTTATTCTTCATTCGAAAGTTGAATGAAAGTGTAAGTTGCCTTCATTAGACCAACCGTCTAATCCAATCCCATGATCATGCCTCATTAAAAAAATTGAATGATAATAGAAACTGCTTTTATTGGACTGACATCATTTGTTGTGTGGACCGACATTTCCCATCCAATCCAATCCAGTGATTATGCCTCATTCAAAAACGAAACAATGGTGTCCTTTATTGAGCCGAAACTGGTTTGTGGGCCGGCCTTCCTGCTGCAGGGTTTCCGATGCGATCCGCCGAGATCACGGTAGTTGTCATAAAGTCGTTTCATCACGGTGGTCGCACGGTATCTGTTGTGGGCACGGGACGACAACTTGTTTACTGGCTGATCTGATCGGTGGCATCTTGCTGCAGTGGAAGAGAATGACAGAAAGGATAAACTCTTAGCTTTTAGTTTTTTGGCCGTTTTTTACTCTATTTGCTAAGTTTCAAGCGCCCACATGCAGTTGCGCAACAAAATTTGGGAGCGGGCGCTTCCTCGTGAACAAATTGATCTGTAGCCAGTAAAGACTGGCAAATCTTTGGGTGTACGAAGAAGGGACAGATGCTCGCTTTGGCACGTAGGACTTGCTCGGTATACGGCGAGAAATCGAAGGGGGGGAGGAGGTGAGAGTATGCAAGGACATTAGAACACCAAGCCCTGGTTGGAATAGTTAACGGGTAGATGCAAAGGTGGCCGCCTTCATCTCTCCTTGCTCTAAGAACACGTTCAAAGAGTGACTAGAGACAGAGGCAGCTGGCTTTGCTTCTACCCCCAAATCATTCCAACCAGATCTCAGTGTTTTGATGTCCCCGTGCAATCTTGTCTCCTCCTCTCCGTGAATGTCTACCCGTATTAAAGCATGGAGTGCTTTTTAAAGTAAACCCTTAATCTTTAATATTTGTCCGTCCAAGGCTTTCTCCTCTACATTTGGCGTGAAAATCGACATAGCGTAATGTCGTGTGCATCGGGGGCCACCACAACTCGACGCCGCGATGCCGTGTCTTGTGACATAAAGTTTTCCGCTAAATTTGGCAGAGAAATCGACGTCCGGTGACCTGACGTCGCACGACATGGTCACGTGACAAGGCGGCGTCGAGTCGCGGTCTCGCGCGACGTCAACTTTCCAGCTAACTTCGGTGGGCAAATGAGTGAACAATGTGTTCGTCGCTCCCCGAACGACCGTTTAATGTCCCGAACAAACGTATACAATCGCTTCGTTTAAATACCACATTCCATACATTTTAGGACTCTGGAGATGAGGGGTCACTGCCAACTTCATAGCACACAATCTGTTGGTGCGGGGTTTCACGAGAAAATCGACGCATTACGCTCGTCCGTCACGTTCGACCGACGCACGGGTTGTGGTCGCACGAGGAATGTTGTCCCATAGGGGCACGTGACATGGCACGACCCAGCATGACGTCACGCACGCATACAGCACGTGCCCCGCTCATTCACAACACATTCTGTGAATCTCCAAGTTAATCAGATCGAGACATTTTAAAATTTTTTTTTTGTAAGTGGAAGTACGGCGGTGGAAAGAGCGCGCGCCTGACACTCAGTTGCCCGACGCTCGCGCAGGTGTTGCCACGAGACGAGAGCGGCCGTCACGGGACCACGGGGAAGTCTGGTCGTCCCGAGCCGGAACGGAGCCGGGCTCGCGCCGGAATAGGCGGTGCACCGGCCGGCCCTACCCCTCACATGTAGGTGCTCTGGAAGGTCTGCCAGTCAATCCGCGGGACGTTTGGACTGGCCTCGTAGTCCGCCAGCGGTTTCGGAGGCTCCTCGTCGGAGGAACACGCACTCGAGTCGGCGCGCATCACTGGCTCGTCGAAAACTGGATCGTGCAGCGTCACGTCAAACTCCTGCCTGCGTTTGTTGACACGAGAGACGGAAGTTGCGAAGTTGGTCCACACACCTGCAACTGCTTACGACTGGCACCTCAAAACTTCTCGGGACCTCTTGCGATGAGAGAATGCACTAGTGCTGTCTGTCAGGCAGCCGCGAAACACACTCAATTTCCGTACATTTCCTGGTCGCTGTTTTTTTGTGCATCATTCAGTCATTGTTGTCTCAACAAGCTTTTGACGACGTCGTAAACCATAGTTTCTCGTAGATGGTGTGTACGTCTGATCTCACAAGTACCGCAAAAACCTTTGCTCTAGGGAAATGCAGCTCCAGGTCCACCTCAGAAACGCTGCCAGCATGCCAGTGCATTCTCCTCTTGCCGTAAAATATTGCGAGAGGTCGTAATTAGGTATGCCGCGAACTTTCATGAAACTTCGAAGTTCGACTGGTTCGGCGAACCCTTGAACTTTTGGCAAGGTGGCAAAGTTGGACACATGGACAGTGTTGCCCAGCTTCCACACAAAGATTTCAAATCTAAGGGAAAGAAATAATTTAGAAAGTAGTTTATCTTATAATTTATACAATGATTAGCTATGTTTACATGATATGAAAGCAAAAATGAGTACTTTTAACACTTTCGTTAGTTAGTAATGTGAACCAGCGCTGCAATACACCCACCAAATATTGCACTTTTCCTCCGCCAGGTGGTGTCGGCTCGTTTCTTTCCATTTTCGCGCATGCACAAAAAAGTTCGCTTTTGGTCTAACCTTTGTACAACATCACGTTGAAAGTTTGAAAATGTTGAACTTGGTCGAACTCGGACCTGGGCAGGTTCGCGACATCCCTAGTCATTATGTGCTCGGTCGTTACCCGAGCCTGAATGTTACGGCGTGGTGAGGGTAAGTTGCAGATCTGTCATCATTGTGGTGTTATGGGACAGGTGTCAGGAAGAGACTAGTTCTAAGCATGACCCATTAAGTGCACCGCGATTAACGGACGCTATACTACGACCTGTCGGCTCTGGAAGTTCGAGGAGTCGGATTGACTCGCATACAATAAAAGTGGAGACTGCTCAACACTACGAGCCTTCCTGTATGCCGTAATGGCATATCCCCGTGATTAATCTCTTCATGTGAGGGTTCCCTTCCCAGCGGATTCAAGTCCTAACCGAAATGCCCGCAGTTCGACAAAGGCTGCACATATTGAAATGGCCCGAGGGGCAGCGTTCGTCGTGTGGACTCACCTGCGGAGTAAGAGCACCAGGACAGTGGTGGTGATGACCACAAGACTGAGGGCTATGGCCACCGGTACCAGGATCCACAGGGACAGGTACACGGACACCGAACGAATGTCCAGCCGCACCGGCGCTTCTCCTGAGTGCGTGGTTTGGTTGGAAACGGAGCTCGGATATTGTTCTTTGAATATTGAATTCCAATACAGGTAACTTGCATGAGGCTCTGGAGATGCAAATCGACTTGCGGTAAACAACTTTTTTTTTTTAAAATGGACTGGGATACTGGAGCAGGCCTGTACTCCTCTACTTATACCCCTTCAGTCTTTCGCATTTCTCTCTGAATTTCTGATGGAAAAAGCGCATAAAAAGTGACTGTTTTTCATACGGGTGCGCGAATATTAGACACTTTGAATAATTCGTGATCTGCATTCGCCGCTCAATTTGATTCATAGTTCTTAGAACATTAGAAAATTGTGAAGGACTTAAGAATTCTCCGGTTTCTCTCGTCAAGCTCTACTGGCTTGCACCAGCGCTCTGGCATCGAGCTTCACTGCTTTGCTCAGACACAGGTCGCGACAAGCGTTACTGCTTTGGATCGGCGATTTAGGGGAAGCGGCTGACCTGTCGAAACATCTATGTCAGTGACTCCAACACGTCTGACGTGTCTGAACACGTGGGATGAAAGATTGCTTTGCAGAACCCAGGACTACCAAGTTTGATCCTTGCCTCTGCTTGTTATCGATCTGGCGAGCATCACACTGGCACGAGTTTGCATATATAAATACTACACAATGCATATTAAAGACTTCAGGTTAGCAGTCATGCTGCAACGGCCAAATTTCTGGTCTAAAGCGTGAACCGGTGTCGTAGATTGACCCCATGCTGCCTGAATGCTCACATCTAGTTAGCTTTTTTTTTTTACCAGTACTAGGAGAAGCTACAAGATATTGTATGTGCTCCAGCACATTGGTGCCCGCTTTATGTCCATATCGTCGACGACTGTACCTTTGCTTTAGTTTCCAACGCCAGCCATAGGCCTACCTGTGGTGAAGATCAGGGGTTTGGATGCTAGCCGCACGGGCTCCTGGGGAAAAAAAAAAAAATAGCATCTCATGGAAGTGGCACTAGTTCATGCATGGGACTACGACCTGCTCTACAAGTCGCACATTCCTCATTTAAGTTGGTGTGCAACTTTAACAAATTAAAATCATGATGCGGGAGATAAAACTTTTCAACAATGCCTAGCTGTCTTGTTGCCTATTTCAGTTATCACGAATACGCAGTCGCTGGCATTGACCGTTTTTCTCGGACGTCGGAAAGGCAGCCATTGAAACTCCTTGTGTAGGGGCACCTGTATTAGGTTTTACGATTTAGTGTTCACTACAGTCCTGTTTTATCCGGACCTCGAGCAAGCAACAGGGTTCTTAATTGAATTTACCAGAACGCGACATTTGCAAAAGTAACAAAAAGGTGCGTCCGCCCCCAGGTATCGAACCTCGGCCCTTTGCGTGGGGGCCAAGCACGATAACCATTTGGCCACGGTCGTGTTTGCTCGGAGACGCACGTGGCAAAATGGATTCCTTCCGTCCCCCACAAAAATGGTCTATAAACATAATCCATAATAGCGAGACAAAATGCATGTACTATACCTATTTACCCAGTTTATCCCCAAACATTTAAATCTGTATAGCGAGGTATTCCTGTTAGCAAGGTTCATACAAGGCTGTTCAACTCTGTATGACCTAATGCAAAACCGTGTCGACCTGATGTTTAAAGCTGTGTTATGCACAGTTCTAAACAAATTTCTTCAAATTCAAAGGCAAGAATGCTGTAAACAATTTTTCATCACGTATTGGCGGCTACGGGAAGCTCGTGAAATACTGTAAACTAGATTTTTACGAAAACCTAAATTTTTGCAAATTTCATAAGTTAAAAAATTTTGCAAAAACTTTTATTTGGCGAACGTATTCACCATGGTAACGTAGCATGTCAGTCCAAGTCACATATTTTTGTGCATGCAAGATATTCCCGAAATTGACACATCTTAAGGTTTGTAAAACAATGAGCTCGCGAAAATGGAATCATTTACGGTATGCCCCCAGTGCGTTCCTTGGTCTACTCACGCTGCCTCGGCTGTTTTCAAAGACCGCAAGCACGACAGCTTTGTAGCCGGTGCTGGGGAGAAGGGGAGCATTGAAAAACCCGCCGTAGTAGAGGCCGTCCCCTACGACGAAGTATTCTGTAGTTGAGTTGGTCACAGCATGCACTTTCGCAACAGGGTAGCTTGGGGCAGCGTGCGAGCCTGGCTCTTGCTTGGAGAGTACCACCTCGTAGTAACTGGGAGAGATAAAGGGTCTCGTTACAACTCTAATGGACCCTTTCCAAATTCAGTCTGGCAACTTTGATCCCTATAATCATCTCGGTGTATGGCATTTTAATGCGAAAGCATTAACTGGTCTCTTGGAGCGAGCTGATGTCATCAGTTTGAAGCGCGAAAACGGCTCATAGTTTTCCCGATCCTTTGGTGTTATTTGCTGGCGCGCGTCGACGGGGCTCCCATTGGCTGCTGCGCTCGTCAGTTTCCATGACCATTCACCCCAGGGCGCTGCGTATCCATCATTGGGCCGTTGCTCCCCTGGGCATGGAGTGTCCAAGGTCACCATGCCCAGGGGAGCACACGCGCTGACCAGCGCCGTAAAGTATGCAGCAGACGAAAAAGGGAGCGGACGAGCGGCTTGCATGCTTTCGCATTCACATCTCGTAAGGAATGCTTAGGTGTACCTCAATCTTTTTGCAAACTAATGGCGGCCTTCTCTAGGCTGACAAAGGAAGCTGAAGATACCGAGCAGGGAATATGGCAGGCCTGTAACGTTTGAGACGCCGGTACGACATGATGCACAAATTACCATGCATACGACGACTGCATAAGCTTTTGGTCTAGTTAATCTCAAGTTGGGCTCTAAAGCCTTTTGATGGCGGAAATTTAATCAAGGGGCTTATGGGTCGGCACTTTGTACGTTCGCACCATCGAAACTGAAACAAATCGAGAAAGAATTATGAGGTGACCGAAAAACAATTCTCATCTGCCATTTGTGTGCAAAAGTGTTGATGCCCAATAAAACATACCAAAGGTTTCATGACCACCATTAGTTTGTCGAAGGTGGAACTGCTCTCTGAGCCACCAGATGGGATTGAATTTCAAAAAGGGTCTATTGGACGTCGAGGTTTGTGATTGGCCACTTGCCTCAGTGCTAGGTCTTTTGGAAATGTCAGTCGGAGGGTTGCGCTGAAAGGACCTCCGGAGACGTAGCTAACTTCGACATCTTCGTATTTGACCCCTGAAAGACGGAAAGCCATATTCAAGAAGCATACAAAATGGGCAAAGACAAATCACAAAATCAGCTTTTTTTTTTCAGCTTCCAATGAGCTGGTTAAAAAAGAGAGTCAATAAAATGTTACTTTTATTATGCAAACAAATTTGGATATAAATAAGTGCTCTTGCTACTTCTTCACATCACCATTGCAGAGATTAAGGTAGTTAATATGATGTGGCATGAGCTTTTGCCAGAGGAGGTTGCCACTTGGGCTTTCAGTCATTCCAACAAAAGTTCAACAACACTGTTTGTTGCCAGAGAAGTACTTCCCTGACCCCCAATATCAAGGATGTCTATTCATTCTTCCCAAACCTTCATACAGTTTCCGCCACACACATTACACGTCTATGGCGAGTGATGTGAAAGTCTGATTTTATATCCGATAGATGCAATGGATATCTGAAGGGTTTGATGTATATCCGATTATATACCATCTGATTTTTTATCTGATAACTAGGATAGATATTTGATGCATATCTGATGGTATGGAATCCGATTCTATATCCAATGCATGTGATAGGTACCCAAAGAATTTTATGCATATCTCGTGATATGAAAGGTTTTATTTTATATCCGATGGATGTGATGGATATCTGAAGAGTTTAATGCATACCTGATGATATGGCATCTGATTTATATTTGGTGGCTGTGATGGATATCTGAAGGGCTTGATTTGCATCATCTGAATTTATATTCCATGGATGTGGTGGATATCTCAAGAATTTGGTATGCATATCGGATGGTATGTTATTTCATTTCATATCCAATGGATGTGATGGATACCTGAAGGTTTTGATGCCTATCTGAAGATATGATATCTTGTTTTATACCCTATTGATATGATGGATATTTGAAGGGTTTGGCATGCATATCTGATGGTAAGGCATCTGAATTTATATCCGACGGTTAAGATCGATATCTGATGGCTATCTGGAGGGTTTGATGCATATCTGAAGATGTGGCATCATTGTTTCAATCTGATGCATGTCGGATAGATGTCTGATGAATATCTGAAGGGCTTGAAGCACATCCGACGATACGACATCTGAGTTTATTATCCGACGGATATGAAATCTGTCGGCGCACAGAGATTGCCAACATCCGGACTGCAAGCTCACCCGCGGGGGCCGTCGTGAAGTGGCTCACGGCGTACGGTCCCGGCCCCGCAACGGTGAGGGCCCTCACCAGGGCTTTGTAGCTCTGTCCGGGAGAGAGGTCTTCCAACGTCGCGGTCCGGTCGTTGTCGGCCAACACGTTTGCCTTCGCACCTGGCCGCGGACCGTCCTCGTCGCTGCCCTCCACCAACACCTAGAACGATTGATTAGCATGCCTCTCTGTTAACAAAAAACTCAAATAATGAACGAGCCAGTTAGTAACAAAGAGGGGGCATTCTGCTGAGCACCATTACAAAGGGGGAAGACTGGAAAGATTGTTTGTTGAAACGTTGTGCCTCATTTTTTTCCTTTGGCACATTTTTGTACGATGTTCTCCCTACTAAGCAATTAATACCCAGTTAGGTACTGCTACTGTATTCACCGACAGTATGAGGTGACTCCATTCTCGTGCACCTGTCAAAGGTGAAAAGATCACGCTGGATTAGGGACGACTGAAGCCCCTCTTCCTGCAGTTCTAACCTTGCGGATGACAACGACGTTGTGTTATTACTCGGGTCAGGGTGTTTTCTTTGAACCAGGTGGAGATCTATCTGGTTTCCTGTCCGGAAAGATTGGTACCGGATTTCTTTTTTTTTCTTTAATTATAGCTCACTAGTCTAGGTTTCTTATACTATTGGAATGTTAATTGTTCCGTTTTGTCGCTCGAAGTAAATTTCGGGGGTTTCAGCCCGTGCGCTCTCGAGTTATATGGTACAGATTCACGTTTGGCGCCAGACGCCGCAACCCACTAACAAATGTTGCGCAATCACCCGTTTTGCCGCGCTAATTATACTAGCTTCGAGGGAAGCCCCTTGGATGCGAGAGAAAAGCGCAGGAAACTGGAAATCACACACTGGGACGAGCAGTGTCTATTGTGGTAAGGTTTTAGAATGCCAGGCGCTGCTGTAACCATAAAATGACTTTTAAACAAGAACCGTCCAAGTCGTCCCATGCTTGTTCTAGCTCCAGCACGTAATGAACGCGCAGGAGACAATGGTGAGGTACAGAGATGCTGCGAGGTTGGGAGCATGGCGGACGCGTACCTCGTACTCCACGAGCACTCCGTTGGGTTCCCGGGGTTCTTCCCAGTGCAGTTGTACCGTCGTGTCCGTGACCTGTTCCACTCTGAACTGCTCTGGTTTTCCTGGAACTACAGCATGCAAGTTGCATTCATTAAACGTATGGCCAGTTATTTTTTTTTTTCTGGCATTGTGCCGGAAAAGAATCACATTGGTAGGGGCGTTTCTACATAAAGAAGTCTTTGCATACAAAAAAAAAAGACACAAAAGAAAAGAAAGCCAGCATTTGCAAAGTGGTCTGGAGACTTGCTGTAAAGTACCGAGCAAACGGCCACCTAAAACTTTAATGTAATCTCGAAAAGTGGGTTCAAGCGTAAATGAGCAGAGGGGCATGTGATAGGTCGGGCTTCATTGCTTTGTGCCTTGTGCTCGGAGAGGTGGCTGACATGGAGAAGCGCTTGCTTTGTTGTGTAGGCTTGCAAGTTGGGGGTGAACGCTTATTTTTTTAAAATATTTCTCAAGTGGCAGGCGGGTGCTTAGTGTGACATGGGCACATGCTTGGCATTATAAGGTAGCATATTTTCAGGACGATCGGGGATTAAAAAGAAGCTGAAGAGGTTCTTGAAAAAATTAGTTAGATGTGAGTTCTAGTGCATTTTTGTCCCGTGAATTTGAATGCTGCAAGAATTTGATCCAGGTGTATCAATAGACTCGAGAAAAACTGAATAACCAACTGCCGGGTGTGACGTGGTACCCAAAGGTTTTAGTTTCCTCGCGCGTGCCGCTTGTGAGGGAACGCGTGCAGTGCATTTTGACTGCTCAAATAAGGCTTCCGGGAAGCGCAGAAATGTCGAGATCTCATTATAATACCTTCATCATGGCTCCTTCCTTGCACCAAACGAGACGGGAAGGAGGGGCTTCACGCTACTTCGAAAGCACTTTTGTGGCTACTTGGCGCGTCAGTCTGAAATATAATTTTGATATTCATAATCCTGGAGGCCATATAAAGCCGACTTAAGTATTTTTATTGTTTTCTTAAATACAGAACCCCTTCAGCTTTCTTAAAACCTGCTACTCCAGGAGCTCGTCACCACTGCTGTCAACAATTTATATTTTTCCGGTTCATACGGTTAATTAGCGACATAATTCTACTGCATCATTGCCCGTTCCCCTTGGAACGCCTTTAAGGGTTCTTTCGTGGGCAAGCGAAGGAATCGCCGTTGTTCCTTACTGTCCTGAGTGGTGGTCCGCGTCACGGGAAGAGAGAGGGGGCCGGAGCCAAATGCGTTGACTGCCCTGACGCGCATCGCATACTTGCGGAACGGCTGCAGGCCATGGAGCGTCACGTTGGGGTCTGTAAAAATGGGAATGGAAAACCCGTTGCACATGGCTTCCACGTGGTCTTTGTCAGTTTCGGTTTAGTGCCCCGCATAGCCCAAAAGGTTAGGTAGGTTCCCTGACTTCAGACTGTGGAACATTAGGCAGAACACCGTCTATTGTCATTTCGGGCCATATTGTTGCGTAACAAAAATGGAGGTGTCGGAAGCGTGCGTTGGTTGCGAAGCGTGTAAACTGCATTCTTAGCCCGTCACCAATTTTAGTTATACACAGAACGGAAGTGATTCCTGTGCTGCCGAAAGGTGGCGCTAGAGTGCTCTCTCACCGTAAGCGTGGTAAGCCATCGCAAGTTGTCATAACGCTGTCGAATACACTAGGACTCAAACGTTTGAGCCCGCCTTCAAGCTACAAGACCACACATCGGGTTTAGGAAAGTGGACGGCTTTACGTAATTAGCGTCCTTACCAGTCGCGTTTGTGGCTAGCACGTTGCCGGTTCCATCCGCAAATTTGAAGGTGCACTCGTAGAAGACCAGGGGTCCGTGCATCTCTCGGCAGGGCACGGGTTCCCAGCTCAGGAAGAGGCTCCTCGGACCCGCCCAGATGACTTTGACATTCCGGGGAGGCCCGCTGGGTGCTGTACATCAATGTGGGGACACATTATTCGGCCTCCATTGCATCTCTGGGACGTGAGCGGAGCTTATCCTAAATTTATGTCCCCCAGAGATTCTCTGAAGCACCTTGTGACAACATCCGTCACTATGAAATCAAGTCAATTTGCAAGAAGAAAATTGTTACTACGTTAGCCAATGAATTCCCCGCTAAAGTGTCCGCAATCCGACGGAGGCTTATTGCAGAGAAGGCGCTGTGTAACCGAGATTTCGGTTCCTCAACAAAAGATCTTCAAGTAGTCGAATTTAATCCTTGTTGTTTCTCTGAGGCGTGCCAATACCCTTTGTTGGTTTGGGACATAAAACTAAAATTTGATTGACTATTTGCTATGTTAGTATTTGTTGCGTTATTGCTCCCGGGATTCTCAAACTTCTTAATCTCGTGGAATGTCTATTTCTCTTGACTGATGGCCCCCTCCCAGTATCCACATTGATGCAATAGAGTAGTAGAGTAGAAGCCTATAAACCTTGCAAATAATAATAATGCACATATTAGCAGGTGTTTCACATGTTGCTATCCATTAATGGATGGCTGATGTTTGCTAAGATAGTAATAAATCTGGAAGAACGCTTTACTTAGGGGTGGGGGCAGCCATGAACACTTAGGAGTTTAAAGATAGGCTGGGCCTTGAGCCCCTAAAAACACAATTTTCCAAATGGAAAAACTGTAGCATGCGTCGATTCTCATTAATTTAAACTCCAGGAAGCCACAAATTTTTTTTAATTATCAGAAGTGGGAATCATCAGAAATGCATCTACACTCTCCGGCAATATGAAAGACCCACTCGGAGCGCGTGGCCGAGGCGGTGGCTGGCGGGGGCGCTGCGAGCGCTCCGGGCAGTTCCACTCTGCTTCGAGGGGAGCACGCTCCCTCGGGGCTCAGCTAAAGCGAAACGCGCTTATCAGTTTGTGCTGAGCCCCGAGTGAGCGTCCTCCCCTCGAAGCAGAATGGAATTGCCCGGAGTGCTCGCAGCGTCCCCGCCAGCCACCGCCTTGGCCACGCGCTCCCAGTGGGTCTTTCATATTGCCGGTGACTGTACATAATATGCAAGGTAAAGTTAAGATTTGCCATATGAATGGCTACGCATACAAACCAGATATTTGGTGATTTCCTCTACATAGGCCTACTGATCACAAGCAGGTAAGCCACACATGAAACATTTGGGAAATGTATGACACAAGTTAATTTATCTCTCATTAACATTGTTTTTTTATGTATTGTTTAGACGTAACTAAAAACAAAATCAAGTTTGTTATCAGGCCAAGAAGCTGTCTAAGTTGGACCATCAAGCAGGGGACACAAGCGTGAATAAAACTGGTATGCGCGGTAGTTATAACTTGCACGGACGCTGTGACATACAGACCTATACCCAGACTTGTACCGTACGCATTACAAGTAATCAAATTACTTGTAATCGATTACTTTTTGGAGTAATTATGTAATCAGTTGATTACTTTTATTAGGCAGTAATCACAAGAGTAATCTGATTACTTTTTGAAGTAATAAAATTACTTGTAACCGTTACAATTTGTCCACAGGACAAATTGTAACGGTTACGGTCATAAAAAAAAGGCACACGCCTTTTTTTTTATGAAATGACATTTATTAAATTTGCTTCCTTTTTTTTTTTCGAACGGAAAAAAGAAAGATTTTTGCGGAGCTGTAGGAAACGAAGTCAATCTTTTTCTATGTACAGTTTCTGTGGAATGTCCGTTCTTTGTTTTGTTTTCGAGCTGGGACTGGGAGTGGGAAGCCCCGGGAAAGCCACAGTGTGTGACAAAGGCCATTCAGGGCGAAGTTTGAGGAAGCAGAATGTAGCTTGTGAGTCCTTCGTTCAAACTAGCCCCCTCACGCACACACACACAGAAATAAAAAAATAAAAAAATCCTGCTGAGGGTACCTATCGCAGCCCGTAGGAGAACCAGAACCGAAGAATGCCTAAAGCGGATGCAAAATATAACAAAGGCAGTTGAAATATTTCCCCATTTCCCCTACGTGGCCTTTGTAACAAGCAATGTTTCGAGTTGAGAAGTGGTCGGGGCGATCTCTTCCGCTAATGGATACTACACATGATCCGTTTCAAATCCTGGAGCTGCTGTTCTTTTGTATAACATGCGAGCTCATCCACATATGAATAATAAAATGAGCGACGCAAACTTTGAGCGACAACCCTTGCTCAAGCTTAACAAGATCTAGAACCCCTCCGCTCCCCCCCCCCCCCCCTCCCCCCCCACACACACACACACACTGGCGAACGCCCTGTGTCCGCATTGTGAAGGTGCAACGACCACGAAGAGGGAACCCGTTTTTCTTCAATACTTGTGCAAATGTGAGATATAGGTTGGAAGTAGTTCATTGTTATGAGCGCTAAAGATGTAAAGTAATCGGAAAAGTAACGATTACTTCTTTAAGTAATGTCCAATTACTTTTGCCGTCGAGTAATCAAGTAATCTAATCGAATACTTTCTAGCCAAGAGTAATAGTAATTGTAATCGATTACTTTTTTTTAGTAACGTGTACAAGACTGCCTATACCATGCCGCCATGTCACAGCGTTCGCGCAAGTTCGTAGGAAAATTACCGCGTGGCGCCCGTTTTTATGCGGAGCTTAATCGTCTGCTTCTTGCACAGCGTTGCGATGATGTCAGAATGCTGAAATCTTATTGAGTGTGCTTCTCACTGAGTACCGTTGCACTGCGGAGAAGCAACACCTGCGCGCGGAAGCAAGCTCCGTGGGTGACACCTCTCTGCAGTGCACCGGTGCACGGAAAGAAGCGCACTCGACGGGGCTGCTAAAACAAACAAAAAAAAGGTATGAATTATACAAAAACGCCGTGCGAAATAAGCGGCATATGAATACATTAAAAACATAGCGGGACAACCGAAATTTTAAAATTTCTTTGAATTAACCAAAAGTATAAAATATCCGAGTTTGAATTATCGCGAGCCCACAATTTCAATGCTGGCAGAGGAATTTGTGGTGTGGAGGTAATGAAAAAAACGAACTGTTGTGGTAAAACCGTTTAACTTTTCTAAATTAACTTTAACCTATTATTAGGGTTCCGCGTTTTCGGTTTCTATTTTTTCAAAATTCGGCGTACTTTTTTCGGTGTTTATTTTAAAATTCAATTTTCGGTTTTTTTCGGCGTATATTTATGCCCACAAAATTTTATCGGCGTTTTTCCGTGAATATACAATAAACACCAACGGTCACCGGATCAGATGATTCTTGTAGCTCTGATATTCGTGATCATTCAAAGAATAACGGCACAGATACATTGAAAAAGAAATGGACACTTTATTTGGCAAATGTGTGCAACTGTAAAAGAAACAAGAAAAAAACAGAAGTACAGACAAGTCAAATATAAAGCCTATTTCCAAAACAAAAATGGAACTTCACCGTCTGTACATCAGGATTACGTGATCTTATTATAGTACACACACATTTACATTCCCAAGTTCTTCTCGTTGATCCGCACTCTTTCTTCCCTGTTAATATGACCCTGAGCTTCGAGAGTTCCCTCACAACGCTAACACTGGACCCTGGCAGGCTGAGGATATGAAGAGCTGCCTGGAGCCAAAATCGGCCAATCAACCGATTGTGACCACCAAAAGGGACACGGTGTGACGTTTTGAAGCACAACATAAAATGCACAGCTTGCTTCGAGTCAGTCTTCCTTTCAACGAGTTAAAAAAACACGCTCGTATATGGGGAGTCATGGGGCATTTCAGACTTCACGTTCCGATTGACGATGCGGCACATTCAAACAAAAACGTCGTGATGGCATCCGTGTATCCCATAAATTCGGGCACATTTCGATAGACACTGTCGTTCCTCTTTTTCGCCACGACTCTGCGGTACGACTGGCAGGTCAAAGCGAGCTATTCCGGTTAAAGCTGAATTTTAGAGAATTAATGCGACGTATTTTTATCGGTTTAAATCGAAAATGCCGAGCCTAAAAACTGACCTTTTTCGGTTAAAACCGAATTTCCGAAAATGAATTCGGCGTACTTTTATCGGTTTTTATCGGTTTAAACCGAAAACGCCGAACCCTACCTATTATAGAGGGTTGTACTGTAACCTGAAAAATTCAAATTGAGCTTCTTTGAGAAGATGAATCGTAGAGCTTACCGGCCCCTGTGGTAAGGAAGTTGAGTTCTCGTTGCTCCCCGTAGCCCTTGCTTGTTCCAGCGCTCACTCCGACTCGGTAGAGGGAATGGGGGGCCAAACCTCTGCCCAAAAACTGGGCAGTTGCAGTGCCAGACGATGCAAAAGATATAGCAGACACGTTAAATATTTAGATGTGGCACCATAGAAAGCAACTGTTTCTCTCTCGCTTCCTGTGCATGTCAAGAGCGCTCTGCAACACAGTTGAAACAAGCACAGCATTGGCTTTTCTTAGCACCTAACCATTTCTGGTTACTACTGTGATATGGCAACTGTCTTAAGTTAGTGTCCTGAATAAGCATTGGTAGTTTTGAGCTATGAAAAGTAAAAGGAGAAGACTAGCATTTCACAGACCGTGCTTACTCCAGCATGCCCTCTCGAAACCTTTGTGTAACTGAGCATTCTAATTGATTTGACTGGGCAGTTCCTTGTCTTGCCTTTCCTTTGAGGATTAAGTATCTGTATTGCTGACTGTCACCTCTGTGGGTCTGAATGACAAACTAAATGGCCAAGACCATTTCATCACATGGCGAGAAATATTAAGGGTTTTCGGACTAGACGTTTGCACGTTTAATCTCTATTTCGGCATTTTAGTTTTTGTTAAACTGCGTGTTGCAGCAGATTCTTATGGGAAATTTGTTAAATTTGGAGTAATGCTTACAGTGTGTGACTATTGGTCCTTGTATCTAACAAATACAATTGACACAACTCGGGAGTTACCTTGGTGAAGGGAAAGGGGGCTGGCAAGGGGGGAGTGTATTTACTTAACGAGTATTACCTGAGGATAACGCACAAGGAACACATCTTCGAGGCCCGTCACTCCGCAACCTCCGACATCTCTCGGATGAAGCTTCACTTTGAATTCTACTGGGGTTCCGTTACGAACTTTCGGCGACTGCCAAGTGACGAGCGCCTCGCTCGAGTTGACCCACGCCACTGTGAGGTCAGCCACCGGCCCTGGAACTAAGCGGATTATACGGTGAGGCAATGTCGCACCCCTCGAGACAAGTGTGTCTGTGTTACGGTTTTGCCATGATTCGGTAGAAAATTTAAGTAATTTCACCCATGTTGCTTCTATTTTTGTTGATAATAGCAAAGTTGGCCTTGCCGAATGACCGTGAGAAGATGATAACAGCAATGACTTTGTGTCGTCACCATATGGGGGCCGTAACGTTAAGGGCGACTCTACGAGTTACCTATTCTTTCTGCCAGTACGAAAAGAAAGCACAGGAGAAACATGTTTAAACGGAAGAGAAGGTTTAAGAGTTAAACATCACAAAAGATAGTTGGCTCTTTGGAAAGTGCAAGCTGCATGTAACTTTAGGTTAGTCGAAAACAAATGAAAATAATGGGTGATCTATGGTGACTACCACCTCACCTCTTGATAAGCTAATGTTTGTGTTTCTTACTGGTATCAACAACCATTATGCCGTGGGCAAGCGCTTTGCCGCCATTTGCTTCCAAGGGCCACTTATTCCAGCAGTGCAGGACCATTTGCTTTCAAAGGCACGAGCCTCATACATTGGAGCATTCTATGCTAGTTTGTAGGAGAAACACAGATCCATCGAGTGTTTTTATACCTACCCCCCTGTTCAGTCGTGGCATCAACGGAGGAATTGAACGGCGCACGGCCCTGGGACGTTACGGGATACACATCGATACGGTAGAGCGTGTCAGGTTCTAGCTTGTCAAACTCCGCAGACTGTTTCTCCGCTTCCGCATTCTGGACTTTTGCAAGGTCCTCGGAATCCTCTGCTTTTCGGAGATGGATCTCGTAGCCCGTTAGCTTGCAGCGAAGTTGGTCTTGCCGTGGGGGCTGCGTGCAAGAAAAAGAGGAATCTACTACTCTTTTCTGGCTGATTTCCTTCACATTGTGTCAATGGCAGCCCAGCACTTATCACTGTATAAGATGGTTGGTAGCCAAGTTGATGTCGGAAGTTAAGCCGTTCGCCGTCATGCAGAAGACATAAGAAAGCTGACATCTGTGTGAGAAGCGCACTAAGATGTCCACCTACCAGTCAGAGTAACTGACATAGGGGATTTATTTTCGGCTGTTTGTCGTGCCCTCTTCGACAAGTGCGTTTCAGGTAAGGAAATGGGGTGTAGGGATCGGCCATTTCTGCGGTGTTCAAGAAAGCTTCTTGTTCGTCCAACGATCCAATTTCTACAATACTCGCCTTCCATCGGACGGATAGCCGATTCTCAGACACCGACTCCACCTCGAGGTCTTGGGGAGCACTCTGAGAACTGGATTCTGGTTTGGATATTGTGAACGACAAGGTTATGGCCACTTCATGTACTACCGTCGAGATAACGGAATTCACGTCTTCGTTTCATTCTGAACGGGCACCATGCACACGTGCTTACCTCCGCAGAGCGTACGAGCAAAGGCCCACATTTCTGGTTCCGGAAGTCCGGCCGTGGAAATGTTGTTGCGTCGCAGTGCCACTGCAAACATATACTCGGTGTCTGGCAGAAGGCCAGACACGTTAAAGGTTGTAGCGTCTTGCCACGGCCCTGCGACTGTCCAATTGCTAGCTCCCTCAGTGCGATACTGCAGCTGAAAAGGCAAAAAAAATACACTTGAACCTTTTTGCACCTCTGCTCTTATTCAAAGGGGCAGTGCAACGATATTCAATTGGAATATTTTTCACTGTACACGAGCTTACTGGCAGTAGTGGGACTCAAGGATACTCGCACGCAACGCCACTGACCAAGAAACTTCTTTGTTGCGCTGTAATTTCGAGGACGAAACCGGGTGTTTTCATTCAATCTCTCCTTCACAAAACCTGATGACGTAGCTCGGCGGTAGCAGTACCGCCCATGACGATATTTGAATGCGGCTCACAGATTGGACCCGAGCATTGCGTCGGCACTCGATTTGGGCTCGTGATAATTGATAGCTCGAGAAGCATTCGGGTAGTGGCCCGTGTCCAATCGCTGCAATGACGACAACAACCAAACCATAACAATGTCTAGAACTCGGCGCGTGTCCTGTGCCTTGCCAACTCAGCGCGAGGCTATGATCAACATTGGCACCATATAATCGGCTCCCGATCACGTGGCCGCTTGTTCTGGCTGCGAGTTAAGGGGGTTAACTCTGCTCGTTTTTCTTAATTTTTTTCTGCGACTTTGATTGCATGGGGTGAAAAACGAACGGGCATTTCACAGGTCATTAACGTCAGGGATCCGTTCTAAGCGGTATTTGTGCAAAATAGAAAAATCGCTGCATCGCCCCTTTAAAAAGTCAGAAGTCAAGCTGGGCAGAATGCGCAGCCTGGTACTGACGTCATTGACGTTTGTCCGACAACATTTTCTCAAACTGTGCTGGCGACCACCACATTGAAGTCTGGGCCTATTTTATGGAGAGCTTACTGTGCCAACCTTTCAGGTGATAGGTTTTTTAATAAGGTAATTGTTATATAAAATAGATTACCAGTATGTGAGTTTTCATTGCTTTCGGGTATAGTTATTTCCAGGGGCTACAGTTTTCAGTTTTGAAATTACCTGGTAGTGAATGGTGTCTCCCAGTCTTCCACCGGACCTTGGGCCCCAACTCCAAGGCTCCCAAGAAATTTCAGCATGGTCTGAGGACACTTGTACTTCGGGGGGAGATGTCAGCACCGGATCGGTTGCTGCGTAGGAAGAAATCTGTGCCTGGATTTGGGGGGTGCAATTCCCAAGAATATTAAGTATTCAAAGCATACACTTCCACACATTGTAAGAAGTAAAGCAACAGGAGGACCGTAGTGCATGACCCTAAAAGCTGATAACTGTGATAACCTGGTTCATCATCAAATGGCAGCTCTGACGTAACGGATGACTCCCCGCTAATTCTTAAGTCACATTCTTAGGTTACAGGTTGCTAGATCCTCCTCTTTGTCACCATGAAAGGGAGAGAGCACAGCAGAAACCTTTCTTATAGGAGAGAAGGTAGACTAGAGGTACGAATTAAGCATCACAATGACCAGATCTTGCAAGCTGCAAGCTTGCTGCATAGATAACTTTCAGTTACAAAACCGAAGAGAAGGGTGGTCTCTAGCAGAATTGGGCATTTTGGGTTAGGACCTCGAAATTCATGCTTGGCCTGTCTAAACCACCTACCTCCCTGCTCTGTCCTGGCTTCGACGGAGGAGTTGAACGGTGCACGACCCAGGAACGTTACAGGATACACATTCACACTGTAGGACATGTGTGGTTCCAGCTTGTTGAACTTCGCAGACTGTGCCTCCGCTTCCAAGTTCTGGACTTGTGCAAGGTCCTCTGAGTCCCCTGTTTTTCGGAGGTGGACCTCGTATCCCGTTAGTTGGCAGTGAAGCTGGTTTTGCTGGGGGGGCTGTGTGAGGAAACAAGGAATCTTTTCTGACCCCTCTACACTGTATTTAAGTGGGGGCACCATGCCACTTAGCACCAAAAAGGGTTGTAGGTGCACAGAAATGGGAGCGGAGTTGATTGTCAGAAGTCAATGGAATTGTCCATTGTCAGACGGACGACAGGAGAAATGTGTAATCTGTGTCACATATGTACTGTACGTTAAGAAGTTTTGAACAGTAGTCTCTATACTAGTCAGAGAAACTGACGTAAATGATTTACTTGTGAGATGGTGGATAGGGTTTCTGAGCTGTGTTATTTATACCACCAGTTGTTGTCAGTACTGTTTCTGCGCACTGAAGTTGTGCATGGTGAAAGCGATCCACCTGAGCTGCAAGAATTGTACATGTCTTGCTGGTGATGAAACAAGTTACATGTTTCTGCAGGTTAATAAACTTGCGTCTATTGCAGTTTATACCCAATTTCTTTATCATTTTGTTCAGCTGTTTGAATAGCTTATCTTTCAGCCATTTGTGTTGCAGTCTTCGAGAAGTCTGTTTAAAATTGGAAATTCCTGGCTGTTTGTGTGGAGGTCATGAAAGCTTTTTGTTGTTCCCACGATCCAATTTCTCTGTTTTCAAAATCCTTACCTTCCACCTGACAGACAGCTGATCCTCGGACACCGATTCCACCTCCAAGTCTTGGGGAGCGCTTTGAGGACTGGCTTCTGGATCGGATATTTCAGATAAGACTCCTCTTTATAGTACTATCAAGATAACAGAAATAATGTATTTGCCCCCATTCTGCACGGATACCATGCACCCATGCTTACCTCCGCAGAGTGTACGAGCGGTGGCCCATGTTTCTGGTCTTGGGAGTTCAGCTGCGGAAGCATTGTTTCGTCGTAGTGCCACTGCAAATACATACTCGGTGTTTGGCAAGAGGCCAGACATGTTGAAGGTGGTAGCGTCCTGCCACGGCCCTGCGATTGTCCAATTGTTGGCCCCCTCGGTTCGGTACTGCAGCTGGAGAGGCAAAAAAGACTCTTGTAGCTTGGTGTACTGTCACTCCCAGTTGTAAATCCGAAGTCAAGCGAGGCGGGACATCACGCCCCGTGCTGACTTCGGCGACGTTCGTCTGATAACATTTTGTCGAACTGTGCCGGTAACCACCCCGGTGAAATGTCTGTGCTCATTTCATGGAGAGCCTATTAAAACAATGTTAGCCCTTTTGGTCGACGGTTTTAGGGGAGAATGTGTTTAACGGCTGGGACACCCAAAGACAGTGTGACACGATATCATGAAAATCTGCCTCGAAAAAACTGTCACGCCTTCCAAATTTAGCCGATGGAAAGCTGCATTTAGTAGCAGACGTTACAGAAATGTTATACAGCAGTGCTAAATTCGACGGGCTTGATCTGCCGACTTAATCCATAAGATTAATGAGATGCAGTACATTGATCGCCATTTCAGCTTTCTTTGCTTACATGCGTCATGCTTCTCAAGGGCCATTTCTTTTTTTGTTTTGAAATTACCTGGTATTGAATGGTATCCCCCTGTCTTCCACCTGACTTTGGTCCCCAGCTCCAAGGTTGCCAGGAGATCTCTGCATGGTCTGAGGACACCTCCACTTCGGGGGGAGATGTGAGGACCGGATCGGCTGCGACACACGAGGAATGTTTTGTCTGGATTTGCACTGGTCCCCAATAGTTAAGGATCCAAAGCGTGCACTGCACACAAAGTATGAAGTAAAGCACCAGGTACCATACCGAGGTACATAATGAAAGGTATCTTGTGGGTTATTGACCTTGTTTAGAGGTGTAAACAAACGGAAGAAGCATAACATGGTAGTGATGATAGCAGCCCCTTTGCGACTGTTGAACCGCAATGATCATGCACAGAACGTTTTCATAAACAAAAAAAGAAATGGGGGTTTTGACTTAAAAAGAAAGAAACACACAAGAGGACGAAACAGACGATGTGTCATCTGTTTCGTCCTCTTGTGTGTTTCATTTTAAGTCAATGTAGATTACCAACACGCTCAAGTCTTTAATAAATGGGGGTTTATTTTTTTTGTTGATAGCTAACTGTTTACACTTATTAATTAGTTCTACATATTTCTTGAAGCACATTCTTGGCACGTTTTAAACAAAAGGATTGTCAAAATCCAGCATAAAAAACAGAAATAAATGTGGTCACGGTTTTGATTCCCCGAAGACGGTGCCTCTGCCCTACACTTCAAAGGTGTGCCTGTGGGGCGATGCGTGAAATGTCCCCACAACATAAATTACTTGATTCTACACGCAGATGCACCCATACATTTATGAATTTGCAATTTAAAACTACGGGATGCCACCTTGCGAGTGTGGCCATTTGAGCATGTCCTCAGACATTCTCGCCTTTCGTAAACTCGCTCAGATGAACAGTCTCGTTTCATACCCACGACGTCAACCTGCACGGTCCCAACGTCGAAACCGTACTCGTTGCGAGCTCTGCAACGGAAGGTCTGCATTCCGTCCTTGAGCGTGTCCGAGAGGGGGGCAGTTGCCTTGTAGAGGTCGCCGCCGAGAGCTTCTACCGACACCTTGCTGAGGGTCTTTCCGCTTTCCCTGCACGCGAGACATGCGACGACTGACTTTCACTTGTCGCGGGTGGTACAACAAAAAATGACTCTGGCATGCCACCACTCACTGGTAATACAGCTGAACCACCGGCGCTGGTGAGGCCTCCACGGTGCAGGACACCAGGGTGCTCTCCCCCAGTTTCACTTCACTTTCCTCCGAATGCAGCACCTTTGGGGCCACTGCAATGCATGACACAGGCTTTGCAGTCGCTTGGGTGTCCAATGTTTTGGTTCTTACCTTCCAAATTATACACAGTAGAAGCCCCCCAATACATTTTTCAAGGTATACCGCAATGAGAAAATTTAAGATCTAGGGAGACGTGACAACCAATGACGCTCTTAAGGAGCCAAAAGACGACACGGGAATCGTCTACATTTGCACAGCAATTCATTTCACCAGGACTCTTGTGGGCGTGGAGAACTATCGCGTTTATTCAAATACTGGCCGACCAGAGAAAGGCGACTTATAAGAGTGAGCGAAATTTCCGAGCCTGTTTGAGCTGATGCAGACGCACCCCCGTGTTAGTTGCTGCTCCTAGGACGCCGGTGTGTGGCAGTGAAGCTATTATTGTCTTGCTACTTCTTTGCAGTCCCGCGACGTGCACTCAAAAGATATGTCTGGCAAAAAGAAATTACAGCCAGAATATTTAGACGAAGGTCTCTAGATTTTAGCCAGTGCAAAAGAAGTGATTGAACTGCATCTATGGCACTCATATGAGGGATTTTCAGAAGATATTGAACAAGGAGCTCACTTGTTGCTTTCTGTACTTAATCTGTAGCTACAGTGTCAGTTCGCAAACACCAATGTGCATCATAAGGCAAAGTGTGTCATGAAACTGTTAGCAAAGGTTCAATGAGCAAGCACCAAACTACTATGTGCACTCACGCTGGTCGCAGAGGCGCCCCCTGTGACGTCCCGTGCAGAAGCACGTGCCATCCGCGTGGTGGCAAATTTCTCCGTGGAGGCACTCGCAGCTCAGGGAGCAGTTGGTCCCATGGGTGCCCGGGCTACACTCTGAAAAAGGACAAAAGAAATCTATTCAACAGACAGATACGATAGGCAATCAGCAATAACTGCACAATCAAGCAGACTTCAGGTAATAAAAGAAGAAAATAAGTGCATGAAACCTCAGCACCTAGTTTGTCAACAGATGTTGTTTTCTTCACAGTTACGTAATCATCTCTTTCATTTACGTTTGTTACAAAATATGTCAAGCTCCAATTCACAATAGTTCCTAAATTCCTTGAGCCCAGCTTGTCTGCCAGTAGATTCTTGTTTATGGCTACCGCCATTTTGTGGCAGGGCTACTCACTCAGATGCTCGGGATGCAACTGAGCCTAGAGTAGTTATCAAAACTCCTTTAGCAAGCTTTCCTGTGTGGTATTGCTGTTCTCTGCAGTACAACATTCTACTGCAGAAAAGCAAATAGAAAGGAATGTAGAAGTTGTCTTTCATATACATTAACTGCAGAATGCAGCGTTCTTTAATTTTTAATGATTCCTATCTTCTGTATGCCAGTAGATTCTTGTTTAAGGCTTCCAATATTTTGTGCCAAAGCTCAGTCAGTTGCTTGAAATGCAACCAAGTCTAAAGTACTAGTTTTTACAATCTCCTCTAGGCAAGATGTTTTCTGCATGGCCTCGCAGTACGTACCTGCACTGCAGGAGAGCAAAATGAAAGGACTGACAAAGCTGGCTTTAGCTTACTTTCCTGACAGGAGGGACCCCTGTATCCTGGCTCGCACGTGCCGCAGGCCCCCGAGATTGGGTTGCAAGGAGGGGTGCTGTTGGTCGCGCAGTGGCAGGTGTAGGCACAATCAGGTCCGAAGGTGTCTTCAGAGCACTCTGCAAGGTTTGTCCATTTGAATGCCATGTACCGTCGACACAAGTTTCACAATATACTTCTGATGAATTTGTGAATGTTCTTAGACATTTATTTTCCCCAGAAATAGGCAGTTAAATTCTGATAACTCGTCCAGTGCAGATTTGTATATTGTTAGTTAAATATCAATTAAAAGTAATTCTTGAGTTGAGCGAAGGAAGAATGCATTATTTATTTATGAGAATGAATCACGTGGGAGCATTATATTGAATACATGTTACTTAACTGATAGCTTTACGCAAGTTGTGCAACTTGTGTGTAAAGCAGTCGTGATTTGGCTCAATGGTGCAACTGTCTCTCGCACTTGACTAGCAGCAAACCTTGCACTTTTTGCTGGTTTTTTTTTACCGACAGATGCTTATTGGTGTTTTCCCACTTTGAATTCTGTATCTGCCGTCTCCTACCTTCCTGACAATACTCTCCCGTCCAGCCAGGGGCGCACCCGTCGTGGCAGTGTCCGTCTGGTCCGCAGTTCTCGTGCCCGTTCCAGCAGTGACAGGAAAGGCTGCAGTTGTCGCCGAACCTACCGGGCAAGCACGCTGCAAAAAATTTGGAGAATTTCAGTCGCCACGATTGTCGACTGAATACGAGCGTCAATAACGATTGCCGCTGATGGCCGATTTTTTGGCACTCTTGTGCCCAAGACTGGGGAATTTGTGCCAGGACTACATTGCGAGCGAACACAACAACACGCTATTGCAGCGTTCGGACCTGAACACGTAGGCCTGGAGTAACCGTCCTTGCAAGAAGCGGGGCACACCCCGGAGCTCGGATCGCAGGCCTCGTCGTCTGCGCAGTGGCACAGCCTCGAGCAGTCTTTCCCAAACCTGCCAGGCTCGCATGTTGGCTCCGTCGTGACGGCCGGCTGGGCGGTTTCGGTCTGTTCACCAACTGTTAAAAGATTTACCGGAAGTCACAAACTTCTGCTCGTTATTACGCCGCATTCAAGTTGATCACGTACCGTAAATCTGGCAGGAGTCTCCTCCCCAGCCGGGGGCACACCCTTGCAGGCAGTGACCAGTGATTGCGTCGCAGTCGCTGGGCGAGGAGCAGCGGCATTTCTGGAGGCAGTCGGCGCCGTAATAATCCTCCGGGCAATCTGAGAAACACTGTGTTATGGACTTCATTGGGCAACATATATTCTCGACGTACTGTGAAACTTTGTGGGAATTGTGTTCAAATGTCCTGCTTCTTTTCACCGCTGTGGCATCTTGGGTTAGAGGCTTTGTCTTGTAGTGTGTATTCTGCACTTTAATAAGAACCCTCTGGGTTGACTTTTTTTTCCAAAGACCCTGCATTGTTTCGTTGCTACAACATCTTGGTTGTGTGTTGTAGGACGCAGGTTAGACAGATTGATTTCGGTCTCTCAAAAATGGCCGATATGTACCACTTGCGACGCCATGGACGATAGACATGTGTGCATCTCAATTAGGGAAGCTTTGTATTTTGGAGCCTTTTAGGGCAATCTGTTTCTGATGAAGGCGTTTTATAACGGCAGGAAATTCTAAGAATGCCGAAATATTTTAGTTTTCTTTTTTTATATATATGAGTACTAATCACAGCACCATTTGGCTCAAATTCCTATGAGTATTCCCTTATATTTAGAAAATAATAGACTCCACAAGCAAGAAGTCTACCAAACTAAACATTCCATTAAATGCATTGTATACTGTTTTACGAATATTCAAATTTTCGAATAGTAGTTTTGATTTATACGCTATTCGATATTCGCTTCGAAATGAACTCAGATATTTGTACTTTCCGGAGTGTTGATTGCGGCGGGTTAGCTCTGTTGAGTGCGCTTCTCACCGAGCACCGGTGCACTGCAGAGAAGCAACACCTTCAGAGCTAGCTTTCGCGAGTGTTGCTTCTCCGCAGTGCACCGGTGCTCGGTAAGAAGCGCGCTCAACGGGGCTAAACCGCCGAGTTCAACATTTGGAAAAGTACAAATAGTATTGCAGTCGCGTGCTTTGGAGGAAAGCCCAATTTAAAACTGGGGTGATGCACGGGCAAGCTTGGTGTATTTGAAAAGAAACGAAAACTTTGTGGATGTTGATATCTACAATACGTAAAATTTTCAAAATTAAACTGGCTATTATGCAAGAGTATATGTTAGGCAGAGATGTCCTAACAACCTGCTTTTCATCGTTCGTGATTTTTTTAGATTTAAGAAAGGATATTTGCATATAGCAGGAAGACTTACAAATCTCACTTAGGTATAGCTGGGCATCTCTACAGGTTTAATTTTATGTCAAATGCATTTTTTACTTGCCATTTCAATGTAGGCAGTGGACTTTTCAAAACCACGGTCCACTAAAATGGCTTGATTAAAATTAACTGAGCTTAACTTGCCCGTGTGCGTAAGGCTCGGAGAAACTATTGGATATTCGATTCGAAAATATTCAACCAAAACCACTATTTGTTTTGAACTCCAAACCCACTATTCACTCATGACTAATTTAGCATAGCTAATTTCGAAGAACCTTTTTTCATTGCAGATATGCTTTTAAGAGGCAGGATTAACTGTCACAGAAACAGAAACCATATATGATAGCAAGAGGACTCGTACATGACAAGTCACACTTTTGCATTCTTAGAGAAAACTAAAATCGAAGCGATTGATCCGCAGCGCCGAGCTGTACGTGCACGATTGGCATGGCGCACGAGCCTCGAACATTCACCTTGTGAGCAGTGGGGGCCCTTGAACCCCGGAGCGCAGGAACAGCCCAGGGGGTCTGGCTTACAGAAGAGGTGGATGGCGCAGCCGTGCCTCGCACTTGCAAGTTGCCCGGGGGGAGAGCACGTCCGTTCGCACTGGGCTCCCACACGGTTTTCGCCACACGCTGCAACGACGAGACACTTTTGCGTTAATACTAGTTCTTCGGAGAGTTGTCCATAAAGCGAATGAGTAGCATTTGTGCTGTTATGTTCTAACACGATTTTGCCTTGCACCAAAGTGCCATCTTTGCTGAGAACTGTGCCACAGCTGCGCCAAAATGGGCGCAAAAGTAAAGACTAGAAAATATTATTGGTCGACCCTAATATTCGGAGAAGTAGAAGCAAAGGAAAATGGTACAAATATGTATTTCACAGCGTCTCTACTCTTCGTATAGTTTGTTTCATTGTAGGTCGGGGCACAGTCGAAGGCTTGAACAGATACAGAAGCACCAAAACACAAACTAAAAAGACAAGTCACTGGACACTCGCAGCACTTGATTTGTTGCTGATGAAAGAACGCATTTGGGAAAAACAAATGCCATGATGTCGCACATTGACGCTGTTTGGTTGGTCCTATTGGTTCATAGCACTGGCTGCACTTTGAATTAAGATGAGACGAAGCATAGAGATTGCCCGTCAACCACGCTGGCCAGTGGATGCGCTGGTGGGTTGATCGCCGACATCTCGTCTAAATTTCCAGACAATCTCAGCAATGTCGGGAGCTAAAAGTCGCGAGAAAACACTGCAAGACAATAAGATGGCGGCTACTGTGATAAGACAGAACCAGGGTCTTGTACCCCTGATGAGGTTACGTGATCATCATTGGCCTGGTGCATGCCTCCGTGCCGCCTCTCACCAGCGCGAGCGCATCGAGCTTCACTGCTTTGCTCCGGAGTGCTAGGAGCAGTGGCTGACATGGGTGAGCGCGATAGGCTCGGAAATTATGCTCATTACTATTACAGGTCTATCTTCTTTGGCCTTGATTGTAGTTTAATTTAAAATAAAAAAAAATGCATGAATACAGTAAACAAGGTAGTTCTTGTGCAGCTGTCGATCGCAAGAGTTGCGAACTTTGGCTTCACTCTGGTTCCAGAGGCGCTGAGGCACGGTGTTATTTTGGAGCATAACTAGGTTTTCATAATATTTGTGGGGGATTGGTTTTGTAGTTTATAATATTAGTGTCTTGAGTTTGGTAGGTTCATAAAACTTGGGGAATGCACATTCTTATTGATAGACATGTTAACGGATATGCTGGTTTATGCTGGCACTTTACGGAAATTATATTTACGGTGTAAATAAAATATTGGGCGTAAAAGCGTGAGAGGAGATAGTTTATTCCAACTGGACTAGTGTGCTACGATTAATTTTTGAACAATTTCTTTAGTGTCCATTTTAAACGGAACTTGCTGTGACCAGGGCCTTATTTCTTAAAAGAAGGCTCTATATCAATGTAGCAATGCAGGCGAGTTGGTTCATGATTACAAACTGGTAGCAGCGTGCATAAAATTCACAGCCAAAGGGGAAAGTGGATGAGCGCTGAACTTCAGCTGAACGTTTAATTAAAAGAAAACACCGTTTCATAAAAAGAAGACGCTGTGTTCATTTTGTGCCCTATCGTTATTACAAAAGGCAACAAATAATATGCTCCAGCATCAAAGAGGAACCCAGATCCATTATCAAAGATGAACTCATTTAGTGATGCAATCGCTTATTTTATTTACAATTGATGTGCTATCGGATGTTGGCATCTGCTCCAAAAGTGTCAGTGGCTGCTCCAAAGCAACATTTTGCCTGCTACAAAACCTGCTATAAAATATCAAATGCCGCGTCTGTCACTGCTACTATGTTCATTGTTGTCGTTCCTAAAAAAACAATTTTTTTTTTCAAGAATTAACCAATTTAAGGCATGCGTCCTAAACCTTTCTTATATTTGTGAATATTGAACTATGTGCACTGATAACTAAATAAAAAATTGCAAGCCTAAAATTCCTCTGAAGTTGGGGGTGGTATGTTTTTATCTTTTTTTTTTCTTTATCTTTGCTAAATATTCAGATAAATGAACAGTACTGATTGAGTAAAAAATTGCTATGAATTTGCCGAAAAAAAAAAAAAATTACCAGCGCCAGGTAAACACAGGTTGCTTGTATATTGCAGGGAACTCACTTGAGTTTGCTTATTTTGAAGAAAGCTAAATTGAGGTGACATGAGTGAAAAATATTTTAAGTGGTCTTCATAATTTTTTTTTCACCAGTTTCCATCACTGTTTGTGTCCTAAAAATGTGCGCAAGACATTTTTTTTTTTGGAGGGGGGGGGGGGGGAAGGGGAGGGGGGATTTTAAAGACTGACCCACCAGTGTCACAGTTGGGACCAGCGAAGCCAGCAGGGCAAATGCACACTCCCCAAGTGTCGTGGCAAATGCCCCCATTGCGGCATGGCGGGCAGTCCTGCTGACATGCGGGGCCAAACTTGCCCTTGGGACATCCTGCGATCGATCGATCAATGAGGAGAGTGAATGTAAATATTACGTCCCACAAATGCAGAAATGCTAAAGCCGAGACGTGCATATTGTTTATCCTATTTAATTTCCGCCAGCTTGCAGTTTAAATATTTGTTGGACGGCATCAATGAGAACATGGCAATCACTGCAGTATTACCTTTGAAAATAAGCTTGAACTGAGTCGGACATATTGTGTCTTATGTCGTTGGAAGGACACCGAGTTGGGTGCTCTCCTTGAAGCAGGACGTAGACAGCTTTGTCATGAATTATAAACTATTGACATGGATGATGATTTGAATTGAAATAATTAGAAGTGAAATAGTGTACAAACACTAGCATTGAAATTAACACATATTCTAACATAGGCTTCTGGATCAGTCAGGATGCTGCTGATACTTTGCGACCACGTATGTTCACATGAACGTTTGCTCTGTCCACGATTGTTCAGCATATGTTTGTTGTCATCGCGTGATTCTGCTCATCTATAGCTGTTTTCATCCCCAAGTTCTGCAGTGACGAGGGTATTTCTATACTAAACAAGCGCGCATCTCAACTCGGAAGTTTTTTGCGAGAGTTGTCGTTCACCGACTACGATGAGGCGTATCCAGGCGTGGAGCAGGGCCTTCCTCTGGCCCCGGTAGAAGCACTCGTAGACGCCGGCATCGGCGGGTTCCACGTCTTCGAGGGTGACTGTCTCTCGGTCCCCGAAGTCCGGCAACTCGAGCCCCTCGAGCATCCACACGAGGGGCTCCGACCTCCGCAGCTGCTTGGTGACGCTGAGCTGGACATTGTCGCCAGTGTGGGCCACCACGTAAGCCTGGAACAGCGCAAAATTAGCGCGAATTTCCTAAAAAGCAACAAAAAAGCATGTTCTTGAAAGACAAAAATTATCAAGTTTTATTAAATGTATCAGGAGGAGGACTTTGTTTTGTGGTATTATTTGTTGGCAGGAGCACTAGTGAAAGGAAGGACTTTCTAATGCGCGTAATCTTGGGCGTTACAGAGTACGTGGTGGGCTGACAGGCGCATTAGCGTACGGGCTCTCGCCTTTCTGTCTTTGCCTCGCAAGCCACTCGAGGTAAGATTACTCTTGCAGATAAAGGTTATTATTATTGTTATATGCTTGTCGTGCAAATATTCAGTGATTGGGCTTTTCCTCAGGGAAGCTGTGGAATGCGGTGAAGCTAGCTGGAACTTTGGCGCAAATCCGTTTCGGTAATCACCTAAAAAAAAACAAAAAAACATGCTTTTCTTCTTTTTTTTTTTTTTGTGTATACCATATATCCGTCTATTCCTACGAAATGTACGAACGCTAGGGGGTTGTTTTCGAGGAATTATTTGTTTTCACGTGCGCTGTACTCCTCGCAAGGTATTGAGGTGGGCTTTACCTCACGAACCTTGAAAATGCAGTAAAGCTAACCCACTTTTTTTTTTTTTTTTGTCTAATGTTGCGGGCAGGGTTAGCTTTACACCATCAAGCGCTTTGGGCGAACTCCGGCCGTGGCGCCCCCCCCCCCCCCCAAACACACACACACACACACCTTTTTAAGGCGCAGCGGAGCCCCACTTTTGATGGCGTCCCCCCCCCCCCCCCCCCCCCCCCCTCTTTTAGGGCACGGCGGCGCCCTGGGCGACTGGCCAGGTCGCCCACTCCTAGAGCCGGCCCTGGTTGCGGGATTTATTATTAAAATGCGATCTAAGGTGATAATCATAATAATAATAATAATACTTTACCATGGGGTATATGCCAGTATAGGTCGTATAACACCAAACTTGTATAACCAAAAGAAAAGCACAACTTTAAACCGACGTAACATATCGCACAGAATTTGAACCGGAGACATGTGTACCACTTTAATTTGATATAGAGATCAGCAAAATATATTTTATATATCAATTAATTTGTGCATGTCCGAATCAAAATACGATGTCGTGCTCACTAGCTTCTGTCAACCTTGTTGCTGTTTCAGAACTATTAGTAACGTGAATGTCAAACGTTACGCCAAGCTGCATGTCGGCATGTGCATAACCTAATTGCGCATAAACAAATGCATGACACTTAAAGAAAAAAAAAAAAAAAAGAAGGGGGGAGGGGGTTTGTATGCGCGTTGCTTACTGCTCCTTTGTAGAAAAGTCTTCAAAGAAAACTATATATGGCCTAAACCTTGAACGTTTTGCCAAGACAGTTATGGGAGATCGCGACTCAACCTTATCCCAAATGGGACCCACCTTAACCGGCAAGATTTGCGCTTTTCCGCTCGGCGGTAACTTGAGTGTAGCGGCGCTGGTCACGATGCCTCCGACCGCCTGCTGGCAGGTGAAGAGGCCCGCCCGACTGGCCCCAGCCGACGCCGGTAGCAAGAGGACGTGGGCTTCGTCCCCCTGTAGGAGCTGCTGCGAGTAGCGCGGCAGGCCGCCCGGCTTGTCGAAGCTGATTCGGGCCGGTGAATCGCTGCTCCAGCACTGAATCAGGGACCGAGACTTGCGAGCGGCGCTCAGCTGGCCGAAGGTACTCTGCAATGTCAGGTTGCCGTCGAACTGCGCTGCAGGCAAAACGCAGGGCGCAATCAGACGACACCATCTTGGATTGTAACGGGCGCGTATATTCTATCGATCGGTGGTTTTTTTATTGGAGTAAACATACATTACAAATTACTGGAAGACCATCAGGAATTCTTGAGTCGTTCTCAAGATGTTGCAGGTTGTAATGTCATGGACGTTTCTCGGGACCGTGTGTTTTACTGGGGGATTTTCCCCCCGAAAATGAATGTGCACTTCGTTGAGAAGAAACGGCTAAAGTGCAGGCTAGCTGGTGCAGGTTATACATGATGATTGAAACCTGGGACTTCCTATTTCACGAGTTTCCGTTTTTCAAACCACACTCTCAGGTTTCAATCGTCATGTATACACTTTGTTGTATTTTTTTTTTCTTTTTGGTCTGAGAAAGTGTTTGAAAGCTATTTTTGTAGCAGCTGTTCTCATGCATTTCCAAGCGAGTTTTCAGGCACTGTTCAAAGCAGTAATAAAGATGAGCATCTAGGCTTGTTCAGTGCATCTATCTCAGGTGAGATCATTTATTTATTTAATTAAAGGCAACTACGGGTATCATTTGTTGCTCTTTCATAACGGTAGGTGCGGTGAGGCCCAAGTAACAAATCCACGGTCAGATAACTTTCATTTCTATATTAATTTCTTAATTGGTGCTCTAAAGTGTGCTGGATAAAAAAAGATAATGTTATGGAAACGAATTATTTTACCTTTGCAGTGGTTTAATTCCGATTTTAATACCTATATACTGAAATATCACACACACACACACACACAAAAAGAGCTCGCTTTTTGAACCGGCTTTATCTTGTAAAACATAATTATTTTATTACTTTTAAGCGAATAAGATGTAACGCAAAAGAATCGCTTGTAAGGCCTCAGCGCGTGGTCCTTACCGATTGTACGATGTGGACACAGCGCCAACAGCCAGAGGAACGCAGACACGGCGGCCGTTCGCGCGCACTTGGCCATGGTGTGGTGCGCATCGGGTTCTTTATCGAGAAGTCGGCACGGAAGCACTGGGGCTCCTTGTCGTGAATATTTCATCACCGGATGCTCGAACTTCCCGTGAAGACGTTTTTTTCTGTCTGTTTTGTTTTCTGGCGGGTTTTCATCCTTTCCAGGTCTTGATATCAGCCCCCGCGAGGTACGTGTTAGTGTTTGTGCCCTTGTCTTTCATTTGAACACCTAGTGACCCAGTAACCGAAGTGTGGATAGTAGAACGAATTTAGACACTTTTAAATATGGAGCGCTTTTGAGAGAAAAAAACGAAACAAAACCGAAACTGCGGCAGAAACTGATGTTGATAACGATTAAGAGCTCCTAATTTGCGTAGCAGTAATTTTAAAATAACTGATATAAATACAGTTACTCTTTAATGCAATGTTTTACATAGATAATATTGTCATGCTTGCCTACTTATTTTGTTTCGTTTAATTATTTGTTATGCCTCGTTTGCCTGATCTGCTGTTAGCTGTTTAATTTTACCAGCAGGATAATTTCATATATATTATAATATTTGTAATGCAGATGATTGGTTTACACTAGAATAATAAAAGTAGGAGATAAGTATTTTGTTATCGATTGTACTATTATACTATTATACTATTATTACCATTATTATAGCTCGGTCAACTCTGGCTTCTCCATCGATTTGGACATCACGCTTCGCTTTGCTTGGCGAACGAGGCCTGCGGGCGTTTTTATCACGCTTTTACAAGAATGACTTCCACAGATTTCTATTTACGTTATTATGTTGGTCACAAGGGAAAGTTTGGCCACGAGTTCCTGGAGTTTGAGTTCCGGCCTGACGGTACGTCGTTTTTCAATCCTAGCGTCCTCGCGTTCGGCGCTAGACTCCGGCTATGCCGGACGACGCAGCTCTTGTGTGCGCGTTGAAGTCGCATTTGAAGTTCTCGCTAGTAAAGTGTTATTTCACTCTCATTGCGTAGGAATATTCCACTCGAACGCAGGTAGAGTGTGACAAGGTTCTGGGTAATTATAGAATTTTTCGCGCTGCAAACTGGATGCTGGAATCGACTGCTGCACGCAGCGGGTGCGTTCAGTGTAACCGCCATTCTGTTTTGATCTTTATAACATTTTTTTCCCGCTTTTATCCTTTAGGAAAACTACGGTACGCCAACAATTCCAACTACAAGAATGACACCATGATTCGGAAAGAGGTACGAAACGACTTTCTCGCAGGTTCCATTCAGGTTCTGTTTGCATGTGGGGCGCCGCATACCGTGATGTACAAGCCCCATTCAACTCCTCGCCCATTGTAAAGCACTTAACTGTAACTAAAAAAAAGAAAAGTCATGGACACGATTATGACTTTTTTCCTTTTATTAGCTGACGAACCATTTCTAGTCCAGTTTTATTGTTGTGAATAGACACTACCTAAAACTGAAATTATTTAATGTTTTGTTCTAAAGACGTGGCTTTCTATAATACTCGGCAATTGTTCAATCACTTGAGCTCCCACTGTTTTCTGTGTGTCACATTTTACTGCAACATTTAACAGCACCCCAGGACTGTGGTAATAGTTTGCAGTTACCAGCAATTGGTCAATTGTTGAACGGAAATGTACTACCGAATGCACCACTCGCTGACGGTAACGCTGTCAAATGGCCATGACATTTCAAGATCCCTCCTCCAGGTCATTCTTGAGATTGCCGGTAAATAATTAATATTGGTTACCGGTAAATGTGCAGTTACGGTTTTCACAAATTAAAAAAAAATAGTTTCGTTACGGTTACTGAAAAAATATTATTCCTAAACGGTTATAATTTGAGTTCCTGATATCGCCTTATTTAGTAATAACTGTGTTAAAATGCATTTTAAAGGAAACCTAAAATCTTTTGTCGCCCAAGAAAACAAAATGTAAACTTTTAAGTTGGCAGCTCTGTATTTTTGCCAAATCTTTAGAAAAGTTTGGCAGAACTTAGGATTTGCCTAATCGAAAGATTCGATGCCCAAATTTTCTATTCGGGAAAAGTTTGGCCCATCACTGGTAATCACCATAATGGCGCTGAGTCACCGAAATCGGCCGAACAAACAGCCTCCTTAGTTTAGGGGTACGATCTACCATATTTAGCAAGTGGAAGGTAAAGCTTCGTCCACACGCTCGCATTTGTTTACGATCGATCGAGCTCTACCAATCTCTTGTGACGAGAGAGGACATTTGTGCCATCTATGGGGTGACCCCAAAACTGCATTTCACTAGAGCGAAGGTCTCAAAAGTTTTTGCGAGATCAAATGTGCATGCCGTCTACGAGAAGCAGTAATTTATGGCATTGTCGAAAGATCTTCGAACAAAGAATAAAGAACGACGCTCAAAGAAATAGGAAATATACGGAAATGACGAGCGTTCCGCGGCCGCTCGACAGATGGCGCCAGTATTTTTCTTGTTGTAAGAGATCCCGAGAAGTTTCAAGGCACCCAATCGCAAGCGGTCGCAGGCATACGAACCAGCCGCAAAGACGTGGGGAAATGTGTTGTGGTGTTCACGTGCGACATTGCGCTGCTTTCAGGCCTACGTCCACAAGTGCGTCATGGAAGAGCTAAAGCGGATCATCGACGACTCTGAAATCATGCGAGAGGACGACGGGATGTGGCCCCATCCAGACCGAGTGGGGAGGCAGGTAATATGCGACGGACAGGCGCACCTCCACGGGGAAATCGTTGAAGTGGGCCGCGGCCACAGCTTAGCGTTTCCTTTGTCTTGATTTGAGGCAGGAACGCGTTGAAAAAAAGCACCCCAAGGCAGAGGATAGAAAGAAGGACCAGAGGACAAACGCGCGCCGACTCGCAACTGAAATGTACAGGGTGTTTCTGTGGAATCTTTCGAAAAACTCTAAAAATGTGCTGTTCGAGATAAAGAGGAACTTTTTTGCGGGAACAAACTACCGGTCTCGTCGGACGTCAAGGGTTGCAGAAAGATACTAATTAGCGACATGATTACCTAAAATCTACTAAGTAATTTATTAATTAGTTAAAATAAACATGGTTCTACTGGGAAACTTGTTAAGCTCCATCGAACACCACTAAATAAACCATTTTTTTTAGAAAGACAGTGACAGCATTTTGTGGCATCCTGAAAAAACGCTTACTAAGTTTGGTTGTGTTTCCGTTTCCGTGTCTCAGCTTCTTATCGGAGCAAATCTTTGCACCCACAGTCCCGCTGTCCAGTTGTCGCGGCGCGCAGCCACCACCTCACCTCACCTCCCTCGTAAGATGGAGGGAAGTGCAGTGAACGCGCGTTGCGCATTTCAACCACGGGCGCAAATATGCGTCCCGTCAAGAAACCGACACCTAGAGACGCGTCCGAATTGAGTGTTTTCACGGAATGCCGTAAAATACTGCCCCTGCCTTATATCTTTCTAGAAAGAGTCGATTTGGGGTTTTTCCATGATGCTTGGGAAGTTTCTCAATGGAACCATATGTTTATTTCCTCTAATTAATAAAGAGAAGATTAGTAAATTTTTGTTAATTATCTTGCTAATTAGTGTGTTTTGGGGATTCTTGACATTCACCAAGGCTGTGAATTTGTTCCCGCAAAAAGTTTTTTTATTTATTTTTTTTATCTTTAACAGCATATTTTTAGGCATCTTCGAAAGTTTAAGCAGAAACTCTGAACACCATGTATTTTTAGACTGACTGCAGGCTTGTGGCAGTCGCAGATTTCATTCTAGAGGTGCCACAGCCCATTTCTGAGCCGTCACTGTAGGCACTGCGGCGATCAGCAAAGCTATCGAGACATAACACTTTGGCTCTTCACTTCCTTTTGCTCACTGGAAATTTTCCCCTGCTAGGTTTGATTTGACCCTTGTAACTGACGTGCTGCAGAACGCCTTAGCATTTCTTGCATTGGAGTCACGATCGACATTATGAAGGCATAAATGCACCCTTTGAAAGCAGTTACAAGTGGGCAATTTGCCTGCTTGTAACTGCCATCTATCGAACAGCTGTGGCACACTTCTGGTCTGCCACGTAGCTGGATCAAAGGGTTAATGCTATTTTCGAGACGGAATTCCGCACTATCTACGATGAATGGTTGCTTGCAACATTGTCAAAACTGTTTAAAGCCCGCGGTGAAAACATTGTACTCAAAAAAGAAAAATAGAAGATGCATGTTCCAATCAGAAGTTTCAGGGCTGCCCAGTAGATGGCAGTGCACAATGCAGTCTCACACTCGCGCAAATTTGTGGGCCAGCTTTAAAGGGTTGCTGAACCACTTTCTCACTCACGACGATAAAATGTGGTGAACATTATCAAGATACTTGCTTGAGTAAGTGCTTTTGTACTCAGTAATAGTTTCTCGACACCACTGAAATGAATAGAGATGGAAAGAGCTGTACAGAAAATTTACACCCTAACTTTCCTACGTCTGCCATCGATGAATAGGTACGAGATATCAACTGCCATTAGCATGCAAAAAATTAGGTTGATATTTGAGCCATCAGAAGGCATTGAATTTCTGAAAGGTTCTACAACGCCTCGGCGTCTTGTGGACCCGGAGCGTACAAGCGCAGCCGGAGCACGATAAAAGGCAACGAGCGCGGACCGGGTGTACGAAAGAGACACCTCTCAGTTCTCACCTTGTCGGCGACCGTAGTGGACCTGGCTTCGACCATGCTTGACATTAACGGGTTCACTCTTTGCAGGAGCTGGAGATAGTTATGGGGGACGAGCACGTGTCCTTCACGACGTCCAAGATTGGCTCCCTGGTGGACGTGAACCAGAGCAAAGATCCCGAGGGGCTGCGCTGCTTCTACTACCTGGTCCAAGACCTCAAGTGTCTCGTCTTCTCCCTCATCGGCCTCCACTTCAAGATCAAGCCCATATAGACAACTCACGTCCTCTTTGCAATAAAGCTGCTGCAGCCCTCATCTGTGCAGATTCCACCATAATGGCCCTCAAAGCGATGGCCACATTTGGGTATGCGAGGAATTTAGGACGGAAGTGTCCACTGTTGGCGATTTGAGTGCTGGTGCTCCTAAGCTTTACGCGGCGAGTTGCATGCTCTGCTAATGAATGCAGTATCAAGGAAACGTTTTCAGAGTTCTTTTGCTAGCTTGTTTTCACTGGCAGGTTACGAGTTTTTTTTTTATGCAATCACAACTAAAGTGATGTGCATAATTTGGACACTTGTACCTTTGTACCAAAGCACAATAAACTTGGAAAATAAATGCAGCTATTTCATGACCAAGTTAGAAATTGATGGCACCTGGTGGTCGAGACAGCTGTGAGAAGAGGACGGAAATATATTGAGCTGGAAGATAGGTTAAAAACACAATATATTCTTTTATTTTATTCAGGTTTATTTTGATGCTGTTATAACACATTAGAAACGGTACCGGCTCTCAAGTAGCTTGAGAAAGGGTGACACTGAAGTTCACTAAAGATGGTTGTCTGTTTTGACCATGTTCAAGGTTGGGAAATTCATTCCCGACTTCGAAACTGACTGCAAATGTGGGTTCAGCAGTAGAAGACTACCTGTGTGATGAGCCTACAGACGTGAACTTAACCATGGTGTTGATGTCGCTGGCCTGTAATAAGGCGGAGCCTCCGGAGGGGGCGGTTCACCGAATGATACTTTAGCGAATAGTTGGGCGCCGCCAAGCGGCGTTTACGTGTGGGCCAATACACACACACATGTGGGTTCACATTTTTTGTAATGAGCCGCCTCAGACTGTCGCCGAGAAGCGGCGTAAAGCGCAGCGCGGCGGATGGGTTAACGCGTGCCCCCGTTATTGCCCCGGAGGCTCCGCCTTATTACAGGCCAGCGACATCAATACCCTTAACCATCATAAACCGCTTCACAAAACTGCAAAAAAAAAAAAAAAAAAAAAAAAAAAGCTTTGTCTACGAAATAGCGCGAAACCGCGCACGGGTGTTCGGCCCCGAGGCAGGGGCCAGTTCAGTAGACGTGCACGATGCCGTAGAAGAAAGTCCAGAAGAGTACGTAGGTGAAGAGTCCTCCGAACAGGCCGGTCGTCAGAAAGGTGGTCCGGCTCCGCAGGAACTTGTGCCAGGTGGTCAGGGTGCGGACGACCAGCATGAGCCAGAGGGCCACGGCCGTCACGAAGTAGAACAGGAACCCCCACAGGCCCGTCAGACCCAGGATGCCTGCCGTGCAGCCGGAAAGAGCGGAAAAAGAAGTGCGGCAGTATTCGAGCACGGCACCATTGTGGCGCATCGCGGCTTCGCTGTAGGCCACCATCTCGCCGGACTTTTCCTTCTTGGAGCGGACTTTCTTGGAGTAGTCCGCCATCGTCGACTTCACGCTCGTTTCCGGACCAAGTTCACGTGATCAAAGTTCGCCTTACGACGAAGGGTTCCACTCTGGTCTCAGTGGGTTTGAACTGGATTACGCTAATACTGCTAAAACCACTAAAGCTGGCGACTGATGAGGTCAATCAAGCGATGAACAGCGGACGAAACAGCGAAACAGCTTCGACGATTGCCGATGGCTACGATCGGCTAGATCCTAGAGATCAGTGGCTAGATCAGCTAGATCAGCGACGATCCATCACAAGTGTGCAAATGAATGAATGCACGCGTTAAAATGAACACAATTTTTGAAAAATAATGTATTACATTAATAATTAAAGCCACAAAACTAATACAAGACGAATAATATTTGTCAACATAATTTAATTTTGATGACATCGATGAACCTGGAAATCCACCAAATGTCACCACCTAGCAAAAAAAAAAAAAAAAAAAGGAAAAGCAGAAAGCAAACGGGCAATCATCTGGTGGCCCGTGAAACTTCGTGTTTCGTGTAGAAAAAAAGCTAACCACTTCGTATTGCAAATAACCACGAGCAATAGGAACGTTAGGAGCTTCTCATGTCCGCATAGAAAAACACACTTGGCCTCGCGTCAAGCGTGTAGGCAAACAATATCGGCTGCCATGTATTTTCCGATCCGCTGGCCGCAGATCCTCAACATTGACCGAGGTGCCAGTTCCAGTCTTGTGTGCGTCGCATCTGACTACAACCGATCCCTGTTTGCGGTGCTTGGCGAAGACAACATCAGCATCTGGCTCGAGAAGGTGAGCGGTTTTTTTCCAGCGGCAGCGAGCTCCTCTAGTCCTTCCCAACTCTCGTCGAGGTTTGTCTGACAACTACTAGTATGATGTCTCTGGTGACATACTCGTGGCTGGGCGAGTCACTCCCTACGACGGTTTATGTTGGTAAGGTTGAAGGCATGGAGTGTGTTAGGTCGCGTGTTGCCACGCTCAAATATTCCTGGCACCATCGTTCGTGAGTGGTGACGTTAGCGAACCGGCAAGGCTGAACATCTTTTCCCTTTCCCTCTTTGGGTTCGTGATGTGGAAAGGGGAGATTTTTCCTTTCCCGTCTGCAAGTATACTTTTAGGAAGCCCGGGGACATGTAGGGTGTCCCATGTCACCAGGCTCAATCTAAAATGGACCATAAAAATTGATGCCTGCATGCTCGTATGTAGCAATCAAAACTTTTCATCAAAGGTGTATTTCACAGGTCAGTTTTTTTCTTGTAAAATGAGGAAAGCGTAGCTACATTTCTGTAAAAAAATAGGGCCATGAAACTTGTCAGGGTCAACGGCAGACGGCGACGCACACGACCAAGTCGAGTTGCGGGACGCGTTTGACGCGCATATTGATAGATGGCATTGGGAACAGCGTCGAAAGGTGCAGCCGACCAGCGAAAGAAAGCAGACGACACCTGTTAGCAGCTAAAGCGCTGTCGTTACGCAGACGCGCTTCTTTTTTCTTTAAGTTTTGCCTTTATTGTTTGCATTAATTTTTTTAACCGAAGGTACATTGCAAAAGGATTATGTTCATTTTAATAAACCACGATGGTCGCAAGTTGTCTCGATAAAGAGGTAGCGCCATCTATCAATATGAGCGTCAAGCGTGCCCCGCCACTCGACTTGGTCGTCTGCGTCGCCGCCCGCCGTCGACCCTGGCAAGTTTCTTGGCCCTATTTTTTTTTTACAGAAAGGGAGCTATGCTTTATAATTTTACAAGAAAAAGACCTACCTGTGAAACTTCTAAAAGTTTAGATTGCTATGGGGAGACGTAGATTTTTACGTTCCTTTTTAGATCGAGCCTGGTGACTTGGGACACCCTATACATTGGAGCAAAATACTTCAGGGCCCATCACCTCGTAGAAAAGAAATTAATTTTTTTTGTCTTTCTGCTTTGCAATTTACTCTTGACTGGCACTTCCTATGTGACACACTGGACTGGTCAAATCAACATTTGATGGAAAGTGTGGCTCACAAGAATGCTGCCCTTGTCCAAAGCAACACCTCCGTGTTGGGCTAGTGGGTGTGGCTAGCATATCGGCATGCTGACTGCATACCGATTGCCTAATCTTGTTTCTGTCCTCATTGATCTTTAATTCAGCTGGCAGCTTTTTAACAACCTCTGAAGTAAAAACTGCATCTCTACACTTATATGCGAACCTTGGTGCATCATCCTAGTCTTGAATGGTGTTCCCAGGCAAATTTCAAAGTGACGGACGATGTTTCATTACGAAGCTTGCTAAGTCTACAACTTGACTGATGCTGTAAAAGACTAGCAATGACTTTTGCTATTCATTATTACTTCTGTCTTTTTCTTTCAGTCTCGAGTTTCAAGCATCAGTTGTCCTTCACCCATGCTCTTTTTTTAGGAGAAACATATCTTGATGTCATATTTTTACTCGGGGCGAGTGGGTGGGTAAACGATTCAGATATTATAGGAACACAACAAAAAAGGACGGAAAAAACACCGTCCTTTTACGTCACGTTCTTGTAATATCTGAATATCCCAATGTTTCTTCGAACTTGCTTTATGCCAAAGCATATCTCCTCCCCTGCCTAAACTTACCGAAACCAAACGTTGGTTCACAAACTCGAATAGACAGATGTCGGGAGTATATATGCTTTCCCAATAACTCAGAATACGAAACTGTCCACTGCAGTTATGCGTCCAGATCGCTTGCCACGTCCAAACACCGGAGTCCCTCGGCAAGCACGGCCACAACGTGAAGGTCGTGTGGAAAAGGGACTCTTCGATGTTGGCCATCTTGGTAAGTCCACCCAGACCTCCACCGCGGTCCCTCTAGTCGCTGGCAGCAGGATGAGAGCGGCAGGGAGTCCCTTCGGTCGTCCTCCCTCTAGCGCGAGCTTCCTCTCTTCGATATCACTTCGGTGCCTTGTGAGCCTGGAGCTCGTGCCGGAGGGCACGAAGCACATGCTTCATGCGTTTCAAGGACACACCTTGCGTTCCAAGGATGCACCCTGCCGTCCTCATTCTGCTGGTTACTCTAGCGGCGCTAATTTGCTTCGTCGCAAAAACATACCTTTCCAGACCACCAAAGGGCACCTTCTCCTGTACGACGTGATCGTTGATGAGTCGAGCCGGCCGCTCTTCGAGCAGTTGGACAGTAGGTGAGGACAATCGCCTCGGCAGAATTGGTATTTAAATCGATGCAGCATTGAAAGGTGTGCCGCCGTACCCTCTTGCAGGCTTGGAATGGCGAAACAGGCCTCCCTCACAAAAGCTCTCTGCTTGCCGTGATTGTTGGATTTCCTTTGCTCCAGCATTCGCAACATTTGCTCTGCTAAAGTGGAAAGAGTGGAGGGCTTTGTGGGGGCAGCTTGTCCCGGAATTGCATATTGTTTGACTGGTTAGTTGTCGCTAGAGTATTTATTCTAAGACCGTTTGCATTTTGCTGGCCGGGCGTTTACGTAACGAGTTGTGTCCGCACGGCGACGTGCGGACACAACTCAAACTTCGTGCTAACGATATTCAGCGAATGAGTTCCATGAAAATGTATACTTCTGCATGCCCTTGTAATATTTGTGACCTCTGCTCCTAAGAATACACGCAAAAATTAGCTGGTCTCATAGTTGCGGACGATTTTCTGATACGGGTTTTGACGCGTGACGTGGATTGGATTTTATTGTCTCTCAGAGTTGGCCTCTAAGAACAATGCAGAGAGGTTTATTAAGTTTTCTTTTATAACAATAACAATATTTGAAGGTATTACGGAGAGAATACACGGCCAGGTGTTCTAGGGGTTCGTTTATCAATCTTTGTGCCTTTTCCAGCCAAGCAACTTTAAAGAGAGAAAGCGCCGAGCTCTTCGTGAAGGATCGTGTTCTCCCGCTCAAGCTGGCTCCGTCGAGTCATCTCTCTACCTCGGTGGATGTTGCCAGGTAAGTCGTCTGTAGTTAGGGTAGGACATTTTGTGATTTTGTCTTTTTCTGAGTTTGGGGTAGGGGGGTTTAGAAGTGTAGTTTGCTCAATTTCCTGATCAGCGGGGGAAAATTTAGCCTTATTGTAGCGTGAGCCACACTGGCCAAGGTTGAGCAGTTTCGCGTGGCTCCCAAAAAGCCGTGCTGCGCAAGCGCGAGGAGCAGTGACGTCACACGGCGCACGGCTGGCGCGCCCGAGCTGCCGTTGCCGCGCGCACCTGGTTGGTCTGCGTTAAAATCACTAAATAAAGCTTTATTTAGTGACTCTAGTCTGCGCATTCCAGAGGAGCGACGTCATAGCCGCGGCAGACGCACTGGCGCCGCCGCTTGCCCAGCTGTGCGCCTCTGTTGCGTAGTAGCCAAGTCTGACGCTGTACCGGAGCTGCTTGATAGCGCCTCTCATTTTGTGCACATAAGCTCACGCTACGTATATCCTGGCATAGCCGAGCTAAGCCACCGCAATTTCTCTAAACATTTAAGAACAAAAATAAACAAATGCCTATGAAGCTGGTTGCATGTTTTTTGTTTTTTTTTTGGTCTAGGGAAAAAGGGGGATGCCAGAATAAAAGGGAGCATTCTCTACTGGTGAAGCCACGGCAGATTTAGCACCTAAATATTTTTTTTATTATCATTATACATTCTTCAGTAACTATTTTCCGGAATTCTGTTGCTTTTTTTCTCTGCATTAGGTTTTCACCAATGGTAACCTAGACCCTGCACGCAAACTATACTCACGGACAACTCTCTGTGGCATTTCAGAAGCGAGGGGTGAACATCCACAACTTTAATGGGCACTTAAGATGTGTGAGTGCACATGCACCCATCGCTTTGACTGCATAGCAACAGAAAGTTGTTTGCAAGTATAATCATTATCTCCAAATAAGTGTGTTGTGCTTTTCATTTATATTTTACTGTACTCTGGCTTTAGAACAGTAGAAGAGAGAATCAGGAGGCACAGGGTCTTTCTTCGAGGCGGGGACAATACCCATCTTGAAAGGGGGGGATGGGAAACTTTGGAGAGCGACCGACTTTAGCTTAAAAACTGTTCGGTGGTGAGCTTGCCGGGCGCTGTCGAGTCTTAACCGAGAGAATTCAACCTTCTCTGTAGCTCGTGTGGTCGTAGCAATTAGAGAAACGGCATCTCGGAAGTGTCAAATATTTTATTCCTTTGTCTTTTCGCAGCGTGCTCAACTTCGGAGACGAGCTTCTCGTGGCTTGCACGAGCGGCTGCCTCCTGCGGGTGGGATGGGACGCTTCTCAGCGGCAGGAATTGACCCTGGATCTGCGGGACATTCCGTTTGCCAGCGGAGGCTCCTCGTCTTCCCGTACGTCGTTAATTGTTTTTTTTTGTCTTTCCCTGTAACGTGAAATTCGTATTATAGTGTGTGTCCCAGAACACAACATTTTGTCGACATAGTTTCTGACAAGAGAAGGTGCATTCGGGGTTGCAGTTCTTTTTTTTTTTTTTAATACTTGGCCAGTGACCGAGTTAGTCATAATTGAAAACAAATATTTTTGTGGTTTCATGTATTCAGTACTTTTTACTTACTTGCATAGGATTTGATCTGGGCATTAAATAGAGGGTACCGTTTTTGGAGGACAGTGCTTGCTTACAGCATGGTTTGTAAAACAGTATTATGGAACTAAATTGCAGTGTCTTTTGGACCTTGAGCCAAATCTAAGAAGGAAGCTTTGACAAGCTCCTTGTTTATCTCGAACACCTCCCGACAAATGAGTGACTAAACACAACCGAAGAAGCAACCTTGCAAAACACTGGTAGTAGTAGATGTGGTATGACAGCCTTTATTTTATTAACATTAAAAACAATCAAAAAAGAAACCATGAAGTACTGGTAGTAGAAGTGATGCAATAGTTTGTTTTATTTATTTATTTATTTGAAATACCCTCAAGGCCATCGGCATTACAAAGGGGAGTGGGGGTTAGTGGCAGTAGAACACTTTGCAGCTCAATCTTAGCAGTATAGATTATTTGTGGCAGTTCTAAATAAATGGTCAGGAAGAATTGTTGCGATAGATGCGGGAAGGTGGTTCCAATCCTCTAAAGTTTTCGGAATGAATGAATCTCGGAGTGCATTAGTGTTACATCTTAGAATGTCTACTTTATACATATGATCAACGCATGACGAAATATAAGACGGATGATTCAGCAGTCGGTTACGACTAGGAATTGATTAACAATTCCTAAGCCGTAGCTTTTTTTCACCAGAGTGGATGATTATGGTTGCCAGCTTTTGAGGAGCACTTTCACCTAAATGCAGCAGTGCGTTACAAAGGTGTCAGAAAGGGGGAAATTTTCTCTCTTAAATTTTGAACGTTCACTCAGGTTGTTGATGGCTGCTCAACAGCATTCAATCGGTCAATCTGCGCTGACGCATAGTCGGCTGTAATTTGGTGCTCCGAATGTGACGGTCACTTCTTACGCCAGGTCCCAGCGGTCACGGAGAATCTCTCGAGCTTAAGGAGGTTCAGTACCTGCCTCTGCTCGGCGCGTTGTCCGTCGTCTTCCGCAACGGGCGTGCAGCCGTCGTTCTCAGTTCCAGCCATGAGTTTGAGTCCAAGGTGAGAACTTTGGCAGTGCTGACCTTGTGCAAAAATGGTCTTGCAGTCCTGGTAAAATTGTCAGTGCCCTGCATACACATACGCTTTGTTCATTGGTTCTTTCCGGCTAGTTTTCATGGGCACATTGTTTTGTGAAGGCTGAAATTACGTGATGAACCATTGCCTCTCCGAAGTTTTGCTCAGTAGTGTTGAGTATTAAGTGCTAGTTTGCTGTAGTTCGTTCACATTGCTGCTGCACCAACGTTAAATGCTGACAATAAAACAGTTAAACCTGAAGATTTAAAAACATTTTGATGTGCATATTTGTGCAAAATGTTCAAAACAAAACGTAGAACAAAGCGTGAAAGTATGTCATTTCGGGCTGATGGCTTTTGTAAAATAACAAATGCAACAGGGAGGACAACTCTCTCAAGTCGCATTGTACAATTTCGTCATGCTGTTCCTTTACGGTTTAATTGTGTGGCATACTGCATGTGATTTATCATACTCTAAGCTTGATGCCATAAATCTTTGGGTCGTATTTGTGTTCTTATGTTGGCCTTCCCCACAAATTTTATTGCAGTTGCTTTTATATACCGCAAAGTTCCGAACGAATGCCCGCCCCCTGAGAGATTGCCCATCCGTAACATTAAAAATTCAGAAACATCGCCCACTCCAGGGTTCGGACTGAATATCGATCATGTGACGTCTGAAGGGAACCGCATCAACCACACAATCTGCGGTATTGATACGTGTGATAAGCGTGTTCTCCGTGGGTTCTCTTGTGTTTCTTGCACTGTGATTCGTGAATCTCTTGTGTTCGCAATCTGCAGAATCTGTTCCTGTGACGTGCGTTTGTAGCGGATTTTCGCATTTTTGTCTGCGATTTGCGCGCGTGGTATTGTAAAAGGCGAATGTGCTGCGTCCGCGTTCTGCGGTATCCATTCTCGTGACAGAGGAGTTTGTAGTAAATTCCTGCATACTTATCACACCATGAGACGCAGATTTTTCGTGTACACAATCTGTGGTGTCAGTTACTGTTTCACATGGTTTGCAATGGCAGCCCACCCCCCCCACCCCCTCTGCACTTATCACCAGTTTTTTAGTAAAACTTTGCTGTTGCATCCTCAAACATCGCTCACCCTATATTTTTCGTAGTTTATCTCTTCATTTTTGGTGTGCATTCTCTCTGAGCTTTATGGTAGGGTAGCATACTTTTAGATTCACTTTCAGAATGTGTCTGCTGAACTGAGACCCGGCCATACTCTTTTTCTAAATGTGCAATGTGCAGGATGCACACGCCGTGTGGATTCCCGACGTCACGGAGGCGGTTGTCACCGCAGTGAATCATCGCTACCGCCTGGTAGCCTTTGGGCTTGCCAAGTGAGTCATCTCATGCCAGTGTTGATTGCGGCAGGTTAGCCCCTTTGAGTTTGCTTCTTACCGAGCACTGGTGCACTGCGGGGAAGCAGCACCCACAAAGCATGCTTTGGCGGGTGTGGCTTCTCCGCAGTGCACCGGTGCGTGGTAAGAAGCGCACTCAACGGGGCTATCCCGCCGTGATCGATACTTCGAAAAGTACAAATATCTCAGCCGCGTGTTGGGACGAAAGCTCATTTTCAAAGTGGGATGGTACACGCGTGTGCCTGGTCTACATTGCAGTAAAATGCTCAAAATTAAACTGGCATGCATGACTATATGTTAAGCAGAGATAACCTGGCAACCTGCAATAATCAAACGTGATTGAAGAAAATATATTTGCATATAGCAAGAATAATTATAAATCCTCTCGATTCAAATTTTACGTGAAATGAGACGTTTACTTGCCATCCCCATGTAGCATTGGACGTTTTTAGGCCATAGTCAATAGTTGCTGTGGGTGAATTTTTGTCTCGTTATGGACGGCTCACTTTAAGGACGATTTTGTGGAGGACAGAGGTGTTAACTCAATGCTGTATTGTTACTAATGCAAAGGACGTGCTTCTACTGCCAGGTCACACCACACAAGCCTCAGATTGGTTTACGCAGACCTCCTCTTTTGTACTACGTTATTTGCTAAATAAAACAGTTATTATATTTAAAAAAAATATATGTTCATTGCAATGAGACATAGCCGTACCAGTCAACCGTACCATTTTGTGCACGACGTTGAAAAAATAGGACTTCCAATTCAGAAACAGAGCACAGATGTGCTTTAGTGATACCCCAATATCGGCCATTAAAGCGGCACATCGTCGACGATGGCCGCATCCTAATGTCAGTACCGACATCGCTTGAATTCCTAAACGACGGTCCACTGTCGGTTCCACTTTTGACGCGTCGCAGCGGCCAGGGAACGGTGTGCTACCTGGACGAGGCGAGCGGGCAGTTTGCACATTCGCACCGTTTGGCGCTGTCGGCAAAGGACTTCCCGGAGGCCGGCACGGTGGCAGGCCCCGTCGGAGCGCTTCGCTGGACTCCCGACGGAGCGGCCCTCTTCCTGGCGTGGAGCAGGGGCGGCTTCTCGCTGTGGAGCGTCTTCGGATCGCTGCTGGCCTGCTCCCTCAACTGGGAGGGCGCCCCGCAGGGAGGGCTTTCTCGCGTCGTCTCGGCGGTGCGTGGGGAGGCGGGTTTGCGTGGCTCTGTAACATACATTTGTACGGCCCTTTTTTTGTATAACGTATTTACACAAATGAAGGTTGACCCATTGTTAAATTTTTCAAAATCTGAAGTGGGGAGGTTGACTTGTAATCGAATTGAAGCATTCCGCCATTGACCAAACTGAAGCAATCGCGGCATCAAGAACAGCTAAGCTTGTTACGAGTTCAGCCGGCACTCATTTTACAAGTTCTTTCTTTTTTTTTTTAAAATTTGTGCGAACGAGTACGATTCGCAAATCAGTCCGAATGTATTGCGGCGAACGCCCGTTGGGTAAACGGTGCATGGAGCGCTTCGACTCCCAAGGGTGGCGGCATTTGATGTAAAAGCCACTCCGGAATGGCTTCTGGAACAGCCTCACTCCCCGCTGCTTCTTTTCGCACGATTCACAGTCGCATGTCTAATTTTGATCGATGTTTCTTTGCCAACTATGTTTCTTTGTATTGACATGCTTGATCCAGGCAGTTTGGGTTTTCGGTGCTCGTTTACGACTATTCTTCATTCAAAAGCAACCAACAGTTGCGCTGCTGGACGCAAGTTCGACCCGTCGGAGCGAGTGGCGTCCGAGTAGCGTCCCCAACTGTGCAAGATCTCTTGCAATGTTTCGCTTTTGTTTTCGTTGCCCGTACGAGATGTGCGAACTAGTAGGTGGCTGAGGACAAGAGTAGATGGAAAAGTTCTTTTAGTCTAACGTTTGAATGTTGTGAGCTGGGCTTCAGCTTCAGTTGCTTTAGAGGTGATCTGAATTAATTTTCAATCTTTCCACGGGGTTATTTCACTAGCTAAATGTTCTAAGCATTAATTAACTGTAAGGGGACTTACATTTAGATATGGTAAGCGATTATTTTATACAGGTAGGAGATTTCCTGTTGCTTTGCATTTGAAGAGTAATTGGTTACAGCTAGATGTTTGGACGTCTGAAGTTGGTTGAAATGGTACAACTATAATGGTATGCGCTAATCTAGTGTGTGTGTTCTCTAATGGAATTTTGGTATATGCGGAGCATATTTTCTACATTAGCTCTATGAAGAGCGAGATTGGTGGTGATGACCAAAGCTGCCAGGACATACTCGGAAATTAGAATGTCAAAAAAGCCCCGGGTAGTCGGTAGAGTTTACCTTCTGGACTGCTGGTAAGGTGCTCTAGAAACAAAGATATGACCAGCAGTGGTTTTTTTTTTTTCTTTCATAAAATAAACAAGGAAGGTTTCTGAACACAACCAAGGGAGGTGACCCACAGTTTGGAGTCTCGAGTACAAAAGCAAGTGCCGAGCTTTTCTTTGTTAAAAAAAAAAAAAGGGGGTATAACTGAGAGCGATCTTTATTGTGCTGTCTCAGCAAGGCAGCAGTGATCCCCCGCTAATGAGCGCCACCCGCCGTCCGCAGGAGTGGGGTGCCGAAGGCTACCACCTGTGGATGGTGGCCTCTCCCAGTGGCGAGCCCCAGCAGCGAGAGGTCATGCTCATGAACTTTGTCAAGAGCGCCTCCACCGTCAACCCCGGTCCCGTAAGGCTACCGCACCGTTCAGCATTCTTTTCTCTTTTTGGACCGCTGGGCAGTGTACTTAAAAGTTGTTTTTGTAGAATTCTCTTCAGCCTGGCTGAAAATCTTGCCCTTTCTTCCTTTTCACGCCTCGGTGAAAAAGAAAGGGAAGAGGCCCCTGTTGATTAGTCGTTTGCTAGCGTAAATGGCAAGCTCTCTCAGTACCCTGTCGTTATGAAAGTAATGTAGTCGTGAAAGACGAATAGGAACGGTTGCTCCTTTAACAAGGCGTGAAGTTGGGCTAGTTGGTGCGTTATGAAAACTTGGAAATAGTGCAAAATAAATGAGGGACAAGAGCAAGAAGTGAACGAACACAACGCTGTGTTCATTCACTTCTCGTTCTTGTCCTTCGTTTATTTCACGCTGTTTCCAAGTTTTCATGTTGCTCCTTTATTCTGCTGGCCAATTTATGAGCCTCTGTGCCAAAGAAACAATTTACAAGGGCTCAATGCATTTTGCAATGATCATTTTGAAATTGGTGTACAGCTATATTTCTGTTTTTGCCATCTCTGTAGTTATCCCGAGTGGAGTAATTTTTCAGTTCGTAACAACGTTTAATGCTTTCGATGTATGCATTGTTTTGAGCAAAATGCTCCACCTTTTTCATCGTGACGCTTAGTACCATTTAACTGGGCCTGTAGGCTTCTGAACCGCTACAAAAACGAGGAGATGGGAGACGGGATCACTCGGTCGTTTCAGAGTGCTTTTAAGTGCATATAATCGTGGGAGACTGAATCACTCTTGAAGAATTCCTGTTTTTTACACTTAAAGGGACACTGAACTCTCGAGAAGCATTCAAATGCCTCTATAGGACACTCTTCGTACAAAATGAACTTTTCCCGTAAGTGAAAGACTGTAGCACGGTATTTATGTTGCATTACTCATTTTGAGTTAGGAGTGACTTCCAAACTAACTTTTATTTGAAGACTGCCTCAAAATAGGAGCGTTTTCGGAATTGCTTAGGTAAGCCTTGCAATGTGTGTAAATATGGAGCGAAAAATATTTTTTCTTCTGTAGAAGTTTTATTTTGTGACGTACTATGCCTCTCATTGAAGCTCATGACTAAAGAAAAACAATGTTCGTTTGGTTAGCTTAGCGTTCCTTTAAAGTGTTCCGTCGTTCCACCCGCCAACGTTTAAAAAGTTCCGTTTCCCGCAGAGCGGTGGCGGTCGACACGTGTTGCTTCAGGGGGCGGACCGCGTGCTCGTGAGTTCAGAGTCGGACCTCGCAGAGCGGGACGCACTCCGGTCGCAGGACGGATCTCGCGGGAACAAGCACTGGACCGTGGAATTGGTAAGAGGGCGTCTCGTCGCGGGGGAAGCTTGCCCGGCACGGCCTCTTAGGCATAGCCGCGGCACCCGTAATGCGTCTCCGGCCGGTGCGTTTGGCGTCCCGTTCCGCCCATGCATCAAAACCACTCCTTGAAAGTCAACAAACGAGGTCGCGAAGGCCGGAATGTCGGACGTCGCGGTCCTGGTGTTTGGGCACGTAAGTTCCGAAAAGAGAAGCACGAAAGAATGCGAGTGTCTCCATCGTCGCGGCGTCACTGCTCCCGTCTGCCGAAACTTCTGAGGGCTGTCGAGCTGGAGAGCGACCTGCAGCGAGCAGAACAACTGTCTGCCGCTGTGACACTGCCGCTGTGACACTGCCGCTGTGACATTGCAGCTGTGACACTGTTGCTGTGACACTGCTGCAGTGACACTGTTGCTGTGACAGAGCTGCTGTGACACTGACACGTGACACCACAGTTGTGACACCGCCGCTGTGACGTTGATGCTGTGACGCCGCCAGGATCACGGCTAGTGACAGCATGATGCTTCCACGACGTCACAATTGGATATGGGAATATCCCCATGTTCCTTGAAAGTCGTTGCCCTATCGTCAATGCATCAGAGCGTGTTTTTTTTGTTTTTTTTTCTGAAGGTCGTTTCTGCACAGTGGTAGTGGAAGGGCTTACGGCGCGAGAATAAAGTTTTTAAAATGAATGAGTGAAAGAATTGAACACTGCGCAATTTAGTAGGTTTGTTTTTGTTGTTTTTGTTATATGTGTTTTCTTAATTTCTGCACCACTCATACTAATGCTGCAGCTTGCTGGATGCAGTCCTGTTTGTTTGTTTGTTTCAAGATTGCGCAGCAGTGGATAAAAGCACGTTGTGTGCTACGCACTTGGAAATGATAAAACTGTGAAAAGGGCACGTCCTTTCTGCGCTTTAGTAAAATTATTACTGTGAGCATAATGGTACTCACAATAATAGTTTTGGAACAAAAGAGCTAACATTCTGACTGGTAAAAAGAATTTTGCTAATGAGTTTACAACTCTCATTTTTAGGGTTTCAAAGTCGCATCCTTTGACTTTACAAGCTACTAACTACTAGCTAAAGTAAAACCAGTTAGTGGCCTAGTTGGTTTATATTAGTGATGGACCGAATCTGCCGAACTTCAGATTCGGCAAAGTTCGGCAAATGCCGAACTTTTGCAGGAAAGTTCGGCAAAGATTCGGCAAAACTTTGGCAAATGTCTGCGCACGCGCAAGAACGCGACGGAGCCTTGGATTGCAAATGGACGCAGTCGTGCAGTCGTGCGGTTACCATCGTGCTGTGTAGAACAACCAGTGGTTACGGCGTGGTGTGGGGTAGGCGACACGGTAACTATGTGTTCGTGAGCGAGTGAGGTTCTCTTCAATATTTTCTGCCTCAAGAATATAAGGTCAACCAGTAATTTACGCAGTCCACTGCGCAAGTGACAAATGATGCGGTGCATTCTGAAACCTTGAGACATTGGCCGACAATTACTCTAAAGCACTCCTCGCAATTATAATAATTCTGTTTTCGGCTCGGGAGTAGTGTGTTCCCAAACAAAATAATATTTCTTTTTCAATTAGGGTTATTTCGCAATTTTCACGTACCTGCATAAAACTAAACGGAGCTATAATGTTCGACGTTGCACATCCGACATTCACTCTCTCTATCTTCCGAAACGTTTGTGTGTGTCCTAACACCAGAAACAGGCATTTTAAAGGCTAAACACAAGACGTTGCGAATATGGGACGCCGCACTTTCATGCTAAGCTGACGTCAAGTGACTCAAATCGAAGAATATGCATATTTACAATATTATCATTCTCCTGGTGAAGGCTCAACAACCGTTGCATTCGTTTTTGCGCACAAAACGGTGACTCCCAGAGAAAGCAAGAACGCAGCGTTATTGCCTTCATTTTAGCAATGTACACACACATGCAGGCTTGCGGTGATGATGCCTCAAAACCGAAACTCTCGTAGCGTGATTCGTGACTGCGCCATGCTCGCTTCTATCCAACCTCGTTGTCACGACACTTCCGCAAGGAGTCACTAAAATTGCCAGTGAACATACAAAAACGGCACCGATACATTTATCTTGTAGAATATCACCTTATTTAGTAAACATGTTGCATTTAAGTTAAGAAAGAAAGAAACATAAAACATTTTTTTTCGCCAGAAAAAAACGAAATATCAGCGAGTCTGGTAACAATGTATTTTTGCCGAATCTTTGCCGAATCTTTAGAAAAGTTCAGCAAAAGTTTGGCTTTGCCGAATCCCAAGATTCGGCACCGAACTTTCGATTCGGCAAAAGTTCGGCCCATCACTAGTTTATATCATAAAAATATGATACCTCCTTTTTTATTGCTAAACTCTTTTTTTTTTTCAATTTTTAAATAATTTTTTTTTATTATTTTTTAATTTTTCAATTAACTTTTTTATTAACTCAGTGTTTATGTGCATCCTCCTGACTATTTTCTTTTTTATCTTTTTTTATACAAATTTATCTTCGTCTTTTTCTTCCTTTATCTTTTCAATAAAACGTCAGTTGAAAGTAGTGCCTGTCCTGCCCCCCCTTGTTCTTTGCCTTCCGTGCTAATATATTTATGAGGTACTACGAGCCATTTTTCTTCGCTAACTAATTTTAACTGCTTAATTGGAAAAGCAGATTTGTGGTTTTCATCTTGCCGAAAATAAAGAGTACAGCGTGTCCCCCCACAAAATATTTACAGTTTTTTTTTTTGTTTTGTTTTTTTGCTGTTAAAGTAAGCTATGCATTGCCGAAAGCTCATTCTCCACCCAAATGTGAAGCTAGTGGTCTACACCACATGCAAAAGTTTCAGAACTGGCCGTTATCTCATTCAAATGTTACAAGTGATTTTCTGAAAATTTAAACGAGATAATCGCGGCCAGTTTTTGGTAACTGGCGCCATTCTGCTCCATCTGTTCGAGAGGCCCATCGGCCGGCATTTTCCCCTTGAAAATTTCGGGAAATCACTTGTAACTTTCGAATGAGATAACCGCTACTCCTGAACCTTTGCATTTGGTTCAAACTGCTAGTGCTACATTTGAGCGGAGAGCGACTGTTTAGCAATGCATAATTTATTATTGTAACAAAAAAAAAAAAAAAAACTTTTTTTTTTGGGGGGGGGGACTTGTATTTTGTTTTGTCCTCAGTGTTGCATTCTTTTTACGGAGTTTATATTTGACAACGGTGGGCCCTCTTCTTCTACGAATACTAGTCCTAACTGGGGAGCAACACGACGACTTGTATTTTTGATGCAGGTTCCTCACACCTATCTGGCAGCCAATTGGCCTATTCGGGTGAGTGGGTCACAGTGTCAGCTTAGGGTACGGGCAACCCGTGGCGAATGTCCACACTCTGGCGGTCCGATTGCAGTACTCCGCCATCGACACGGAGTGCCATCACGTTGCAGTGGCTGGGCGAGGGGGTTTTGCCCACTGCTCTCTCACCCACAACAAGTGGAAGTTCTTTGGCAACGAGACTCAGGTGAGACCCTATCTTGTACAACATTGTTTACTTTATTATTGCGCTTCATATTTTTCAGTAGAGGGAACCCTGTGACGGTATAGTGTCGTGTGTACTGACTAAGGGAAGTTAGTCAGCCCCTATGAACATTTGGTGCCACCTCTGTAGATCCTACATTTTCCGGTGCTCTACGGCTGCTAGACTAGGGCATTTACCTTGCATCACGCAGTAGTTATTCACAACCACATGCCAGTATGACGCTCATCCAGATTGAAATGGGCGTGGTTGGGTTGATTGATTGATTACGGGCTTTATGGCGCAAAGCTACTATGGCCATACTGCGCCAAGCTTGAGGGCGTGGTTGGGGATTGAGCCCAGGATTCATGGGTTCTGCAGTGCAAGCTTTCACTTCACATGCACCGAACTGCTGTGTGCTAACACAGTTAGCCATCAGTCCTCCTTGTAAAAGAAAAAGATGTGTTTTTTGTATCATTATATTCTTAGCTGAAAACAGGTTCAAGCTGAATTTGCTGATGTTTTGAGACAATATACGTAGGAACCAATCAAGTGAAGCCGTGAGTGTGAGATTGTGTGAGGAATTGTGGCGAAATTTGGGGATAGGTGTTTGTTTGAGTCGAGCAGAATCCCGGCCTCATCTTTGCTGAATTCGTCTCTCGAATTGTCTCTACTTGGCGTCGACTATCGTGTGCCATGCCCTCAATGCTAGCATAGCTTCTACGGTGCTGCAAGAGCACTTGCCTTTGTCTTGCGTCTCATTCGCACATACTCTTGTGCAAATGAGATGCCTAACGGAGTCACACATTTGCTCAGCGTTGGAGCACTATGGAAGCTAGGCTAGCCTTGACAATCTACCATAAAATAGTTGATGCCAAGTGTGGTCCGCTTAACTGGGATGAGAGGTGAGAAAGAAATGAGCCTCCACATTTAAGCAGTTTCGGCGGTACAGCCCACCGGAACTGGCCTGACGACGAGAATGGCGGCACATGTTCTTTGCCTCTTCTACCCCGCCGAATCGGCTGAAATGCCCGTGGAAGACGACCAGTTTGTCGTCTGTTATTGGGATTGGGCATGTGCCCTCTTCCCTTTTTTGCCCTGACGATTTCATTGAAATTCCTGGATGTGTGTAGATGGCGCTGCAGTGTAACAAAATGGCACCGTCCGGAGAGCCCTTAGTGGAATGGTTTATAGTTTCTGATATTTATTGTATTTGACCCACAAATGTTTGCCTATAAATATGACTGAGGATTTGTAGAAAGTGCCTTAGAATAATATTGCAGCCATGAAGGCACACTTACGCAGGGGAAAAATGCGTGCCAAGGGGCGAGTTCTTTGCTTGTTTTTGTATTCAAGAAAGTTGCACGTCGAGGATGGGGGGGGGGGGGGGGGGGGGGCGACAGTGAGAGACAACGTCTCTGGACCCAATTTTTTTCTCGACGCGCGCTTCAGCCTATCAGCGGGCGACGTGTTATCTCTTTTTGGTTAGGACCCATTTTTGTTGTTCTTATTTTCGATAGGCTGGGAAGGCCAAAAAGCCAAAGGGGTCGAGGGGTGCGGGCAGCCGCCAAACATGGCTGGAAGCATTTCAGCGTGGAGGAAAGCAAGCCAGTCGGAACTTCTGACCATAAGCAGTGTTTGCTGTGCGTGTACGACGCCGTGAAACTAGTCTTCATCGTTTGCGCGAAAGCCGCCACCTACGACGAACTTTGACGCGTGTTCCGACTGCGCGAGAGCGATCACCCCTAATGTGTTTTGGGCATTCTTTGTGTGCACCTACCACCACGAAATACAACAGGTCCCCTTCGAAGACACTATCGCACAGGCTGCGTGCAGTGCTATCAAATGTACGGACGCGTGGGCCTAACACCGTGCTAAGCTTGGTTTGTACAAAGACACGTCTAAAGAGCACCTTCTAAACCTTCTGAAGCTGCGCGTTCAAGTCCGTGCCTCTCACATGCTGCATACCACTGGAGTGTAAATGTATATATAATCATTGCCGTTGTCCATTCACTGAAGACGGTTGTCTCCGAGCGCATATGCAATCACGAAAGCAAGGCAACAATGATCGTACGAAGCAGACAAATAAAATATTTCCGTGTTCTCTCAACAAACGCGAGGTTCTACGAGAAAACGCCGACGTTGGGAGACCCCGTGTGACCGCCTCATTTTTTTCAACGACGGGACCAAAACGCGCATTTTCTTTTTCTGTGTGAATGTGCCTTGATTACGCTTTTCCTACTTTGGTCTCTTTCAGGAACAAGATTTTATGGTGACGGGTGGTCTGCTCTGGTGGCAGTCCCTGGTTGTCGTCGGCTGCATAAACCTCCGCGATGGTTCAGATGAGGTGGGTTATTCTGCCTCGCCCTGCCTGGGATAACTTTAAGCAAGCAGAAGAAAAGCCAAACTTTCTACTGTCAAGTCAGAAATTTAAAGAGGTAACACATAATCACTCTTAGTATCTTCAGAATGTGCAAACCGAACTGGTTTTGCGGGTGCCCTATTACGGTCAAAAGCAGATCTCAAGTGGACAATCTCACTGCGATGGCCATTTGCGGTGCGGCTAAACATGCCGCATGTCTTATTGTCACATCATGACAGTGCTGCAGCTGCGCTTTTGGCTGACAGTGTCACTACGACCGGATGTGTGTTGACATATCTCAGCTTAAATTTTTTACAACTGAATGTGTCGCATGTGCCACTCACATTGCAATCGTGATGCCATGAAGGCACCACGACTGACAGCGTTCTTATGACTGAATTTGTCTCATGGTTGACCTTTGCCCTGTGATGATATATTTCAGGTTGAAAAGCATTACGATTGAATGTGCCTCTTTTTTAGTTTGGAAGGCATTACGACTGCAACGGCACTACGACTGAAGTTTTTATTGCATTCACCGAGATATCTCTCTGTAGGTTGTGACTCGAACCTTTGTTGATTTGCTCTCTCTTGTGTCGTTCCCAGGTACGCCTCTATCCACGTTCGACCAAGCTGGACAACATGTTTGTGCGGGTTTTACGGCTAGAGGCTCAGGTCCTTCAGTTGTCCCTCTCGGAAGATAGGCTCTTGGTGTTTACGGCCGACGGACGCCTTGCCCTCTATAGGATACACCTCGGAGGTGAAGACCACCGCTTTGTTTTAGCAAAATTCACCAAAAGCACAATGTTGGCCATTTCTCCTTTTTACGACCATGCGTGAAATCGGGAAAACGCAGTTGTCATAGACTCTCTACGGTCAAACTTCCAGCACAAAATAACTGCGGGGGAGTAAATTTATTCTCTCGTCAAGTGCACTGCTAAGGCTCGTCCGCACACTTGCGACTCTTTATGACCGGAGAGGCTAAAAAGCGGTTTTAAGCCTTTTGTGACCGCGGTTGTAAGCAGTCACGAAGGCCTTAAAAACCAGTTTTCAGCCTCTTTGGCCGTAAGCAGTCGCGAGAATAGGAACCAGCCTTGACATGGTGGGACCCTTGTACAGTAAAGTTGGCTGTCATCTCGTAAATATATTTACAATGTCAGATTCTTTATTAATATGTGAATAAGTCAAACTTCGTACCGATAATATCATAATAGAACAAAATTTCTAGGGGTGGGTCATTTTTTGGGAGATTACGGTACATCGATTACGATTGTGATAAAACAATTTTCAGGGATGGGCCATCTATTGGGACATCTTAATTTCTAAGTATGAACCGTCTTTCGGGTCATTACGATACTTCGACTGTTACCTTTTGGTATAATGTAGCACTTTGGTCACAACTGTTATGACTTCGGGCGGTGCCCAGGACTCGAGCGGCTCCAGGAGCTTGACCTGGGTGGCCTGGTGCCCCACCCGCTGTGTGTGGTGTCGGCCACCCTGGCCCACCTGGGTGCGGCAGCCAAGTTGGGCGTCCTGCTCAACGTGTGCGGACGTCTGGTGCTGCTGCAGCAGGACCCGGCCTCCTCTGGCACCACCCCTGGCGGCGCCACTCCGGTGGGCGGGACGCCGCGCGGCGGCGGACGACTGGCCGCTCGTCACTGGAGTGCCCCAACCGTCCTCGCCTTCTGCGTCGAAAGGGTGAGCCGTCTACCTTCTCGAGACCTCGCGTAGGAATGACACCCCACACATGTTGAATGACACAAACCTTTACAGAGGGCAAAGTCTCGGATGCTTTTAAGAAGAAAGCGGACTTAGATCGAGGTCGTGGGAGCTGACGCGTTTTGCGTACGGGACGTTGTGGCGGCGGTTTGAAGGAGTGGCTCGATTCTTTCCTTGCAGGTGTGGGTGGCGGACGGCCGTCCAGACCCCCGCATGCCCCACCTGACGCAGGCGCTGTGGATAGCCTGCGGGGTGCAGGGAATGCAGGTCTGGCTGCCCCTCTTCCCCCCCGGCGGAAATCCGGGTGGGGTCCGGCACGCCTTCATGGCCAAGCGCATCATGCTGCCCATCGCCGTGCACATCTATCCGTTAGGTGGGTTGAGCAGACCCGCTGGTGGCGAGACGGGCGGTGGAACGCATCGCCGGTCCGCAGATCTTGCTGCACTTGTGTTTACACGAAATCTGCGAATGTTTCTTAGCACCGATTCATTTTGGGAAGAGCAGGGTGTTGGGGTGAACTACGTCGAACGGACGATCCGCAGGGTGTTTCGGAAGAAGCGAACAGTGTCGTAAAGAAATAGTTGTTATGGGGATCACCCAGCTGCATTTGCGGCATCGACATTTTCACATGTGCTCATGCGTGCATAACAGCTATTTGTGCCTCTTCCCGTACACGCAGCAACAGCGATCGCCGTCACTTCGTGTACGCTCAGCAACAGCCATCACTGTCCCTTTTTTTTCACGCAGTGGCGAAAAGCAGCAAATCTTTTCTTGCCGCAAAAGTAAAGTGTGCATTACCAAATGCTCAGTCTCTGCCCGAGCATTCAGTAATTTTGTATATATGAAGGTTTGTATATATTTTTTTCCCTCTTATGTTGGTGTTGCTTGCCTTGTGGGGGTACCAAGGGCTAGTCGAGCTGCGAAAGCACCTTTTTCCTTTGGTTTTCTCCCGTCGTTGTGGATGGAGATAAAGCAATGGTTCAATGTGGCACTAGCAGTTAGGACCATTTGCCAAAGTTTGGGAACTTACCATCATTCGACATAAAAGTTGCGAGCGATTTTCTGTAACTTTGAATGCAAAAATAGGGTTTGTTCGTGGTAGCAGATACCATTCATCTCTATGTATTTGCGGGCTGTATTGGTCAACAATTTTTTATTAAATAAGTCATATTTTTTGCCCACAATGTGCAAAGAAACAAAAGTGATAACTGTAGCACGGTTGCGCAATGCGGGTGGAATTGTGCCGTCACATACCTGAGGACAAAGGTGGGACGTGGCTAATTCTCATAGCCGTCGTGGTTGGCGTCGTGACTGCCCCTGATGACCGCCACCAGCGCTCTGTGATCTGTGAAGTAAGTGGGTAACTGCGGTGGGGAGAGAGAAATGACTTTATTGAAGGTCAATTAAACACCCTAGATTGCAGTGGAAGTTTTAAAACCATCCAACATTATGCGTAGCGATTGGATACTGCAAAAGTGGGATTTCACATACTAATGCGAGTAATGCTTGAAAACAAGTCTTTCAAGCAGACGACACGGAGATTCTCCCTTTGTCGCGCCATTCTTGGCAAGACGCCAGGGCTGCCCTCTTTGCTCTCTTCGCGCGGCACGGCTGACGGGAGGTCCCGACTTCCCTCTCCTCGTGCCAAGAGGGGAGAGAAAAAAGGTTTTCCCATTCTTCACGCGTGCGGCGACGACAACCCACAAGGTCGAAATCTCTGCAAAGTGTCACCCATAAAGCTATCGCTTTGAAATGTTTGGAAATCACTTATAACTTCCGAATCGGGTAATGGTAAGTTCCGAAGCTTTGGCGTCTGGTCCGAACCGCTAACACTATGTTTAGGCAGAGACTGAGCATATAGCCATTTGCGATAAGAAAAACATGGTTCTCTTTTGTCACGAAGACTCAATGTAATTGGCAGTTGTCAGTTGGGAAACAGTATTCTCCAAATGAGGATTCTTTTTTTTTTGCACCAGCTTCACTGCACACAAGCAATGCGTGCACTTTGACTGTACCAAAGGTTTGAAAGAGGTTTTGTATACCGTCTCGGAGCTTGGGTAGCAGCAACTGATAACACCATGGCTGCCTTCCAGCCGTGCTGTTCGAGGAGGCAGTCGTCTTGGGAGCCGAGAGTGACACGGCGTTGTGCGGCAGCGACACCTATCCCCTCTGCGTCGTTTCCAAGTCGGTGAGTTCCCACTCGTGAATTATGTAGTCTCCAGTCGCTGGATTCCACCCATCATTCCATTTTTCATTCTAGTTGCTAACAGAATAAGAAACGCAGGTCATGTTGAAGCCTGCACATCTTGTTATCACTCTGCTGCAATGAGATTGCTTAACCCAAGTGTTGCAGGTATAGTCACCAAGCCTAGCCATAAGAATCCAATGAGATCCACAACTCCATTCTGACGAATTTGAACACACCTGTTCAGGCGTTGTAAAGCTGGGCTCTGTATTTCAAGGCATGCGAGAATGTTATGCCCTCACTTCTTTATGAAAATTCAGGTTATGAATTGGTGCTGTAGAGCTTATCATCGACACCTTGTCTTGTCTCTACAGAGCCAAGTGTACCTCCACCCAATCCTGCGGCAGCTACTCTGCAGGAAGTGAGTTCGCTTTTTGCACTTCCAAATGTCAAAGCCGGTCGCTTCCAATCTAATGCCTTTTCGTAGCCACGAACGAGCTTACACCTGCCTCTAAGTGTAATACAGCTGTATGCATCTCCACTGTGCCTTTTTAAGCCAAATCCTAATATTTTTATGTGGATAGTTGCAAGATGTAAGGCTTGTCTGTCGCACCCGTGCATGGTGGATTAATTTCAATGTCATTTTGCGATGATGTTGTCGTAACATGCAGAGATTTTCACCCTTTCTCTCTGCTGGGTTCTTTAAATATTTTTTTTTTTTATTATTCCATTTAAAGGTTCTGGCATGAAACATTTGTTTAAGTTTGTTTAAGTGTAGCTTTAAATGTAATGTCTCCTGAAACTGCACAAAAAGGGATGAAAAACATCCCTGAGATACTGTTGAAGTCATTCATGTGAAAGAAGTGCCTAAGGTTATGTAGATAAAAGAGATTATTTAAAAGATACGCACTCGTCTCACTTCGAAGATTTTTTCATTTTTGACCAATACATCCTGTTTCACCAAGAACAGCAGCATTAGACATGAGACTTAGCGAACACTTCTCTTTGCACACGCTGGAAAGTGACGGGTGCTTTTGCTATGTGTTCTGTAGCCTGGGCTACCATGCCTGGGAGATTGCGAGGAGCTGTGCAGAGCTGCCCTACTTTCACCATTCCCTCGAACTGCTGCTTCACGAAGTGCTGGAGGAAGAGGCCATGTCGTCAGAGCCCATACCGGGTGAGTGCTAATAGGGACAATCGAGACAGTGTGTGTCATTGCCCAAAACGAATGCCAAACTTTGCTCTTGTACTCCCTTGCATCTGCGATGTGACCGACTATATTCTCCCTAGGGGACACCTTGTCACTAGGGGAACTGTCATTTAGGGACAAGGCAGATTTCAGTGCTCGCAAACTCAAGTGATGAAAAATTTCACCTCTAAACTCTGAGCATTTTTTTTTTAGTCCCGCTATTTCGTTGCATGCACCAGCTATCTTCTTTAAAGCTAGGGACGTCACAAACAACTTTTCTCAAAGCTGAAGTTAGACCAGTTTGAGGAGCCACCCAATTGTTTTGCAAAGTTAGGAACAGATCTATCCTCCATCTAAAACGTGTCACTTGATCGATAAATTGACGGGGAAGTTGATTTAGGTGATGCCAATAAGGTTGGAAAATTGGGCCAGTTGGTAATGCATAATACGAGACGCGAACAAATATTTTCATTGTCACCAGATATATATATTACCGGTGCCAACAAAAACAATATTGTTACATCGGCAGGAACACAAGCGGCTCTCCTTCGGTCGAGAAGCCGTAGTTCTTTATCTGACAGTGACACAGAGGGAGTGCTGACACATTGCAATTCCAATCAACCAATTTCTCGGGCCTCCCGTGTTATCTGGTCTCTGTTTTTGTTTAGCATGTCACAGCCAGTGAAGAGGGGGGCACAACCAAAATCCCTGCAGTGCAAGATGCCCTGATATAACCGTTTCTATGTTTTATCGATGTTCCCTCAAACATTCATTTGTGCATTGTTGGCACTGGTAACATATACGAGGTGACTACAGAGATAAACTTAAGTTGTAAATTAGCACCGTGTCTCTTGCTATCTTCCTTCTCTGTGTCTCGTTGCACTTTTTAAATATGGTGCCAACAAATTGATGTTGGCATCCAACAATCGGTGTCTCGACGTGCCTCTCGTGAAATCTGGGCACACCGATTGCAGATGCCCTCCTGCCCCGGGTGATTGACTTCATCCGGGAGTTCCCGGTGTTCCTCCAGACGGTGGTGCAGTGCGCCCGGAAGACGGAGCTGGCCCTCTGGCCCCACCTCTTTGCCGCCGTGGGGAACCCCAAGGACCTCTTCCAAGAGTGCCTGCTGCAGGGGCAGCTGGACACCGCGGCCTCTTACCTCCTGGTGCGCTCCTCTACGCTGGGGAGAGCTCTCAAACTTTGACAGCGGTGTCCGTCGTCTTCTGCGACTGCTACTGCCTAAAGAATAAGACTAGCTTGCGTTTCATAGCTTACAAACATTGGAGGATACAATTTTAGGCAGTATTCACTGAAAGTACAAAAATTGTTGCATCATCCCCTTTAAGTTCTGACCAGGGATTTGCGGTGCCACACGTGCGATGCTTCGAACGGTTGTTCGTCGACAGGTGCTGCAGAACCTGGAGGTTCCCTTGGTGAGCAGGCAGCACGCCACCTTGCTCCTGGGCGCGGCTCTGGACGGTGCCCGGTGGACGCTGGCGAGGGACTTGGTGCGGTTCCTGCGGGCCATCGACCCCGCCGACACCGAGACGGCACCGCCCCGATCCCCGACGGGCCCCTCTACGTGAGTGGGCCCTCCTTTTGGGGATCAGAGGCACTGTCGAGTTTGCCTCGGTAAATTGCTCCTATGGTGGTTTTGCAAGTGTGGTGAAGTCCCATCTAAAAGGACACTGAACCACCAAGAAATATTTTTTTAAGTGCCAAAACAAGCTTTTGTCAAAAAGAAGGACAGTGACCTTTGGTTCTGTGACTCTCCCTGCAATCACAAGTTTTGCAGATCACAGAATCTAAAACTAACATTTTTTCAACTTTGTTTGATTGCACACCGAGAGTTAGCTCAGTCCGTATTTCCATCCGATTTGCTTTCGATTTTAGGTTGGCCTATCTCTCAAGATATTACAGTAGTAATTTGTTTTTTATAAAAGTTTATTTTAGAGTTGAGTGTTTTTTTTTATTTGTGGTTATGTCCTGTGAGCAGTCACCAATCTAACACACATTGTTGATAGCAGAAAGGGGCATTCTAGTCATACTCCCTTCAAAATGATGCCTAAAAAGCCTGTAAAAAGAACACAAAGACCAGGAAATATGTACAGAAAACAGGCAATACAGACTGCATTCTTCTACAGACAGGCGGCATTCTCCCACTGTGCATTTTCTCCACCCCGCATTGTTTATTTCAAGGTACCCCAAAAGAGCGGTCGGAAAGGGGGGGGCATCGGAGATTAAGGGTGTTCATATCAGTGGGGGTTGTTTGCATAAACTGTGCAATAGCTTTGGAGAACCTATTGAGAGTATGAACGTGCTTCATGACGTAACAAGTTGTAGACATGTCTGAACTCGAGGTTCCAGTTGCTGAGATTACGGGCAGGCAGAATCATCTTTTTAGCACCCTTTTGTGTGCCGCATCTCGTGCTCGAGCATTAAATGTGGCACATTCGTTGGATCATATGTTAAACATAAGTGCCACGTGCAGTGGGTGCTTCGTGAACACTAGAGGGCTCGTTGCACGTGACGCTTATATAAGACACGTGTTCCGAATGTTGCCCGCACGTCCTAATTACTATACACACTCGTCGAAATCTTGCGTTGGGCGCCACCAAACCGCTGCCTAACCTCGGCCTTTGCCATGGGCTTCCCAGGGACGAAGACACGGTGAATCAGGTGTTCATGGAGGTGATCTTGTCTCGCCATGCACGCAAGCTTCTAGCTGCCGGGCAGCTACGAAAACTAGGCTCCTTTGCTGCCCACCTGGACTTCCCTCTCGAACCCTTCTTGGAGAAGGAGAGGTGAGGTGTGGCTGTTTCGTCTGATCGCAGCCTAATGCCAGCTCTACCATAACCCTGCAGCAAGCATGGGGGAGGGTGATGAGAGCCTGGAACTAGCATTTCATTGTCGAAAGTGTGATTTCACTGTTGAGTATCTTAAATCTTGTAGTGAAGTACTTGTTTTAAGGCGAAATCCTTGTCTCATTACGCGAAAAGGCGCGGCGTTGTGCCCAAAAGATGGTCATAAAAATATGTCATCAAGCACACGCCGCCCAAGGTCAATGTGGACGCGCCTCAGAAATAAAACACAAAGAAAGCACGACGCAGATGCTTTGTCACGGAGGGCTCAGGGTCAAAGCGGACGCGCCTCAGAACTAATACACAAAGAAAAGCATAGCAACAGAGCTGCTTAGTCATGGAAGCCGTCGTGAAGCCGGCAAGATTTGCCGCTCCTGTGCAGTGGGGGAGCGTAAAGTCGCCGCCAGAGCGCCGTGTGAAAAAGGAAGATGTGGCGCGCTGCTTGTAGGAATGCGCTGCGTGTAGGAATGCTTTTGCATTCCTACATGTAAACAGTCTTAAGTGTCTCTGCCGAAATTTTCATGCTAGTTGTTTCTGTTTTTTTTTTTTTCTCGTTGATATTGATTTTGCTGCTTACAAATTTGTATTTATCTTGTATTTAATAACTCTTCAATTTTTTTCGTGATAGTAATTTTTTGGGGATTGTGCAGCTCACTCTGAAGGTGAACCATGCCACTCTCTGATTGAACTGCTGTATACCTCGGCCTATTTGTTCAGTTGTAATGAGCCAGTAAAGGTAGTATGAGTCGTAAAGGCTGGGAATTGACCTTTCGTTACCAAGTTGTGTTTTTGATAAGTGTTTTCCAAGATAAAAATTGTTCCAATTACACCGACGTCACAATATATCAGACCTCTTGCAAACCAGGGATCACCGCCAGCTTTGCCGTTGTCGTTTCCTAAAACACCGCATGCGACTTGCGGATGCACTGTTACGAAGTTTCACGCGTTTGACTTGTTATACCGAACTCATAGAACGAAGCGACCTGTACAAGTCATATTGAATCTGCTCCCCGGAGTTCATTAAAAGGCTGTCTGACCGCGTACCAAACACTAACGTCGCCGACATCCAAACAGACTCCGAGCGGCACGAGTGGACGACTTCGTGGTTGCCCTGAAGGCGGTGCACACCGACTTCGAGTGGCCCCTCCCCCAAAGCGTCGCGGCCAGTCCCACGGGCAGCGTGGCCTCCATGGGCAACGAGGAAGCCCCGCCCGCTCAGCGTAACGGGCCGGAGGCTCCGGGAGGGGGCGGGACCAACGCGGCGGTGACGCGCGGTTCGCCGGCCGACTCGGAGAGCACCTCCGAGGAGAGCTGGTGGGCGGAGGAAGAGGAGGTCTCCGCCCCCGTGGGCGTGGCCGAGTGGCGCGGACCGCCCCAGGCCGAGGCGCAGGCTCGGCACTTGCTGCAAGCGCTGGGAAAGGTACGAGAAGCCTCGCCCGGCCTTCCGCCATAGTTTGGCTGCACGAAGCGCTGTGGAAGGTAGGCTGGAGCTCCTCTCTGTTGTTTTCACTTTGTCAGTGACCAAGGAAAGCTTGTGCTGGAGGCAGCACAACTACAAGATTTCCCTGCCATCCTTACTCTGTATCCAACTACCGTTTATGTGAAACGCTCTTTGGTGGCATTTCGTAAAAAACAGGAGTGAAGCCTGGATAAAAGCATGGCCACGAGGCTCGGCGCTGATTGGTTGACGGGTGGGTGAGGAGGAGTGGGGAGCTCGACGCTGATTGGTTAACGGGGAGGTAAAGTGACCAGAGGTGGGAGAGGAGGGTTAGGCCAGGTGGGAGAGGAGGAGTGGGTTAGAAGGTTCTGGAAGATCACCGGGTTTATCATTTTAGGTGTACACGTGCCACGCGTTAAGATTATCTCGCGAAGAGTGCTGTGAACATAGTAGGCGTCTGGCTGAACAGGCGAGACATACTGCTAAACCACGATGTAAACGCCTGGGATGCTGGAACATTTCGTGTATGCAACACAATTGCCTTGCAATTTGCCATATATTTTTTAAAATTTTGATTATCAGTCTTTAGGGAAACAATGAGTTTGTTGTGCGATTTTACACGTGTCCTTTGATTTTGCAAATTGCACAGATTTATGAAAAGCGTCGAATGCTGGCTTGAAAGCCGAACTGCTCGAATGTTTGGATGTTGATTCTGTTCATGAATGGGCAGTGTAGGCGGGATCAGCGAGGAGAAAGATCTGGCTCGTGTTTACCTCGTAATTATTAACTCGCAGCTCTAATTTGTTTTGCTCAAGTATAGTGCCAACTCAGTAGCCAGGAACATACTTCGTACTTGGTAAAACCGTTTGAAGGGCTCTTTTCGTTTTTTTTGAAAGAGCCCACTTTTCTCGTTACTCAAAAGGTGACCTGTAAATTTTTTTTTTTTTTACGGAATCCTTTTAGTGTTGTTTGGGATATGTATTGTTTTACTCTAGATGTGGTCGATGTAGGAAGTGGCATTCATTTATTCGTTCTTCATTGAATATACACCATTTCTAAAGATAACTAAAAGAAATTTGTTTATTTCTTTTTTAACTCTTCTTGTAAACAAAAGTTGGAAATGTGAACGGTTCCCCAAAGGTGCAATCTTTGGTGTTGTTGTGTCAGGCACGCTGCTGCGACTGGGCACTTCCCCTCGCTCTGATGCTGGGAGATTGCCTGGTGGCGCCCCTGGTGGCACCGCCTGGAGCGCTGGACAAGCTCCTACTCTGGGCCTCGGCCGAGTGGTGAGTGTCTGCTGCCAGAATGTATAGGTAGCATATTCTCCAAAGAAGTTTCAACACTGCACAGTGCACACAGCACACTGTTTCTTGCTTTGTGGGAGGCCCAAATGTTTTCCCAAACTTCCAAACTACGGTCTAAGCTCGTTATAACAGACCTTGATTTTGACGAAGATTTCGGGCTGTTGTAAGAGGAGTGTGCTGTATGCAAATATGAAGTTGAGTCAATGGTATGTAGAGGAAAACCAACAGAACTTCACAAATCGGTATGTTGTATCTAAATGTTTGTTGTAACCAGGTCTGTTGTAATGAGCTTAGACTGTATTCCTCTGGGACATACAGTACACGTAAACACGCGGAAATCTCCGCAACCAAAAGTTTCCACCGAGAAATGGAGAGAAACAGTGAAATAACAAGTTGTTGTTGCATGCCTGTTCAACCTTAGACACTGTGCTGCACGTAGCTTTCGGTGCGACGGGTTCATTGACTACTCAACGAACCGATCGATAATTTCTAATTAAGCACATTATTGCTAATTAGACAATGACTGCTCAATTAGAGCTTGGCAGGTCTGGCGTGGGGACACCACGCAAGACGCGTGGTGTCCCCCATTTCGAGTGCGGAGCTCGAAATGGGACGCCTTACAAACGTCTGTGTATGGCGTTTCACCAAATCTTTATTTGCCCATTGGCTTTTGTCTGAAACATCGCACAACCTTGCTAACCCCGGCCACGACATACTGGGAAAAGGAGTGGGTTTGTGGTGACCTTATTTCGGTGGAAACGGACTTTGACCTTACACCCCCCGGTTACATTCCAGTATATGTTGCATTTGCTGACCTCGCAATCTATGAGGGTTACTGCTTGTGCTATCTTTGATTTTTTCTTTTGTCTCAACAAATCTTGTTGTAATAAAACAATTTTTTCTTTTGTCTCAACAAATCTTGTTGTAATAAAACAAAGTTTAATTTTGTTGCCTGCATTGTTTTCCTTTTGCACGAATATACAACTTCGGAGTTGCAGAAATCGTGGTGAAAATCCGTAAACAAAGTGAAGTGCCTTTCCCTTCTTCATTTTGCTTTGTCACGGACGTCCTCCAATTGTAAGGTCCGTTGCAGCATCATTCGGGTAAGATGAATGTTCGCGGATCCCGAGTTGGGGTATTTGTAGGGGTGAGCAGTCACTCGGGTATTTTTTTTGGAAATCACTATTTGCCGAAAAGGGGGGTGGGTGATGACTCGGGGATGGGCGATGACGTGGGATATTACGGTAGCCACTACAGCTATGTCAATATTTTACAAAAGGATCGTTACTAAGAGCCCTCCCTAACGAAGGCTCTGTGGCTTCCAGCCCGGGCTACCTGAGCCTCCTGCGGCAAGTCCAAGGCGGCAGGGTCCTAGAAGAGGCCCCGCCGGGGGCAACGTCCAACGGCTACCCCCAGCGTAGTCCCGTGCATCCACGCAGAGTGGCCGTCACGAGCGCCCCGGAGAATCCGGAGGACGAAGGTTGTCGGGTGGCGTAGCCTCCCCCGCTCTCCGCAAACTCTGTCATCAATGCCATCATCGTCGTCATCGTAGACTTTTCGCTCAAAGTGTGGCACGGGTTGCCGAACATTCTCAAAGTAGTGTCAGATTTGGGGAAAAAAAATAATGGAGGTTCGAGATTGGTTACTCGAGACGGTACCGGAGCGCCTTGTTTTCACCGTCTGCTTCTTTGACTTCTTCGGCGTTTTCCTAGCGTTTCAGAATGGACGTACGCTGAGACGCTTGCGATGCAACATGAGCTCCATTTAAGCTCTCGATACGACGATTCAACGCTTCTGTCATCATACGAGGGCAAGTGGAATTTGGGAGCTTTTTGTTTTTGTTCTGTGAATGTTTGGCGACTCGAGTGTGAGGGGTGGGTTTCTTGATTTTTGTTCACCAGCTCTCTCATCATCACCTTGGACATAGACTCGCTCATTATAAATGGGGTTTTGGGGGGACGGCCGGTGGACTTGCTCAGCAATCTTGCACTCACTGCCGACCAGTGATCGTTCGTGCTGAACGCATTGGGGAAGGGTGTTGTGTGTTGGTTGAATGCTCGTTTGTTACGGTTGTACATTCTCCTGTTTCATCGTTTTTATACAGCATTCCAGTATTTGTCTCGTGTGCATTGTCCTTACTGTTTGTCCGGTTGTGCACCTTTACCCGGGTGTGTGTACAAACGTTTACGTGTGCACATGCACAATCCCCAGCTGGCCTGTTGGCCCTAGCAAGCTGCATGACTGTAATTTGTGTGGTAACAAATCATGGTCGTAAGTGTTCATGTTAGGCATGTCCTAACATGAATTAAAGCAAGGGAAAGCAAATCAGTCACGGGGTTGCTTGGTTAGTGTTGCAACATGGGAACTTGGGCGGTGCATTGGTAAATGCTTTCTAGTTGCTATGCTCAGTTTCGTACTTGTGTGCAACTCTGTCGAACCTGCTTGTGCGAGTGTGTGGTTTGATTTTGCAATTTATGTGTATGTGTGTGCGAGACAAGCCACATGCCAGTACCATTGGCAGCGTTGTACACTAAGCACGAAATTGAATACTAAAGCTTTCAAAAAGTGACCCATGAAAAAAAAAAATTTTTTTTTGATATAACTGGATGCAATTTTAAAACTGAACTTCCTAATTTGGTTAACGGTTAATCAGATCAAGGAACCTGACTCAAGCTTGCAGGGTTGTGTCAACTGGCTGTTTAAACAGGGAAAGGCTAAATGCGAATGTACTCAAAAGCCAGGGGAAATCATAGTCAAAAAGTTAACTTGGGCTTGCCATTACAACACAAAAAATAACAATAGACGTTTTACCACCTACACAGATGGCATCCTCAGTATACACTAACCCAATGGTCACGGGAGCACAAACTAGTTCACTAATCTGGTAGGGGGCCCCAGTTGGCATTGCACGCCTCTGGTCACAGCGGACAAAGCAGGATTCCAATAACTTTCTCGGACCCCATCGTTGCTCACGAGCCAAGGTCGAGACATTGTTAAAGTCGAACACACGCCCCATTGTCCAGCTGCGGTCAACCAGCTCGGATTTGCCTCTCGTGGCTTATTTAGCGTTCACCACATCTTTATTGTGTTCCTTAAGCCGTCGATAGAAGCTGATACAACGCCCGTCCATACCCAAAGCAACAGTGGTTGTGGTGCTGGCCACTGAAACTGCATCCGAGCTAGGCATGTTCTTGCCTTGGCGAAAAAAGCACGGCTAACACATGTAGCAACAAAATGCGGCGTTTATTGATTGCTCGAAAGCATTTAGCACAATGCTAAAGTTCAACTTCAACGCTAAAGCGGCATACAACCTGAGGTGGCAGACAGAAGGCAGTGTGTGGCAATGCAATAGGCGAAAAAGGCAGTTTCGGTGCGAGGCATTGTCAAGGCAGTCCTGCCACTCCCAATCGTCTCAAAGCAGAGAAATAAACTTTCCACGAAATGTGCCACAGCAGCATGCAAACAACGCGTCTGGATGCAAGAGTAGTTCAAAGTATGCACAACAGACACTGCGCCGATTTAACACTAGTACAGTAGTTATAGGTGGGGTTTCTGGTTTCTGGCCTCGATTACCAACAGGACTCAATGTAACAATACCGCATTTACAAAACTGGATAAGAAGGTGTGCCAACAAGCAATTGGTAGTGAAATAGTACAGAATGTAACAAATCGTCGCATGACCGATGACTATCCGCATCATGACTGATGTCTATGAGAGGTAATCAACAATAATGCAATGAAACGCTGAAAGGCCTACCACATTTTCAGTGTTTTTCTTGTTTTCTTTTTCATGAAAATCAAATTTCAAGCACATAAATGTCAACATTTTTTTTATGTACCAGAAACCAGTAACCTTATTTGAATGACAGCATGCTGTAATGAACAGTTTTACCTGGACACAAAGGTGAGACAGCTTGCTACTGAAGCACCTTTTTTTACCTTGTTACACTGAGCAATGCTAGACTAACAGCAACCGCTGCTGTTGAGGCGCATGTATTGTGGTGCTATGCAACCATGCAAAGATGCTACAGCTATTAAAGAAGGCAAATCCGTTTATAATGCTTTATACATTATTCAGTTATATATTAAATAAAATACATAGATGAAATCCATTAAAATCTTTGACAGAAATGGGATGAAAAAGAACATGGGTAAAAAAATTGTAACATTAAAGTTTTTTTGTTTTTTTTTTAACAATGTTTTTAGGGTGTCCTTTAAACTTCAAAAATAGACACTAGTGTCAATATGAGCGCTAGTATCGCCAGTTCGTGTTTAGCATGGGGTCAGCTGGAAAAATAATCTCAAAATAACGAACCCTCAGAGTTTTCGCTCGACCAGTTACGGTTCATTTAAGTACATTTACCACAAGATCAAACTTAACGAGTTTGCTGCAGAAGAAGGGGATTCTAATCTCGTGCAAAGAGTGGCCAGGAATCGTGATGAAAGACACGGCTAAGGATAAAGAGCTGTGAACGCAATACACGCACACGGAAAGCCGGGTGAAGGCAATGAACACATCTTGAGCAAATGCTCTTTCCTCTAGAACATGGGGCAACTTCAGGTCATGGCGCAGTAACATGGCTGTTATCACTATGAAGCTTTACATTGCTGCTATGTGCACTAAGAACCGAGTGCCTAGGCTCTAGATGATGTACAATAGATTATGAAGGTCATTTTGAAAATTGGTACCAAATGCATCACAGTCGCATGGCACCACGGGGGGTCGACAAGTTATCGAGACGTTTGTCGCGTTTTTGGTGCAGCGACAACCGTGGTTCTTGTTCCTGATAAAATGCACCTGCATCATTGTTTGGTAACAACTCTTTTGTAATCTGTCAATTAGTAAAACATGGAATTGTAATTCTTTTTTTTTTTTAAATATTAGTTAAATACACACATTAAGTGTAGCTTTACCGTCGTAATGATTCAATATTTCTCGAGTTCTAAGAATGAAGAAGTTACTAAAGCAATGACACGTTACTTGTAACGACACTAAAAGATGACCGACTGACGCAAGTGGTAAGTAGGCGCTTGTCGAGGTAGAATGACGAGACTAACATTTGGTACCATGCTTATTAGAAATCCACGCAATGATGTGACATATCTGCCAAAGTATGTTAAGTGAAATCCGGGTGAATGAATTTTTGGCAACTGCTCGTAGCATCTTAAAATGAATGCAAATCCGAGAATCTTGTACTAGGCGAGAGAATGTGCTTTCTTTGCTACCCTTCACTTTCACTGCTTCCCAGCGAAACAAACAACCATCACCTCTGGCGTAACGTAAGAGTTCTGCCGCGCGATCCCTTGGCATGCGGACGATTGAAACTCGGTTTTAAAAGCCACCAATCGCTAAAACCAGTCGCACGCCAATCTCGTAGCACCCCGGGGCGTTTCAACATCGCCGCCGATTAAACAGCGACACCCGTCGTTAATGCGGCACTCTAGTTATCAACTATCGTGCCTTTGAACTATCTAGGGAACGACGCTGAAGTTAAAAAAACGCGTACCATATATTTTAGACTGCAGTCTATGCACCGGATGCGGAAATGGTCCAGAAAGTACGGCACCCATGTCGCACGATTAGAGAGCATCCATAATGTTTTCTAATTATTGCAAAGTACATGTGTTACCGGGAATTACTCCGTGTAAGGTACAGGGTTCGAGGTAGCTTGGACGTTAAACGTGGCCCGAAGAAACGAACTGGTGCGCCGCGGTCGAGGAGGTGGCGCAGTAACGACGGACGCCGCAGCCGTAAACGTGCGTCGAAGCCGAAGCACCTCAGTCGGCGACTGCCGGCAAATTCCGTGGCACGTCGGGATGCGAGGGTGGTTCGGCTCACGGCATGTCGGCGCCGCGGGGTCGTCCCCGCGGAGGAAGCGGAACGGCGGTTTCGGTCCGGCAGGACTGGTAGGTGTCGCTGTCGCCGTTGATCGACGATTGGCGTCTCAACTGCTGCCACAGCGGCGAGAGACCCCAGACCTAGAGCAAAGCAAAGAAGAGAAAAATATATATTTTAGTAAAAACTTTCTACACCTGGGTGTTGCGTTCCCGAGGAGCCTGGAGTTTTGGCTTTTATCGCATGTGGTACAAGCAACTTGGCGCGTTTTATCGAGCATCGAACCGAGCTCGTCGGGTTTTCGCGTCGTATCTGTACATTGTCGACTTTTCTGTGCTTTCGTAGCAGAAGTCTACTTAGTCCTCCCCTCCTTGCAAGTATAGGGCTCAAAACAAAAGTTTTGGCGTAGAAGCTTGAAAACTATTTCAACAACTACTTCAACGATTTGTGAACGACGACTTTCAGTGGTATTTTTGGTATTTCATGTTTTTTTCCCAGCGTGGACACTTAACTCTCTGCATAGCCAATTAAAAATTTGCTATTCTCGTCGGCTTGATTTAGGACAGATGAGCTACTAATTGAACTGTCGGCACCATTGCTTTCCTGCGTACAGTGTCACACCACTGGGTTTTATTGAGAATCACTTTCGAGGCAAAAGTTGTTTGTATCTATGTTTATTTGCATTCTCATTGGCGAAGCCTAGTAAAGAACATAGCCCAATTAACGAATCAACAGCCACCCAATGGCAGTCATATGCCTTTTCCGACAAATTACGCGGTGCAACTGCGACCTCCAGGTGGTGTCGGTGAAGCCTCTCGGATCCATTCATTTGAAGCTGGGCATTGTTTCCGAAACAAATCGTCCTCAATCCATCACCCGTAGACATTTCAATCCACGCATCTCCTCGAGTTCACTTAAAGAACAAGCTGCAAATTTCTTGGTGCCACCTGTCTTGAAAAACATGTGTTCCCCAGTCCAGCGTACCTGTAAGACACATAAAAAATGTGCCTCAAAAAAGCTGCAGACAGTTCTGAGCTTCAACGTTTCTGGAAGACTGTCATCTTCGTTCTAAAAGCACGTCTCCAAAAGCAAAACACTTGTATCTGAATTTTGCAACTAATTCTGAAATCTGGGTGCAAACTATGCACAATGTACAAAGCTAAGAACACTGCAAAGCATGAAACATAAAATGCCAGTTACATTCTTAACAAACAACACAGTACTGTCAATAAGCAAGCGTCCTGCCACCCTGTATTCTAACAATGAATGGCAACAGTCATGCCTCAAATTGGGCATTATTGTCTTGTACATACTGGATACTATTCAAACAAATCTAAATGTAGCCCCAAGGAAGAAAAAAAAAGTTTCATTTTTTATAGTATTAGTTATTCTAGCAACTAATATTTTGACAGATTGCCTGCAACAAGAGTGGATTGCATTGGTGGGGAAATAGTGAAATGCGATGATTAGACCTTTACACGATATACATAGGCAGAACATTGCGTACAAGAAGGCGATCGTACTAGAACAGTGATCGTACTAGAACTAACAAAAACATGGTGCCAGAGTTAGTCGGGGACGCAAGAAACCAGAACATGCCAATTCATTTGCCTCACTTGTTAGTACCACCTGGTGGTAACAGGAGTAACTTGTACCTGTGTGAGGCACCTCTTGAGTGGTACATCCACTCACAGCAAACTCCAGAGCTTTGCAAAATATGTTTGTTTATAAACAGACTAGTAAGCTTTACTTGAAATATGTTGCATCTTTCATATATGCTTGTTATAACAAAAGCTTGTTATGAGCGAGTTCTGTTGTTGTTAAAAATGGGTGTTCGCTATAACAGAAGTTTGTTATAAGTGGGTGTTATAAAAGAAGCTTGTTATAATGGGTGTTTGTTATAGTAACAGAAGTTTGTTATGGGGGAGTATTTGTTAGAACAAAAATTTGTTATAAGTGGCTGCACATCCATTCTCAATGCTTGGATGCAGACGTTTCTGCAGACGTTTCTGCACACTATCGCTCATTTTGGGCTAATGCAGACTTGGGTATAGAGAGTTTGGTCAATGGGAGGTGCGGGCACAGCCAGGGTGCGCACCAGACACAGAAAGAGGGCTTGACGTGCTCTCTTGGCCAACCAGAAGCCGAAAAGAATCCCCTAGCGGTGGTAGCGAGAAACTGTTCTAATCATACATATATGGTTTTAATAAGCGCGTAAGAGTTAAATGTAGTAACCCTTTATGGTTGAAAATAGGGTGCATGTGATGTTTTGGATATGATCATGCAGGAAGATGTAAGAAACGAATGTGCTGCTCAAACTCTGTTTTACTCAGACAGAGTGTGACCGCTCGGACGGCAGATTCCTGGCCCTCGGCACCTGGCGTACGGATTACGTCGATCGTTCTGCTAGTCGCACTCTTCCACCATGATTTTGGATGACCGTGATTGAAACATCACGTGCACCATATTTTCAGTCACCGAGAGTTACTCCGACGCACTTATTAATTTCGTTTCTTGCGAGCACCGCCAGGGTATTAGGTATTTCCGGCTTCTGGTTGGCCACATTCGAATCTGTGAAGACGCCCTGAAACACGCCCAGCGCGCTTTCGGCCAATGGCGTCTCCTCATTTGACTCCTATACTTCCCAATGAATGGCCAAACTCTCTATATACACAGCTCTGGGCTAATGTGAGTGCATCCATGCGTTGTAGTTTCTTCTGACCACATTCGTAGAGAAACTTAAGCTACGCCGTTCTCACCACAAGTATGGCTGCCAGGTAGCCCTGAAAGGCGCCCGCGAGGACGTCACTCCAGTGGTGCTTGTAGTCCGAGATGCGGGACAGTGCCGTGTACCAGGCCAGGCACAAAAGCGCCATCTGGATGACGGCGCGGCCGGCACGAGCCAGGGGGCTCCGCCAGGGCATGCGAGCCTGCAGGTACAGCTGGAGCCAGAGGAAGTTTCACAGTGTGAACCAAGAGTAACCGCTACACGGGAAGACCACTGTGACCTCCATAAGCCGCTACACCGAAGTTCGTTCCATAAACAATTGCCTCCTCGTTTCAAAACCAGTAGCAGCATATACGCCGAGAAAGTGAGGTAGAGGAGACGAGTGCGCGGTGTCGTCGGAACACCAAGCTCCGGTTGAAATGATTAACGAGTACTAGACATAAATCTAGCTGCTTTTGTCTCTGCTGCAATCGTTGAACGTGTTAGGGTTTCGTGTAAACCAGCATGCCGGGAAAAATAACACAAATATACAACGGAGTTTTTACATTGGGGCCCATAAAAGTCTTAATTTCCTCCCTTACCCCTTCACATGTTGCTCTTGCGCAAGCGTTAAACAAACCCTGGCATAATCCTTTCCAATCCTTCGAGGTTCCGTTGTAGCCTAACCCCAAACTGAAGAACGGTGGTCGGGCAGCAAAATTGGCCTGAAAATGGTCAGTTTCCTCTTTTCTTGTTACGGCAGGAACGTTGGGGAGGAAAGTGGGAAAGAGCTTCCTCCTCTCGTCTCGCAGGGTGGCCAAATTTGTTACTAGGGAGTACGCATTACTCCGCGAAATTCCAATGGCCTCTGGGCCGACGGCTTTTGCGTAGTTGGAACGGCTGGGCACGCGCAGCCTCAGGGTTTTCCCCTTTGAATTGAAAAGAGGGGGCTGCCACCATTTATCCTCGTGGACAGCGTTCGAGACGGTACAGACGGCCATTTCTGCTCTCTCGGCGAATCTGCTGTCTCAACGCCAAGGCGGCCGTCCTCCCTCTCGGCGCGGCACGAAAGGGTGGACGACGCAATGCGCATGCATTCTCTCGGACTCCATTTGTCCACGCCGAGAGGGGGGGATCTGGTGCTGTAGGCGTCCTGTCTAATGCAAATGAGCAAAATGTATTGTTTCATTTCAAGTTTGACCGCAGTCAATGCTATTCTCCGACAAATCGAGCAGCGCCAAAAGCGCACCATCACACGTTGGTCTTTGAGGGTACGCCACCAGCGGCTAGACCAATCGCGCACAACTAAAGTGCGGCGTCGTGGCGCATTCCCCATGCTCGATTGGGTCAGTCAGCGATTGCAAACTCGCAAAGACAACACTCGTCGCGACGACACACTTTTGTCACTGCCCAATTGGCTGCGTCTGATCGTAGCGGTTGGACTTTTAAAGTGAAACGGAGCATGGGATGCATTTGGCCAGCGAAGTATTTCAGATACTGGCTTTCTCGTTATTTCGTAAGCAGAAGACTAACTGCCCGGCAGGCCGCAACCGCTTGCAACGCCTGCGCGTCTCGCCCATCACTCACCACGGTGTACAGCATGGTGAAGGCGGAGAAGGAGGAGTGCCCCGACATGAAGGACAGCCGCATCTCCTTGCGCAAGTGGTCGCTGATGCTGGCCTTGCACTGGAAGTCCTCCACGTACGCGTGCGGGTCCTTGCACAGCTGGTCGAGGTTGGCCACCTGGCAGAGGTCGAAGAAGTGCGGGCGCAGCCTGCCGATGGTGTATTTGGCGATGTCCGTCACCAGCTGACTGGAGGCCGCCCCGAATGCGAACACCCCCACCATGACGTAGAGCACCTGCAGCACGGGGGGCACCCTCCACCGCAGGAATGGGCGGCTGCTCGTGGCGATGGTCTCGGGGACCTGGGTGTAGCCTCGCACCATTTCCAGCACCAGCATCTGCGAGGGAAGTGGCGGGTGAGATGGGGCTGAATAGTACTTCGGCTACGCAGCCAGCACGAGGGAGCGGCCTTCCACATCGGTTAAAGAGCGCTGTGAGCCGAGGCCGCTCGTACCGTCCGATGCAAATGACCATGCCATTGCAACGGGGCTCGGGGAATCGAATCCGACACGACAGGAACGGACGACGTGCGGCGGCAATGCGCCAACCGTGCAGACGACAGACGGACATTGCAATACCGCCTGTACCTGCGAGGCAGCAGAAATTGCAGTAAGCAGACTGGACGACAGGTGGGAAGAGTAGCTGTAAATGGGGGAGGGGTGCCACAGCAAGAGTGCTTACGCTTTTACCATTCTTCTTTTTGGCTAGATCTAGATATTTAGACTGTGGTCGCCCAGTACAAGGAGTTCAGCAGCCATAATCCAACCCAATCCAGTCAACCAATGTTACGGCCACTGACAGGGCGAGAATGGCAGGGCGGGTCTTTCGAGCGCTCAGTCTCCATCAGGCGCGTCATGACTTTCGCTGTGCTTTGCCTGCGCTTGCGCGCCCAAGGTGCCTAAAGCGTTGTAAAAGAGGGAAGCTCGTGCTTGAGGAGGAACAACTGAAGCTTCTCCCTGCTGTTGTCACTTTGTCAGTGACTGGAGTGTGTATACTCTGTTGTGGAAATTCCGACGGACGGTGTGCAACAAAAAATATCCAAATACGCATTCGGTTTTAAAGCGCAGCTCTTAGGCGCCTGTTTCCAGCCTGAGCGGCGTCACCCTCGGCGTCGGTGTAACCGTGCGTTGCATTATGAGATGGTCCCAGGACGTCACCGTGCTGATGCGCGTTTCGAGCGTGAAAGGAGGAGGAGGGTAGGAGGAGAGGGTACAGATGAGGAGGGGCATACCCTCCCTTCCTCCTTGTCAAGAGCTGCGCTCTAAATCTGCATTACAGGAAGTTGCAAACGTCTTTCATTTCTTTGCAGCAGCGCTGCTACCGACGCATTAGGATATTTTTTTCTGCTTGCCAGCTTTTCGGTAAACACAAAAAAATTAGCAGCCCTGTACTAAAAAAGCAAAAAACAACATGCACTTTCTTTTTTAGGCAAGGGATGACATCATGAATCTACAGCAAATGTATCGTGATTGCAGGGACATTGTTCTTGCTACAGAGTATGCGAGTACTTATTTGAAATAATTTTGATGTCCACAACACAGGAAATATTTAAAATTAACAATTTAATTGTTAATTTAAAATTAAAAGAAAAGCATTTCTTTGGGAAATGTTAAAATATGTTAAACATTTCCAAAGCTATATGGCACCTTTGAAAGCACGATGGAAGGTAGTTGATGACGATACTGTAGGCACTTCTTGCAAGTGAAGGTGCTCCCCTCTGGAGTGGAGTTGCAGAACTCCCGTTGCTGCCGTACTAAGTAATAATATCCAAAAGTAGTCTCAACACCAGCTAATCCATTATTTAGGTGCAGGCAGTCGGACAAATGGGAATTGTAAAAAAAATCTACACACACTTGCAACCCAAACAAAGTACCTGTGTCTGTACTGTGACTTTCTAACTGTGCCCCGGTACCTGAACTGCTAAGGCCCGCTTCAGACTGGGCAACTTTTCCAGCAATTTTGAGGTTGCTGGCGGGTTGTTCCCTAGCTTTCCCTGGATCGACACAAATTGCTGAGATCGGGTCCAGCTCGAAACGGACGAGCAAATCAAACAACTCGGAGCCGTTTGAGGCGGCAGCAGCCAATCAGGGACACAATATTTTCACGTGACACCCCCGTGGTGGTGATTATGACAGCTAAAGACTTGGTTCTGGTTTGAAATCAATCATTTTTTGAAATAAACCTTTTCAGGAAGATGAGTTAGTATTCTCAATGGCATTTAAAGATATAAAAACACGTTTTTAGCACGTAGCTGGGTGTTTACATTCTGCAAGAAAATTCAAAGTGAATGATGATGACAGCAAGTCGTAGCAATTCGGTTGCTGCGTGTGTACACGGACGGCCCGTGTTGCTGGTGTTGCGCCGTCAAGTTGCTGGGTGAAATTGCTCCGTCTGAAGTGGGCCTAATAAAACATTTCCTTTGGGACATCCACGAACATCGCCGGGAAATATTGTCATATACCGAGTCTCGGAGTCCGAGTGTGTTGAAAGGAAGAGTGACTGTCCATCAATCATATTGCCATTAATGTCCGGTCTGGCCACTGGGTTTTTTTTTTTTTTTTGGGGGGGGGGGGGGGGGGGGGCATTCCCTTTTTCAAATCTTATCACATGGCCCCATAGGCTTTATCAAAACAAACCAGTGTCACATATATCACAATCAGCAGGACCAGTTTGATAACACCGGGTAGGAATAACTTGCTGGGAGATAGTTGCTATAGACTGGAGTCAGCAATTTTCGTTGTGCACTGGTATGCAAGATAATCTTTCGTTGCTTTTATTATTATTTTTTTTACGCCTGCGTTTTAGCTAGCACGTGATTGTTGGTAACATAGCTGTCTGGTTGGAACTACCCGTTGTTGTCAGCAGCATTAACTAAGTTGTAGTTCAGCTTGACCGTGTGCATATCATTTAATCTCCGAACAACGCGAAGTTCCTTACCGTGATCACAGGGATGAACGTGCCGAACAGATACAGCATGTTGGACGTGACCGTCGATTCACGAAACGGGTACATCAACGATTCGTCGTCGCAGAAGAAACCCCGCTTGAACGGTCTTCCCGCCGCAAAAAAGACCAAGACAGGTACGGCAACTGAAACATAGTTTTGGAATTTTATTTTGACGTGCAGAAGCGCTCCATTTTTTAGTAGAGAGACACGCCCTAGCAGCTTGCGAGAAGTCGGCGTGTTTAGCAGACGAGAAGGCGTTGTGACAGCCGCGTCACTCGTAATGGTTCGTTATTTTGGACTCCTTCCAGCCTGTCTTTTTATTATTATTATTATTTTGTTTTTTTCAACTCAGCCGGTCAGAAAATGTGCTTACCTGTAGCAAGGCAGACCACATGAAAAGCGACCGTAACCACAAGGTTGTGTCGCGGAGCCATGACGCTCGTTTTCTTGGGACAACCGGCGATCTCAAATTTTATGCACAACTGGGGGCGACTAGAAACGGGGAGGTGATCGATTTCATCTTATCGTTCGGCTCTACGTCAAATTTTATTGACGCTGGCACTTGCCCCCCTCAGCAGCAAGCAGCGTCCATCACCGGATTGGATCGCCTCATTGTGGCTTTTTCTTTTTTTCGACTTCGTATTAATAATAATGTTTTATTTTGAATTATGTTTATTACGTAATGTAGGTTGCAAAATTAGTTGGAAATAAAAAAGTTTTTAAGCGTAGTCATACCGCAAATTTAATTTTCTTTTCTCAATAAATTTTGTTATGTATTGTTGTCGTTACCGATTGCAGCGCTAACAAAACTCTAACGGATAACCGTCACATAACTGCTGAACATCTCTGCGTCTCTCTGTCGAGTGGAGCACTACTGTTTTCACTTCTCCGTGTGTGCTGTCCTGCGATGCTTGCTCTTTTTTGCTGTGCTCGCTGCCTCTTTGCCTGTTCGAGCAACTCGGAGACGTGATTGCTGGCCGCGGTCACCAATTTATACCGCCTTCGGCGTCACGCGGTTCTCCGCTCATTCCGGTCACGGCGTAGGCCCGTAGGTGTTGAGCGCGGTGTCGGTGTCACACACGCCTTCCGTCAAGTTCGGTCCGCCGAAGCCTCCGAGTCATTGGTATGCGAGACAGAACCCGCCTGGTTGTCCAGCGCCGTGTAGTCTCCTCCGCTGACGCACTCGATCCTTCGGTCGTCGCAGGAGTTCGACACGGTCACCGTTGAACCAGCACTGCTGCACTGGTGGCAGGATGTCCCCGACGGCACCTTTGATCAAGGTGAGGACGATTGTGACGATGTGTCGCCCGCTTGCCGTGATTTGTTTTGTTTTCTTGTACGCGGCCCGCTGTGCTGGAGGCAAGCGACATCCGCTCGAGTTTCGGACGGCGCCGTCGCCGCGATTATAATGGGATTAGCTTGCCGATAATAAGCCCGCCTCGTCTAATCCGGGCTTATCTTTTTCCCCAGTGAGATACGAGCCTGGAATGGATGCCCAGCGAAGATGGACAAGTTTGCCGTTGATCTAGACCGGGTGCTCGATGAGTTTGAGCAGAGCGAAGGTATCGTTCGTTGTTTTGATCTTTACACTTTTGCCAAGTGTTCGTGGTTACCGCTTCTTCAACCCTTGTACAGTATTTTTGGAGAGTCCGTCGGATGTTGCCAAACTGTTTAGGGCGAACGATAGATGGCTTTCGTTGGTGTCACACACGGATTGGCGACATTACCTAGTGCTCTCTAAACACCGTACAATTCGTCACCGTAAACAAGCAGTAAACGAACGATTATGTGCAACATGTCTGTGACAGGTGGTGTGACATGGCACGCAAGACGTATGTCATGTAGGTATACCTACTTGTAATGAAGTCTGAGCAAGATACGGACATGTTTGATAGAGGCATTTCAAACTCTGGAAAGTGGGAACATAAGGGACACTCATGAGCATGAATCTCCAAACACAGCTAGCTGTGCTGGTCGATTTCTGTTTGTGATTGTCCTTTCTGGCTTCACTCTTCGGGGTTTTAAATGTATGTATGCATTCTCATAGCCGATTTGCCCCACTGGTATTAGGAGCCTCGCTGTAGTTACAATTTCTGTCACTGAGGCTGTCTTCAGCGGACATTGAGCATCCAAGACTCACTCTCGACGAGTTTTGCACGTCGCCCATTATGTCGAGTGGGATGTCTGCCGTCTGCAAACAACTGATGTTGTATCCTGTTCCAGCATCTCTGACGCCGGCCCCAGAACCGCAGGCGAGCCGCATTTCCCACAACGACCATGTTTACCTCAAGTGCCACAGCATCCTCCCAAACCACAATGGGGACCATTCGATGCCACCGCCGACATCCTTGCCGTCTGCAAGTGTTGCCGCGCCGCCCGAGGTGACCGTTCCGGCAGTGTCCCCACCAGATGTCACCAACGCTGCCTCGACCTGCCAGACCTATTCATGGAATGCAACGAGTCCCGCTCAGCTTGGCAGTGTGCCGAACGCGGGAGCAGACAAAAGTGCGCCTCCCGCAACGTCTTTTTCACCCAACGACGGCCACTGCGCGACTCCGGAGCAAGAACATGCCTCGGAGGCTTCAGAGCCGTTGATGCTGCTGGATTCCGTTGAACTGTCGTACGACGGCGGCAAGTCGTGGTCTTCGTCTGCTAATGGAGTGCCCCCCGATCCACCCTCTATTAACTTACTCGACCTCGAACTACCCGCCAGTGCGCTTCCGCCGGAAGGGAGCAAACTTGTCGGCGAGAGCACCATCAAAGGTCTGGCGGCACCACTAACCCCGTTACAGGGAAACAACTTTGAAGACACCAAATCGGCCGCAGACAGCAGTTCGACTGCCGTGCCCAAAGCGACGAGCGTCGGCGAAGAGAAGCAGACAACTGCCAACATTGGCGGCTCGCCGGATCCGTCAAGAAAGGGAAGCGAAGTGTCTGACGTTGTCGCCGAAAATGGCCAAGTTTGTCTCTTTGATACAAAGGTCGCCACTACGGTTTTACCAGACAAAGTTTCCATGTCCGAAAGCGACGCTGTACCCAAGGAACACCTTGCCGAACCCGAAGGTGAGGCTGACGTCGGCGACGCTTGCGCGGAAGAGACGGAGGAGCGCCAAGCGGCCGACGGTGAGTCTTGTCCTGCGGTCCAGGAGAACGACGGCGGCATCACTGTTTCCAAGGTTACGGAACTGGATACCATTACCGACGCTGCGGAGGCTGTGGCTGTTCCGGGATCTGCACAGGTCTCGTCCTGTTCGCTTACGGGCGAGGCCACTCTGATTGCGGAGGCGGCGTCTTTTGATGACAGTGCAATCAACTTCGAGCCGGGCGCCAACATCTCGGAGCAGGAACTTGATCAGCTGCTAGAGGAGGAGGGAGCGGAGGAGGAAGAGGACAGTTTTCTTCCCCCGCTGAGCGAGGAGGAACAGCTGCTGGGGAAAGTGAAGCCCTTCTGGATCCCCGACGTGGACGCACCGGTCTGCATGTTGTGCGACGTCAAGTTTACGGTGCTCAAGCGGCGCCACCACTGCAGGGCCTGCGGGAAGGTGAGCGGTTGTTGCAGCTTGCCTTTTGGAAGCGTTGAACGGCTTTTGGCCGGCGGGAGTATCAAAACTAGGGTTGCAGTTTATGAACTTTTGTTTTCTAGATGTGACACTCCTAATAGTATGCCTTTGTTTTTCAGTTGTCATCTATAGGGCTGGTAGAGGTTCATAAAAAGTAATATCGAAACAAATGAACAGATAGATGTGTGAGATGTGAACTCGTCAGAATTGTTTTGAGGCAGTGATGTGGTACGAATTTTGAGCATAAAAATTGGCTGCATGCTCTCTCGAAGTTGTTTTCTACACTACGGTATGGGTAATTTGTGTATTTTAGAGATTATGTCTGACTTGATTTTGGAGAAAAGTTGGAAAGGTGCACTTTTCATCGATTATCCTTTCCCAGAACTGTTTTTCAGAGTTTTTATTGCGTCTTATGCTGATCTAGGTATTTTCAAAAGATCCCATACTATATGAGAAAATTCTGGCAATGTGACCAAGTTGGTCACTCAAAATCGGCACCCAAAAACATGCGCATAATGGATGACATACAAGTATAAATAAGTTATAATGTATTAATTATGTTTGCTAAGAGCCAGTACAGGCTTCAACAGTGCTCATTTGATGGAACGATGAGAGACTTTTTTGCTAAGTGGACATCTTTGGTGTGTCATGTTGAATTTTCATTCGCTTCTCATTTTTTGTTGTTATTCTTGATTGGCCTTTTTTAATATTTGAATGCTTTGGAGCTTGACATTTAATAGTAAAAGCTTTTCTTCCACATCTTACCCCAAGCTACAGTAAGATTTGTGTCAGACGTTAAGTGTCCGAGTCTATTTGTTGACCTTGAATCGTGTTGCTGACGGCCAACTTGTACCCCGTTATTGGGGGTGAAGGCTGGGGATTAGGGAAGTGTTAGCCATGCTTTGGCAAGCCATATTATTGAAGACCGGACTTCTCCAGAATAAAAAAAAGCTGGCAAAGCAGGTTCAACATTTTTTCCGATCTATTTACACTATTAGAATCCTGCTAATTTCTTCGTTCTTGAGCTCTGCTATGCTGCGCAGGCACTTTTTTATCTTTGTTCTAACTGCTCCACCATTACGATCTTTGCTGTAGAAAATAGGGTAGTGAGGGTAATAAAGTGATTTCTTCATTCCTGTACGTTCATAGAGATCATAATTGTGTCAGGGGCTAGAATTAACTGATCTGATTTATCAGCTTTTTTTGTAAGAGCATCGTGCAAGGTCAACTAACATGAGGGGGAAAAAGTGTGTTGACAAGGTAATATTGTTTTTGTTACGTCTGTGCCCTCAGCACCTACATTTTAAAGGGTTTGTGATAATTTCCCGTGGCCAAAAAAAGAAAATAGGAAGCTGCTTTCGAGGTCTCAGGACAGCTTGCCTTTGCACCATTCATGCTACTTGATGGCTGGCAATAACTCTGAAATTAATTTTCAATGTTAATTTTTGTAGTGTCCCAGGGAATACTGACAAAATTTCATTGTAACAAATGGTCTCTTGCACCACAGATTGATTGCTATGAATCATTGAATCAAGCAATGGGAGCTCTGAGCAGACAACTGCGGGTGACAAATATGTCGCAAGAGTAAAGTGACGGGTTGAGTTTCTATTTTGATGACTTCCGCTAGATTTTGGTAGGCCGCAGCGTGTAAGAAAACACCTGCTCAAAGTTTCGGAACGAATAGGGCAACATGAAAATTCAGTTCTTGTGTCCTAGAAAGAAAAAGATATTTATACATGCTTGATCATGCTGACAAAAACTGGTAAGCGGGAATGTACGGTATGCCTTTCAGGGAAGTTGAGAAGGGCGTCTAAATGGCACTGCCTACAGAAGATCAGCTCACATTTTCGACTTGCACCGTGAAAATGCACAGCATAACGTGAAAAGCCGTGAAGCGCGCGACCACCCCTTCGTACGCCGTGCAAACGAGTTCGCTTTTGCACGCTCCGACGACAGACCCTGTAAAGCTCAGTTGGCAAAGCACTTGGCTCACAATCTGGAGTGGTGAGTTCAAATCCTGGCGGGGAACTGAAGTCTTTTTATATGATTCCGTACAGGCTTAACGCTTTTCAGTGTCGTTTTCTTGGTACATCTGGTTCCTGCAGCCAGCTGTTCCAGCACTCTACGAAAATCAACTGATAAAATACATTCAGTGTTAGCAAAAAAAATTGTCTTCAGTATCCTTTCAAACAGGCTCATTTTCTGTGCTCTGGTGGGCCAAATGATTACGGCAGTGACCTAGTGCTCTGTAGCTTGGACTTGCGAAGTTTCGTGCCGTATGAAGTGATTTAGAATCTAATCTTCATTACGATGTGGTCTTCATGGAAGCACAGCTTTCCACAACTTCATTCTTCCTTGGCCATCTCGCCGACTGTCTTGTGGTCGCCCTTCCTCGCAGGTGCTCTGTTCGTCGTGTTGCGGCCACAAGACTCAACTGCCGTGCCTGGAAAACCGGGAAGGTCGAGTGTGCCTGCCTTGTCTCACTGTGCTGCAAAGGGGTACGTCCTGGTCTCCCCCAAAATCCTCGCCCAAAGTCCCATTTTGGTCCTTTCTTAGCTGCTGATCAGACGTGGCGTTGCAGCTTTCCACTGGGCACACATCGTCAACCAGTGAGACTTCATTGATCCGTTCGCGAGTTAACGATTGGGCAATATCTCGGCGACGACATATCGCTTATACATGAATGGTGAGAGAGGTCTTGCGGCCTCTGATGCGCTTGTTTGGAGTGCTCCTTTGTCCACTGGTCACTGCATGTATGGCAACAGAACAACTTAAGATTTGGAAAGGAAGCTCTGGTCGGTCAATCGCTTCGAACATGAAATAGGAGATAATCACTACTGCAGTTTGTGTCTGATATCACCTTGTCGTGGCACTCAGTAGTAGGTACACAGCAGACAATCTATATTTTTTTTTTAGTTTGTTAGCCGGCATTTTTTCATTCTTTTTCTATCTGCAAATGACACTTTGTAACAGACAAACCCTGTTCTCCACTCACGTTAGCAGATGAACCGTCTGTAGACGATAACTTGGCTCGCTCCGCAAGGGCAGACTAGCTCTAGCTCTCACGGCGACCGAAATCGGAACCTCCGACAGGTTGTCCCGCCCTCTCCAGGCCAACACGAGACCACAATGTGACTGGCGTCGACCGGAGAAAGGGCGGTGACTTGAGCGCGTGTCGTGCTTGCAGTGGCGGCGGTGGAGCGGCTGGGGGGCCCCAGTCCGGGCAACCCGCACGAGTACTGCACGAGGGGGCCACCCCTGTTGCAGACGGAGGCCGCGCCACCCCTCACGGTTCTCGTACCAGTTCTGCGGAGGGGGCCGCGCCCCGACGGCGAAGCGCCCAAACAGGTGAGCTCCCCGGGTGGTGTTGCGGTCGAGCGTGGCAGCGGAGCGAAGGCTCGCGCCGCAAAACCCGGGATCTGGTGCTCGATCGTCGCCATTGTGCGGTCTCGTGACTGCTGTGTGACGCACATTGAAAGGCTCCGTTCGTTCTGCGCTGTAAGATGATGTCTCCCCCCCCTCTTCCTGCAACATTGCTGCAGTATTTCAAAATTTTAACGCAGGTTTATATTTCTCACAGTGCAGAAACGTTCACCACGTCCAGTTCGCTTTTTTGTCGTATCCATCAGTGGCGGCGAGCGTTCCATGAATATTGCGTTTCGTGATGCGTGCCAAGGACTTCGTGTACGCAGAACTGTGGAGTTGGTGTAATTTGACTGAGAGAGTATCCAGCGCAGTAGTTAATTTTGCGAGACTGACGCTCTCGCATTATATAGATGCGAGATAGCGTATCTAAGTCGGTGTGACGTGGCTGGTTCGTAACATTGGTGTAGTCGTTTGTTGATATTCTTTTACACAGACATAGTGAACTTTCTAACGTGCAGATAACTTAGTTTAGGAACATAATTGTTTTCCGTCATCTGGTAGCGTCTGGCTCAGCCAGAGGTTATTCCATTGATGAATGTCCCAGGAGTGCAGAGTGCCGAAACGAATGTTGTTTGTAGGTGATGTTCTCGGACGGCATACGGCCCGGAGGCGACCTCTCCGAAGACGTGGACGGATCCCTTTCTCCCCTGGCGACCCAGCGGGAGCGACTCTCGCCCGAGACGAACTCTCCCAACGAACAGGTGCTCCAAGAACGTCGCCTGGTGCTCTCGGATGCCGAGGGACCCCTGCCGCCCATCGCGCTCACCGGTGGGTTTTCGTGTTCTCGGAGGACGCAAAAACGAACTCGGACTCGTGAACGAATTTCCGTGTCTTTGCAGTCAAAGCTGTGCACCTTGAGTGTGAAGCAGAGCTGTGCATGTCCACTCTTCTCTTCTAAAATGCCACAGAAAGTTGTCTACGAGTATAGATGTTGAATTACAAAATGTGCAGCAGAGGTGTCTGAGGCGGTGCTGACGAGATTCTGATTTATACTGACAATTCCCTGTTCCGCAAACTGAAAATCTATTACAATCGGTCAGCAAACCATTCGTCCTGGTCGCTTTTTGTATGTTAGAGGGACAGAAAGAGTAGAAATGTGTGCGTGAGATCTTCCATTGTTAGGTCTGCTAATGTTAATTGTGCTGTCACATGTTTCTCTCTCATGTATTCTCGGCAGAAGTTTAAGCTTCACCGGTCTCCCACGTTCCTCACTTTGTATTCAAGCAGTCAAAATGGTGCTTAATAGGTTCATTTGCGTATCATAGATTTCTTAACAAAGAATGACTCCCGCCTTGGCTACCCTACGGGCCATGGCGGCCGGTAGCATCAATAAATAAAAATGAATAAATGACACATCTTTTTATCCAGGCATGTAAAATTATCCTAGAGAGCTGAAAGCTTGCACAATACACCTACACCCTATGTCAAATCTCTCCTGCAAATTTCATTCCAATAACTTGAGTGGTTCAGATTTTACATCTCCCCCTTAAGAGCTTAATAAAGGGCATCACCGAATGAGATTATCTTGCCTGCCTTATATGATGACTTTCGAGTATGCTGACTCTGGCGTTGTCACCTCTGCCTTGTAGGTGGTCAAGCAAAGCTCAAGTTGGAAAACGAGGCAGATTTGCTGGCGTTGTTTGAGGGTAAGCGTTTAGAAGCGCACTCACCGTAGCCTGTTTCCAGACTTTACGAGTTCCGCTTTTACTTTCTTTTGCACAGATGAGTCGGCAGATCCAGTGGCCTTTGCTCTCACCAGGAACCTGCACGTGCTTGTGAAGATTGTGAAGCGTGAGTGTTGACCAACTCTTGTTGCAGCACTTGGATAGTCAAACACGAATTCGAGTAAAAAACGACGAAATAACAACCACAATGCTGTAGCTTTGGTTCTCTTTTTTTGTCTCGGATTGGATCGAGAACGTCCTCATAGGAAGTGCCGCTAGCATACTTGAGCACAGTGACCTACTATATCATGTTGATTAGAAAGTATACCTAGAATGTTTGTAGTGGCAATTATTTACACCTAATGGAGCCGTGTGTCTTATTTCTTAAACAGAAAAACTGTTCATAAGATAGGAATTCATAATACCGTAGTCATCCTGCTAACTCAATGAGACCATAGAAAATGGTTTAATACATGGATAGTTTTTCTTTGTTAACCATTTAATGGCAAAAATTATTAATGAATTGTGTAAAAACATTTTTTTTTCTTGCTGTAATGTGCTCCAAGAAAGATAACCACTCTAACGATTGGGACGAGAATGCCATTTCGTAAATTGGGGTATGTATTGAATTCGCAACAGGTCGCAGAGTAACTATTTTTTCTACGTCACCTGCATAAGATTGAATTTTTCCTCAAAAATAATTGTATTTTTGAGGAAACAAGGGTTTGCTTTTTGTTTGCTAATAACAAGCGGCAAAGTGCTGGAAGCATCCGTGCTCAAGCTTTATAGTTGGGTAAATTTGTAAGAACAGATGCTTGTTCTGGTAAAGACGAGCATTGAATTTGCCGCACATTACGACAACAGTCTGCCCCTTTACAACCCAATCTCTTGCACCGCTGGCTTGTGTCGCTCACCACCGTCCCGTGCCCTCTGTTAGTTATGCGGATGGCTACGTCAAGGATGTGCTCAGTGCATAGCAATGCAAGGTTTCTTAATTTTGAGCCGAGATTAAAGAGAGCTTGAGGTCAGCCTTGTACGGGTTCCCTTCCATTGAAATTAATTTACAAGCTGAAATTTTGTTTTTGAAAGTCACTCAAAACGCGACACGCACGTCATTGCATGCCGAATGTTGCGAATTCGCAACAAAGTGAGCATAGCATTTTTCTTTGAAGCTCCAAATTTACATGAAGTGCAGCGCAGGATGATAGCAAGGCTACAGACATTTTAGAAAGATTTTGGACGCAATATCTTACGTTTCACGGACATAACTACTGCAAACCGGCAGACCACGTGCTCAATAACACTGTCCACCGGCAGAAGTTGATTTTGGTGTCCACGGCACATTGGGGTGTGTGTCACAATTTTTCAGCTGACGGCATTGGTCTCTTAGAGGGAGGCAACTGTTTATAGAATGCACATAGCTGGTATGTATCTGTGAATTTGCGTTGCTCGTCCAAGGAGGGTTAAACTGGCGTGTTCATAGGACAGGCATTGTTAGAAAGTCATTCCAATGTAGTGAATAACTTGCTTCCTCATGGTGGCTCCTCTCGAACTGGTGCTACCGTAGCTTTCGTTGCAATCTCCGTAGGTTACTTGTGCTGGTCTCTAGCACAACCATGTTTAGCAGACTTTATGGCTGACGTGGTATTTTTACGTGCGGCAGCTTTTCTTGGCAAACTTTGCACACCTTTGTGCCTGTGGCTCGGTTTGTAACAGATGGAGCAGACGGCACGCATCTGTTCTATGCCTACTTCGATTGTGCACACAGGGGGTAACATGCCCAACAAATGTGCATGATATATTAGTTTCTGAACAGCAAATGCAGTTACCAAGGGATCTTATGATGTCTATATACATGTTATGTTTATACTGATATAGTAAAAGAGCAACATTTGAATTGCAGTAATGCTAAAACAAAAGTTGTTTGTTGGTTACGGGAAGTAGACAGATCAGAAATCATGTGAATTTGTTTTAAGTGTGATAGGAGACTTCATGAACATTGGCAAAGATATGGTAGAATTTCCACAGCCTAAGTGGTTCAATAAATAAATGTTTACGCAGTACAAGACGGTGCGAAATGCCGTTGCATTTCAACAACATTAACCTGCGCAGCAATTTCAGCAGCAATATATTTGTTTGTTGTTTTTTTTTTTAGAGGAATGTTGCGTGAAAAGGGAGTGCTGGTGCCTAAGCAGCCGTGGACTGGCGGCAGTCGGCCAGGACGAGGTGGTCCTCCTCCTGGAGCGTCTGCCTGGCGAGGTCCGCCTGCCGCGGGATGCGCTGCGCCTCTTCAGCACGCTGCACGGCACCGCCTCGCGAGGGGGCGCTCCGTTGGGCCCCCTGGGGCAGCTCCCGTTCCCGGAGGGCATTCTGGGCAGCGGGGACCACGGCGGCTTCCTATTAATCAGCCCCGGGCCCCAGTGCGTGAGGGAACTGCCCCTGCCGCGCCCCCCGTGGCTCTGCGCCCTGCTGCTGCAGCGCTGGGAGCTGCCCTGGGCGAGGCTCCTGCCCCTGAGGCTGCTGCTACGGCTGGGCAGCGAGTTCCAGAGTGAGTGCGAAGGGGCTCGCTTCTTCAGCTCCTTGTCTGAAAGACCCACGAAGTATTGTTTTTGCCGACTCAAAATTCGCACAAAAGCAGCTATCCTTTCTCTTCCCCCCGTGGCTTTGACTACACTGCGTGCAACTACAGTGTAGACCGCATATAACGTATGTCTCGGGAGTCGCGAGAATCTGCACTATAAGCGGTACCGCACTATAACCAAAACATCAATTTTTCAGGCCAAAATACATGCCATGAGACAACTTACTTTTGTAAAAGAATTTATTTTATGTTAGATGAAAAAATAAGCTTAGTTTGAGGAAAGTTTTTATTTCAATAGACTAGTACAGTTATGTCTCAAGTGTGTCACACATTTTAAAAGAAATTAGCGGCTTTTGCCTGGCGCAGCCTTTTAACGGCGTCGCGGGTTGCGGACGGACGTTCAATTCAGTTCAAAGAGCGTTTATTGATGCCATTAAGCAGGGAGAGGGGTGTAAGAATGCATCGGTGGCTAATAGTCGAGGCCTGGATGCGGCATACTATTTAAAATATGTACACTAAATAAACGATTCCAGCTTTGCCTCGTGGAGGAAGTCCAGGAGACTTCGCAGGATCGCTCGTTGTTGGTTCTCGTTTCCAGGGGGATGAGTCCAGCCTTCCAGAGTGGCAATGTTCTGAGGTCGAAATTTTGCCCTTTCTGCGTGATACTTGGGGCACACCCACGCTTGGTGGTATGTGTCCGCCTTAGCGTTCATGTCGCACTGGGAACAAAGGCCAGACCTTTTGCCTTTGTTCCACGATGCGAGTCTCGCGGGTGATAGTGTTGCTTCTGTGCGGACTCGGGTGAGCAGAACCTGCCCTCGTCGTCCAAATCCCCGTGAAGGGAGCAGGGGATGTGCCGGCTCGGGCAGGAGCTCTTCAAGTTTCGCCTGGTATTCATTTTTTATCCCGGCCTTTTCTTCGGCGGGGTCATATTCTTGTGACTGCCAATCGACGATGGATGCTCGATCTCGAGCGGTCACGTCATATTGGTGATCTTGAAGTGGAAGCGTTTCATCTCCGGGCCCGCGGAAGGAAGGGGTAGCAAGGGCGTCGTGGGCCAGTTGATGGGCTTCTTCGTTGCCTGGGATCCCCGCATGACCAGGAACCCACTCGATTCTTATAAAGACACCTCGCGACCTAAGTGTCGTGGCGAGCTTTTTGATCTTGCGTACTTGGACGCTAGGGCTATTCTTGCTTCGACACTCTTTCACCGCCTCCTGTGAATCCGTAAAGATCCTGAGGTTCTCAGGGAGGTCGGTGGCTTGAGTGACGACCGTCTCTAATGCAAGGCGGATGGCTGCCAGTTCTCCTCCCTTTGTCGACACCGTAGGGGGTAATGCTTCAATTGCCTCGATTCGAAGTGCTGGGAATACCACGGCAGCCGACTTGAGGGTGACGGGGCCTTCAAGCAATGCAGTGTCCGTATAAGCAGCAACTACGGTCTTGCTTTGCTTCCAGCTCTCCACCATTTTGTTGTGTGCTTTTACCCGGCGGGCCAGTTGTTTGGTGTCCCCTTTTCTGCATGCCCTTAGAGGCTTTCTGCTTGTGATGGCCTCGAGGTCTTCCCACGGAGGCAGTTGTTTCTGCAGCTCTGGGAGGCCATCTACCGATTTTTTTAGGAGTCGCATGATGCCTCTTCCTTGCGGTGTCGTCTTAAGGCGTTCGTCGTGCGCGTTCCTTCTTGCTTCCACGACGTCGTGCAATTTGTTCAACTGCGCGTACTGCCTCAGTTTGACGAGAGGAGTGAAACGGGGCAGTCCAGTGATAACTCGCATAGCGTGGTTGTTCAAAGCTTCGAGACGTTCCCATTGCCTTGCTGTCAGCCAATAGTGGCGTGCTCCGTAGCATACCCGGGATACTACGAGAGCCTTGACCATTTTTTTGGCAATGTCTTGTGATGCTCCTCCGCGTGCATTGCAGATCCGTCTGATCATGCTGAGCACCGAGTTGCACTGTTTGAGTGTGTCGCGGAGCCAAGCGTCTCCTTTGCCGTTCTCCTCGATGGTAATCCCCAGGATCTTTACCGAAGGGGACGGCTGGATTCGTTTCCCCGCCAGGACCAGGTTGAGTTTGGCTGCATAGTCCTCCTTCACGCGAATTCTCGGGCTGCGTACGACCGTGTAGTTCGTCTTTTCTGGTGCCGCCTGCATTCCCACACGGGCCAGGTGAGCCTCGATTATATCTAGTCCAGATTGTAGTATATCTCGCTGCTTTTCGAGATCGTCCCCATAAGCCCAGATCGAAACATCATCCGCGTATACGGTGAATTCTAGGCCAGAGATCTTACTGAGTTCGTGTGGTAGCGCCACCATCGTCAGATTAAATAGCGTAGGCGAGAGGACCGAACCTTGTGGGACACCCACGTGGTTCGCTCTTGGCGCGCTATCGTGCCTGCCGCAGCCTACCGAGAATGTCCTCCCTTCCAGGAAACTCTTGATGAAGTTGAGGGTCCTGCCGGTGATGTTAAGCCGGCTGGCTTCCTTGATAATTGTCGAGTGGGGCACCGAATTGAACGCTTTTTTCACGTCGATGGCCACGATGGTCCGGAATTTAGATTTGTGCACGTTGCGAATGACGCTGGACGATATCAGGGCCAGACTTTCTTGGGTGCCCAGGCAAGGCCTGAACCCGGTCTGAGCTGGATGAAAGGCCCCCGTAGTCTCGAGATGCCAGTCAATTCGGGCCAATACCATCCGCTCCATGACTTTGCACGTGCATGATGTTAGAGAAATTGGCCGATAATTGTTTAGTGATTCCTTGTCCTTGCCGGGTTTCGGTATGGGAATGACCAAAGAGTGTTTCCAGTGCTCGGGCAGCTTGCCGGTGATCCAAATGAGGTTAATCCAATTTAGCAGTTGGAGCTTGGTGTTTTCAGGGAGGTTCTTGAGCATAGTCATTGTGACTTTGTCTGAGCCGGGAGCCGAGCAGGATTTCCCCTTGTGGAGCGCCCACTCGAGCTCACCCAGAGCGAAAGGCCGGTCCATGCCTTCGTCCGGTGCAAGGACCTCTATTTTGTACGGATTTCCGAGCCCCTGATCATCCTTACATGGCGGTTGAGGAAAAAAAAGATCTCCGGCCATGTCAGCGAGCTGCTCCTCTGTCTTGTTCATCTTTAGTGCCAGTATGCTGGTGCCCTTCTTGCTCTTTTTCTTCCCGAGCATGGCTCGACTTACCGCCCAGAGCCGCTTCACCGAAGTCTTCTCGGTTAGCGAGGAGCTAAAGTCTATCCACCTATTGGTGCCGAGTTGCTTAGCGTACTGCTTGGCCTCTACCGTGGCTCGCGTGATTGCTCGCCGGGCTTGCGGGGTCTTGCGTCCATTGCGGTACCGCTGCACCGCTTGAAGTCGCTTAGCCCATATTCGCAAGAGGTGCAGGTCGGGAGTTGGCGCATCTTCTTCAATTTTGGTCTCGGTGGTCGCTTCTTTCAAGGCGTTGTTGAGCAGACTCTCAAAGCTGGACCCGGGAAAGTTGTCCGCTTCTAGCGCTTGTCGAAACTTGTCCCAGTGAACCATTTGCACGACCCTTTTCTTGCTGCTGCCTTTAATCTTCCGAGTTGGTGAGAACTCAAAGTAGATTGGCCAGTGGTCGCTGCCCCAGAGGTCCCTGGCTCGCTTCCACTTTTGATGTTGAGTGTAAGGGTTCGAAGTCCACGTGAGATCGGGGGTGGTGTCTTTCTGCCTGACGTCCCCCATTCGCGTTTTGACTCCTGATTTGTTCACTAGTTGGATCCGGTGCGCCTGCATTTCACCGAGCAGCTGCTCCGCTCCCTTTGTGTTTGCATCGTAACCCCATAGATGGTGTTGTAGATTAAAGTCACCTCCGTAAAGCTTTTGCTCCTTTGGGTAGAGACTGTGTAAATGCCCTATCCATCCGTGATCGTAGTTGTGTTTCTTGCCTCTTATAGGTCGGTAGTAGACTGATGTGAAGATGACGTTCACTTGCCGCTGGACCGTGGTGCGAACTGCTACTATTTCCTGGTTGTCATCGCAGTACTTTGACAGGTCAACCTGGTGCTGATCCCAGTCCTCTTTGATGTAGACCAAGGCTTTCCCTGGAGGGTCGGCGCTCTGTCCCGGACGATTATTAGAGATCGATGGGCTTGAGTAGAGAATAAAACCTCGTAGGTTAATGTCGTGTGCGTTGGCTTCCTGCACAAGCAGGACGTCGGGCTTCTCGTCGGGTTTGTCTTGGAATCTTGCTCTGAGCTCCGCCACTCGACTGCGAAGCCCTCGGCAATTCCACTGAAGCACCTTGATTATGCTTTAATGCCACATATGCTGCTGGCGAGTGTCTTCCATTGGTTAAAGGAAGCTTTGTATTGTCTGTTTTCTTCTTGCAGCGTTTGAACCGTGGCTTTCAGCCTATCCAATTCTGCTTTCAAGGAAGCGTAGGTGTTCTGATCTGCTGGGGGTGCTGCCGGGTCGAGTCCCTTACGGAGCCTGTCAGCCCAGAGTTGTGAGGCGCTCGGCGGCACTGGGATCCTGATCTCCCTGGAAGCAACCTCTCGCTTTTGCTGCAGCTTGTGCTGTTCCTTATAGCTTCTGACTTGTTCTCTCATCCGTTTGTTGGTTTCTTGCCATGTGGGGCAGGCATGGTTTGTGCCTATGTGCCCAGCCTTCTTACACCCTTGGCAGAACAGGGCGTTCGGAGTTGGGCATCCCACCTGGTTTTCGCTATGCGTGTTGCCGCACGTTGCGCAGACTGTAGCAGTCGGGCAAATGTCCGGCTTATGCCCCAAGCGGTGGCAGTTAGCGCAGGTCACTGCTTTTGGCATGTACGGGAACACTCGCATGTACCGCCTTCCGTACAAGACGGATCGCGGTGGCTTTTCTCCGTCGAAGGTTAACATTGCGGTGTTGGTCTTGCCCAGACGTCGGGCGGCCACCACGCGCACCTTCTCCGATTCCAGTTCAAGGTTGAGTACCTCATCTTGGGGATCTTCTTGTAGGGTGTGAATGTCGTAAATTACTCCCTTGCAATAGGTTGCGCCGTAAGTGCGAAAGACTTGAACGGGTATTTTCTTGCCCTCGATGTCGACCTCGACGATCTTCTCTAGGACGGCCGCCAATGCCTCCGAGTCAGTCCTGACCGAGATGGTATTGGCCTTTTCTATTAGGTACATGGTGTATGTCGTTGGTGCATGTGTGCTGTTTAGAAGCACTTTGAGTCTTGGAATGAGCGGCTTGATCGAAGTACGTGATCTTGTCAGGCGGATCTTGTACTCGATTTGCCGACGCTTTTGGGGCTTGGCGACAACCCCCGTTATTGCTTGCGCATTCGGGTTCCCCCGTGCCCGTTTGCCTTTTTTCTTGTGTGTTACGGTTATCCAAGGATCTCCGCTGTCTTGCGGCATGGGCGCTTCCTCTACCACAGCTGCAGCTCTTGGCTGCGACGTCCTATCCTCCGTCGTGTCGTGGGGCTGACTTCGCGGAGGAATATTTGACGTAGCGCCTGCAGGCGTGTGTGTAGGGACGGTCGACGCCTTCTCGTTGGCCTTTCTGGCTTTCGTTTTCTTCTTCTGTTGCTTTTCGGCAACAGGAACAATGTTGTGAGTCTCTCCTAAAATGCTTTTGAAAATGTCTACAAGGCTTTCCTTCGAAATGCTCGAAAGTAAAGTTCGTAGAGCCTGCTCAACAGTCGGTGCTGAGTTCTCTGGTGAAGAAGTGGCTTGCTCACCGAAATGAAATACAGTGGGCAGCTCGATGACTGGTGTCATGACTAGCAAAGGTTTCGCTGGGGTCGAACTTGCCGGTCCCGTCGTGACAGCGGCAGGTCCGGCGCTTGGCCCGGCGAGGTTTCTCGTGTCCATGTCCATGGTTTCTAATTGCTGGTCTTGAGGGCTCGAAGTCTTGGCCGCTTCTTCCTGGTTGTCCAGAGGAGCCGGCATCATTGTCTTTCGACAACCGGCTCCCCAGACTTTCAAGACGGGGTGTATTAGGTGCTAGGCCTAATATCGGGAGCCTAGAAAAACGCGTCCGATCTCTTCGGTACCTTCTTCTTTCTCCCCCGGACGGACGTTGCGAGCGTTCAGGATTGCTAACCCTAATCACTTTTCTCCGGAGATGAAAACGCGTGAAAATTCGCATCCTTCATACGGTACGTGCCAGTAATACCTTGAACTTGAGCACACGCATGAAATGCGCCAAATAAGAAATCCGGGCGATGTTCGAGGACACAAATGCTTAGAAATCACCACTGTAGTCGAAGTAAACAAACACGACGACACGGGCGTTTCTGCCGTCTTGAGAGCGCCGCCACGACATCGCCACACGAGTAGGTGGATCTTCCCTTCTAGTACGTGCTGGGTTATCATAGCGAAACACGACGAAAATTCACAGTCAAGGATAGCGCTTTTACGCAGAACGATGAGATGCACGCCGTCTACGACGACGATCACAACCGACGCCATGTTTGCGGAATAGAAGCGGCCGGCCTGGGACCGGCATGCAACGCGCGCGAACACTTCTCCTCGACCTGCGATTGGTCTGTCGTTGCGGTTGTTTGTTTCTTTGTTTCCAACGCAGCGGAGGGATGCACGCACGTGAACGACTCGTGCGTGCGTCCCTCCGTCGCTATGGCAACTGAAGCCTCTCTCTTCGCTTCTCCCCGCGTTTTCGAGCAACCTCCTTGCCCCGCGAGTGCAGTTTGCGGCTCGCGCTATCAGCGCCGTTATCTAGTGTCACACAGGGAAGCGAGCTCGCTGCTCCGGTCGTCGGCGCGGTTGGCGGGCTGTGCCAAAAACCGCACTATAACCGGTATTTCCCTTCGCGCCTGCATTTTAAGCAGTATGTAATTGCATGGAGTTCTATGGGACGTGAACCGGTGGTTTAAAAAAACCGCGTTATACCCAGTCCTGCACTATAAGTGGTTACGTTGTAAGTGGTCTATACTGTAGTGAGATAGAGTATGAGTAAACTGTTTTTTTTTTTTTTTAACACACAATCTGTTTATGGGAAAGTATGAGGCTCGAGTGTGATTAATAAGCGTTACACGCGGGCCAAGGCAGCATGAAGGACGCATAGCCCGAAGCAGACAATGCATAAGTATCCGAAGCATATGGAAGCCATAATTGTTTGTAACAATTCACGCGTGATCATAACCAGGAACACGCAGTCAAAACCAGAGATTCACCGAGGAGAGCGGCAGGAATCGAACCCCGGACCACGGGATCCGCAGTATGGCGTTTCTGCTCGGCGCCACAAGTAGACGAACGAGAGCGCAGGCAACCGAACTAACCCCAACTTGCCGCCGACGGTTGCCTTCAGTAGCATGCGACTCTCCGCGGCGAGTGGTACCTAGTCCGCAGGCGACTATTGGCGGCGAGTCATATTTGGTCCAGGGTGGTTTGTAGGCGACAGTTGGTGGTAAGTCGGACATAATCCAGCATGCCCGGTCCACAGGCAATTGATGTCGGTGGGTCATACTCAGTTCATCGTACTCGGTTCGTGGACGATCATCGGTGCGAGTCATACTTACTCCAACGTAATTGTACTGAAATCCGATAGCAGCCGACGCCACAGTCCAGTAGAGCAAATCGTAATGGCGCTTGTTTTTTTGGGGGGGTTTGCTATCGGCGCCCTTGTTGCGCATGATTGGTTTAGTCTGCAGTGGCAAACGTGAGAAGATGACGTGTGCCGTGACAATGTACTTTTGGCACTGGTTGATTGGCTCCATCAAACCGTAGCTTCGACTGCGGTTGGACTTAAAGTGAAACGAAGTATGGACCTCAGCCGACCGTTGGCAGCGCAGCCGACCTTCGGCATGAGCAGTTGGCTCCAGACAGAGCGTAGCTTCCCACGTGGACTCGTTAACATCACAAGGTGAACTTCAGACAAAAGTCATTTGATAGAGTAAAAGGAGCGATGAATCTTCTCTCGCGATTACTTGAATTACTACGATCCTCACAATTCAAGAGCTCTAAGAATTCAAGGCCTTACACGGACCAACCGGAGAAGCAGAATCCATGGAAAACTTCTTGTCTTGATAATTGACACGAACCCGGAGATCGCAAGAGTGTCGTGTGTGCGGAGAATCTGAAACTACCCAAAGCTCCATGCAACCGAGCATAGCAAATCATTAGCGCACTCATAATTCACGCACGACATATTTCGTGCTTCGTGGGTTTATCGGGACGATCGGAGCAAGTTCAAAGTTTCGGTTTAATCAACATTTTTAAAGATCCGAGTAATCCATTATTGGATGGCTGTGTACCAGACACTTCCTATTGTGTCATTATTGCTCACGGGGTCTGTAGTCTTTTACGTGGCTTTAATGCAGCGATGGCGGCGGTTCATCGAGACGGATCGGCGTTTCTCAAGATTGAAAAGTTTTGAGAACTCCTGGTTTAGAGAATCGTGCTTGTGGCTTAGTCTTTGCTCGCAATTGGAGTGAAACAAGTTGCAGTGTTCTGAAGGAACACTTCTGGTTTGTAAAGATTAGAACACAAATCTGTTTTTGTTTACACTTGCCCTTTTCTTTTTGCTGCTGTTTTTGGCAAGAAAGTGCACTTATACGAGGGTTGAGGGTGACAACTGCCCCTTTTGCACCCCCCTGCCAACACCCTCGAATGTATGCAATCTTTTACGGAAAATTGTTCACATCCTGCTTTTTACTCAATCTCCTCCTACTTCTTCACTTTTGTAAAAGAACAATACTCTTTATTTTTATTATTTTCAAACTTGGCGATTTGATTCGTTCTTTATTGTCCATTGTTTGGTGCAGCCTACCCGTGCCCCTTAGTGAGTGTTCGTGGCCGTCCACCTGTGTACACCGAAGTTGGCCACACCATCATGAATGTCCTGCTGGTAAGTGACTCCACTCTCTGTTGCTGGACCAAGGCGGTGGGGGGTGGTGTCTCGCACAGTGATATCTAGTTAATATGGATACCGCGCTACACGAACACCTTTCGGGGAAGAACCGGTTAAATACATGCATTTCTGTCTCATTACTACGAACAACTCGCATTATGGACAATTTTTTTATGGAAATGGAGGTGTCCATGGTAACAAGGAGCTAATGGCCGATGTAGCCTAAAAGCATACGAGCTACTCTTTCTTGGGCTGTCTGTTGACTATGCTTGGCCCACCGTTGTCTCGCATATACCACAGTTCCCAAAGGTTTTACTCAGCTTTCCCACATCATAGACATAAAATTGTTGAGGCAATGTTTGAAGTGACTGTTCTTCAAAAAAGTACTCGCATAGCACATTGCCAAGCTTTCAAAAGCCTGGTTTCACACGGTCAAAGCACAATTCAAAGGAGTTCTAGGTTCATAAATTGGAGCTCTCGGCATCAAAGTGTTGAGTGCGTGCTGATGACAAGCTTCTGCAGTTCTTTTGCAACATGCATTCTACACCGTCAAGATTGCCGGTCTCGGCAGCCTATTATTGCTGTGCGCTTGTTCTGAGCATGCGCTCTAAACAGCACCCCCAAATATGGTGTTCAGTGAATACCCCCTATATACATTGTTTGAGGCTCGGTGCTTCAGAGATGTCGCACACTCCATTAGTGTCTGATCATCCGATGCCCGCCGTTTGTTGTTCCAGGACTTCCGCAACTTCCAGTACATGCTGCTCTGCCTGCCGGGGCTCGTGGTCCACGTGGAAGGCAACCGGATGACCGTGCGGGTGCCGCGGAACCGCTACGACGCCCTGGCGCGCCAACTGGAAGGCAACGAGCACGTCTTGGCGCTGGCGGCCAATTTGAGCCCCCAGGCGGACGGCCACCTGGTCTGCGTCCAGGCAGACGAGGGCAGCTACCATACCAAGGCTCTTCAGGTGGGTTTCTTTCGAGCCAATGCAAAGCGCAAGTTCGTCTGCTTGTTGCACTGGGGGTTGCGGCGATGTCAGGACGCCGAGCCCTTATTGGCCGATTGAAAGATATAGCGGGTAGACCTCGAAGCATCTAGCATCGAGGTCTACCCACTATCCTTCCAGTCAAAGCCAATCGGTGCTCGGCGTCGTTCTGACTTCACCGCAACTCTTGCGCAAGAAGGGGACGACTTGCTCTCCGCATAGAGAAAGAACGGCGTGCGAGAAAAGATGGGAAATGTACAGACATCGCGAGCGTTCCACGGATACCCGGTAGGTGGCGCCAGCGGTCACCGATGAAATGAGAATGGAAGGGAGGAGCTTAGGTAGTACCGTCTGCTGCACAGTGCTTCAATGTCTCGTGCATACTCGAGCATGCGCACGCGGCCAAGGCACGGCGGAACGCGTGCTGGGGACCAGGCGTTAAGAACGCGCCCCGGCGTTGTTAGTTTGTTGGCGACTCTAAAACGGACCGCAAAATATTGTTTTTATTTGAGATGACGAGTTGTTGAAATAGTTACTTTGCGTTCACTTCACAAGGCATGGAGCTAATGTTGGTCTTTGTTTGCGCATGCGAGTTTCAAAGGAAAACAAAAAATTTGGGTCACATCGTTGAATGCTCCCGAAACAAAGCACCGGCTTACGGGAGACCGCGGTTGCGGGTTTGAACCTCGGCCGAGATTGCCTGCAGTCCGACGGAGGCTCGTTGCGGAGGAGCCGCCGTGAAGCAGATTTCGGTTACGTGTCGAGAGCTCCCCAGGTGGTGAAAGGAATCCCCAGTTCTTCACTGGGGCATGCCAGATGCCTCTCGTTGGTTTGATGCTTTCGACGATGTTATAAACGACAGTTTCTCGTAGATAGTATGAACGTTTGACCTCGCAAATGTTGCAAAACCTTGGCTTTGATGAAGTGCAGTTCCGAGGCCACTTCACAGATGGCGCCAGCGTGCCGGCGCGTTCGCTTGTTGTAAGAGATCGCGAGAACTCGGTCGTAAGCAGTGGCAAGTGCGTGAGCGAACCTTTACGGCTGCTCTGTTGCTCAGCGAAATTTGTCGAAATCGCCTGAAAATCACTTGATATCACCTACAAATCGCCCGAAGTCACCCGGGATTTGTCGACGAACCGCACAAGTGGGTTTTCCTATAGAAGGGTGGGTTCGACTTCAGGCGGCACCTGGCAGTGGCCCCTGCCAGTGCACGGGTGCCAGTTTCGTGGTGTTCAGCGGAGCGCTGAAGGGCCCCGGCGAAGCCAAGTGCAGCGTGGTGGAGGACGGCCTCTTGGTCCAGCTGTCGCCCACCGCCATGGCGGCGCTGAGGGCAGCGCTGCGCGCAATGCGGGACTGGGAGCTCCACGTGACGGGCAGCAGCGCGGCCGAGGACTCCACCGTTGCGGTCGTCTGGGTGGACGACGACAGGCGCATCAACATCGGGTGAGATTCTTTTGATCATTGTTTCGGTCGAAGAAAGTTTGTTCTCGGATATTTATGCGAAGCAACATTGCCACCTAGCTGCAGGTTGCTCACGAGGCTTTGGTTGCAATTTTTCCTCAGGTACCTTACAATAGGGACATTGTAATGTCTCATGTACAAAGTATCCCCCCAAAAAATGTACATTTTTGTTTTAATTGGAAAAATTAATTACATCTTTTCCAATGCTCAGTTTCCTCCTAAGTGTGGTGCTAGCGGTCCGAACCGGATGCTAAAGTTTCGGAACAAACCGTTGTCTTATCCAAAAGTTGTAAGCGATTTTATTAAATTTGTAACGGTAAAATGGTTGCCGACAGCACTCGCAAATAGTTGAGACCAAACGGAGTAAACTGCCGAGAACGACCCCACTCTCCCGTGAAAAGTTTCAGAAAACCCCTATAACTTTTTAACAAGGTAATGGCGACTTCTGAAACTTTAGCACCTGATCCGGGCTGCTAGGGCTACATTTTGGCGGAGACTGAGCATTTGGCGATGCATACTTTATTTTTGCAATGAAGAAAAAAGACCTGTAAATATTTTGGGGGTGGATGCGCTGTACATTGCATGACACAGCACAAACGAGCAGTCGACAGCTTCCTGCTTCTCTGTTAGGACTACAAAGTCACCATCAAAATACTATTGTAAAATCGCGAGACATGTCCCCCCTTAAATCGAGAGAAACTTGGGTGAAAATAAGGAATGGGCTCACTTTCGGTGTGCAGTCGAGAAAAGTTAAAAAAATGCTATTTTTAGAACATCTGTCTCTGTCAAGGTTGTTATTGCGACAAGGGGCAATGAAGCAAAGATGACTGTATTTCCCAGTCAGCAATGTTCGCTTATATCCCGCTATGGCTAACTACTTGTTTTCACCTCAAGAACCGCACTAAAAAAATCTGGCTGCTTGCGGTGCATTACTAATTTCCCCCTTTATCTAGACAATTGGGATATATCGAGGTGCATTTTGCGCTAGATGCATGTCACTTTATTAAGATGCACGCATTTCGAACTTCAAAAGTATCTCTTCTTCCCTTGACAACCAAATCTTGTAAGAACTACCTCGTACGAACTCTGCACAAAACCTCCTTTCTCCTTGAGGTGAAAACGGGTATAGACGCATTTACGTCAAAATCATCATTGATCTGAACACTATGATTACTAGGAGTGGGCCATCTTTCGGTGTTTAAAAGAAAATTGGAAAACACCCAAAAATACGGGTGGATTACCTTTCAGGAAGCAGGGCATCTCTCGGGATTTTACGGTAGTGTGATAAAATATGCTCATTAGGGACATCAATATATGCGGTAAAGTTCAGTGCTTAACAATACTCCGTTTGAGGTGAGTGAAAAAAAAAAAAGAAGCACCGGTGTCATTTTTACGCTAACTGTGAAGTGCATGTACCTTAAGGTGCCTTCCATGATATTGCGAGGCCTCGTAGGGTACCTTAAAGGGGTACTCCACCGATTTTTTGAGCTACCTCAACTAAGTATATTTTCTGACTCCCCGGCCTTTGCTCTCTCCGGTATGCTATTTAGAATCGCGAAATTCATAATAGTTATTGCAAAATCGGCAAATGAAAGTGATGCAAAAACCAACATTCAAATATGCGCGCGCTTTTCAGGGCCGTGACGTCAGTGGCAGGCAGGCTTGCCAGTCGAGCAAGCAGCCAAAAAATGGAATATGCCAATCATTTGTTCCGTGCTGGAGCGCGGGTACTGCAGCGAGCTTCGCAAGCATTCATTTGACACCATGAAACTGCTTCGAATCAGTTTAAAACGAAATCTACAGCCCAAAGAGTGAACCCCTGCCTTCCACTGACGTCACTTTTTCATTGTTGCCAGTAGAGACTTCGAGCTTGAAAAACACGGTGAGGACCAAAACTGTAAATTCAATAACTTCGCGAAAAAACAATATTTTGACCTAATATTTGGGATACTATTTTCGCGATGTTTGTTGGTTAGTTTAGCAAAATTTCAAGCAAATCGGAGACAATGAAAAAATCGGTGGAGTAGCCCTTTAAAGGGGCCCTGCAATGACTTTTTTACTAATTTTTAATTTCCACCTAACCTGAGCGCACTGAGTGTAGTAACTTGGTGAAACTTTTTTTTTCTCGAAATTCCCTTTATTTTAAAAGTTATAGGCAAATTAAAATGACAAAAACAAGCAAAAAATAACCTCCCTCAGACGTCCTTGGTTGCTTGAGAGTGGCCGTGAACTAGAGGAGAAGTAGTGAGCTCATCGAGCACTCGCATCTGCTGTGCTCTGTGTCGACGGCGCGAGAAAGCGCCATTAAAGCGTGTTCTGGATAGGCTGTATGCAGCGGGTAGCCAGAGTGGCTCTCATTGCATTTGCAGCGCGATTAAATACTAATTCGGCATGACATTTCATTGGCCACAAACGACAGCAAACACTGTGTAAAGACCAGTTCAGAATGGGAGCTACTTTGCGCTGCCATACCGCGAAACGGCCAAACTGCGAGACAAAGCTTCTCGCCGAAGGCCTTCGGAACGCTCGGAGCCAGTCGGATCCTCCTGCCCATACGACCGCAGCGCCGCCGCGTACGTCTGAGACCCTTCCGTGTCGGCCCCTGATCCCACTACCCCTTTCTAGTACGCGCCGCCTTTTCCACCGCTTGGTGGCGGGTATTTCTCCAGGTCATTTCTTGTTTCGGTACTTTATGAACTGCATTTGTTTCTTTTCTTATCTAAAATACCTAACAAAAACTACTTTTATAAATAATGGAAACGGTTCGTGCCACTTATATTTTGTGTCTCAACTGAAAAGAAGCTTTTAGCGGCTCTGACCAGTATTAAGCCCAGGACCAAAAACGTCACATTTTGCGCGCTTTCGGTACTGCGGGTCGCCCTCGTTGGTGGAGGAGGTTTCCGCGTCGTCCGGTTAAAATATGATGCACTGATATTTAGTTACTCTCTCCGTGCTCGCTGGCTTGCCCGAACCCCAAGAGGCGTGGAAACCGCAAAAAAGGTAGACGCTTAAATATTATTGCAGGGTCCCTTTAAAGTACCTTACAAGGCATTGCAATGTCTTGTAATGGAGCGTAAGGTTCTTTACGAGACGTTGGGGGTTCGATCCATTTCGGCCCGCTCTGTAGTTTGGCATAAGTGCAGCACTTCTCAATAAGCGACAGTGCACGAGTTCCGTGTCACCTATCGTGCCGTTTTCTTCTGCGCTTGCTCCGACACGTGCACGAAGACGTCTCTCGACCTCAGGGTGCAGAGCTGCGTGGACGGGCGCAGCCTGGAGGGGGTGCCGAGTGTGCGTCTGCGTTCTCCCACGGACCACTGCGCGAAGGGACTGCTGGTGCGGTGGACGGAGCTCTTCCTTCTCTGCTCGGACAGCCCAAGCTGGGGAGGGTGCGTTACACCCCCTTACACCCCGTTCTTTGTTTCGATTTTGCGCGTATCCAAGTATCGCTCTCTGCTAGCTAGTGCCTAGGGTTCTCAACAAACTAGGTTCCTAGGAACCTAGAGGCTTCCGAGTTTTCTTGTCTGTCTCTGCCCTTAAGTAAAGGACTTTCCTGTAGAAAGGCTATTTTGATAAGATCTGAGGCACCCATTGATGCCTAGCTATGTGCCAAACACTTTGTAGGATGTGCATTATTGTTTACAAGGTTTCTAGGCTTCTGCACTGCTTTATTGCTTCAATGCCAAGACAGAGAAGGGTTCCTTGGCTAGTAATCATACTTTTGGTTTATAGGCTAAATGGCACAAGCTACTGCCCGTTATTAACAGTACAGCCATTGGCATCCATCTATCCATCCAGCCATCTAGAGAGGCAGGCATTCCTCGGGATCGGACGGTTTGAGAACCTCGGGCCTAGGGACATAGCGAGCCAAGAGAACTGCGTTTTCATTGATTGGAGTGGCTGCCATACTGTGGGGTCAAAAGTGAACACTATCTTAACTGATACAATTTCTTTGCTCGTTAGCTCGCTGCACTACGAATCTACAGAGCGTGGGGCGACATCCATGCTAACGAAATGCTGATACTGTGGCTCAGTGTCGTAGGTATGCTTGTAAGATGCAGCAAGATGGGAGAGGTAAGCTATGGTCGGTGAAAGGTTAAAGGGGCACTGACACCCCAAAGGTTGTATTTATTTTTATTGTCTAAAACGATGCAAGTTGCAGTCATAGACACGAAAAAAAAAACGCATCGCGAAAAACAATTTTCTTCCGCGCGCGCGCGCCTTTTTCTTTTTGGCGTTTGATTTTCCCGCGTCTCGCCTCCTCGCTTCTTTTGATCGGTGACGTCAAAAATCAGGAAATTTAGAAGCTTTGTAGGCGACATCTCTATAACATTTAATTATGGCAATCCTAAAACATGTTTTTTAACGCAATTGCGAACGCACTGCGGCCCTTCTTTTTGAAATACCAAAAATCGGGAGTTCGTTGTGGTGCCGTCTCCTGGATTTGTATCCTCCAACGGAAAACAGGCGACACCGCTCAAAACCGGTCCGCCGCAACGCCGGGCGCTCGCTCCTTTCCTCCTCGCTTTGGGTCGCCATGGCAACAGCAGGGAGTGGTGAAAGGAAGTCGACTCTCAGGTCTCCGCGATTTTTGACGTCAAGGCACCGGCGCCGATCACGCGGGAACTTCGAATTCGGCATTTGGAAATTGTTTTTTTACTTCACGAATACTGAATTCCCAAATCTCAAATTTTGAGGGTAATGTCCCGGCATCGTTTTCAGTCGTTTCGGATAATAAAAAAAGAGTTTGGGAGAAGCTTCTCCCGCCTCTTTCCATTTTTGCTGAGTGAATGCTCAAGAGGAGGCAACCTCCATACCAGCATTCACTCTGCTTAAGTGGAAAGAGGGAAGAGCTTCTCCCAAACTCCTAACTTCTCACTGACTATAGTGGATACATTACAATAATTACTGATAGCACAGGGATCAATGACTAGATGGAAGTGCACCGTTCGTCTTGTTTCTAGTTCTTGTTCTTTGGCATAATCGCACTAGTAATTGTTTCCTTTCTTCTTATTGTATAAATTTGAGGAATTATGGAACTGCTCTTGAGACTTCTAAAGCAGCCACCGGACCAGACGTGTCAATCGAGCTCTTATGTCGCCATCTACCGTCAGGTGCGAAGACCCGCAGCATGCAGCCGAAAGCCTGGCCCGCAGTTTCTGCAACGCCCTGCTGCCCCACCTCCCGCTGCTGCAGCCCCTGTCCCCGCTGGGGCTGCGAGCCCAGCTGGGGTCAGACCGGGTGGGCTACGAGGCCGGGGCTCGCGGAAAGCCCCTGCCCGCCGTCTGCCAGGAGCCCCTCGACAGCGCGCTGGTGCCGCTTCTCAGCAACGCTCGAGAGTCCCTCGACCTCGAGATGGTCTTCCACATCCTGTACCAGTGAGAACCCGTTTCCCCACCCAACCTGACAAGTGACTGCTTGTGGGCAGTGTCTGCTACACCATGTAGGTCGTCTGCTGCACTGCGTACGGCACCTGCTCTGCTGCGTACGGCGTTTGCTTTACCGTATATGGCATCTGCTATGCCGTCTGCTACTCAAGTGTGCACCGTCCAACATCCTACAGGGCATGGAGACTGCTCAGCATGATTTGTCCGTTACGACATATAGCATCTGCCGCATGGGAGTGGCGTCCGCTACGCTGGTTTAGTTTTTGGAACACTGTGATGCAAGCATTGCGCACCAGCGTGTATAAAGCGTCCAGTACGTGGTTTGGCGCATCTGGTGCACATGAGTGACATTTTCTAATGTTGTAGCTGCGTCAGCGAGTGTCTGCATGCCGGTCGAACTTGGGTGACATTATGCAGAAATGTGTGCAATCCAGGAAAGTGCAATTGGACAGACAGTTGGAACGGAGTTCATGGTGTCGGCAAGTAGTGCCGTTTTGGTGGCTTTGGTTCCGGAACAATGACTGGTTGGAATGCTTGATGGTATGCTGGCTGACGAAATATATTATTGCAGTGCTCCCGGCACTGTGTTCGAGGTGGGTGATGCGGCGTGTATTTCTGTTGTGGGATGTATAGACATGGTTGCTGGCAACGGATAACTCTTCAAATTGTTCACTGTGCTTGCCCTTTGGTTGTGGGTGAAAGGAGCTGTCTGCGTTCGTACCTTAAAAGGCATCTTTTTTGTATCTTTTGTCTATGTACAGGAAGCTTAGATAGGAAATAATTTTGGCACTAAGGGTAATCCGCTATCGGAAAGAACCAATATTGATGTTGATAACAGATTGAGGGGCTGGTTTCCAGTGCTATGCTGTTGTAGTCTTTTAGGACTGTATTTGCTTTGTTTTTTCAAATGTGCACTTTAGTCTAGAATGCAAGGATTTTCACAGTGCCTTTGTTTCGAACGAACTTAAAAAGAGAGCCCACGTTTCTGAACGCAGCTCGGTTTTCTGAGGCAGTCATTTCCGGCACACCACATGTTGCTTGCCTGAAATAAACGGAAGAACCGCGAGGTTGAATTCTTCGGCCTAACCGACGTAATAATTGTCACTTTTTCACAAAAGCCGTTGACAACCCGGAAAGGGTATCCACAGTGTTTGTACGATTTCCGGTCAGGAAGAACCGAGTTTTGTGTACCTGGACAACTTTCTCTGCGGACAGTCGTGTGACTGACTTTAGTCACGCAATAAACCTGTTGCTTTTACGAATCACCGGCTGTCTACTGTGTGTGCGAGCGCTATTGTGGCTGGTAGGATGAGGACAAACTAAGTGCCTCTTTCGAACGGCCGGCCTAACTGGAAACTGGAAACCCAAAAGATCTCCAGTTTCCTAAAAGAAAGGAACGAAGAAAAAAAGCTTTTATTGCAGAACATTTATTAAACAATTAAATGAACCGAGTTTTGTGTACCTGGACAACTTTCTCTGCGGACAGTCGTGTGACTGACTTTAGTCACGCAATAAACCTGTTGCTTTTACGAATCACCGGCTGTCTACTGTGTGTGCGAGCGCTATTGTGGCTGGTAGGATGAGGACAAACGAAGTGCCTCTTTCGAATGGCCGGCCTAACTGGAAACTGGAAGCCCAAAAGATCTCCAGTTTCCTAGAAGAAGAAAAAAATGCTTTAATTGCAGAACATTTATTAAACAATTAAATGATTAACTGATTTATCTAAATTCATAAAGAAAAGTTACAGTTCTTACTTTAGAATCTGCGTTGTATATTGGTATGAGATGCATGATCGCGATGATCGCAGAAAAAAAAAAACACCGTGAAAACGAAACTCAAAAGGGCGCGCGTGCGCTCGTAGCGCCACAAAACTGAAGTGGATGTTTCCTGCGTTCACACTTTTTCCGCGTTTTCAACGTCGGGTATTCTGTGCTTCTGTCTCCGGCCCGCTGCTTCTTTTTCTAATTTTGCGCAGTGAAGCACAGCTGTACAGCGCTAGAAACTGCACAACCAAACGCTAAAGAGCTGTGCATACTTTTCTATGCTCCCGCATGCAACGAGTGCTGCAGGGCGTACAGGAGGCAGCTAACTGCGTACTACGTCGAGTTTGGCTGTCGTCGATGTCCCTTGAACGCGGGGACATTCCTCGAAAATAAGGGACCCTCCCCGCGCAGCGATGAAGGGAAAAGGCAAAGGATCCGGTTCGGAAGAGTGCCCGCTCCAGTTCCCAGACGTGAGCCCGTTGGATCACTCGCAGGAGTGTCCCCGGTACGCAGCCATAGCGCAGGGCGATTCGGCGATCGTACTGGAAGACCTCGAGCCGCTTCAACTCGAGCTCGAAACCCTCTTGGTGTCGGTGTGTGAGCGGAGGCGTCGACTGACGCACGAAACACAGTTGCTGGTTTCCTGGCAGGAGAAGAAGCTTCCCCTTGGACCCCCGTCCACACCTGGCAAGCGAAGTCGGGCATCGCCGGACGGCAAACCCACCAAGAAGTTCAGAGACGGTGGGAAGGTGCGTTGATGCGTAGTCTGTACTAGTACAACGCGAGGTTCGAGTGAGTGGTGCACTTTAACCGTACCTCGATGTCCTGTAGGTAGTCCATAGTGTAGATATGAGATTTTGCGTGTGTGAACCCGACAAGTAAGAGAAGTGCGCGAATGCAAGTTTAGCATTTGCTCTAGAAGAAGAGGGGGATGTGTGAACAGCGCTTCCTCGCTAGGGAACAGGTGTGCCGAGGGTTCGCTCTTATTTCTGACAAACGCCGTGAGATGGCGCAGCATGACAGGAGCTCGAGGAACCGTCCTTATTCGCGCGCTAGTCGATTTTCGACCCCTTTTCTGGCCTTGTTCTGGCTCCTCCCTGTCGGAACATTCCAGGAACAAACTTCTCTAGAAATTCACGTAACCACAGCCCACATCTCTCTTCGCTTGTACAGTGCCGTGTCAGTTTGTTTCGTGCAAGGCCCAGGCCAGTAATGTGTGCGTGCATGCTGCATAGTAATGCTGGCTCAATATTTACGAGTGCTCCTTGTAAACCTTTTTTACCGGTACAGTGAAGTATTCATATTGAGCTGTCGGTAAAAGTTGCCTGTCGGCAAATCAGGGATCTACTTCATTTTGACTGAAAACGGGGTTAATTTAGACGTGTGCACTTGTCCGGTCAAATCAGAAAAAATACCAAGATGGTGACCAATGAAAAGCTTTGAAGGAAGTGTGAATGGAATTGGAGAAAGCGCATTTATTTTCATACAATATTCCCGTCGTTTCCGCTGTAATGGGCGGAATATTTTCGACTGATGCCGGTGCTTTGGAGGGGGTGGGCACTCCACGCACAGTTTGCAGAATTCCCAAGTTCGGATTAATGGTGACCGCTCGTATGAAGGGCCACCATTAATCGCGGTTTTTTAGGGCAATCTTTTTTCACAAACTAATCTCGCAGCTTCATGTTTTTGCTGGCTAAAATTGTGTTGTGGTCACGAATATATAGCTGTCCCTATCTGGCGTCGTTCTGCATCGGTATGCTGGCATAATAATTGTGTTGTGTGTATGTTTAGTCAGTTGGAAATTAGTCAGCCTCAATGGATGTCTGGTGTCTCAGCTGAAGACGAGAAATTGAGCGAGGCCGGGGTCTTTTACGCGCATCACGCTGTAGTGATACAGCATGATGCGCGTAGCATCATACCGCATGCCGGTATGATGCTCATCCAGATGAAACAGACGGGGGGTGAGAGTTAAACCCAGGATCCCTAGGTTCTGTAGCGCAAGGGGTGGGCACTCCACCCCTTGCGCTGCACATGCTCCGAGCTGCTGTGCGCCAACATGCTCGGCTGCCGATCTCCGAGTATAACAGCACCAGCATTATGAGATTAACTCAATTGCGGAACTGTCTATAGATTCTACTTCCACACACAGCACCCTCCCTCTCACCTAAAGGTTTGCTTCCTGTCGTTAGAAGCGCCACAGTTCTAGAGACAGCGGTTATGGTCACTCTAAAGTGAAGCACGGCGTCTAAATGGCACTTCACCATAGCCGCTCCAAAAAATGGAGTTTTAGAGCGCAGCTCTTAGGCGCCCGTTTCTGGCTTGAGCAGCGTCGCCGTCAACGTAAGTGCGCGTTGCATTATGGGAAGTTTCTCATAATGACGTCACGAGGGTTACCCTCGTGAGGGTTACGAGGGTTATCCTCACGGGGATCACGAGGGTTACCCTCATAACCCTTGTAACTCTCATGAGGGTTAGTTATCCTCAAAAGGGTTACCCTCACGAGGGTTACTCTCACGAGGATTACCGTCACGAGGATTATGAGAGTTACCCTCACGTCACCCCCCCTTAGGTCATGTGAGGCCCCTGTGGTCACGTGACCTCAGGGAGTCACCTATCCCTCAGTACGCTTCCATCCTCCTCCTCAAAAGCTGCACTCTAATCCGGCATTACAGGGAGTTGTAAACGGCTTTCATTTTTTAAGTGCCTCCTTCAGATGGCACATCGATCGACAAGTGGCTAAAGCCCCTCGATAAAATTCGCGCTTCGTGTTTCTTCCAAGTAGGGCAACCATTGTGCGAACGAATGACGTCGAGGGGCTTTATGTGTGGTGGCCTTGGGAGGGAGAAGGGGGGTCTGCTCCACGAGAATTCTGCAATTGAGTTGACCTAGTAACAAAGGACAGCACCAATGGCCAAAGCATGAGGCCGTGAAGGTAGATTACAATAAACATGTTTCTGTAGCTACAAAATAAATGTTGCCAAAATAAAAAAAAAAAAAAAAAAATCTATTTTCAGGTGTTTACAGGAGGGCGTCCTCCCCGAAAGCAAGTAGGCTCTTCTGCTTCTACACTAGCGACCGGTGGTAGCCAGGAAGACGGGCCATCGGCGGCTGCAGCGGCAGCCACACGCAACGACGCGCCCAACCGCTTCTGGGCTTCGTTGGAGCCTTACTGCGCTCAGATCACGAGCGATGATATCAGGGCCTTGGAGGACCTGATCCGCGGGCGCGAAGACGATGCAGAATATCAGCGTGTGCCCATGCTCGGGCGGCACTATGCGCAGCGATGGGCTCAGGAAGATCTTCTCGAGGAGCAAGGTCAAGGAGCCAAGGCTGGTGGAAGGTTAGTGGGGTGACCCTTTGTGGTTCACTAAAAAAAGTACCCAGGTAGAGTTGTTTTGGCACAGTCGAAGACTTTATTGTACAAGGACATGGCAGCAAAGTTGGTCAGGGGCTTTATGGTTCAAGGATGTGGTAAAGTCTTTCAACATAGTCAAGAGCTCTATCGTATAAGGAGACGATAGATCCCTTGGACACAGTAAAGGACTCTACGGTACAAGCATACGGTGGAATCCTACGACATAGTCAAGAGCTCTATAGTACAAGGACACGGTCGGGACCTTTGATACATTTATGAACTCTGCAGTTTAAGGATAGAATAGATTCATTCGAGTAGAAAAAAAGTAAATCCGGACTATGACAGTCAGATAATAATAAAAATGATAACTTTTTGGCTGGTTCCACTGCTCTGCAAAAACAGAATTCAGTGTCTATTGGCATTGGTAGGAAAGGCGCTATGTAAAGGATAGGAAAGAAATTGCTCTGCAGTGCTCTGGTGTTCCACCAAGAAAAGTTTCTTATGCTTGCCTTCAACAGAGAGGTAGAATGTTAGAGAGTATATTCAGCTTGGATCATTCATACCATAAGGGTGGGTTGTGTAAATATTTATAGTTATCCGTCCTATATTGTCCACATTTGGTTGCCATTCTTTTATACCTTTAAAATTGAAGTACCTTCACAGAAAGTGTGGGGGTCAGACCAAGGACACGCCTTACTCATACAAAAGTTAGACCTTCTACAGCCGGCACGAAGAACCGTTTTAAAGCTGCTTTTGCAATTGCACATTTTGGCATTAGCAAGGTAAAATTTAACCGTGTCTCATAAACTTGGGGACGCACAAAACGTCTTGCGAATGAACTGGGCACGTGCTGTGTATGTGTCTGACATGCGATACTGTGATGTCATGACGTCACAGTGTCACATGAAATCACGGTGTCACATGATGTCACCATGTCACATGATGTCATGACATCCTGGTGTCACATAATGTCAGTGTCACATGACGTCACGTCACATAACATTATAAAGTTGCATGACGTTGTGGTGTCACATAATGTCAGTGTCACATGTCATAATGTCAGTATGATGTTACATGACATAACGGTGTCACATAATGTCAGTCAGCGTCACATGACAGTATGTGACGTCATGTCACATGACACATGTCGGTCGATCGTGACATGTCATTTTTCTCGTGAAACCCAGCGTTGAAACACATTCCGCGTTAGTGATTGGACGCACAACGAAAACAGGGAAGTGTGTCTTGTGTGCAGGTCTCCCCACCGTGCAGGCTGCGAGCTGACGGAGAAGGTGGTTCGTGGCGGCGCCGTGGCCAAGGATTCGCTGGAGCCGAGCCCGTTGGGGAGCCTGACGCAGCGTCTGGTGTCGTGCCTGATGGAAGAGAACCTCATGTGCTCGGTGGAAGAGGCGGACGTTGGGGGATCAGCGCCGCTCGTTCCCGCTCCCGGCCTGGCACAGCTAGAGCGGAGGGTGCGCAGAGAGCTGCGCGAGCAGGGCCTGCTCGCTGACACCGATTCCCCAGACGACCAGGTGAGGGTGTCGAATCGTTATAGTCTCGGGTTCCCACACTGGGTTCCAAGGGTGCTCTCACCCTCGTGGACTCCCCTGAAAACGCCCGTTAGTTATTCTCCACGCAAAGGCATTCGCAGAAAAAGATTTGAGAACTGCAAATACTTCTGTCATCGTGTGTGCAGCAAACACCGTGCCTTTTGTAGGATGTTGGGCAGTGTGTATGGGGCTTTATGGTTCCCATTTGTGACTGCATGACTAGGATCATCAAATGTGTATGACAAGCTCAATAGAATGTTATAGTAGTGCCCTTTTGGCCACTTGCCTCAACAAAGCTTTTGTCTCGAAATTCTAGGGTTTCTCCCTTATAGAAAAAAAAACAACAAAAATGCATACCTCCTTCTCTCCTCACCCCTCCCCACCAAATAATAGAGTTTGACCTAGATCTTCCGGTTAGAAGGTGAGTCTTATCTCTTCGTCGTCCCCTTGTCATTTTCGGAGTGTTGCGCAGTCGTGGCGTCGGATGCTCTCGTCGCAGTCACACACTCGTCAGTTCTATTTGTTGCTTCTTTTGATGTAAAGCTCAGATAAACACGCTATGGTTTACCCTCTCATCATGGGGTACATACACTTTATTTTTCGTCTGTCTCCCTAAAACCGTGCGAGCAAACGCGGAAAAAAAACAAAAAAAAACTGGTGATCGGAATGCCAAGTTTAATGCCCGCGTGGCCATAGTCACGATTGGTTTTTATTTTTTTCGCCTGCCTGTTTCAAACGTAAAAAAAAAAAAAAAAGCTTTGTTTCAGAATTGACCTGTTTGGTCACTTGACAGAAATCTGAGGCCACGACGACGGACGATTGGTGAACATTTTCTAAAAAGTATTAAAGCCAACGAAAGCCTCTTCATCTATTCTAACTTTTCTCTTTGCCAACAGATTAGTAAGGATAGTATCAGACTCTGTTCTTCTGCACTGAGTGTGCTGAATTTTTCACTTTAATTTATGCTACAGGTTCTGGCTGAACTGCGTCGCTGCCAGGCCGAACTGCGCAGCGTGAGCGCACGCAACGGGTCCCAGCTGAACACCTTGCTGCGACGAGCCAGGGACAGCCTGGCACAGCAGGAAGTCGCCCGTAAGCTGCGCGCCGCCGACAACGAACTTCTGGATGCGTTCCGGCGTCTGGCAGCCGCACGTCAGCGCAAGAAGAGCCCGTCCAAGAAGGACCGAGAGCTAGCTGCCAAGGCGCTGCGCGATCGGCAGGCTCTGGCACGTCAGGCCGACCGCCTCCTGGCAAACTCGACCGCCCAGCGCTGAAGACGTCTCGACACATTGCGGCGCGAATGAGGACGCCGGTCGTGCTCAAAGCTGGATGGGTTCGGTCTCGGAGACAGATGCTACTGTGGGCAAGTGAGAGACCTTCCATAGCTGTTAGTTTGTGCTCAAGAGTTCTATCTCAGTTCCCACGAAGAAGAACGGCGTCGCAGCATCGTGATGATTCAACGCTACTTGCTCGTGCCTTAAGCCAGTAGACCGATCTTGCTAACTGTCAGGTGCATGCGTGACGCCGCCGTAACCTTAGTTCTCAGGAGCCAGGCGGCAGTGTCCGACACAGCTCGTGCCGTCTCCTGTTCTGCACGTGCAAAGCAGCAACAAGGTACTTTGCATGTGGAGAAAGGCTAAAATGTCCTTGGTGCATTGCAGCAGCGGCAATGTAGCCAAACTGGCTGGTGAGATTGGTCTATTCTCTTGAGGTGTTTAGGGGTAAAGGTATGTGGTGTTGAATACTATGTATAGCATTGGAGGCATCTAGTGCTGCGGGCAGCTCAGAACTAAGATGCATGGAGCTGGATTTGGAGAGTGCTGAATATGTGCGAGTGTATAAAATATGTCTTGCTGAGGTCCAAAAATGACCTACCTTGAAATGCTGGGCAAGTGCCCACTCAAAATTTGGTTATAATCGCAAAACATTGGGGGATGGGCGCTTGTTTGGGCGTCAGTTTTACATATAAATGTACTGTGCATACTTTCTCAGATCTTACAAATTTGGGAATGGGCACTTAGTCTGGAATGGGCAGATGTGCGGTATTCTATGATATGACTGGAGATATCTGGTATCTCGTGTCCAAGCTGTAGTTGGGCGCCAGGTATGTTTTATTCTTTGGCACTGAAGGTTGCTCATAACTAGAGACGCATGATTCTGAATATTTTTAATGTTTTAGACAATGTTCTGAAGACATCCAAAGCAAACGATTTCTCACTCATGGCATTGGATGTGTCTGATGCTGGCACTCTGGAGTTCTAAAAACTGCTGAAGATATCCGACGACTCAAGATATGCGCCATCGGGTGTTTCACTTTTGAAGGTGTACAGTTCAAAGAAAGGCTGAAAATTGAGGACACTATGAAAATTCATTTGCAGTGCCACAACATGAATTAGTAAAACAGTTTCAGAGTGGGGTATTATCAGAGACACAAGAACGTGTCAATCCGTTCGTCTCTCTTGTTGGTACCACCTGGGGGTTTTAAGGAAAACCTTTATACACGACACGTGCCTCTTCAACATGGCGACATTCCACCTGTGAACAACAGAAAACAGTTTTTTTGTGTTTTTTTTTGTCTGTGACTGCACAAACATGTTGCTGGAAGTCTGTGGTAATGAATATGTTTTATGTTGAAATAATTAATGAAGATGTCCATGGCTGATTGTTTGTTTTTTGCAAAAATGTGCAGTGTACACTTTCACATTGTATAGAGTACACCTAACTTGGAGATGTGCAGGGCTGATGTTTGATAGTGAAAGTGGCGAATGATCGGTAGCAGCCTTGTTGATGCATGTGTCCGTGGGCATGTTTTAGCGGAGAGCGTGCTTGGTGCTACCTACTTTCAGTATTGACGGCATTCAATGGTGAACGCACATGGTGCTGGGTCTGTAAAAGATGTGGTCACTGCATTGGCTTTCGGAAAAATCTGTTGTAAGGTCACTGACTCAGGATGAGCCGCTTATTTTTTTTTTTTGTGTGTGTGTGTTTTTTGTGGTTTTGCTGTTCTGTAGCATGGGTGTTTGCACATTATGCTGAAGGTTGAAATTCTTGAAGATTTCATGTGTTCAGTGTCTGAGCACTGTGAAGGCATCTTTTAATTAGAATAGCATGTTTATTTTTACACAATATTTGCTATGTTCTCAGGACTTGGTATAAGCTTCTTAAAAAAAAAAGGAGGGAGGTTTCCTTTTTTTTTTTTTTTAGTCTTGTTTTATTGGTAATTTTATTTCTGCTCACATCCCAATAAATTAAGAACTCTCATTTTCTTTTTATTTTCCTTTTGTTCAAGCACCACCATTTTGTGTAAATATCTCGTACGATCATCTTTTCATTGTGTCCTCTTTGCCGGTTTCAATAAATACGGACAAGAAATCTCCGTTGTGACCTGAATAGTTCACATTTCCTTGCATCTTCAAATACGGTTTGCCTTGGTGCATCAACCGTCCACTTTGTAAAGTACTAGGTCTCCCCCCCCCCCCCCCCCCCCAAAAAAAAAAAAAAAAAGAAAAACAAATTATAGTTTTTTTTTTATCACGAAAATAAACACGTGCATTTCCGTGCTCGCTTTGTGGAACCTCGTGCTTGTGGCAGAGGTGGGCGACCTGGGCGAGCGCCCAGGGCGCCATCAAAAGGGGGGCGCCGCCGCCCTTTTGAATTTTTACCCGGCAGTGTCTTTCGGTTCTGAGTGCTGGGGTGCGTATTTCTGATCGCCTGGTGAAACAAACTACATTAAGATCCACTGGTGTATTCTTAGGGAATACGTTATCATGACCCTTGCGAAACGCCGGAATTGTAGTAGACCGTTTCCGCAGCCCGCTAAGCACCCGGATAGCGTTCCGTAATCCGCCACAAGACCTTGAACTATGCAGACAAGGCTGGCCACTGTGAGGCTTAACGCATTCTTTAAGAGTCCACCAATGGATCTTCCTGTAATTTTAATCCAAGGTCCTCGCGTGGCTTGTGTACTCTGTTCAGTGTTTTCTGCATTCAACGCACGCAATGGTTCGGCGCACCTGGCAGACGCATAACATGATTTTGCGAAGAGCAGACGTAAGTTTTCATGTATAATCATTATATTGCGATCACTTCGAATGCGTACCTTTGCGGGGTTTACATCGCTCGTCGTGGTAAGCTTGAATTGAAGATCAATAGAATCTAGCAGGATGATAATCTAGGACCCATGGTCAGAGGTGAGTGGTATGGTCTATAGCAGGGGTGGCCAGGCTGACCCGGCTTAGGTGCCGCAAACAACAGCACGAAGCTTCCAAGAGCCGCAAGGGGGGGTGCAAGCTTCTGTCCAGAACAATAAACGGAATTCGAACTACTTTCAATCTATCTGAGACAAAAGCAGTCGAAGTGTACGTAAGGTAGCGGTAGCACAAGACTACCAAACCGCAACCTGTCTTTCAATTTAAAACCCGTTCCATCTCTTTTTTTGGGGAAGTGTTCGTGGTGACCGGAAGGGAGGCGGGGGAGGGGGGGCAGGGGAGTAAGCCAAGTAAGCCGCGAGCCGCACTTTAACACGCGAAGAGCCGCATGCGGTTCGCGAGCCGCAGCTTGGCCGCCCCTGGTCTATAGTGTAGAATATTGCCTGATTCCACGAGTGTTCATAGGACGGTCAGCAAATTCGCTCACACAGAAGGACCTGTAGATGCCTTTCATCGCGCCTAAGCAAGTACGGTGACCACCGGCATCGGAACGACGCGGACCTTGCCCCCAATGTAAACAATGCAAAATTATCCCTATGGTTCAGCGGCTGAATTACAGTAGCGTTAAAGTAATCATATTACCACTCTGATTCAGCATTATATAAAAAAAGCAAATTGTTGTGTGTATGTTTATACAGCCGGAAGTGAGTCTGCCTCAGTGGTCGTCTGGTGTCCCAGCTGTAGATGAGCAATTTAGCCACTGCGGTACAACCACTAGCCTGGGGTCTTCAACGTGCACCACGCAGTAGTCATGCACGACCGCACGCCGGTTTACGACGCACTCTGAGATCGTTGGAGCGGGAACTCCGCGCTTTCTCGCCAAGCCGATAGAGCGGGAGGCCTAAGCAAACCATATCCCGTACAGCACCTGGCCACGCCCCCTTGTCACGTGACATGACGTCACTTCCGGTAATAAATTCCGTTATGTCGCGTGACATTGCGTCACTTCCGCTTCAAATCGAAACCAGCCATTTCATTGCTTTGCAAAATGTCATGTGACGTGACCTCACTTCCGGTTAAATTAAAACTAGTTGTTTTATTGGTTTGTGAAATGTCACGTGACATGACGTCACTCGCGCTGCTTTGGCAAGGCGAACATGGGGACGGCGTGCGTATAAGCATCCCGGTCCTCTCAGGCGAGTCGTTTTGTAGGCACGGAGGCTTTTTTTTTCTTTTTTTTAGTAAAGCGTTGTCAAAAGTGAGTACAGTCTGCGCACAGGGTGTTGGCAGCTTTTAGGTGGATGCGAATCCCTCGGGTGGATCATAGGCTTAGCTTGCGCGCGCGCTTTCGGTTCGGGTTTCGAGAGGTTCGCGTCCGTGACGAAATCGGAATGAGCTCGATGATTTTTTTTTTTTTTTCGGCGCGGCCAACACGTCTCAGTCTCTAAATGTCAGAATTTTAAATGTTGGAGACTGCGGAGTAGTCGATTTTAGGGGATACGATCCTTAGCTGAAGAGGATTTCGCGCTGCGGGGGATCGTCGGCTAGGTAGTACGCAAACACTCACTAGCTTACACGTTGTGCAGGATACAGACTTCGTTTCTCTTTCAGCACGTTAGTCTAAACGTAGACGTCCACTTCTTTCAATTTTAGGATTTCTAATAACTATGCATTTGAGGTTTTTAATGACTTTCAATTGAAGATTTTTTTAATCACTGTTATTCCAGGATCATACCAGTTTATTTCGGCTGATATAATCACTTTCTATTACAGGTGGTTTAATACATTTTTTTTTTATTTCCGGTGATCTAATCATTTTCCTGTTTTCAGTCGGTCTAGTCATTTCCTATTTCAGGGGATCTAATTATTGTTTATTTCGGGCGATCTAATCACCTTAATTTTCAGGACCTTGATATTTCGTTCCTTGGTACGAAAACACTCACTACTTTACACGTTAGGCAGGACGCACACCTTGTTCTTTCAGTATTTTGGCTTTGTGCTTGATATGATTTTTTTTTTCCTCCGGGGTCTACTTAAAAAAGTAATCAGTGTAGTTTTTTTTTTTTTTTTTTTTTTTCACCTTGCCAATAAAGAATTGTTCCTGGTACCGTTTGTCATGCCAGACTTTTTTTTTTCATCAAGGAGTCATGAAAGAATTTTTCTACTTTCGCTTAGAATCACTCCCTAACATTGATAACCGAATAAACTTCCCTTAGTTTTTCTTTCGAGGCAGTGGCAGTCGCCGAAAAAATTCGAGAAATATGAGCTGCATCGTTCACCCTCTCAACTCGGAGCCAGAACAAGCGGCCACTATGGCCTGATGCCTATCCTATGCCGCCAACTAGTGCCACTAAATAAGCTAGGCTTTAGAGCACCGGCGTAGAGTTTCCATTTTCCCGGGGGGGGGGGGTGCCTTTCCGCGGAATTTTGTTTACACCGGCAATTATTAGTAGTTTATTTTAGGGGGTACATTTTACAGCGTATGTATATAACGCCATGTGTCCGTCGCTGTGTGCGTTATTTTGTTTACATGCCACAACTAGAAGCTCGTTACATGGCACGTAAACAGCGTCTCGGTAAGAATCATGGCACGGGGGGGGGGGGGGGGGGGGGGCACGAGCCCCGATGCCCCTTCCCCCCCCGTAGTCTACGCCTCTGCTTTAGAGTAACGACTTTTGGCCTTTTTGCGTCTTGAAATCATGGTTGCCAGTTATCTGAAGCATTATGTGAAATCACAGGAAACGCTTTTCGACCATCCAAAAGTGTTTAAACATTTCGCGACGGAGCAAAGCGATTACACGAGCTTCCCAACACCGAATCTAGTGCTGAGGAAGTTGCACTTTTGAATTATGACACTCTGCAGTTGCGTCTGCTCTGCACAAGCTCCAAAATGGCGGCGCCCGCAAAAATGTCGGGGAACGGAGTGCCAATGGACCTTTTCCACATACCGACGGCACCAGGCGGTGGCTGCACGAACTAAAAATGGAGGAAGTGACCTACCTGCGCTACCAATCGATAATGGGAGTTACGCTACCAGTTTCTTCGCTCTCTGAGCAGCGGCGCCTGCCCAACGCGACTTGAAAGAGGGGCATCCGTGGCGTTCACCTAAACGTCGTGTTTTCCTTTCCGTCGACGTTCTTTTTTTTGTGTAACACAATTATATACATGCTGCAGTTACGTGTTCTACTCGCTGATATACAGCCCCCTTCCGAATTTCCTCGATTTTTCGTTCCGACTTCCTCCGCCTGGCATCGGGCGCTCGCGCGTGCGCAGAACGCTTCTCGGAAAAGGTCCATTCTCTAAACGCGGCTCATTTAGTGGCTGTATACCGCCAGGCGCTGGGCTTGGCAAAGTAAAAAACGCGTGCTGAGCTCCAGGCATTGTTAGACTTCGGCTCTTCTCATCACCGCAGTGGCTGGACCCGAGCCACTACCCGAGTGTCCGCCGAGGCATTGATTGTTACGAGCCGAAGTCGAGTGCTCACGAGGTTCTCACGTCCAATCCATGAGCCGGCCTCGGCTGTCGTCAGGTGGGTGGTTTCGATCCCACACTTACGTCATCAAGCTTTACGAAGGCAAGACTTAGAAATACCTAGTTCCCTTTTATCCTCCCCATTTTACAGCGACAAAGAAACTTCTGAATCAGTGGCGGTCTGTGCGAGCATACTTGAGCAAGACAAGGACCAGTACGCCTCTGCAAAGTCATAAACATTTCAACCCGATATCCTTTCAAGACCCCTTTAATAGGCAAAGTTTTCGGAAATTGGTTTGCGAAGAAGTTGCCGACACCTCACAACACCGCAGCACCACTCTGCAAATTACTCGCTCTCGTTTCATGCCAACGTTTGTAAAAAACAAACAAAAAAACTTGCCGTCTTCTTTTTTTATTTTTTATTTTATTTGCAGCACGGTTGGATTTTCTGGTGAGCTTTCTTTCAAGCTTCGTGATGTGTACCCTTTTCGGTGTGTTCCTCACGTCACAGGAAATACATTTTGAGTCAGCTTCGACTAAGTTCGTGTCACGTGATTCAACTGATTTAGCGCCAACTCTGTGTTTGTGGCGCTGTCTTGTTCTTCCTTTCTTTTGCGGGCTCCATGTTCGAGTGGTCCGGTGCTCACGGCCTCTCAAACCTTACGACTACCTTCGGTAAACTGCCGTAGAACGTAGTCTTATTTTTTTTTATTTGACCTCTATAAATGTTACACAACTGCAAACGTTGGTTTCTCTCTCATTGTACAAGGGTTAAATCATTGTCATAGGACAGCTCATTTTAACAATGAGCCCAAACTGCAGTACAGAAAAATTGAATGTTCAAAATATGTAGCGTCTTTTAGGCATGTATCTCCGCTGGTAATGTTGCAGGAGATGAGTATATCGATATGTAGTAATATAATATTAATAAAATACTTTATTTTCTGGTAGTGTACAAAAACAGTCATAAAAGCCTTCTTATTGGTACACTATGAACAAAAATGAGCTTCACAATAACACAGCCAACTGAGCCAACAAAATACAGGAACATCAGAGGTCTCTACAACGAGTATATGGCATGATAAACGGGAAATAAAACCCTACACTAAAAACGAACAAAATATATATAAGAAACTACAATCTTTTCAGCACTTATAAAAAAACATTGTGTGGATATATGTCCAAATCGGAATCATAAAGTTCATTACACAAGTGCGTGATTCTAGACATGGGTGGGGCATGATATGGGGTATTCGGATAAAATGGTAAGATCACTCTACTACTTCTCATCGGTATGTGAAAGTTCACAGATGACAAAAGCGATCTGCTATCGATTTGACCAGAAATTACATTATGTAAACAGATCACATCATAAATGGTACGTCGTTTAGAGAGCTCTTCTAAGCCCAAGTGGTTCACAAGCGATTCGTAATTATACTAACAACGACGATGAAAGTGTCTATTATAAATTGTTCGCACCAGGCGCTTCTAATTTCGTACAATTTCGTTGCTTTGATTAGAAGACAAAGAGTTCTACGCTACGGAGCTGAGTTTAAGTGTTGAGCGAACCAAGGAACAAAATAAACGGATCTACCATCATCGATACCTCGTGTTTCAGGACCCCGGTTCCCTGCGCCTGAGTTTCGTCAGTGGGCAGGGCAGCGCAGCTATGGTGCGGACGCCCATCAAACCCGCTTCTGTTCTTGGTACAGGTCGGTAGGCCTTGCTGTGTTTCAACACTCAAGAGCAATTATTCGTGTATTGTTGTGCTGCCCTTACCAGGAACGCCGTGTGGCAATGTTACGGGTTGCTTTGATTCCCTTTGTTCGTTGATGGTGGTTCTAATCGGAGGCGTGGAACTCGACTCAGGAGAGCTGGGGTGGAGGGAAAAAAACTTGCCGCAATCTTAGCTAACCAGAAATCTCTCCCTGCCGACATAAAGTCCATGCAGATGAAACTCGACATGCGCATGAAAGGCAGTAACGAACGCTTAGCGGCAATTGAGACAATGGTGAAAGAATGATCAGAGTGCTCCCAGAGGGTGGACCGATGCGAGCAGAATTTGAAACTACTTTCTGACAAAGTAACGTACTTAACCGAGAAAAGGTTGATGACCTTGAAAACTAACGAAGAGAAAAAACATAATTGTACATGGCATAAATGAGATTAATTACGATACTACGGCTTCGCTCAAAGAATTGGTGCTTAAAAATGTATTTGAAGAAAAGTTAGGTGTCACAGTCACTGGGAATGTCCTAAACGCATTCACAGACTTGGGAGCGGAACGGGTAGCAGACCTCGACACGTTATTCTGCGTTTATTCGACGTTAGTAAAAAACTTGATATCCTCAGACACGACCGCAAGCTATGGGGGGGGGGGGGGGGGGGGGGGGGGGGGGACAAAAAAACAAGCAACCTCTGAATAGCGTAAAATGCTCTCGTAAGCGCGATCACAAGGTATCTCTGCGGTACGATAAGTGAAGGATCAGTGGTGATGTGTACACCCGGAATGAGTCGACAAAAGTAACATACAAAATTACCAAGCCGGTGCTGGAACTAGAAATATTGTTAATAAACTGTCAAAGCATAAAAAAAAAAAAAAAGTTGATGAGTTTGCGGAACTTGTTGCTATGACTGAACCTAGTTATTGCGATGGGCACTGAATTCTGGATATCCGACTCTGTAACTGATGCCCAAGTCTTTCCTTTCAACTACGTTGCGCATAGAAAAGAGAGGAGAACGCACGGCGTCGGGAGTATTTGTCTTTTCTACGAATGTCCTTCAGAGTTCGGAAATGACTTACAGGTTCAACATGGGGAAACTGTCTTATGCAACATATTTCTATGTTCTGGAGAAACACTATAGCTGTATGATAATGTCATCGTTCTCCTGGGTCAAGCTACGAGCCTTTGGTGTCTTTATCGGATACAATTTCGTCTCTTTCTAGAGAGTATTATTTTTTTTACTCGGTGGAGACTTTATAATTTGCCCCATATTTCTTGGCGTGACGGTTAACTGTTATGTAGTAATCCTTCCACATTGTGCTCGACATTTTCGAATTTGGTCTCAAGTTTTGAATTGTCCCATGCAGAACGCTACTCGGCAAACTCGAACAGATCGAAAACGGACGAATGCACTCTCGACCTTCTTTTCTCTGACTCTCGGACAGTTGTCTTCGTCGCCTTTGTGCGTTTGATGTGACCAAGTAAATCAAACCCGCACAATGAACGCACCGATATCCTGCGTTTTTATTCGTGTAAATTTTATGTTTGCCGGTGTGTATTTTTCTATAGAAACATACGTCCGTTACGCGGCTGCGGTGGCACTGATCATGCGTAGACGTACCACTTGGCGCTGATCTTGTTCCTCGGCACTTTACCGCGTAAATCTCAAGCACGCGGCACGCTTATTACACTCAATGTATAGATATGGTATGACCGAGGGTTCTTCTGTCTTTGGATCCCGTCGTAATCTTGGACGATTTATGGCAGCGCCTCATTTTGTTCAAAACCGCTACGGTACTAGCGGAAGGACGGAAGTTAACCGGAGACGTCAGACACTAATTGATGTGGGCTGCGAAAACAGTCGCCACGGAATGCACCGTCCTCAGCCAGCGTTACTGTATAATCACTCGCAGAATGAGACCGGCAGGGGAGTCTTTGTCGGATACACGTCATTCCATCGTGCCCTCGTTGACTTCCACCGTGTTTTGGATGCGCGTTTTACGCTCAGCAGCACACAATATGGCAAAGTGTTATCGAAGGTAAGAAAAGCTCGCAATAATACTAATACTAATAATAAACTTCCCATGGCGGTTTTATTTTGTCAGTAGGGCGATTTTGTAGATAGATTTTGCCGTTCCGCAACACTCCGCAACCCGCTATACGATACACGGAACTCTACAGTGAAGTCCATTGGCGCGCAGGCGCAGTAGCGGCTTGCTCGTTGCGGAGGGCTTAGCAAAGGGGGAAGCGTGGTCTACGAAAACTCCCTGTAGGGACTAGAACTACGGTCCCTGGAATGTGTCTGCGACTGCTGTGTTTAGCGCTCTATTCCGCCCAAGCATCAAAAGTGGCCCAACTGGCAACACATGACGTCACGAAGCCGGAGTTTAATGCTGTCGGGAACCTGGCGGTCGGTCGTAGAATCGCTCGTGAAAAGCACGCGCCAATGTGAGTGTCGCGGACATCGCGATACTCACACAACTCCTGACTGTCGAACTTTCCGTGGAGTGCCGAGCCACATGCATCAGAACAGGCGTCTGCCACATTTACCACAGCTGTTGGGACGCCGCTAGGATCGCGGCCGGCGACAGCATGACAATTTTATGACGTCATCACGCGAAATCGGGGGACCACTTTTTTGGGCGCGGTAAACACGCGTTTCAGGCACCATACTATAACAAAAGTGGTTTCGTGTCACGGATGTAAATAATACCTAAAACACTCAAAATTAAAAATACAAGTTCTAAAAATGTCCAAGGAATACATAAACGATGGTATCACTGACCGATGTCGTTCAGCGCCTCCTGAGATAAAAAGAAAGGCCAGAAAATCATTCTTTAAAATTGTTAAGTTTCGGAGGTTCTTAGGAACATAAAACCAACGATGGATCTACCACACCACTCAGTCAGTCATCTTCATTCGAAGAAGTGTCCGATGCCAGGTTAATCACTGAAATGTTCCGATTTCGGTCGACGTCGGGCGGTTTCACGGGGCTATCGTCGATCAGGATGACGTCGATAGGTTTCACAACAGGTGTCCACCTGCCATCCGGGAATATTTCTACGGCGCCACAGAAAGAGCCAAGGCGACCCAGAATCTCGAGTACAAGCAGGTCGATCCTCAGCTCTTCTACCTTGATGCTTCGATTGCACACTGGACAGCGCCACAACGGCCGGAGGGTGCTTTCGTTTAACTCGAGGTAGGCCATCGCGTCAAAGGTCTGGGCGTGGGAACATCTGGCACCGCGGCACGGCACCTTAAGCCTAGTCTTCGACAAAGGACAGGTAAGGGACAGCGTAATGAAGTCAACGACAGTGTTTTCATCCCCAACCGCCTCCGTCACCCACTCCTGTGCAGCGGCCACGTTGTCCATTCCCTTCAGACGAACGTCCTCACCCCACCGAACCAATTCGTGCTCTGGTGTCTTGTCGACGACGTGAACCGTGATGTATAACCCGTCGGGTACGCTGAAGTCCTCGATGCGGATGTTGTTCACTGCGGCAGAGACGTGCCCCGTGATGTCGAGCATCTTCAGAGGCACGCCGAAGAACTTGGCGTCGTTGATCTTGAGGGTTACCGTCATTTCGTCGTGCTTGCACTCGGGCTCCGGGAAATTGTTGAAGACAAGGAGGACTCGTCTTCTTTCGCGGTCAGCGTCAAGATGCTTCGGCAGGAGTCGGCACCTGTAATTCCTGCCGCCGTAACCAACTTGCAAGCAACGAACGTCGGTGTAGACTGGCGCGTAGAAGGGCTGTAGAGGAAGCATGCCGCGTGCGGGTCCGACACAGCGATGTGAACGCGGGTGTGAACTGGTTTGTGGCTCTGGGCGCTTTGTGGCACTGTAAAAGGGAGGCCACGCAGGCCGATTCGAGCTGATACGCCGGGGAGGGTGAGGGGGGAGATGGAAAGTGGAAGAGACGAATGGTCGAAGCATCGGCTTTACTCGACGATGGCCAACTATAGATATGACACAGCGTTTTGGTTTGTCATTCGTTCTGTGACCATTTATTTCGCAAGCCAAAGAAATGCATGACCATGCAAAGTGCTTGCGAGGATGCGAGTTGATGGCATCATGCCATTACATGTCTGTTTTCATCTTTCTGTTCATTTTGTGCCTTTTTACTGTTACATGGGGCCAATATACCAAAAGCGCGATGTCACGGCGTTTGTAATGTTTTTTGTGCGAGTGATATCATCGGCTAAACTAATACGGCGACTACTAATCAAGGGCCCTAAACTCTTCAAACACAAAGTTGGAGCAGAAATTTCGCGGAGCACGCCAATTGGACGTCGGCGAAAAAAGCGCAAAGTCATTGTCGTGATAGGCCAATCGGTGTGCTCCGTCAACTTCGGCCCCAACTCGAGTTTGACAAGTTTAGAGGCCCAAGTGTTCCAAAATCAAGGAGGGGAACGCCAATTAAAGGGCAAAAGACCCCCTTCGAAAGTCACGTGTCGGTTATTAGAAGGTCGGAACCACTGCACAATGGCGGAACAACTGACGTCGTGGAACGCGCAAGTCATTCCATAAGATAGCGAACGCCAGAGCTCTGTAAACGCTAGGAGTCGACGAGTCTATCAAACAGCTTCTAAAGTGCAACGCCACTGCGCTCATCACCTTTTTCTGTGAGTGTCTTTTCCTCCTAATCTAACCATGGCAAACGCATAAAGCGTACCGTGACGTTGCGGATTTAGTCCACCATTGTGCAGGGATCGCACATCTGCCAACAGAGGGCAGTATTTCGAAAGGGGTCTGTACAGAAAACGTATAGGGCACGAGCGATTTTTTTTTCTTTCAGGGAATCACTCTAATTATTTTTAGAAAGTGCAAGTAAACCTTTGATAAGCTGAATGCTTGGACGAAAGCCAATTCACTGCAAATAAATGCGAGCATTTATTTGTAGTGACGGCTGACTGCGGTACAAGATTCGTAGAATACATTTGTCCAGTCACAACTTTCAAGATACCTGTACAAACGTAGATAGTCACCTTTGCTGAAATTGAAGACTGAAGACGACTGTTTTTGTAGTATTATTTGGAGGTAATCGACAAGAGACAGTAAATGGCGGGTGAAACTCGTCAATCCTCACCAAGGGCTGAGAAGCCGGAGTGACACAGAACGCAAATAAGCTTGACAAAAAAAAAAAAAAAGAGAAGATATTGTACTGATAACGTAGTGATTGCGCAGGCGAGCTGGTGGATGTTAACCATTATGTTCTTAGCCCGAGACTGAGGCAGAAAAAGAGGAAAGTTTCAAAGTAGAAGAAAAATGAACAGTCGAGGACACTGTGTTAGAGACGTGTCTTCGACTGTTCATTTTTCTTCTACTTCGAAACTTTCCTCTTTTCCTGCCTCAGTCTCGAGCTAAGAACAAAATGGTTAAGATACTGTACGTTTCGTGCTTTCTTTTTAAAATGATTTAACTGATGAAGGCGGTTGAAGTTGTCAAAGTCAAGTAAAAACGAGGCCTTTCTTTCTTGTTTTTTTTAATTAACGCCGGTAATTAAACCGGAAGCCCAGTCTATACGCGAAATATTAAAACCACCCAATGTCTGCATCCTAAACTTAGAATAGTCAATTTTGCCTTGCATCTTATTGAAATGGTTTACGAAAGCTGCATGATCGCACATAGGAAGAAAGTAATAATTTCCAATCAGCAAACAAGAACCATACTTTTTCTTCAGCTCTGCCCAAGCACCTTCATCATATAGTTCAAGGTCGTGCCCTCCATGTGCGTTGATGGAACTAACCGCAACTAATACTCCGCCTCCTGACTTTTGTCCGGTCTTCACGGAGTTTCTATCACGCCTATGGAAGTACATTGTAGGTTTCCGGAAAATATTCACTATTAACAAGACTATCGCTCAGTCACGTTTCAGTTAAACATGATTTCGGGCTCACTCTGCATAACATTGATCATATATTCTTCAGACTTTGCAAAGAACCCGCGCGTGTTCCGATAAAAAAAAAAAAAAAAAAGTTGAGCATGATAATTTGATAAGGATGTGTAATGGTACCAGTTTCGTCTAGCCTACCAAAAAAAAAAAAAAAAAAACTCACGAAGAATCCAGCCCTCTGGCCATACATCTAGCTTGTTTAGTGTATCGAACAATTCCGGGGTCATGGCAAGCACGAGGGCGGACTTGTGCGCAGAGGCCAAATAACGCGCTAACGCGTAGGTCAATCTCCAGAACATTTCACGCAGCGCTGCATCATGAGTTTCGCGATTGCTCGTGGTTATTCGGTCAGCAAAACTTTTCCAAAACCTGTCTGTCTCAAGGAGAAGCTAACTTCCAGAGAAAACGGGGGTATTAGCGCCCCCTGAATGCGTCTCACGAAAGGGCTATATTAAATCCGCTTTGATCGGCGTAATTTTGCATCCGAATGAAGTTGCTTTGGTAAGCGTTGTATCGTTTGTCAGTTTTAGTTTTATTGAGATGTTTATGTCTATGACCCATATGTCAACTGTTCCACACGAAAACCCATGGTCGCCAGAGCATTTAACCTAGCCCTAAATAATTTTCGCGGAAATTTCCCCGCAGTATTTACAGGAGAAGCCAATGTCCAGAGCAGACTGAAGCTTAGCCCAGAAATAGTTCACAAGAAAAAAAATTTCCCACAGTTATTTGGCAGAAGCCAACTTCCAGAGAAGGCTGGAGGTTAGCCCTAAATTATTTTCACCGAAAAATGTTTTCCCACGGTTGTTTCTAGGAGAAGCAAACATTCATAACATACTTGAGCTTAGCACTAAATAATTTACACCGCAAAAAAAAAAAAAAAAAGATCGTGCGGTGGTTTTTAGAAACCAACTTCCAGAGCAGACTGGAGCTTAGCCTTAAATTATTTTAACCAAACAAAATTTTCCTAGAGTTGTTTTTATGAGAAGCCAACTTACAGAGCAGACTGGAGCTTAGCCCTTCATTATTTTCACCGAAAAATATTTTCCCACATTGTGTTTTTAGGAGAAGCCAACTTCAAGAGCAAACGAGCATTCGGGGAAACTAGCGCCACCCGAAGACGTCTTACGTATATTAAATACACTTGAATCGGAGCAGACTAAAATATGCGTCGCTTTGGAAGCTTTTTGATGAGCATCGCGTTTTATAATGTTTCTCCATGACACGTCAGTTTCGAGACTCGTTTCCCAAGCCAATTTCGGCTACATTGAGGTGAACGGAGGGCACATGCGTTCTCGCTTTCTCACGAAATCTAGAAAACGACCAATTCTGTCGTCCATATTGAATAAGCATTAGGATCCAACTTATTGTACTAAAACACTTTATTCGAGTGCACGATTAATGACGCCGATGAAACCTGATTAAATATTTTTTTTTCGTAAAACGTCATCAGGTGGCGCCAGTTTCCCCGAGTTCTTTTGCGATTAGTTTTCTGTCGGTGGAACTTTTTTCACGTGTCTCTTCTCGATGCTCTATAGTGGCTCGCGGGGGCTATACGGAGAGCAAGTCCTTCTTGTTCTTTTTCGTGACGTCAGAACACCGAGCTCCGTGAGGCTCGATTGGAAAGATAGTGGGTAGACCTCAAGGCAGCTTGCTTTGAGGTCTACCCCCCCCCAAGGCATGTTCAAAGCAAGCTGCCTTGAGGTCTACCCACTATCCTTCAACCAGAGCCAATCAGAGCTCGGCGTTTGGACGCCACCACAATCCCCTGCAACAGAAGCAGACGATCTTACGCTCCGCATAACCTTCTCCCTTCGAGGAGTTACCGCTCATTCACACTGGAAGCGGATCCGCGTTCGCAAAGCGGTGGGGAACGCGGTTGTATGAAGATTCAGTACAATTGCACGCGCACTTGATGTCATCGGGTGCGCGTGCAATTGCACTGGATCTTTAAACAACCGCGTTCCCCACCGCTTTGCGAACGCGGATCCGCTTCAAGTGTGAATGAGCGGTTAGGCTGAGAACGTACGTCAGCTGGCGTCTACTTACCATGATACTGCAGCATGACAATTCGTTCGTGACCTTATACCTTTTATAAGGCGAAGGCCTTATATGTCTAATCGTACAGTCGATCTTCAAAGTCCTTGAGCGAAAACACGTCGGCGACACGAAGGGTACCAAAACTTTTGCGTGACCACTCAGGCGATTTGGAGGCAATGAAATTAAGAAAGATAACAAAGCGAATTAAGAGGAATTAAAGTAAATTAAGAGGAAGTAAAGTGAATTAAGAGGAATTAAAAAGAAACAAGAGTAATCAGTGGGAATTAAGAAGGACTATAAAGCCAGTTAAGAGGAACCAAAGTGAATTAAGAGGAATCAAAGTGAATTAAGAGGAATCAAAGTGAATTAAAGGGAATTAAAGATAAGTAAGAGGACTACGAGGAATTGTGTGCGTGAAATCTGGAAATAACATGAAACAAACCAAAAAAATGTGAAAAAAAGAATGTGAAAAAAAAAAAAAAACAGAACGCGAAAGAAGTAAATTATGTGTCGGTCTTTAATGCATCGGCTCTTTTTTTTTTTTTTTTTTTTTTTTTTTTTTTAACGCGACAGCGTTTTAATGAGCCCGTGTCGCAGAAAATCCGGCCTCGGTGGCGTGGAAGAAAATCCGGCGTCGGTGGCGTGGCGCGAAAATCCTGATTGGTCAGTAGGGTCATGAAGTGACCCTACTGACCTCGCGCGGGAATTTCAAACAACCTACAACGCTCACTTGAAACGTGACGTCACGCGCGGAACCAAAGTGATTAAAAAAACGTGACACGCAATGCGAATTGAGGATCGCCGCATGTCTCAAATGATTTCACTTTATAAAGTAATTCAGTCGCCTTCAAGGCCCACGTACACTTCGCACTTCCCAGATTTGCCAGCCCCTTCCTTTGGAAGCACTGATCCTGCAAAGAAGCAGAAAACGAAGACAACACCAGCGTAAGAGCCACATAAAAGGATGTTGGACGGCAGGCAAATGTTTGTAGTGCGCGAAATTTCATGGATTTATTCGAAACCGTTATTTTTTTCAAACGTGCGGACTGAATGAAAACTAAGACAGGCAGTGTACGAAACTGCCGTTTTATTCTAAGTCTTTTATTACGCAAAGCAAAGTTAAACTATCATAGCCCAACTTTCTGGAACGTGTGTCAGCCTGCACAACGTAATCTGCGCGTAATAGACTTATTCCAAAACTCAAAGCGCCTCACTGCGGTTTATAGCGCCACGTAATGCATTGTGGGAATCAGTGGGAAGCAAAAAAACCATACGTGCTCCGCTCCTGACCCACAGGTTCCCAGAATACAACGCGCGCGGTGTCGTATTTACGCAAGTAGTCGATTACGTAGCCTCGTGTATGTAAGATACTACATTTTTTTTCTTATTTTTTTATGCTTTCGATATTTGTTTTTAAAAATCCATAAAAGCTACACTAAATGTTCAGTTGGTCTAGTTGGTTCGATCATGACTGGATAGAAGCGCCCAAGGACAGGGATAAAGTGAAAGAGGTAACGCGGTCTGCGCCGGAAAGTTATACGGCCAGGAGTGGCATAGTATTCGCGACTCCAGCCAACTATAGAGGGCGCGCTGCTCAGTCAAAATGGCGGACGAAAGGAGGTCGTTTTCGTCGTTCAGTACGCGGACCATAACCAATTCCTGCACTGCAGCGTAAAATCAATATTACATTTGAAAGTAAAGCGATTTTTCGACGGTAGAAACCTTCTTCTAGAAAGTGCGTAGAATTGACACGGCGGAATCGTAAAAATAATTACTGGAAACGATGTTTGTTTCTATGCTGCCTACGAGAACGAAGCCTCGATAGCAGACGACAGAGTCGAAACGACCTCCTCTCATGAGCTTCTCGGCGCTGCCGCTACGCGGCGTCGATTTCGCTGGAGTCGCGAATAGGGGGCCAATCGTCACAATAAGTCGAATAATTAACTCAAATTCGTTCATTAACTTTTTAATTATTGAAAATAGAAAGACCTGGTTTCAATTAGAAACTTGTTGCGCTTCATCGAAAACCACCAGATCAGTAAACTTTGAGAAATACTTTGAGTGCGTGGGTAGAGCTAAAGTTACCACCGCTGTAGCCTTGTGCCTGTTGCACGACGGTGCAACAGGCACACGGCTATAGCGGCGAGGAAACGCGGACGATAAGAGACGGAAAAACTGCTTGGGCGTGGTATCGCACCGATAGCCTCGCGCGCGCTGCATGAGTGGTAACTTAATTTAGTGCTCCACTGTGCTTCCCAGGTGCTCCAAGTATTTAGAAAACGGACTGGTTTTCTTTTATAACCAAAACAGTTTTTTTATGACAAATGTGACGGGACAAGGGAGAAAGCGCGTTTCGGACAACGTCTGCACACTGTCTTTTGTACGATGTGTAAGCGGCGTGATCGGGGCTTGCGTACGGGCGACCCGTTTTGCCGTATCGAAGAACAGCGAACACCGCATCGCTCAGGCGCTCAGAGAAGAATAAAAGAAGACGGCGAAACGCGGCGGCGACCACGGCCGGGCGGTTCGGCGAGGCGGCAAAACAATCGGGCCGCTGCCGAACAAAGAGAGAATCATCCCGCGGGGTAATTAGCGCCCAGGGAAGAAGGGCTTTTGGTTGCCGCCCTCGCCCGGCGATTTTTGCGCGCGCCGAACCGCGCGATAAGCCAAGGGCTGCATGCTCAGCTGCTGGCAACAATGGCGAGCGATAAGGAGAGCGCGTCCCATGCTGAGTCGTCATTAGCACCAGAGGGAGTCATCTCCCACCCCGGTCGGCAACTTGTGGTACGCGCCGTTCGCGGTGTGAGGTTCCTAAAATCTACCGTTAGCTCGTACAAGAAAAAAAAAATGAAAAAGGAAGCAAGCACCGCTGTTACGGAAGTTTCTTCTATAGGCTCTAAGGTGCTTCGTAAAACAAGCACGGTGGAAGCTCCAAGTCATCGGGTTCTTAAACCAACAGCGTCAAAGTGGGCGGTCTGGTATCGCTCTCATTTCCATTAATTAAAGTACGTAGAATTCATCGTATACTCAAGAGGCTTGGCCAATCGTGGAAGGCCGACCTCTGCGACGTTTTCCGTCGCGCACGTCGCCAGTTTTCGTGTCCGAGTCTGGGATGCGGGTTCACGCGCAGTCAACAATCGCACGTTCCGCGTGCAGTTGGCCACTGCTCTCGAAGCGAGCACTCTTTTCAGTGTGTGCCTGGCAGCAGCAAGACCGCACGTGCTCTGAAGGCTCTTTAACTTGCAGGACTTTGTGCACCACCGATTCGGTGCAGAAACTAAAACGACGGGAGAAAGGATCAAGAGATGCGACTGCGATACTAGAGAACCGAGCCCAGCAGCGACACGAAGCCAGTTGCCATTGCACAGCGGCCGACCGGCAACTCAAGCGCCAATTCACGAACAATTCGTTCGGCGCGGTGTGTATACGTATGCGACAGGCATGTGGTTTCATTTCATTTCATTTTATTCACCTCAAGGGCGTCCGATGGACGCATTACATGAGGGGAGATTCAAAAACAAATAAAGTTTAAAAAAAAGAGAGAGAAACAGAAAAGCAAAACACAGAAACAAGAAATGTGATCGCGGATACAGCCAATGTCGTCGAACAAATCGAAATAAATAAGAATAAAGCACGAACAAAGCACAAAAGCTATTATACAGAAACGTAATCAAGGTGAATAATTATACAATATTGAACACTGATCTCGAAATGAAATAGGATTGCTGTCAGTAGCAATATGATCAGGTAATGCATTCCAGTCTCTGATACAAAGTAATAAGGGGGAGAAAAGGAAAGTGTTAGTGCGACTCAAGAATGGTTCTACTTTCCGACAATGATCTAGTCTTGGCGATGTAAAACTGGCAGGGCGGCAATAAACTGATTTAAAAGGCGAATCGCTGTAATATATGCTATGAAAAAAAACAAAGCCGAGTTATTTTACGTCTTAGTTCAAGAGGAGAGGGATTATTGCTAGTTTTTAAGGCCGAGACACTAGTTTCCGGTGAGTAGTTATTGCATATAAATCTTACGGCTTTGTTTTGGACAGATTACGGTCTTTGAAAGAGGTAAGTTTGGTGGGGATTCCAAATAGTGCATGCATACTCTAATTTGGGAAGGATTATTGTCTTGTATGCGAGTAATTTTGTTTTAGTTGGGGCAAGATATAATGTTCGTCGCAAGAAGCCAAGCCTTTTCAAGGCACTGCTTGTAATGTATTCAATGTGGTCGTTCCATGATAGAGTGTTTGTTAAATGTATTCCCAAGTACTTATATGATGTTACATGTTCCAGGTGTTGTGATAACAATGAATATTGTGATTGTGTTACTGTGGAAGACTTAGTGATGGACATTTTTTTACATTTGCGAGCGTTTATGTTCATCTGCCACATATAGCACCAGGAAGATATAGTATTTAAATCGTCTTGGAGTAGAGTTTAATCGTTATAAGTAATAATTTTTCGGTAAATCACGCAGTCGTCAGCGAAGAGTGTAATTGTGGATTTAATGGAAGAAGGAAGGTCATTTATGTATATTAAAAAAAACAGAGGACCGAGAACACTGCCCTGGGGGACCCGATGATGATCGGTTTCGGGCGGATAAGAGGAAAAGCGTTCTAAATGCTATGCATATGAAGTGCCTCTGCCAAATGCCAAAGCACCGACTTCGTGGAGTGCCAAGAAAGATTTTCAATTCCACTGAGCTACTTCACTCAGTACATCGGACAAACTTCGAGATGCGTTCGACTCAGAACGCCATTTGGGAGCATCAAAGGCTTCAAATTAGTCTTTTCACCCAAATGTCGTTCACAGCCGGACGTACGATGACTGTATTCCTTATTTTTCTGATACTAGAATACTGGGCGGGCACGACCTCAGATTTGGGAAAGAAATCATTGAATCATTTACCATGGGGACTGTCAGTAACAATATTTCTGCTCCTTCATTTTCACGGGCGAAGACAGAGGTCGAATTATGTATACGTCGTCACGACACTTGTGCTTTTTGAATTTATTTATAGTAAATTTCCTTTCCCTCAGCAATCTTCTCCTTTACCTTTTCGAGAACGTTGAAACCTAGGATAGTGGATTTTTATTTCGAATCGAATTCGAAGCGAATAGTGATTTTGGCCGAATATTTGCGAATCGAATATCGAATGCTTGCCGTTCAAAAATCTTGGCCACAGAGTGGCATGCAAGATAATTATTGAAGACATGCAATTATTAAGTGGGTTGATTCGTGAGAATGAGACCCGAATTAATTCATGTATGACTTATTATTGAAATACAGGGCGTCAAGAATGGCAAAGATGGCGCAGGCGTAGCTGGAGCTCATTGATCGGTTTCTTTTGCCCGTTTTTAAACAAAGTTGATGAAATGACGGAAGTTCCGATACTTTAGACCCATGTTACGAATAAAAGAAAACAGGAAGCGGGATGGCCAAAAATACATGTTTTTCGTTTAAGGCTCGTCAATTTATGAGGCGCTGGAGAAATGCAGCCTTCTACGTTAAGTCCTTATTTCGAACTCTTTTTGTTCGCCTTCCGCTCATTGAAAAGCATGCGGGAAGGGCCACGGGATCAGAACGGTAGGGTGCTAGTTTCCGATGGTCGGTCCCCACGCACGCGCTCGTCGCCTTCCGGCATGCTTTGACTGAGCGTGCACGTTCGAAGCTCACGAGACGACGAAGTACTATCGAAGGCAGGAAGCTCGCCCTGGAGGCGAGACGACCGAAAAGCCTCCCGCCGTTCTCATCCCTGTCGGTGACCTTAGAAACATCCTCACTTTGGCGCTTCCGCGAAAACCCACCAGGTGGCGACTACTGACCGACACGAACCGAACCACCGGCGAAAACGCAACCTCCCACGCCATAACAATTCAAACAAACATGGAAATACTCGACTACCCCAAAAATCTAAAAGAAAAAAAAAAAAAAACACAGATACGTTTGATTGAATCGATTTTCTCATTTGGGACCCCGATGCGGGACCCGTCAAACCAAAAAGAGGCGTGGTCGCCCGCAAAAACGCGGACACGCCCCCTCAGCCCAACTCCAGGTTGAACGGAACGCGACTTGGAAGGGGGGGTGTCCGGAACCCCGACTTCGAGAAGAGGTCGTTTCTTTGTCGGCTCGGCGTCGGAGACCGCGCGGTGGCCTGCGAACGGCCGTCTATTGTTCGGGTATGCAGATCACGACGCTCCGAGCGAACGCGTGCCTGGTTCGGGACGGGAAGGGAAGGTCCTGGCGGGTTTGGCCGAGAGATAAGGTTTCCTTTTTTTTCTGCACGTGTGCGTATCGCTCTGGATGCGGTGACTCGTCCTGGGACGTCGTCACATCCAATCCTGGGGATTCGTCGAACTGCCTGTATATGCACGAGTGGCTCGTTGGAAGGTGATGACGATGATGATGGAGTTGGCGGTTGGGTGTGTTCGGCGCCGCTTTCAACTTGAAGATATCGCGTTTTTTTTGTTTTTTTTGTAGGTGCTTATGAGGATTTTGGGTTACTTGAAGTGGCATGATTTATAACCGTTGGCTTGTGCAAGAAAATTTGAGTGAGAAGCGATTCCGACGACGGGAGATCGTCACCTTTGCCGATGCATATCGTTGATCGGCTTCAGCTTCCCATGCATACAGTACGACTTTGCGTCTTCACACACAGAAAACACAACACAAAAATACAAGGAAAATAAAAGTACAAGTAGTGTTACGTAAGTGTTAGGTTTTGTTTTGAAGAGTATTTTGATTGGCCCAGCTACAGCCTCCGCAGCGCGCATTTGGAAGCTCTCAAGATAGGGGAAGCTCACGTGACGTTAATTCAGCATCTGTTTATGTTCGCTGTCAGCGTGATTAGAATTAAATGACTTTGAGGGAGTCTTAGGAATTCTCAAATAGCTCGTCTTCGACACGCTCCAGACAGCTAATAACAACGAAATAGCAGACGAAATAACGTCAGTGGATACACACTGAACACCTATCGTACTGTGACGTCTGTGACGTCATACCAAGAGAAATGTTTTTTTTTTTAATTTATTGATGCGCGTGATTTGGCAAAGAATAAACTTGTGTTCGGTTTTATCTTGGCTCTGCGCAAATCCGAAATAATACCGAGACGATCGTGTAGTAAACGGAGATGAAGGGTTTAACGTACCGTGTGCAGAGCGCAACACCATTAGCGCGCACAAGAGATGGGCAGATTTTTTGTGTTGCGTGACAGAAAATTCTTGATCGGGGCACCGATCCAAGTGATAACATTTGACGCTCGTTATTAAACAAAATCCGTAAGCCGCGTTGACACATGCCCCCGCGACATCCTTTTCACTGCGCTTATAATTTCCTCTAAAATCCTTGGTAGTCAGTGCTCTCGAACAACCACGACAACAAGAACACTCCAGGATATTAAGCAAACACCTGAAATTACTTTACAGTCGGTGACAGGTTAAGAACACAGTAAAAGCCCCTCCACTAGCATTAGCTTTCTACGTCCGTTAACGCTTCTGCGTTTCATGAGCACGCGCAGGCAAAGCATGACGGAAGGCAACGCGGGAGGTGGAACAGATTCTTTCTTTTTAGGCTGCGGTGCACTGTCCACGAAGCCAATGAAAAAATATACCATCAAGAGAGCCTCTCGGGGTGCTTTAGACTAGCCAATGCAACACGAATCCTAGCTGAATATACGCCTTCAAACGAGCGCTCTAGGTCGCCCTGGAGCTACACCGGGGGCAAGTCCGCGGCGAATGACGAATCCAACACAAGAGGGAGCGCGCAAACTGAAGCGCGATGGAGCGCGTACAATGGCAGGAACAAGTGGCTCTGGTCGCGTTTAACGCATGCGCAGTAAAGTCCGCGGGCGCAAAAGCAGAAGAAAGGCCGAGGCGGCCCGAAAACAAGTCCTAATTACAGTCTACGCGTCGGGGGTGCGCAAATGACACGCTCTTCTATCTGGCCCTGCTCTTTCCTCTCGGGGCGTGCGCGGGCGCTTTTCTGCGGCGCGATAGAACTCGAAAAGAGACTTCAGATTACTCGACCAGCAAACCAGCCGAAAACGGCGATACGCCACGCACTCTAGCTGCGCTCGCCGACGCGAATTAGTCGAAGAACAAAAGCCAACTATACCAGTGCGCGTAATAATAGAGAATTTGGAGAGGAGAAAAAAGAAGAAAGAAAACGGGAAATGCTAGCGTCAAATTTGCGCGTGTTTGCGGGAGTCGCTATTATCACGATCGACTCAGTCGAACAGTGAAGCAATGTGAAGAGCGAACAACGAATACAATTGAAAATAGAGCCCGAAAAAGAAAGAAAGAATAGAATAGAAAAAGAGAAAAAAAAAAAAAAGGGGGGGGGGAGCGCAAAAATGCAAACGTGAACTTGTGCGAACAGAAGCATGGCGTTTGAAGGGTACACAAAGAAATATTTTTGTTTGTTTGCGAATGCCTGACAGTTCTCGCAATGTTTGGGGGCAAACAAAATCAACATCCAACTGATGAAAATAAGCAGGCTTCTGGGGGCGGGGTAAAAAAAATATATATATATGGAAAGAGAGTATATAGAAAGAGGGTGAAAGGGAAATCGCTTCGTAGACTTCATAGTCGGCGTGGAGATTGTATCTCCGCGAATGCTTGGCAGCCATCGCAGTTCTGGTTGGCACCGGCTAACAGTTCGTGTATTTTTTTTTTGTTCTCGCTAGTGGGTATTAAGCGTCTTGTTAGCCTTCGCGTCAGTGTGCTGTAAGGACGAGCCTTTTAACTAGTTTGATCTCGGGCGTATCAAATTGTCGAGGATGCAGAACAATGTAGGCTTCTGCAACCTTAAAACTGAAGAGCGTCAGCGTACATCCGATATTGTCTGCTCCGATTAACGTAAGATGGAAAGATGATCTAGTAATTGGCATGTGTATCGAATGCGGAAAGCGCCAGAGAACAAGTATATTCGAAAGAACGCACTGTTTATCATATTTTTGCAGTACTCAATTAAATTAAATTAAATTTCTTTATTTTTTCAACATGTTGTTTGGGGTCTCCAGAAAAATCTGTTGAAGACAGCTTGAGGGTGTCTGGGGGCCCATACAAGCAGCAGCAACGTATCATCGAAAAATAAAGGGAAAACTAGAAAAACCCCCACACCCCCCCCCCCCCCCCAAAAAAAAAAAAAAAAAAAAAAAAAGCACAACTTAAGAATTTTACAAAAAAAAAAAAAAAAAAGACCACATCTCCACGTGGTGAATGATGTTGATTGGGGCGAAGCTCTGGTCGTGCTGATGATACTGATTTTGTTCAGAGGTAGTGCTGATGGTGCTGATTTATATATATATATATATATATATATATATATAGAGAGAGAGAACGAAGAGGGGAGAAGGTGATTATTGAATTTATAGCATTAAAGTTTAATGCTAACTTTAATGCTATAAATTCAATAATTACCTTCTCCCCTCTTCGTTCTCAATATTACTACGGCTGCACTTGTCAATCTTCACTCAATCCCATTATATATACGGTGCAGCCTGTCCCTATGGGGAGGAGTGGTTCCCTAGATATCCTGGAAGACGGGCCCTTTCCGACATTTGCAAGCTGAGATGACGTGCCACGTCACTGCCGCATGTCGGAAATAGCGCGGGCCTTAAATCAGCAACGGTTGTCGTCTACCCAGTTAAGCGAATTCGAAACTAAACAGTACACAGAGAGCTGGTCAGAAATTGAGTCCGCCGAAACCAGTGGCCAGGATGGTCTAATCGGTTAAGGCGTCGCCCCGGTCAGGCGAAGGTTGCGGGTTCAATCCCCGCTCCTGGCCCAATTTTTCGCCAGCTCTCTTTCCCTTTGCCTTTCCCTAACTTTAATGCTATAAATTCAATAATCACCTTCTCCCCTCTTCGTTCTCAATATTACTACGGCTGCACTTGTCAATCTTCACTCAATATCATTATATATATATATATATATATATATATATATATATATATATGCATTTGACCGCAGCGCCCTTTCCTGTATAGACGTTGAGCGGCTACATGCAACGTTTCATCCATGACATCCCCAGCTCTTGAGTTACTGCCACATCTGAGAGCCCCCTCCTCGTCCCGCAGTCGTGGCCGAGTGGTTAAGGCGATGGACTAGAGATCCATTAAGGTCTTCCCGCACGCTCGCGAACAGGCTCAAATCCTGTCGACAGCGGAAACATTTTTTTTTTTTTGTTAAGAAGTCAGATGGGATGGCAGTCGATGTGAGCGCGGACGCCGGACGGACAAGGCTAGACCCTAAGGAGCTTCACCCACAAAAAATACGAAAAACAAGTGAACAAGAATACATAACGTGCGTCAATATAGTACAAGAATATACAATAAAATGCATATACATTCAAGCACATAAGATGAAAAGAAAAACAATACCGATAACTGTTGGGAAGTGACGATGAGGCTTAGCCATCACCGTGACGAAGGACCAAGCGGCAACACCACGTGTTGGTCCGTATCGGCTCGGGGGCGTTATCCTTGTTGTCTTATCTGACCTTGTTATATTTACGGGCGCGGCTCGGAAATAAACGAGTTGCTACCATACTGTTGACGAGTCCGTCTCGCTTACTTTACTTTAGTGGCGACGAGGATAAGATAGGTACACGTGCTATCCGTAAAAGTAGGGAAGCATTATCAGCCCATGGAGTTCCGCTCACGCACCTTGTCGAAGGCAGAGCGGAATTGCGCACACTTACAAAAGGAAGGCTTGGCGCTAGTATTCGTGGTCACCAAGTTTCGAGAGTACCTATGGGGGCGTTCATTTTCATTGGTAACTGATCACAAACCACTGGTGGGCGTCTTTCATCACAATCGGGCTGTACCCCACACGGCTGCCGCAAGAGTGCGGCACTGGGCGTTACTCCTAAGTGCATACTCGTACCAAATCGAGTACCGCAAGGGGGAAGTGAACCAAAATGCGGATGCCCTTAGTAGATTGCCGCAACCAGGATCCGGAGAAGTGTCGTTCGCAGACTTGCAAGAGTATGTGCTAGTCATGGAGGCGTTGGATGACGAATTAATTCCTATTACAGAACTCCAGCGCCAGACGATGGCAGTCTCCGTTCTACACCAGGTGAAAAGATGGATCCTGAAGGGCTGGCCAAACGATCAGCACAAGGTCGACCGGCCACTGGGACCGGCCCCTGGGACCACTGGGGCCACTGCCACTGGGACCACTGGGGCCACTGGGACCACTGGGGCCACTGGGACCACTGGGGTTACTGGGACCACTGGGGCCACTGGGACCACTGGGGCCACTGGGAAGGACGAGCTGACAGTGGCCCACAGATTGGTATATGGGAGACAGCGGGAGGTCATTCCGGAGAACGCACGGGGGACAATGTTGAAATTACTGCACGACGCTCACAGACGCGCGTCCGCAATGAAAGCCCTCGCGAGAACTTTGTTATGATACCCAGGGGTGGATAAGGATCTCGAACAAGTAGCGCGAAGGTGTCCCGCGTGCGCGCAAGTAGCTTCGCTACCGCCAGCTCAAGTGCCAGTACCCTGGCCAGAAACCAAAGAAAGATGGGCCCGAGTGCACATCGACTTTGCAGGGCAGGTCGATGGCTTCATGTTGCTAATAGTTGTGGACTCGCACAGCAAGTGGATCGAGGTAGCGCCGTTAAAGGGATACTGAACCAAGGAATTTAGTGTCCATAATAAGTGGCGCACGTTCTTTTCACGAGCCAGCAGCCGCCGGTGTGCGCGAGCACAGGCAACGAAAATTACGTCACAGACCTCCATGCGCGCTTAAAAGGACAGTGAAATGTATGGGCTTCGGGGCAAAGGAGAATAAAGACAGGCTTTTCATCTCTACAAGTGAAAGCTACGTGCTTGTTAGACCAATTAATCGCTTACGTTTTAACCAGAAACATCTGTGTATATGAGAAACTTGTCTTTATTTTCCTTTGGCCCGAAGCCCATGCATTTGACTGTCCTCTTAAGCGCGAATAGAGGTCTGTGACGTCATTTTTGTTGCGTGTGCTCGCGCACACCGGCGGCTGCTGGCTCGTGCAAAGAACGTGCGCCACTTATTATGGACACTAAATTCCTTGGTTCAGTATCCTTTTAAAGACGACCACAACGAAATTCACTACTTTGGCGCTACGTACAATCTTCGCCCGGTTCGGCCTACCGCGGATCATTGTTTCGGATAATAGTCCCCAGTTCGTGAGTGTTTGCTCACTCAACAATATTCAACATGTACGCACTGCTCCATATTTCCCACAGTCAAACGGCTTAGCCTAGCGTGCCGTGAGAGCCGTGAAAGAAGGGTTAAAAAAATGAAGGAGGGTAGCATGCAAACCGGATTGGCTCGATTCCTGCACGGTTACCGGAGAACACCAGGAAAAGACGGGCAAACCCCCTCACAACGTTTACTCGCTCACAACGGTTACTCGGATACACCATTCAATCCCGTATTGATACCCTTGTGCCAGTGCCTTCGTTGACGACTCCCATTGTGACTGCTAACCCCTTCCATCCTGGACAGACATGTGGGTCAAAAACCATAGCCCTGGAGACAAGTGGCTGCCCGGCACTGTGAAAGAAACCAGCGGCCATAGGTTGGTGCACGTCAGCTCGCCCGATGGAGAGCGACTTCGGCGTGCAGACCAAGTTCGCCTCCGAGATGGCGATTCCACGCGAGCCCCTCTGGAGGACGCAGCGACGGAAGATGCCGCGTTACAAGCATCTCCAGAGCAGCAACCAAGCGTCATCTCCCACCTCAGAAGTACACCGGCAGCCGGATCTCCAAGAAAATCCAGCCGGGTTCGACGTCCACCGGCTCGCCTTTTTTTTTTATAAGGGGAAAGGAGTGTTGGGGAAGTGACGATGCAGCTTAGCCATCACCGTGACGAGGGACCGAGCGGCAACACCACGTGTTTGTCCGTATCGGCTTGGGGGCGTTATTTTCGTTGTCTTATCTGACCTTGTTATATTTACGGCACGGCTCGGAAATAAACGAGTTGCTACCATGCCGTTGATGGGTCGGTCTCGCTTACTTTACTTCAATAACCACTATAGCTCATTACACATTTTATAGCTAGGTGGATTCACACGACAAAGTATTGGGTGACTTGGACATACGTGATATGATACAAGAAACTGAAAATTCGATCTGTTTTCCAGAAAGAACTTCCTAAATTCCTTGCGAGAAAACTTGTTCCTAATAATGTTTTTTTTTATCATATTTATATAGTAAAAACGGAACTTCATATGTTAGCGACTATAAAAACTATTCAGTTCGCCGGCGTGATATTAGCCACCTTTCACAGCTGCGAGTGCGAGGGTCACTTTTTTCATCGTTAATTGAGATTTGTTTTTTTTTCTTTTTTTTTTTGGGGGGGGGGGGGGAATCTTGGAAGTTTTAATTCGCAAGGAACAAAAACAAACTAACAATGCAAACGATATTCACAAATATTAGTTTACACTCATTATATTATAACGCGTGAACAATGGTTCGCTTGCATGTAACTGTGGCACATTATACTCCGTTTCACCTTATGATGTACCGCAGGAAAGGCTACAAGCGCGAGCTCTTTGCTATGGGGCACATCTCGGCGGCACACGCTCTCGTGCATTTAGGGCAGCTGCCAACGCCGTAAGCTCGCGCTTCTAGCCTTCGCTGCGGTACAACATAAGGTGAATCGGCGATGTGTCGAAGCGCCATTTTATCTAACATAAGAAGGGTGTGAATATTTTTTCTTGTGGTTGTGTCCCAGACACGGTGTAAGATAATCTCTTTATGTGAGGACACGGCGGGGCTGAACGCGCGGCGCGAGGAATCAGATAGTGTTCGTTCGACGGGCATCCGAAAGGCTGCATTATTCCGCGGCCACCGTGCCCGCGGCTGACAGTGTCGCCGGCGGCCAGACGGCGGAACTGTATGAGAGCGAAAAAACAGTATCTCGTTGCCATGACACCCCGGTACACCGTGGTCTTTCTGCACGAGCGACAACCTCGCTGGAGCTCGGCGCCTGTGGGGCGTGAGGCGGCACGAGCCGTCTTTGCCGTGCCCACGGGTCGACGAGTCATCTGCCGGCGCCGCCTGAAACCATAGTGAGAGAGAGAAAGAGAGAGAGAGTGAAAAGCGAACTTTATCTGCACTGCGCGAGGAGCGCGTTGTCCTCACCTGAAGAGTCTTACACCGTGGTCCCGTGGTCCCAATCTTACACCGTGGTCCCAGACTAGTGAACAGTTGTTTATTTTTGAAGTAAACAAGATATGGCTAAATGGGCAGTTTCCCATTGTCTGGAAGAAAGTGCCGACATCGTGACAATGCGCCTGCGGCGGATGATAATGATTTTGATAAAGCTTTGATGTGATCTGTCCAAGTCATGTTTGACGAAAAAGTAACGCCGAGGATTTCAACCATTTCAACAGGTGCGTCACCAATTAACAATTTTTGTGAAATCTGTGCCTGTTTGTGCGTGGACTTAAACAAAATTGCTTTAGATTTATTTAAATTTATTTTAGACCGTTTCGAGTGTAGCAGTCATATAATTTCAAAAGCTTTCTTTCAGCTTTATTGATCATTTTATCTCTATCATATCCAGAAAGGAAACAAATTCATGTCATCAGCATAAAGCACAAAAAAAAAGCGTGCGTATTTTTATACAAAAAATATCATTAACGTATACCTATTAAAAAGAAGTGGTCTCATCACACTTCCTTGTGGTACTCCAGAATTCATTGACTTTAAAACTCGGTTTCGCACAAATCCCCACTGCACCCGACACTACGATTCATTGGATCCTATATGTCCCTGGCGCTTTCAGTATTCGAGCGATTGGTGCGTATACGGACATTGCGTTCGATGCTATGTCGATGTAGCCCATGTGTTTGCGCGAAATATCGTTGAATTGCGCGGTAGAAATCCTTTCGAAAGTGACGTGCCGATTATTAGAAGGTCGCGGAACGCCTGCACAACGACGGATCAACTGACATGGTGGAACGTTGCGAGTCATTTCATAAGATGATGAACGTCAAAGCGCGGTCAACGTTATAGGGTCTATTCACTTGCTGAGTCATCACCCACAAACATGGCCGCCGAGCGAAAAAGCGGAACTTTTATTCGTGAGCTTGGTGAAAAATAAAAGAAGGCAAAGCAAACTCGCCTATCGGCAAACCGCTATGGCCTTCGGTGGCCATGCTTGTGTGTAGTGACTCGACATTAAAAGGCGGTCTGACGTCATGTGAATAGACTCTATAGGAGCCGACGAGTCGATCGAACAGAATCAAAAGTGCGACGTCACTGCACTCGTCCCATTTTTTACATCGAAGCTGTTATGTGCTACGATCTGGAAAAAAAACTGCGTCCATCAACGAGGTAGAGGGGCTTAGAGTGATAAACCGGAAGTTCGGAAGTGGCACCCCCCCCGGTTGCCGCCATATTTTACGCAAATGTGACCACTCGTCACGTGACCTCCCAAGAGCCGTGACGTCACAGGTAAGATGGCAGCGCCCAGAGCTGGCGGATGCGAGTTTGTTCTGTGCGCGGTAGCCGTGATGTGCAGCTGCTTTCTGACGACTTCGGGCTTCTTCGTGCTCGCTGACGCAGGTATAATGTGAAAATATGAAGGAATGAGACTTTATACCGTTTTTGCGCAAGATCGCTCTGGATCAACGCCTGTGAGACACCATCAGCTCTGCATCGCCGTACCGGTGCTTGGATTCCGGGATGTGTCCGAGGATCGATAGAACTTTGAGTGCTTTTAACATGAAATTTTCGCATTCTCTTAGCTTTGTTTGAACGTTGAATTATCTAAGAATCTACGCGAAATGTATACGTCGCGTTAGGGCCTAAGGGAAGTTGTTTCAGCCCTCCGTCACCGAACAACCCTAGCAACTTTTAGCGAGGAAGCTCCTGCGATTTTAACCTTTTGTGCTAATCCACGATTCTACGTTCGATCGCTTTTCTTCCTTTTTTTTTGTGTGTGTGTGTGAGTGCGAAGTGCACCCTTATTTTCAGCTATGAGGTTGGCGTTTTATTGAGTATGGGGAAGAATAAATCATTGCAGGCACCTGCTTCAAAGCTATTCGACTTGCTATAAGAACAACTGTTTTGGTGCATGCATAGATTAACTGCGCATTTTTTCTGTTTTGTAGGATTTATTGCAGCTATACTCTTTTCCATCAAGAGTGCATTGTATTAGTCGGTCAATTATTTAATTGTTCTAATTACCTGGATAAGATGATTCATATTTGTGTTCATCCCTTGCCTGGAGAGCAGTCTTGTTGAAAAATGTTGACTACCATTCCTTTCGGTCTCTTCAATAGACTCTTTTTAAAAGTGTGGGCTGTCTATACTTGGCATCACCGTAACTTGGAAAAGGCCAACCGCCACAGCCCCCTCGAGCCAATCAGAGAGACGGAGCGAAGGTGTGTGACAAATCTGTGCAGACGAGCACTCTGGTGATATGCTTTCATGTGCCTCTCTCCAATTTGTGTATTGACTCACCGAGACCGTAGCCTTTGCCGTCTGCCAAATTCTGATGAAACAAATTACAGTAGCTACTTCTGTAATTACCCCAGGCTTTCATACTTTGGGTATTTGTTCGACAAGAATGTTGTGTCCGCCATCCCTGTGAATTCGGCTCAGCACCTATTGGACTCGAATGCTGCATTGGCGTTCGACGTGAACTGGGGCCCATTCATGTGCTTTGCGCCGAAAAAAAATGGTGACGGTTGTGTTGCTTGATAAGGTTCTGCAAAGGGTCTATTGTGTCATACATATAGGAAGTGTCATGCTATATAACAATGCATCAACACATACTATTAAACTATATGCTCAGAGGTGTGTTTGTTTTTCCAATTAACAAGTTACAGCAGTGTGCTTTAATGCTATTATCATGTGTGTAGTTTTAAGTATCCTCTCTGCAATGCCTACAAAGGCCCCTGGAAGGAATAAATTAATAAATAACATTTTCACATCACTGGAGTTGGTTTTCGGATGCACCACATGTTCAGGAAAGGTTGAACGAGTGCAGCCCCATGCAACAAGTCTGCCAGTCTGGTATTTCCCATTAATTAATATTGAAGGGTCAGAGATGCGAGTGTCCTCGTAAGGTCCAGAGCATGCAATGGACACAATTCTCGGTGTGTAGACTCTCAAGGCATGAAGGCAAACGGAAATATGTTTATCTGGTTAGTGTATCAAATATGTTTATTTCCACTTGATTACAAAATTATTGATTCTTAGTAAATGGTTCCATAACGAGTTCTTTCTGCGACAGTCTCGTGTCAGGCGTTCAGTCGTAGTACCTGTGGACCTTGTTGTCGGATGACGCTCCTGGCACGTCGGTGTTCAGTTTGGTCGAGTGGCAACTTTGACCGACTGATGCTGTCTTGTAATCATACGTCATGTGCACTGAAGCTGCAGGGCTGGCTTCTAATCCGAAAATTTTCCTGGTAGTTTTCGGCATCAATGTAGCAAGTTCGGGCATGTATTGCTTACGTGGCTGTGCCTTTTGCTGTACCGTTGACTTGAAAGCTGGCAACACTTTTTGTTTGCTATCCAAGTCTGGTGATGCTTGCAGTTCACTTTTGAGAGCAACCAACCATTCTATTCCTTCAAGTCACTCAGGGGCATTCTCCCTCAAAGTTGCAAATTGTGTGCTTCGTGGAGTGGACACAGAAAATTGGTGTCAGCAAGTTTTTAGGTATTGTCCTTGGACGACAACCGACACCAAATCCACTGTCACTGCATCGCCGTTAACCTGCTTTGTCGTGCTTACCTCTTGTTGAGGTGATGGACATGAGGAGCTTCGGGGTAATCAGGGATTCAGAATCTTCGATTCAGCACCTTCGGCATCAGGGACAAAGGTCGCCGAAGGTAATCCTTAATCTCCCGTGGTCGCTCCTCGAGACGTAATCGAGGGTCGTTTGGCACGAACCCTCGCAGACCAATTCATTGGTACGGGCTGCTTTGGTAGACATGGTCGGCTTCATGCAGTGGTAGCAAAGTGGTTTTCGGTCGCACATTCGCATCACCTACGTTTTCCTCTGTGTACTTTGTTGAGCGCGGACCTACACACAGTGTCGGAAATGCTTCGGCGTTAGAGTGTCTCATTGAATTGGCATTGAATACTAAGGGGCAGCCGGTGGCGGTCGTCGTGCTATTGTGGCGTAAGTTGCCCTTGGTTTGTCAGATGCCGCTTCGCTCGCAGAACTCTCGGTTGAAATACCTGTCAAACTTGTTCCGAAACAATCTCGGCAATCAAAATAAAAGCCGGGCAACTGATGGCAGGAAGTAGCTTCCTGATCTCCTCCCAGGCAACGTCGTGGGTGATGTCGTGGATGCCTGGGAGGCTGGCGTCGAAGTAGTAGCTGGACAACTCGAGTGTCGAGACGCCGGGAAGTTGTTCATAGTGGCAGGCTCGGGCATGCAGTGCACATTCCATGTTGGAAGCCTCAGTGATATGAACACTTCGACTGTTGTTGGGGGGTTGCGGACAAGGCTGCCGAAGGTGTTGTCCCTCACGTGGGGCGCATGGGATTCTTAGGTTCTTGTCTTCTGTAGCATCAAGGTCGGCGTGGGCGTGGGCGCTCAATCAAGCGCAAAACATCCTCCACGAGTGCGGTGGCGCTCTCATTGGGGCAGTGTCCTGGACAGAATCAAGAATGCGGCTCTCTTTCGTTGATGTTGGCTGACGGATGCGCGCTTCAGCTTGATCTTGCAAACTTCCCATGACGTTAAGGAGGATCCACGGTTCTCAGACCGGCGCCGGCAGTTGCTTCCACGAGAAGTATAGGTTCTGCAGGAGCTGGTTGTCTGTCCACCCAATGTGGCGGGCGACACTGTCATATTGTTCAATCCAGTCCTTGACGTCTCCATACAGCTTGCGTGAAAAAGCGTCGGAGTGTGATTTGCGACGGGCATGCAAACAATGGTGGGAGGGGACACGGTTTGCTGCTACAGGTTTGTCATTGTTGGCTTAGTCAGCTTCGGATTTTCTGACAGGATACCGAATTCCGGTGGTTTTTCCTGGTAGCAGCAACTGGCTCGGATTTCAGGTGCTTCGTGGTGTATTTCCGAGGTTACTCCTTGTGGTACTCGGTCGTCTTGCGGTTGTTCTGCCAGGCTCGGGTCAGGACTTTGCCTACGGCTCGACAGGGGTATAAGACGCAGAATAGTCCGCCAGCCGTGTCCCATTATCGGGTAACTCGGCTGAAGAGCCGCCGGGTTCACACAGAGTGAAGGGCTACGGGTAAGGTGCCCAGTACCTCCACCTGAACATACGATTACAGCTGAGCATGACCTGCAGTGTCCCAGAATAGTGAATATTGATAGAAGATAGGACTGGAACAAGGATCCGTGACAGTATAACAAAACTAGCAGAAGAGAATCTATCCTGACCACTGAAGAAGCTGCATTGCTTTAGTGGCATTCTGTCCGAATAAATCCTCTCCTTCGGGGTTTGGCGACTGCCGTGGACGAACTGAACTGAAATGGATGTGGGACCACTTTTCTGGTAATGAGCCACTGCAGACTGTTGCCACAAAACGGCGTGAGCTGGGTACGTAACACGCTCGGTGAAATGTCCGGACAGCTTGCAATTCGCGTAACGAGTGTGGATGAAACGTTTGTGTTGACGAAACGTGCGACAGGCCAGCGGGATCAATACCAACTGCAACACCTGTGCTCCGTGAAAGTGCACGGCTACGCCGGAACAATTTCGGAAGCAGCACAGCATCACCTAAAGCATGGCACAGGAACTACCAGCTTGAAGGCAGCTCTTCGGTGCGCCGCACACCTGTGCTCCGTGAAAGTGCACTTCTACGTCGGAACAATTTGTAAGCAGCACAGCATCATTCAGCACGGCACGGGAACTACCAGCTTCAAGGCAGCCTTCCGGTGCGCCGCACAACCGAAGTAAGCCCTCGGTCATTTGATCGAAGCTGCACCGTGATTGCACACCGCCAAGCACGACTCAGGCAATTTCCGTCGCTAAACTGTGTATCCAAATATATTGCACACGCTTCACTGCAAACCTCGAAGATTCCGATGGTCAACGAGAGCACAGAAACGTCGCCTTAAATTTTATCCTAGCGGTATCCGAATCAATCCGAGGTCCGAGCAACGTAGGTCAGATTGTCTCTTCCGTGGCAATATCCCGGTCGGTCACCAGCGAAATGCACACCGTTTCTCCGTATTTTCACGTTATACCTACGTCAAACATCACGCTGAACTCTGAACTCGCTTTCGACCGGCCTCATATGACGGCTTCCGCGTCTGAAATCAACTCGCCGAGACGAACGACAACCAACAAAGCATCCGACAAGCTCCGGCCCAGCTGGGGCCAGCCGCTGCATGGGCGCTGCCATCTTTCCTGTGACGTCACGTATTTGGTTTGGTCATGTGACGTGTGGTCAAATTTGCGTACAATGGCAGCCTCCTTATGGGGGTCACTTTCGAGTGCAGACCGGAACCCCGGTTTATCGCTCTAAGCCCCTCTACCTCGTTGGCGTCCATGGATGTTAACAAAAGAACTCCCGTTTAAACTACGCTCCTTTGTTCCGATTGGTCATGGCAAGTATAAATAAAAAGAGGGGTGACCCGCGTGAGTCAGCCTTCCTTGGCATTATTAGATAGTCAGGTCTTGATTCCTCGTTATCATCTGCGGTCACCGACTTATCTCAGCTAAGAGTGCGCTGTGACGAGGCTGAGGGCGGAACGCGCCAATCTAACCTTCTTCTCTTTCGCTTCCGCGATGCTGATAAACATATAATATGCTGATAAACTTGGGTTCAATCGAAGAAAAACTGTTCTCGAGGTGTGCCTAAAAAAGGAGGTTTAGAGCTTACAACGTCGTGTATTGAAAGAGCTCGTCGCCTTTACGTGTATATGTGTCTTTATTTAATCAATATAGCATTTAAATGTCACGTCGCTTTAAAACCTAAAGTAGCTACCAACCAATGGCTGTGTTCCTTTGTCTCTTGACGTAGCCATTTCGTAGCGACGTTATCAATTGCCCTTTAGACTCGCCATGGGAAGGCCACGCGTTGTTCGCTCTGAAGAGGAATAGCGCGCCTGAAAAATCGTCTGCGCGCTCAACAGCGCGAATGGGTGCGAAAGCGTCGAGAAGCCGAACGCGCAGCGGCTCAACGTGGTGCGGCCGATGGTGCGGTTGCATCGGCTTCGATTGATCCTCCACTCACCGACGAAGAAGGTGCCCGTCTAGAGCGTCAGCGGCAACGGAAGCCAGAGTGTGAACGTCGTCGCCGGGCGAAAATGACCGACGAAGGTCGGGCTGCCGATGCCAAGCGGAAACTAGTAGCTTTGGTCGTAAAGATGACAGCTTCGCTGCTCCTCCATCTTCACGTGAAGTGGATGGGCTTTACAATTTTTTTTTCTGCAGGCGTGTTTTTATGTTCTAATTTAATCCAAAGCATAAAGCGATCCTGACGTTGCGGTTTCAGTCCGACGTTGCTGAAGGATTCCACAGTTGTCAACCAAGTGCAGTCTTTCTAAATAAGTCTATGAAGGAGCCGAAAAAAAATTTTCAAATTTGGTTATTTCTTTTTACGTTGAGAACCTTGATTATAGCGATGTGTGAGAGGAACGGACGAATAAAAGGACAAAACTTCGCCAAAACCTTTATATAAAAAAAGTAAAAAAAAAACAACAACAAAAAAGATCACATTGCGGAGAAGCAAATGTTGACAGCACGTTGAAGGGAATCGTGTGCTTCAGACCTGGAAGTTGCCGAAACAACAGTTAGAACGCAGACGAGTTGGCAGAAGCTTTTCGCTATATAAAGTAATCTTAAATACAAATAATAAAAAAAATAAAAAAAATTGCAAAAGAAAACAAGGGGCAGAAATGACGTTTAAAAGGAACATTATCTCTCTTTGATTTTTCTGCCCTTGGTTGTTTCCCAAGTCTGTTTTCATGTCTTTATAAGCGCAATAGTAATGTTCGTTTTTCGGCAGTAAATGCCGTTCAAAGTGGAGTGCCGCACCCAACGTATTTTTTTTCACACTATTTTAAAAAGGCTGAGTCCACATTTGTCCGCCGTTGCTTGATCACGTGATCTGAGCATGTATTGGACGCGAGTATGACGTCAGCGTTCGGTGTCGACTCGGCTGCAATCACGCGATTCGTGTCCCAGCAATAGCGCCTGCCAATGTTGCCCGATGCACTTTTGAAAAGGGTCTATTCTGATCTGTAGTGCAGATCGACTTTGCCAGATTGTTAGTAAAACTTCGTTAAAATAGGAAAATATTACTGCTTTTTTTTTTTTTAGTGAAGAGGTTTTTTGACGCTTATCTTACGTTTCTTTTTGTTTTCTTCAAGAATTCTAACGAACGGTCTTTCAACTTTTTGTCAAACTAAAACAAATGGTAAGCACACTCACGCGTAGAAATAAGCTTGTATTTGCCTTAAACAGCAACGATAATAATAAAAAAAACATAGCAAAACAAATGCAAGTAAAGTTTTGGCGACGAAGTGTAAGCATATCCTTTGGCTCGACAATAAAAAAAACATGCCTTAAACAAACGTTTTCAACGTAAGTTGTTGGCTTCGAGTTTCAATATCGATAAATATGACGTGAGTTCATACTGGTCACGCCATCGATAATCAGAAGAGGAAAAGGGACAGGGCCGACATCGTCGATAGCGAAGACAATTCGCACGAACGCTAACTTTTTATTTTTTATTACCGAACGCTAACTAAGGTCCGTGCCGTGGACATAACGATGGGTGTTATTTTTCTTACTCTCTTTTGGTTTCTTACTCAAATAGTCAGCAGTGATACGGAGGGGTAGTGTGTCCAAATTTCCGACCCATGGAAAGCGGGGAAAGTTTGCTATATTAAGATGTTCGATTTACTTTCTAGACAAGCTTCCTCGAGTTATGTAGACCCGGTATCGACTCGCCGTTAGGGCTCGGAGACACATTCTGTGATGCAAGAAAAATAATCAACAAAAATAATCTCTGTCTCTTCTTCTGTTAGGGGGGGGGGGGGGGGGGGGGGGGGGGAGTGGGAGGGGGAGGGGGGGAGGGGGGAGTATCGAAACCCTGTATAAACACGAACTTCTGTGCAATAAAATTCAGCTGTGTTTGAGACGTTTTGTGTGTCGCGTTGTCCTCCGTCCTTTCCCCAGTCTCGTTTTTTTTTCTTAAATTATGTTAAAGAAGTAAAGGGTGAGCGACAGGGTTATCACCGATGACTTTTTGCCAAAGTCAAGCGGAAGAGAAGTACGGTTTCGCGATATTTTCTTATTTTATTTATGATCTACATGCCACACCTGCTTTCGCAAGCTGATTTATTTTTTTTCTTGGGCAACGTACTCTAGTGGTTTCATTCATTAGTAAGAAACCTAGTCATCACGATACACTGTTGCTGCGTTACACGTGATCATGATGAAGTGACCTAATGACAACAGCTTTCTTTCACCTCTTTTATTTGAGAGTTAGAAATGCTTTAATTTGTTTTTTCTCGTAGAATCAAGCTTTTCTTTTTAAATTTGAAATACAACTTTAGAAGTGGAATGATGGCATAAAGAACGAGTAAAAAATCTGATATCCCGCGTTTTTGTTTTTTGTTTTGTTGGATGCAGGCAGATGTAAACCGTCTCGTTTCCTAACGACCCGCAGAGCGCCACACGACTCAGGTTCATATGAATATTCATTCGAATCTTTGGGTCACGAATTTAGCCGATCCTAGACAAGGTAGGACCAAATAAAATTTAAAAAAGCAATAAAAAAATTGCGAAACACTTGAGCCCCCCCGAGGCGAATCTTCGGTGCCGGACTTGGCTTTGCGGAGGGAACGAGATTTAACGAAATGCAGCGAACTCAACAACTAAAGCTAAAAAATAAAAAAAAATAAATAAATAAAAAAGAAACAAGCTTGAAAGCGCACCTTTCTCGTAATTAGGCTGAAGGTTTTCGTTCTCGCTCAAATTATTTCAGTAAGCCCATTATACGAAGGTAGCTTCGCACAAAACGAACGCTCGACTTTTCTTAATCAGTTTACAAAGCGGTTCGCATAAAAGGAAGTGGGTGTTGAAGGCGAGAAGACACCCTCAATTTTCCTTTCTTTATATTTTTTGAGACGTTGTTTTAACAGTATCAAAACCATGAATAAAATATTTTCTTTTTTCAAGGAATGAGTTCTTACGAAAATGTTTACAGTATCTGCCTAGAGGGCGGAGGCAAGAAATCGAAATGTCATTTTTTTATTTGAACTTTGTAGTATTGCTAGCGTACAGCGCTTAGTACACAAAGTGAGTAAAAATTGTCGCGTTAGCTTAGCTTCTTTATGAACCTATTGGCTCATTATTCGAGAAGACAATAAACCGATCAAACAAAATACACTACTAGTGACACTTGTGTTACATATATATTCAGTTTTTGGAGGATTTCATACTGGGTGTTTGTGTTTAATTCGAACTCAATTGAAAAGTCTGAAAAGGTACAATATTGCGGTTTGTACAGATTAGTTATAAAGCTAAGGAGACATAGCATAGGGGAATAATCTCTATAATAAGCCAAATAATTAACTAAACTTTGTTTATGAACTTCTTTAACTGAGAAGAAATAAAAACATAGGTTCCAACTAGAAACTTGCTGAGCGAGCCATCTAAAAACACCAGATCAGTAAATTTTAAAAGAACTTAAAGCAGGCGAAAAGCATGGATGTTCGCTATAATTAGCGCATGTGTAGAAGACACAATGCTAGCAGCGCGAAAACGCATATGATAACCTATATTATATCCACATAGCCATTTAACTCACCTGTACAGACCGAATGAGTGTACCTTACACGGCATCTTTAAGTAAATATGTTCCACTTAAAATTAAACAATGGGCATATTACGATAACGAACTCAATCTAAACATGTAGAGCTTTAAAAAAGTGTTTAAACTTTCTTGTGTAATCATACTCCCCCCCCCCCCCCCCCCCCCCCCCCCTTTCAAACGCTTATGTCAGTGGCTGAAGTGTGCTACAAAAATTTCAGTATGCCTTCATTTTAAGCTATGCATATGTTTTTGCTCATTTACTGTTAGGTGATAGTACTGCTACTATTATATTAAAATATTATTGCTTTACGCACTTTTATTGAGGGCGTCGAAAACTATATGATACAATTTATTAAAAGTTTGATTTTACCCGTTAAATGAGAAAGATGTAGACTGTAGTAATTTTATTTGCTCGCCTAACCCCACCACAACAGCCTACCAAAAATAATCTTAGCCAAATTAATGATTCCAACGAAAATAATAAAAAAATAAATAAAAAGAGAGGTTGTAATCCCGACGAACGAGACCATTTTCTAATCTGGGAGGCTTAAGTTGCGGTTCGATTTGATCGCCGATTCGCATCGCCCGATCGCCTCCTCACTCTTATTTTAGGTCGCACGCGTCGCGGCGGGTGGTGGATGCTGAAAGCGTGTACAACGGTCTCTCCCGAGACGGAAACTTCAAGGAGTCGCTAATGATACGGTGACGACGTCGTACAAACACCGAAACGTTTGTTGTCCATGTTGTCTAATTCACAGTTGGCGCAAAGAGCTAATCAGACTCCGAAAAAGAAAAGTAAAGAAAAGAAGCCGCGCACTCGTGGTTAGCCGAAAGTCGTTGAGTGATGAAACACGCGCGGCGCTTCTTCAGGAGCGTAAACAACACCGGGGCTTCCGAGTTTTGGGCGTCGACGCCGGCGAGGGACCTGCAGAAGCGGTACTTCGCTAATCTCGACTGATCCTCCGGGCTTAAATAAGCCGAATGAGGAGCTTGTTGTTGGAATGCCGACGATCGTATTTAAGGTTGCCGTTTTTCTTCGGCCTCCTCAAATAGGCTTTTTTTTTTTTTATTTCCTGATTGGAACTTAGATTGAGGCAGGAATAGTTACGGAACTATTTTTCTGTTAGGAAAAGTAGTTCTCACTCGGTTGACGGTGGAGGGTGTGGTTGCCGACATATTGAGAACAGCGGGGCGTGTCTTTCGAACGGTCGGCCCCCAGTGCCTTCTGTTGTGCTTCGTGCCTTCCGTCATGCTTTAGCCGCGCGCTCGCGTCTGAGGAGGCAACAGTTGCCGTAGCGTTGCCGAAGGTAGAAGGATTGCGCTGGAGGTGAGGCGAATGGATATCCTTCCTGCCCATCTCATTCTCATCTCATACCTGTGGACGAAACAAAAATGTAATGTTATTTACAAATCAATGAAGGACCATAGGTCACGTTGTAGCGTCACGTGGCATCAAATCACGTGACGTGAATTTTCCCGCTAAATGTAGCGGGGAAACTGAATTGAGGTGTAGATCAGGGGACGCTTATTTTCTCACTAAATTTAGCGGCGAAGTGACGCAATGTGACTTGACGTCACGCGAACTATACGAAAAATCAACTTCCTCGCTAAATTTAGCGGAAAAAGTAAATTGGTGGATAGGTCTTTGGCGTCCCAGGATGCAACACTGCGCGCGTTGCATTGTGGGACGTCACAGGCCACGACTTTACGGAATCCGAAACAACCAGCCAAAGAACGTTTCACGTTATACATTATACGTTCTAATAAGGTTTGATTTCAATAATGAATTAATGAGTGTAGCTTATACTCTCGTACACTGTACGCGGTGAACAAGCGCTTTATAAAATTTTAATTCGATGTATTTTACGATTATGATAAATTAATATTAGGACTTTTTCTTTTAGCTACTTTTGTCTGAGTACTGTTTCCTCTGAGCACAAGATTTCGACTCAAACTACCCACAAGGGTAAGTCTACTTCTCACAACATGAATTTAATAAGATATTGGAACTTAAGAATGATGTTAGTACATACGTGAAAAACCTACACTGAAGTAAAGCGGTGCCTGCTGGGTATTACGTTGAAACAAAACAACAACAAAAAATGAATATGTTTTCATTGTTTTTGAAACGTCATAAAAAAGTTCCTCTAAAAAGAGAAGAGAAAAGCAAGTCTTCGATTTTTTTAAACACTGCCATTTTCTTTTTACTACTGTTTTTTTTAGTTAAGATGACAACAAAAAAGAAAATGTCTCCGTTGCATAATTTAAAACTGACTCGAAACATTCGAGAATATTATTTCATTTTAATGCAATTCGATTTTTATACAGTGTAGCGAAGAATTCGGTCCCGACTGTAGCGACCAACTTATATACAGGTCAGAAAGACAATAAATTCAGAAGACGCAAGGGAATCCGCGAAAAGCAGGGCGACAAAAAAGGGGGAAACCCCGGACAAGCGGGAACGGGGAAAAAGAATTGCCATCCGATGTGTCATCCTGCCGTCGACTTGGGAAAACGAGGCTTTTAGTTGAACTGGCGTCCGCGAGATGGCGGCGCTTCAAACGCCCTCGCGCGCCCGCGATGGCATGTAGTTGTCTTCTCGCACCCGAGATGGCGCGACGTCCGTCAGCGTTGAAGCCGCTCCACTCCGTCGGTTATGTTCACCGAGCCTGGTCAACACCGTGTCGTTTTCAAACACAAACACAAAAAAACGAGCTAAAGAAAAAAAAAAGAGAAACAAAGCAGGGTCAAGCGTGTTCTGCGACACACAAAGGGTTGTGTCCGTTTCTTTTTGGGAGGAAAACTTTTCCCGCTAAAAAGAATGAGGAAAAAAAAAAAAAAAAGCGAAGTCGCCAACTCGGGTTGCAGACGGCCCAAGAAGCTCTCGCTCCGCCAGCGCTTCTCCTGGAAGGCGTTCTTCCCCGCAGCAAGTGTCTTCTTGCGGCGGTGCATCCTTCTCAGGAGCTCGGAGCGCGTCGCCGCTCGGCGTGCAGCCGGCGGCTGGAGTGGTGGCCGCGCTGGTTGCATCGGGACAGGAAGTATCGACGGGCGGCCCTGACCTTGCCTGACCCACTGGGACGCAGGGGAATCGGTGGCGCGCCGCTCATAATTAGGAGATCGATGGCCGTTCGAAGAGTAGGAGGGATCGGCGCGGAGGCACCGCGTGGCTCGGACCTCGTGTCCGTCGCCGCGTGTAAACAACAACGCGGTCGCGGGGTGCCGCGATTTCGGCGAGCCCGCGCCATGACAGCGGCTCAAGGGAAATCCCAACGGCGGGGGGACACCTCGTGGCGGGTTCGGACGGGGGGTGCCGCGCGAGTCGGAGCTCCGCGCATGCGCAGGGGAGCGGGGACGCTGCGCAGTGGCGCTGGGCGCAGCGGCGGCGCCACACAGGGACAAGATGGCGGCCGGTGGGACGGCGACCGTCACTTCGAGAAACAAGTAAGGCGTTCGAACGGCGTCGCGGATCGTTAAAATCTATCGGGCAGCGCGGGAGGCCCCCGCGGAGAGCGTCGTCGTGGGCCCATGGCGCCCTGATTGGCAGCTGGGCCCCAGCAGGCACGATGGACGCCAGCGAACTATCGGCCGAGGCCGCCGAAGGGCCCGGGGAGGGGGGCGAGGCGGCGGCCGCGGAGGGGGAGAGGGCCGCCGATGGCGAGGAGGACTCCCCGCGGGGGGAGGAGGAGGACGCCGAGGAGGAGGAGCAGCGCTCGCTGGCCGGCTCGGACCACTCGGCGGAGCTGCTGCGAGCGGCCGACCTGTCCGTGCGCGAAGACGAGGACCCCGGCTCGCCAGCGCCGACCGACGACGAGCTCGACGACCCCGTGAGCCCCGGCTCGTCGCCCGGAGGCATGATCGACGCGTCCGAGTTCCGGGGCCTGGACCCCGGGGCCTACCCTGGCCGCATGTCGCCCGGCGGCTTCTCGTCGAGCAGCTACGCCACGCTCACGCCGCTCCAGCCGCTGCCGCCCATCTCGACCATGTCGGACAAGTTCTCGCACTACGGACACCACCACCAGCACCCGGGCTCCAACGGAGGTTTTGCGCCGCTCGCCATGCACGGCATGACGGGCTACCCGCAGTACGACAAGCTCGGCTCCATGTCGGGCGCGATGAACATGAGCCCGCCGCACGGCACGGCGCCCATGCTGGGGGCCGGCAGCTCGCTACCGTCGCCGCCACCGTACGCGCAGAACGGGCTGCCGGAGAAGGGGCTGAACGGCTACGAGACGGCGTCGTACGGCGGAGCCGCGCCTCAGCGGGAACTCACTCGCCTGGGCTCGCCGCAGAGTCCCACCAGTCTGCACTCGCCCATGCTGCCGCCCCTGAACGGCCTGTCACCCCACACGCCGCCCCAGGCGCACCTGGCAGCCCCGGCGACGCCGCCCCAGCCGCCTCCCCCTCAAGAAGCCAAGCCGGCACGTGTGCTCCTTCCCGTCGTCAGCAGCGTTCCCACCCTCGGACAGGTGATGGTGTGCGGCGCCAAGGCCTCCGTGGTGTCCAGTCTCGTGCTCGCTCCGGCGCCAAAGTTGATCCATCCCCCGCAACAGGTGCCCCAACAGCAGCAGCAACAGCAACAAGCTCAGCAACAACAGCAACAGCAGCAGCAGCAGCAGGCGCAACACACGCCCCAGGGCTCGCACGCGGGCAGCGGCAGCAGTGGTGGCAGCAGTGCCGCGAGTCCCGCCGACGAGGCCGAGGAGATCAACACCAAGGAGCTGGCGCAGCGGATAAGCGCCGAGCTGAAGCGCTACAGCATCCCGCAGGCCATCTTCGCCCAGCGGGTGCTGTGCCGCTCTCAGGGGACTCTGTCCGACCTGCTCAGGAACCCCAAGCCCTGGAGCAAGCTCAAGTCTGGCAGGGAGACCTTCCGAAGAATGTACAAGTGGCTCGAGGAACCCGAGTTTCAGCGCATGTCAGCGCTCAGGCTCGCAGGTCAGTTGGCACGTGCTTACTCTGTTCTACTCTTAAACTGCACGTGTGCATGTCGTTCATTGACAACGGAATGCCTGACACGCGGTTCTAACGTCAGATACGAACAGGTAAGCATTAGCTGTCCTGAAACATCTAAGTGTTGTTCGGGAACACGTGTTGGCAACAACAAGCATCGCCCCACGAAAAAGCTGCCTCTTACACAATTAATCACCACAAACTGTCTGCATGTTGCTAACCATAGATAGATATCAAACACGATGTCCTGAAGTTATAAAAAACACACATGCTAAATACAAAAACAAAAAAAAAGTTGAAAGAATTGCTCGGAAACACGCGTGTAGGCCACGAAACAATGTTTACATTAATAAGTCACTCTGTGTGCGGTAGACTAGGACAGGGAAGAATTTCGACACGGAAGTGTCGACAATTACGTAAGAATGATGTGACCACAAAACTGGACGCTTGCTGTTCCCTTAAACAAACAAAAGGCTGAAGAAAAAAAAAATATATCTATTTTGTAAGTTTTGGAAGTTCGGAAAGGGGGGGGTCGTACCAACAATACAGTGATGTCTCGTTAATATGGACATTTCCGTTCCCATAAACAAACTACCATAATGTGAGTTGTCTATAATAATGAGACAAAAATGCATGCCTTTTTTTTCAATTCGTCTCCGAAAATAGTGCCAATATAGCAGGGTATTCATATTAACAGGGTCCATATTAACGAGACATGACTGTATATTGCAGGGACAGTGTTGCAGAAGTTGACAGAAGGACGCGCACTGTTATCATAATTTTATACTCTTTTGTTTTGGCAGATACTAAAATACATGTTGCAACTGCAACCACAAAATAAGATTCTTTTGGCATATTTCAGAATAGCTAAAACAACATATATTTTAAACTGAACATCGAAAAACGCTGTTGTGACTGAAACAAAAGTGATTCTTAGATGATAATAATAATCAAAAAAATAATGTCTGACTTCTACAAAAAAATATAGACGTTCATAAGTATTACATACCTTCGTAACTATAAAATGGTGCTGATTACACATAGCGCAGGACACTTCTGACACGTGGCTTAAAGTTAAAAACTGGAAAGATTTAACTTCTCAGCTTTGTCACATCAAGTGTCCGAAACAGGGACAAACGTTGGCAATTCTCTTCTTGCCTCCTCGATGCCAGCTACGTCTATGCACTACTGCATCTCTTACCAGTCAACCTACCCGACACGGCTCACACAGGCCCGCTTTGTACTTCGTCTATTACAGCGCCGCAACGACACTTTCAAAAAGTAAAGACAGCACCAATACAAAAGAAGAGACACGATTTGAAACCACGTGACAACAATACAAGACGTTATAAAGGTCGCACGTTTCACACTCTCAGACTTGTATATGTAACACACTGCAAGAATGACCACCTCCAATTTTTGTTATGTGTGCATGACCTAACAGGGTAGAAGTAAAACGGTCGGCGTTCTTTTCCTTTTTTTTTATGCCGTTTAAACGAAAACTTCTCATACAGCTTTCCACGGATCCTCCAGATATCCATTTTAGTGTGAACATGCCTACATGTTCCCTTAAAGATACTTTAGTCGCAGCAATCACTTCTTCCAAACTAGACTGCTTGAGCGATTGCTCCTTGAGAGAAGGGGAGAACACGTAAACGCGCGTGTTACTTTTGGAGGGACATCAGTCGAGAAAAGAAGACGCTTCTGATAGAGGTTAGCTACCGCCAAATATGGTGCCCGTGTCAGCAGGTACACCATATTGCAACATGAACGGTGCAAACAAAAATGGAACGACAAGAATATGTGGCGTAATTATGTTCTCGGGGCGCTTTAGCAATCCTCGCTTTATCAGGTACACGCACCCTTGACGCGTGGATGTTTTCTTCTTCTGTGTTTTTTTCGACTTATAATTTCACGAGTTTCGCGCTCTCGTGTAGCCATGCAATAACACCAAGCATCGTTCTAGCCCAAAGGATACTATTTTATTACAAAATACTGAACCAACATTTACTTCCCCTAATGATATTTAATGAGCAGATTACTACGTCCTAGAGGAGATGGCCCCGTGAACTAGAAATTTATGAAACCGGTTGAACCGGAAAAGTGCGAAAAACACGGTTTGAACCGGAACACCTTTCGTGCTTTCGAATCAGGGCAAAAAACAATGATTTATGCGAGTGGAAACGTTTTCCGAGATTTGTCGCACAGCTAAACGTTTCGTCCTTCTATTTAGTTAACTTCAATTTTATTAGTCATCAATCCACAGCCACTAGAACTCAAGGTTGACCAGCTTGCCTGTGTTGTATCTATAGCTCTTAAGGTACTTGTTATCGACTCCAGTGACTGCCTTTCCGCGTGATGGAAACAAAAGCTAAGTGCGCGGGATTTGATGATACGACAATGTATAAAAAAATCATAATGAATTTAAAGGTTTGTATAAAAGGAAAGTTACAGCCCAGCAGCGCGACCGTGCGAGGACTTTCACGAGTAAGAAAAGTGTTTGGTTTGCCAAACGCATCGACACTTCGAACATAATAGCTGCAGAAAGCAAGTTTTATATTCGGTTGAATAAGGCGAGCTCGCAATTGCAGTTCAAGAGCAACCGACCATATGGCTATTCTCAAATATCTTGCGGACACGAAGATCACCAAGTAGGGGTTGTGTAACTTAAAAGTTAAATCAGAAAACGGTATTTTATTTTCGTCTTTAACTTTGCAACTTGCCGGAATTGCACGTACCCGATTGCAAAGAGGCGCTTGGGTTATACATATCCTATATATATATATTTTTAGATATGTTTAAAATAGGTTTTAATATAATATCTTCACCTGATTATGTTTGTAAACATACGCACAGTGGCCATCGAAAATAAAAACGAGGGCTGGAGCGCGCAAGGTGACGCCCGATTCAAAGCGTTCACCGCATCCATCCATCCGTTCATCCATCCATGGCGCGAATGCGTTTTGCTTTTGCCCGGCGTTTTCTATATCGAGGCACGCGCGTCCGACAACCAAATCACGACGCGTCAACGATCGTAGAACCCGCAGCGCGTCCCGCTCGCGCCGTGTCATCCTCCGAAGAGCGAAAGGGTGCTTGCTCTTCGCGTCGGTGCCGACGGTATCGCCGTCGACGCACTCGAGCGAACCTCGGCTCACACACTGCGGCCGGCAGCTGAGCGTTGCAGCTGGCTGACGGCACCGCCACCGGTGCGCGCCTGACGTCATGCGGCAGAAATCCCCCCCACCTCCTCCCCCCTCCGTTACAACAAGCACCGCGTGTACTCAGAACTCCGTGTCACGCCGATGGACCGCATGGAACGCTGCGAGTCATCCCAGCAAATCCTGTGTGACACGCGACGTTCCCCGCTTGGCGTCGCAGCGTCCCTCTCTCGAAGGTCACGTGACAAACGCGTACGGAATTAGAGTGGCTTTGGGGGTTTGTAGTTTCGTCTGCAGTCCATCGTGGGGAAGGGAGAAAACGGGAGTGTAAACCCCCGCAACCCGAAGTGCCCGCGCGCGCGCGCCGAGCGGGCGAACGCGCCGAGCCGTGACTCAACTGCCCCACCCGAGCACTACCTTTTTTTTATGTTTTTATCTTTGTTGTTTTGTGTTTTTATTTCTAAACTCGACGAAAGTGTCGAAAAGGTGTGCGGACACACCGGCAACGCGATTCGGGGTTTTTGGTGGGCTCGGCATAAACATATGAACGTTCCCAGGGGGGGATAACAAAAAAGCTGATTAAAAGTAGTACGTTGATACCGTTTAAATAGTATAGTAATTACGGAATGTGGTGTCGAAAGATACGCGTTTATTTATTTTTAAAGCGTTACGTTTTACTTTTTGCTACGATGACGTCACAGACTTGAAAGGCGACCTGATCTTGTTACATTTCGATATCGAAGACGTGCGCGCGCATATACGGAAAGACCCCAGTGGCGCCACTACGTAATCTTCGACACTTTTTTTTTATGTCTCACAACTGAAAGGTTTATCAAAGGTACCGTGGTGTAATTGGTTGCGATCCTACGAAGCAAAAACTCTGGAAACAAGTTTTCATGTTTACGCTCTAGCAACTGCCAGTTTAAGAAACCCAGACTGTACCGAGTCCAGATTAAACATTTGTTACTCCGCGGCCAACGAGATCTCTGCGTTCATCGAGAAAAACTCCGATGAACGCATCACAAAGCAATCCAGCGTGGTAGCGTCAACACAAAGATCCACACGACGTATTTCTTAAGATACCCGGGATAATAGCTCAAGTTCAAGTTAAAATTTATTATCCTTAAAGACATCCGTCGGATGCATTACATAATAAAAAGAGGTAAAAACGTAAAAAAAAGTTCAATAAGTAGTATAAGGCAAACAAGTTCAACAGCACCGATATATTAAATACAAAATAAAAAGAGACGCCTTGAATTTGAAGCGGAACGAAAGAGGGTTAATATAAGTTATACCATAATGTACGCCAGCGAATTCAGGCCACTGATACATAGCGAACGCGTAAAAATGTTGTGTCGATTAGTTGGCGATTCTAGCGGTAAGAAATTAATAATAATGATGCTTATTTCTGCATCAGCTAGAAGTACATGTTGGAAGGGGACTGAAAAAAAAAAAAAGCTGCATTTTTGCAGCTTGACGAGTCCTGACCCCCCTCCTACTCGGAAACAGCGGAAAGATCACAAAAGAAATATATCAGTTTGTAAACAAACGAACGAAAAAAAATAAGCAAGGTCAGTAATTCAATATAGAAAATTCTAATGTAGCAGATAAATTAGCTCTCTCAATTTCGAGAGGATGATCACACCGTAGAGATGTGTAGGAAGGAGGATGACAATAGGTGGATTTTAAATGAGGAAGGCTAGAGTACAAGTTATGATGGAAGCACGGCTGAGCGTTAACTACCTGGTGATCAAACCGGAAGTCGAGTTGTGACACATTCGTGAGGGTTCAGTAGTTCTGTTAAGTGAATCGGGGGTCCACTTTGACTTTGTAAGGATTCGAGACTGTCAATAAAGCACGCTCGATGAGGTTTCAGATTCTGTTCCCGTATTTTAATTGCGAGCGAATAAGTGTTTCATACGCTCTTAGTCTGGTAACAGGTGAAGATAGGTATAAATTCTTACGTAGAAAAACACCAAAACGTTTAGTTGTTTTTTTTTCGTTTTGAGCTTGGTCTCAATATGCACATTCCACGTTAAGTGTTGAGTAATAGTTATTCGAAGCTCTAGCTAAAAAGGAACATTTTTTAAAAAGACTTGAGTTTTGAAAGTGTCGATATTCGTCTGCCATGTTTTGCACCAAGCGGAAACATTGTAGACATGAGATTGCAACTCGGACGAGTCTTTTGAACTAATAATAGGTCGGTAAAGCACACAATTCTCGACAAAAAGGCGCATTGCTAATACAACAGAGCATGGCAGATCGTTGATATGTATCAGAAAAAAAATGAAACCAAGAACACTTAAATGTCAAACCCCTGATTGAACTGACAGAGACACAGAAGAAACACTGTTAATATGAGCAGATTGTTGGAGATTTATAAAAAAATTAGGCTTTCCAGCTGATGAAGTTCACGAAGTTTAAGTGGTCATGAAACGATATTGTGTGTGAATTTTCATGATTTCGCAGTGGCGAACTGATCCTAGTCTGGCCCAAGCATACTCGCACGGACCGCCGCTGATTCAGAAGCGTCCTTGTCGCGGTGAAATTGCGAGAATAAACGCGGGACTATTTCTTTTAATTTTGCCTTCCCAAAGCATGATGACGTAATTGTGGGGTCGAAATCACCCACCTGACGACAGTCGAGACCGGCTCATGGACTGGACACAAGAACTGCGTGAGCACTCGACTTCGGCTCGTAACAATGAATTCCTCGGCAGACACTCAGGTAGTGGCTTGTGTCCAACCATTGAGGTGATGAAAAGAGCCGAACTCTAAAAATGCCTGGAGCTCCAGCACGCGTTTTCTGCTTTGCCAACCCAGCGCGTGGCTATGAGTAACGTTGGCAGCATAGGATAGGCACCAGGCCACGTGGCCGCTTGTTCTGGCTCCGACTACAAGGCATGAACGATGCTCATATTTCTGGAATTTTTCTGACGACTGATATTGCCTAGAAAGAAAACCTAAGGACAGTTTATTCACTTATTAGAGTTAGGAAGTGGTTGTAAATATTATTTAGCGGGAGTATAAAATTCGTTTCCTGGCTCCTTTAAGTGGTAAACGCTGGTGAATGTACCGTGTCGAAAGCCTCAGAAAAATAAATAAAAATGGCATCAGCATCGGCATCGGTAGAAATTTACGTGTTAGCATTTTCATGGCGGTCAGATAAAAAAAGAGGTTAAATTCGGACGAGAATTGTTTTCGGAAAATATGTTGACTTGGATGTATAAAGTTCTGTTAAATTACTTCAAGCTAGAGCGCCGTGCCGTCTTCTGATGCGAGCGGAGACTTTTTTCTGGTGGCCGCTGATTACGCTTTGTTAGCAACGGTTGGCTTTCCTTGTCGGTGCAACCGCTTTATCGATTAAGACACGGCTAATAACAACACAAGTGCAGCGCGAACAGGTTGTGGCATAATGAACGACGTCCTCGATTAATCGAATTAATTTCACTCTACAATATCTGACAGTGTGCTTTGTCACCAACTTTGGGTATACTTGAAAACACAGGACCGGCGGGACTTGCTGACGTGCAATTAAAGTGAACACAGAGCTAGCGCAAAACGCGAAGCGTCACATGTAGGAATTTCCCTCAAACGTCAAGATTTACGAGACATGTTCCGCTCATTTCATAGCGAAAACACTTATGCGGAAGAATAATCATCTCAAATGGAAACCTGTTGCAGAAACTGGAACGTAAGCTGAATTGGCAGTCTGCAACTAACCTACGAACGTAAAAAATGGCTTAAATATTTCTCACACTTTTGTAGCATCAAAGGTTAAAGGTGTTTAGTGACGTCTTGTTATTGTAAATACAGTAGTCCATTACTATTTTGAAGTTGCAACTGTGTTGTTTTGTATTCCAACAGTTGTGTTCGCTTGGGGCAAAGTTGGGAAACCACTGGGCGTTTCTGTGAAGACTTAAAGAATTCCTAAAATTAAGGTTGTTGAGAAGAAGAAAAAATAAAAGAAACTCTTTTTAGGAACAAGAAAACGTACAAACTAGTTAGATCACTACCTTAAATCTATTCATTAACATCTAAATTTGTGAAACCAAACGTATGAATCAAATTAAAAGCTTGCGGAGCGTCATCAAAAACCCTTAAACCTGTCAATTTCAGGATGACCTGAATGATGTTGCAAGCGCGGGGGGTGCGTTAAAGTCACCACTGATGCAGCAGGCGTAAGGCTGGCGATGCAAATTGAACGCGCGCATGATAAAATTGACTGATTTGGATGTTTTAGATCACGTTCAGCAAGTTCCTAGTTAACTTCCACGTGTTTACTTTCACTATTAAAAAAAAGTGAAACAGTAAATTTAAGGTAATTATTTCGCAAGTTGGCGTCCTTTTTTTTTCACTTCAATCTTTGATATTTTCACGTGACTGGCAGCTTCCGCCCGAAAGTAGTTTCTTTAGTTCTCAAACGGCCTATTTTTAGTAACGTCTGAAAGTGTTCGCTGAAACGACCGGCATAGTCACTGCATGCTGAACGTGGAGGGTTTTCGCAATACCTTATTTCGGCTCCGTATAGCAAAGGAGATAGTCGCATTAACCCGACAAGGACGCCAGTGAACGAATCGCGAAGGGGGAAAGTGTGAGCACCAATGAAGTCACACCCTGCGTTTCGTAAGCTATCAGTTACTAGAGCGTATTTCTAGTTTTTTTTTTATAACGTCTCTCAGCGAACTAACTCGAGAGTTTTAGTATTGCGCACAGGAGCAAACGCAAGCGCCGTGTGTTTGCGTCATTAGTGTCGCGTGCTTTACGCTACGCATGCGCAGCGGGGAACATCGCAGCGCTAACGCAAAAGACGCAGTGCTTGCGTTTGCTCGCAGATGCAGTATTGAAACTCACCATTATTTGCGCGGACGGAACGGTGTGGTGCCTAAATTATACCGAAACGTACGTCTGTCAAGTAAACTTCTTAACTTTTTTGTTGTTGTTGTTGTAATATTTTAAAGGCGTTTGTGAGTAGCCGTGCTTCGAGAGTTATAGGCTGGCCACCGTGGATAGAAAACGCTTCGTTTGGGTGCCAGTCTGGAAACCGTGGGCACGCCTCGGTAATGCTTGACTCTCAGAAGACCCAGAGGCCCTACTTGCAAACGTCTAGAAAGAAAACATTTTGTTTCTGTTTAAAGAAGTGCTAACTAGAATAAATTACTAGGTTTACATTCTCCTTTTTATATTTTATTATGTGCTTTTTTTAAACTTATAATCAGAGTATTTAGTTTTCACCGTTTTTTTTTTTTCGTGCACTGGGCGCTACAATTCGTTTTTGATTACAGCGAAGCTGTATATGACTCGTTTGTCAGGTTTTTTTGTTTTTTTTTGTGTCCGTCAACAGAACAGTAGTCGACAGAAAACCCACGCGCGCGACTTATCTCTTATCATGTGGTTTTGACACTTGTTTGAATAAGAAACCCTCAAAACAAGTGTCAAAACCACGTGATAGATGATAAGCACGTAGCGCTCCACGCACGCGTTTCTCGGTAAAAATTGCGGTTGCATCAGCTGCCGCGGCAACTGCAGCATACAAAGTCTTTCACATGTAAAAAAAAGGTTTTGGTTGAGTGCATTTACTTTTCTTTCGTCAATCCTTTAGAAGACCCTATTGCTGCTTACAAACGTGAACTGCAACCTGCGTTCGAAGCGACATCCGGTCGCACCGTCTTTGCAGGCCTGTTGAGCTTGCTTTTGTCACCAGTGCTAGAAAGTATATTAAATGCTACACGGACAACGAAGTTGGAGATCAAACGAAGGCCTTCGGCTGTATAATATTACATCTTGGAGGAGGCAAGTTAGTTTAGAAGAATACTCGAAACATTTTAACGGGGATCTCGCGCTCCTTTCTTTTTGCGTTCACGTGTAGAATTGGTGGTTAAACGTTTGATCTACATTTTAAGCAGCGGTGTTAAGGTGGCTTGGTTGCTATGGCGACTGGTTGTTCATTCGTTTTATTAACTGGAAGTTCTCTGGGACGTCAAAAACTGGAGCATCACCTGGTGGCGTTTGCAATAAAAAAGGGTCTATAGTGCAATGGGCAATCGTTGCAGGTGATACCAAAGCTTCGCTGTCCAACATTTCACAACTTGGATTGGAGCCTTAATTCTTGTTTAGATAAATCGGAGTTAATCGACGTTTATTTTAGATTAGCGTAACCGTCGCAAATAAAATGGGTTATTTTTTTAATTTGTTTTGTTAAATCAAAGATCAGTGGTGCCTAAAAGCGGACGGTAGTAAAATCGACAGAAGTAGAAGAGAGTTTTATTTGCTTTACTAAACTTTTCTCATCTCATATGTTTTGAGAGAACTGCGCTATTATGACCCTTATTTACAAACCTGTCAACTATGGCGTTGTACCTAACGCGTCATCCGGTATGAAATTATCACAAACACCAAAGGAATCAGTTAAATTTTTCGGCGAGTACTTAGACATCTTTTTTTTCTCAAACTATTCGATGTGCATTTGCAGGTGTCGTTTCGTGCATGCTAAAAAGAAAAACAATAGAGACCTTAGTTAAAAAAAACGCTATTCTTGGGAACGACCCAAACTGTTTTCCGTCATGCTAGGCTTCTGTCATTGATTCCCGGGTCGAAGAGACCCGTTTAGCTGGAGATCGTTATATCAATAAAACAATCCAGTCTGAACACTGGAAACGTGTTTAAATTCGATTCGAATTTTTTTTGTTGTTATCAAATAGGATTAAATTACGGTTGAAGCACAACGACGATAGACGTTTATCACGAGAGTTTCACGACTTAACGCGATTGGCGTGGCTAGTAGGGAGCATGCCATGCCACCGCTCCGAATATAGTGCCGCCAAAAATTCATTAAAAAAACAAAAAAACAAAAAAAAATCTCTAAAAATTCGCTCCGGCGTTACCTAAAACCACGGTTACACTGTTCTTAAGCCTTGTAAAAACTGTCTGTGGACATGCCCACTGCAGATAGGATAGCAGAAGTACCCGCCGAGACGTCTTAGGTACAGTACGTTTCTTTAATGCTTCGAACATGTGTGCAGGCAGTTTGTGCATGATGTATCAGCAGTGTGGCCGCACCACAGCGTAAGATTGCGTAACCCATGCGTGTCTGTTAAGAAAAAGCCTGTTTTCGTGTAGCGCCGCGCTAAAAAAATAAAGCGACTCATTTCAACGAAGCGAGACCGATACGAGTAGTGTACACACCGCAATACAATATCGAAGATTCGTCAAGTGGCGTAATTTGGGATTCAAGCGAGATAAAGCTCGTTTTCCATTTACGAAAGAAAAAAACAAAAAGACTTTCGGTTCTGTGATGTACCGGCTTTATTAACTTTCTTTTTCTTTAGTATTTCGCGTTCTCAAAACTAACTTTAATAGGCGTGTCTGTGTTTCTTTTTATGCGTTCGTGCGCGGAGTTGGGTTCGCAAACTTCTTACTAATAAAAGGAAGAAAAAAAAACAAGCAGAAACGCCATCACGCAATTTGAATGAGCGTAATTAACATTCCGCCAAGGATCCGCCTTCAAACGGCGTCACTGTTTTTTTTTCTCCCCCACAACAAAATACAGATTCAAATCTCGTTAGGGCATGCAGCCTGCGGCGCGGGCCCGGGAGCGGCTCCCCAACTCGGCCACCGCGCACGCCAACAACGCAAACTCTCTCAAACGTGCGTGTCTTTATTGCGTGTGTCTGTGAGTACACCCGTGTGCGTGTGTGTGTGTGTGTATGCTCGTATCGTTTGTTTTTGTTTTTGGGCCTCTACGTTCCCTTTTGCATTGCGTGCCGCGGCGTCGTATGCGAAGCGAAACGGAGAGACCGCCGCCTCTGTGTACGGTAAACCCCGCACCTGGCTTCGAAGTCGGTTCCGAAGTCTCTGTTTTTTTCAGCTTTGCTTTAGACGGAGGATTCGAAGCCGCGCAAAACGCAGCGAATGAGAATTAAGTGAATAAAAATAGGCATTATAGCGACATTGCTCGTTCATTTCCTTAAGCACGTCTGCAAGTGTACGGTCACCCAAGTGCACCCAAGCGAGCAAGATGGCGGCGCCAGGAGGCCGGACTTGCGAACGTGCATATGCTCACACTACGAATTTGATAGGCTTTATGGAACCCACTAAAGTAACCGATATCTTAAGAAAGGCAGGGATGTGGCTTATCGCGTTAACACTTCTTGCTCCGTGAGTCTTTCTTCGTTGCTGATATCAGCTAAAGTCGTAGTTAACTGAACTTTGCCCATAGCGCCTGCCCGGGAACAAGAAACTTCTCGTGTCTGCGTGGACAAAACGACCGGATGCACGCCACGTAACGAAAGAGACCTCTTTGTGTCATTAAAGTTAATCCAGTAAAATAAACTTTATTTTATTCCTTCGCAAATCAACGTCACATTTTTATTTAACTAAGCGTGTCAGCACCCGGCCACCGCTGACATGGCGAAGTGGACAGGATCTGGAGAATCCAACGAAACCGGTGACCACGCCCTGACCACGGAATCCAACCACGGAACTGAAGTGACAAATCAGGACGCCATCCGGCAGGAGATACAAAACATCAAAATTCAACTCCAGCAGATAATTCTGGCCTTCGGCAAACGCACTGTCTGCACGGTAACCAGAAAATGGCGTCAACATTCCGGACGGAAACGGACCAGAACGAGAAGTAATTACGACGGATCCTCCTGTATTGGGCACGACAACGCAGGTGAGCGGCAATGCGACAACGGTTGATTTGCTGTCGGTCATCGTCCAAACGCAACAACGACTGGCCGAGACCCTACGACAGTCCACAAGGTCCCTCCACGTCTATTCTACGAGCGACACTTTGCACGCACGTTCGAAGGGGAGTCATACGAAAACGTCGCTGAGTGGCTTTGAGAAATCGAACGGGTGGCTTTCCTCGCAAATTAGATACCAAACCTCACCCTGCTCAACACTGTCACTCGCCTCCACGGTGCCACACGAGACTGGCACAAGTCATACGGTTCCCAGATCGACGACTGGGAAGTATGGAAGGAAGCCATCAAGGAACGCTCCCAACAAAAAATGGAACTTCTACAATTTTTGGAGTACCAACAACGTCGACACCTCCGCCGCAACGAGAGAATTGTACGGTATACCTACGCGACAAAATGCCATGCTCGAGCGAGCTTCCTGTGAGCTAGGAGACAGCGAACGGACCTACTTAATCCTACAGGGAATCACCGAGGACATGTGGGCCAACCCCTGGCAGCCCGTCGCTGTAAGTCGGTCCTCGAGCTGATGGACGGCCCAACCTCTGTGGACCACCGCCGCCCCAGAGAAAGGACGCAACCAAGCAAACAAGGAACGGACGAATCTGCAACACCAACACAGCAAACGACACCGCCCCGACAAGCACCCCGATGAATGCGCCATCGCCGAAACCCTTCAAAAGCACGAGGCAGAGCAATTGTTTTAATTGCGACCAGCCCGGTAACTTCTCCAGGGACTGTCCAGTGCCGAAAACTAAAGCGACCATCCGCGCAGAGGAGAAAGGCGCCCAAAAGGGCACGAGTCCAAGCGAGAAGAATGTCCACTACTTCTTACGCACGACAAGAGATTCTCTCTCCATCGTCACCGCCTTCACGGAGTCCTCTGAAGGCGTGCATCGATACCGGGGCCAATATATCGATAATCAATCCCAGGGCACTACCCCGGGACGCTTGCGTGTCGCCGTGGTCCCGATGTTAAGAATTTGTTAACGTCTTGGACAACAAGCTGACGCCTGACAAGTGCATGTCTCTGACGATCCGCACTGGATCAACAACGGTCAAGGTACCGGAAATTCTCATTCTTCCGCTTCCCAGGCCAACTGACCTACTTTTTCGATCAGATTCGCACCAACTCGCTAACGTAGAAGTCACGTTTCAAATGACACGACCGTTGTTCAACTACTTCATGCGGCTCGATTCGCCCTCCGAAATACCCAAAACGACAATCTCCGGAGAAGCACTTGTGTCAATCTTTCACGAGGAACTGCCCCAAGCTGAGCGCCTGGCCATGTTCGTGAAATTGAAGCCAGCACGGAATGACATCGAAGCAGCCCTAATGCAGCGAATCCACACAACTGTGGACAGCAATTACCGAAGATGCTTCGCCGGAAGAACACAAAAGGCTCTTTGGGATAGTCACAACACACCGCGCTGCGTTTGTGACGGTGGAGGAACAACTGGGCACCTGCCCACACGCCGAGAATTCCATCGAGCTACGCCACAAGGTCCTCGTAGCTTCGCGGCCCTATCGTTGTTTCCCAGCCGACCGGGAATTCATCAAACGACATGGCAAAGACTACGGAAAGCGTGGAATATCTCGCGAAGGCCAAAGCGAATATGCTGCACCAACGCTTGTGGTCAACCAGCCGAATCATCTCTGGACTCCCAGACGAATGGTTCACGATTGCTAAAATCGAACGCCACAACAATCAACCCGCTGTATCCCATGCCTCGAATGAATGATGCGCTCGACGAATGAGAGACGGCAATCGGGCGACTCCGTTTACCGCAGCATCGGAGCGAGATCAAGCACGATGGACCCGTTTTTCGAGGACCCATCCAACATCGAGTCCTTTCCAGCCCCAAAACACGGTGATCGCCAAAGGGCTGCATTCCGTAAAGGGACGAAAAAAATGAGAGAAAGGCAAACATCGAGCAAATCCGTTGACACGACCCACGCGCGCCAGCGGCACGGAGTTGTCCGGCACCTGCGTCAGCCGAGCACTCTCTTGTCGCTCACGTGAAAGCGACGAACGTGAAGACGAGGACGCATCCGATGCCCCAACGCGCGCGATAAAGCAAGCTACGAAGAAGTCATCAACGTTGAGGATGACGCTGCAAGTCAGCAACAGTGAAGGACGCGCGGACCTCCGGCCTACCTTGCTCTGACTTGATGACAAATCAATTTTAAACCGGGGTGTGTTATCTAGCCCAGCTTGTTTGTCTATAGCCTCGGCCTGCGCGTCGATTTCACACAGAATGTGTAATGTATATCCTCAACACGTGACGCTCCGCGAGCATGCGAAGATGTAGTTCGACTAAAATCTCCTTCCACGGTCCGTGCAAACACAACCAGCAACCAATCATGTTTGACGCTTGAGCTTTGTGTAGTTGCCACGGCAAACGTTACTTGTGGACGAGTGCTGGTGAGCAATATTAGTACGTTTTCCCCAAACAAAGTAACTAATTTTATTTTGTCGGCAAAGAAAGATCAATAGCCTAGTCCCACTTGTGGGACCAGGCTCGAAGAAAAGCAGCCAGTTGATCTCTTTCTCACGTAATGTCGACAGCGTTTAGCTAGAAGCGAACTGCATTTCCGACACCCGGCCGTTTCCAACCCAAAGACTCTTAGAGTCTACTAGAGTTTCCCCAAATCCAAGCGTATCGATTACGCCTCCAACATTTCCAATGGATGGAAGGACATAAATATTTTGAGCGGCCGAACTTTTCGCCAGAACCCTCGACACCCTAATAAAAGTTCGACCAAAAAGGAATACTCCAGAAAACTTATACGGAAGGCTTAAATCACTCGAATCCAGAACAACAGCAGCTCCAAACCCTTCCTCAAAATTGTGTCCCAAATTCGCGACGCCGCCGGTCGTACACGCACACACCGCGGCGCAAACTATCTGGAAATCAGACCAAGTTCTCAGAAACCCGAAATGAAGTAAGCGAAATAAAACGAAACAAAAACTACAAAAGCAGACGAGGCTAAACTCGAGCGCGGTTCAAGCTAGGGCGTGCGAGCGAACTTGGAGTCAGCGGCGTTCTTCCCCATTTCCCCATTCTGAGAGGGAGATGGGGAGAAATAGGTAGGCGTCGGTATGGGGAGGGGGGGGGGGGGGGGGGGGTCTTTCTCGCTCACTCGCTTGCTGGGCGTTCGGGATTAGGGCCGCGGTCCACGCTGGGGTCGAGGCCGAGGCGCCATGAGCGAAAGAGGGAAAGAGGGGGGATCCGGGCTTCGTAATCCGGCCCGGTTGGGCTGGCACCTGCCGCCCGCTGCTTTTAGAGACGAAGGGTGGGCAGGGAAAAAAGGGGAGACGGACGCTGGGGATAACCGCTTCTATGTGTGTGTGTGCGGGGGGGGGGGGGGGGGGTCATTTTGGCGTGCCTTCGCGTAGAGTCGCAACGGACGGTGACGGTCCTCACTTGGAAGGAAGGACTCGTGCTAGCGCGTGCTTCGTGCCTTTGTTTGAATTGTTCGTGAAGAATGCGAGTTGTGTGTGGTGCGCACAGCAAACGTAAACAGAAGTATGCGCCGCATACACCAGTGATAAATTTTAAATAAAAAAATGGCGGCCGATGAAGACCAGGAGAGCGCGAAGATAAATGGTGTTGGTTACCGGAAACAAGTACCATTTTGTCACTATATTTTTTTAAGGTTGCTTGTAACATTTTAGTTAGATAAATTTAAGCTCTAACACTTTGAGGGGAGGGGGGGGGGGGGGGGGGCACGCGCTCTACTTTGACGGAAACACAGTAGTTACTGAACGGTAAGAGTAAATTGACTTCCACCTGAAATAGATTGCTACTTGCGCCCTCTGGGCTACTGGTGACCTACGCTTCGTTTCAGCGTAAGTACAGACGTAGCCGACGCTACGAAGTGATGGAACCCCTCAAGCAGCGTCAAAAGCGCGAGCGACTAGGCCTTTTCTCTTTATGGCTCGTTCAGCGATGATAGGACAGAAGCTTGGTCTGCGTCTAGCTGAAACGAAGTATAGACATTTAGCTCTCAGGCTTTGAACAGCGCCACTAACGAGCAACATCGAATATCTTTAGATCCCGTTTCCGCCGTGCGTAGCGTTGCGCCCTTTCAAACGCCCTGGCAGTGCGCGTGAACCATGAGCAGACGCTGATCAATGGTCGCATCTCGCGGACGCTGTGGAGGCGCCTCTTTTGAGGTCGCGTCTCGTGAATGCTTCAGCGTCCTCTGGCCGAGAGAAACAGCTAGGCCTATGCGGAGCGCAAGTTGGTCTGCTTCTTTTGTAGGGATTGTGGTGACGTCAGAACGACACCGAGCTCCGATTGGTTCTGAATGAAGGATAGTGGGTAGACCTCAAGGCAGCAGCTTGCTTTGAGGTCTACCCACTATCCTTCCAATCAAAGCCAATCGGAACTCGGCGTCTTTCTGACGTCACTCCAACTCCTGTGCAAGAAGCAGACGACTTGCTCTCCACATAGAGGGCGCAAGTTGCCATCCATTTCAGGTGGAAGTCAATTTCTTCGTACGTAAATCTTCCGCGTATAGACTGTCGAGCGTGTTGGTCGAGTTGGAGAAAACTGAAAGAATAAAACGGCAGCCGTGGGACGAGTGTATGTATGCGTCGTCCCCCGTTCCACCCGTGTCTTAATATTCTTCGGGTTTTCACCGTAAATCTTCTTCACCTTCGGAACTTGCCATAAAATTGATAACGAGTAATTGAACCAGAACGAACGTGAACGAGTCTTGAAACCGTGTCTTTGTTTTCGGAAACGCGAAACGAAAATGCTCGAATATATCTATCTATACATCGATGTCCCTTTGTTTTTAGAATTACGAGGGCCTGTTGCACTTCGCGTCACACCGCTACATTAATACGCTCACCGAAGCACCCACCGTCCACCGATGGGCTCGCCAAGCGAGAGCGGACCGTTTCCACTCCGCTGCATTTTGGGGTTGAAGCGAGGGAGTAGGCGTCGACGGCGAGGAGCTCTCCGCGGCCGCTCTCTTGTCCGACGACCGATTTATTCATAAGCCGGCCAGGAGTCGGACGCATCGAGTAGCCCCCGCAGCAGAACGGTCAACAAACGTCGGCTCGTTAGAGCTCGTCCGCGGACGGACTCGATTAACGACGCCCAATCGAAGTCTCCGTGCGTCCGTTTTAACGGGCGAACCCCGCGGCGAGGGAGCGGTGAACACAGTCGCGTTGTCGTTTAATACGGAACCCTTTAATGTGGATACACCGCTATATATTAGGCAGTTTTCGTAGATCAGAACTTTGAGGTGCTATACTTCGTTTCGGTTTAGGTGGCAAACGCAGCCGACGCTAGGATTCGATAGGACCCACCAAGCAGCGATCCTGGTCTTTTTTTTTTTTTTTCTCCCGTGTTTGATTGGTTAAGACGGTGATGGGAGACACGCGAAGACGTCTAGAGCCGTGACGGTGCGATTTTTTTGGGGCTGCTATATTAGTTTCGTCGGATTGGTGTCGCGTCGGCTGAGGATTAAAGTGAACCGGAGCTTTAGTCCGGGAGCTTTCGGGAGCGCGTGACCGTCACGTTGAATGAGGTTACATTGGCTTTCCGCGATGGGCCGAACCACGCACATGAAATGGTATTGCTAGACTATAACGCGATGGCTTTTGAGCTCCTACCGCGCTTTTTCAAAACGAACCGTCCAACTCGTTGTTGCAACTGGTGATGAACCTTACGCCAGGATTCACTGATCATCACCTCTTCGCGGCCAGGCAAATCCTGGTACGTGATGTCACGAATGGAAACCGTTAAGAGGACCTCACCGAAACATCCCGTCGCCAATATAGAAGAAAGAAATTCGGGATCAGTTGGGGAAATACGTGCATTCTCGTCTCTTTATGGCAAACAACTCACATTAAAGACAACTTTTTTTTTTTTTTTTTTTTTTGGGGGGGGGGGGGGGGGGGAGGTATTAAGTTGTCTATATTAAGGAGACGTGACAGCATTCGAAGTCGCTGCGGCCGCTGTCCGCGTGCCGGCGCCCGACTCGGTCGAGTCCGGGGCTGAAATATATGGCCCAGTTTTGTGTTGCGTCCGGCGTGGCACAGGCTCTTCATTATGTACGCGCACGCCTTTGATGGATCGGTGCGGCTTTCGACTGCTTCTGGAATTATCTTGCGGCCGCAGATACGCTTGACTGGCTCTTAGTGAAGAATGAATCCCTATCATCGGAGGCTTAATTTTGTGTGTGCGTGTGTGTGTGTGTGTCTGTGTGTGCGCGCGTGCTCGACGTAGTTCTCCGGAGGGTAGGTTTAGTATGGTATTTACTCTATAGTCGTGTGTGGTTGCTATGCTGTCAATAACCATTTGTGTCGCTGAAAGTCGCGGTCCGGTCTCATTGTCAGCACGCCATACAAAAGACAGGCTGCAGACTCTGTTAGAGGTTCGTTTCTCATTGGTCACATTGGTCGTACAGGGAACTGTCCTGCAGACGTCTTCGAAGCACATGGGAACCAAGCCTGTTCTAGACGTATACTTGAGACTTGTTAGCTGGTACTTGGTGTCATCGTGTCTGACGGCGAACTCCGCGTCCTTTTTACTACCATACCCTCCTATATATACTGACATAGCCTGGCAGATTGCCACGAGAAGCAGCCGCCGAAATGGAAAAGGTGAAGCGGCAGACAACGGATGAAAAAAGAACCACGTGACTGGCGCCCCGCTGCGGTGGGACGCCGAAACACACTTCTCCTGAGCGAACAAGTGTGTTTCAGGTCCTCGCCGCTGCAAAGAGCTGCGCGCTGACGTAAAGGTTCCCCAAGAAATGGCTCTTTGATGCTCTGTGCTCCCAGATCCTCGCGCTCCAAATCTGCGACCGGGCACTCTATGGCTCCGTCGTCCAACTGCCAGGCTTTGTGAGTATAGAGGAGGCTATGGTACGACGTGTGAGCGGTGTGGGTGCGGCTTTACGTCTGAAGGCAACTGAGAGAAGCCTTTTTGCGGAAATAAAGGAAGAAGCAAAAAATTGGACATAAAACGGAGCAGCAAAGCGACGGAGTTGCGGAGCCCGCAAAAAGCACGTGGCGCGTTCGAGTCGATACGGCACGGCGTTGGGCGGTTTGTGCCGAAGTCGCCCCGCGGGCGCGGCGAACGGAACACGTGGCGATCGTCCACGCTGCCTCTGTTTACCGCATCGATCCATTGTACGTCAGGAAGAGGGAGGGGGAGCAGGAAAGGGCGAGGAGGCGGAGGTCCCAAGTCCTCGGCTCACTGGAAGGGGTCTGCGCTCCCCTGGCGCAAACCCTGCGGAAAAATAAAGAGAAATAGAGAGAGAAAAAAAAGAATACAAGCACGCGGTGAAAATTCGTTTCGTGGAGGTGGTCTCGCTGCTAGCGGGTGGCCAGAAACGCGGATTTAGTAGAAAGTGAGAGGGATAGGGTGTACGATAGATGGATAAATGGATGGATGGACGGACGGATTCATCGAGGGACAACCTACATTGAATTAGTGCTATCAGCGCCGAGATAGGAAACCATGGTTCACAGATTTGGGACGGTTGCGTTCACAGCAACCAAAATGGCACAAAAGACCAGAACACGGGAACAACCCTGACTCATGCTCGCTTCGCTAATGTAGCTCTTTGCATCGTCGTGTATGGCGAACGCTTGCCCCCGTGACTTTGTCGTTGCTGTCGCTTCAGTTGCCGCAAACGCAACAGGCACATATGCGCGATTCAGCCTATTTACGATGCTCTCCGTCCGTGACACATCGACCGGGATCGGCCTCGCCGTGTCGTCACGACTTGAGATTCCGGCTACTCACCACCAATTGAGAACTACATGTTCCGTAGCGTCTCTAAAAAGCACGATAGAAGCTGGGAGACATAGCGTCGTTAAACCGACACCGTCGATTTCGGCAGTGCGTCTGACACTATACCCTTATTTCTGCGTATGAAAGCGAAATTGGTCAAACTAAAGGCGAAGCAGTGGGGTGTTTGGCGAATCGCGATCGAATGCACACCACAGCGACGCTTTTTGTCGCGTACGTCACCGATACTGCTGGGCAACTTTCCGTGGCTATCCAGTCAAACCTATGGGCTCTTGAGCACCCTGAACGCCAATCAAAGCGCTGGCTGTGCAGAAGCAGATTTCACTCGTAAAATGTCATAGAAAGTTGTTCACGAGCATATATATATATGTACACTACTCCCCGTTTTACCGTAAATGCGAGCGAAGGAGGAGCTACAGAGCTACAGCCACAGCGTTGACAACCCGCTTTACACCTAAGCCGGGGTCACAGTGCTCATTACACATCATACGAAAGACAGTGTGCGTACAGATTCGAACGCGAGTCATCGCAAGATCCGTGCTTCGAATGCCGCACCATGCCAGTGAGCCCGATGAGAAACTTGGGCACGCGGCACTCGAACTAGGGACATTGCGGTGACTCGTGTTTTCAGGCTGTCTTTTGTACAATGTACGAGCATAGTGTGACTCCACCTTTAGGGATTTCGTAGTGTACCCGACGCCCACCGCAAAACGCTGTAAAAAAAAAAAAGAAAAAAGTCTATAAAAGAATGCTGTTGTAGCACTGTCATTGCTAGGAGCGCGTGCCGGGAGACGCGCCTTCACGCGATTCGGAACAAAAACTAAACAAAAGCATTCGGAACAAAATAGTCACGCGTCTATTTGGTTCGGAAGGCTTTTGTTCACGCAGGGTGAGTGAAAGCGACGCCGATGCCCCAACGACGTTGCCATGACGTGTCGTAGCTCGCGCTGCGACCGTACCGTGGATGAACACGGGACTGGTAAATTTCTAGCATCGGCTTCGCTGGAAGTTTTGATAAAACAGTGTAAAGGAAGTGTTCAATGCCGGCCATATCTGTGCGCTTTTAAGGTCAAGCGCGTGCTAAAAGCGAGCAGTTGCATTGTTTTCTCTTCGCACCGCTAAACATTTGTGTTCATGGAGAGCGATAAGCTTTTTGTTTGTTTTTGTTTTCTGTTCCTACAACTCATGCAGATGGCCGCATGTGAATACCTCCTATTCGCGCTGAGAAGCTCACTAGGGGCGCTTCTGTTGTCCTCACTCTAAAGCTCCTTCATGTTTCAAAAGTAGCGCAAGGTGCATCGATGCACGAGGCACGTGCAACGTGCAGCTCTTGGGAAGATCACGGCGGCACAGCGCAGAACTGAGCTAGATTTCAGACGCCACGTTTTTCCCAGAAGTGACGCGCGGCACGTGTCTCAAGCATTTCCACAGCAATGAATGGCGCCACTTTTCCCAGGATAGATGAGCTTTACCTCACTCTGGGTTGTGCACGTGCTACCCATCCGGTTATGTTTTAATTTTCGCAGTGCGGAGAAGCTTGACGTACCACGTGCTTGCACCAGGAGAGGAGCTTGAAGTATCCTCGCTCTGGGTTGTGAAAAAACATTGCATCAGGTGGCGAGTAGATATCAGGTCGTTTTTGTTCCCGGACCTCGATGGGAGCCTTCGAGGGTGTCTACCGTCGGGACCGGGACGTGATCGTGGAAGATGTGGTTCAGATGCTGACTGGAATTGAAGACTTCTCCTTGTTGCGGACGACGGAGAGTTGGAGGCGAAGTTTTAATAAATACAACTGGTAAAAATAAACTTTGCTTCAACAAAAAGAGAGAGAGAGAGAGGGAGAGGAAAAAAAAAACAGTTACCGTACACAAAAGGAAATGACACACTGCAACTAACCGCCGCGCACGGCTCACATAGCTAAGCAGCTACAAAAAGGGACGCCTCGGCATTAATTGTCCTTCCGCGCAAGGTGAGGACTGCGGCGAAGCCACAGAACAGGGGCTATCGCGCACGACAGAAGTAACACGGTGAACCGCAGGAGAGGACCACTAAGCCATTCGAAACCGTTCCTTTTTTTTTTTTACGTATTGTTGTTCTGTTAGGATGAAAGTTATGACAATGCGGCGAAACCTGTCCCATCCAATCAGAGTCGAGTTTGAATCCCATTGGCTACAGGCTCCGACGCACGCTCAAAACCAATCGAACCACCCTCGCCAGGAGGCCAAAAGCTCAGCTTCCAAGGATGGGTCCCACGGCTAGATCCCGAACATTGAGACACGAGCCACGGTTTGTTTATGGCCGGACAAAATGAACCGACTCGGATGGTTCCCGCGAGAATCGCCGGGACGTGCCTCGCGGGGAAGCCGTTCCACCTCGGAGTGTGAGCGCTAGGTACGTTACAACCAATAGATAAACGGACAACTTGCCAGACACAACACACCTGGTTCTCGCGAAACACAGCCGAATATCACACCGGATTCCATAGAGCATGCACGGAGAACACTCCGGGTGGGTCACTCGAAGTTGCGTCTACGTCTGTGCGTAAACCTCTGGCGCGCTCGAAACCCCCCGTAGGCAGCCCCCACAGAACCATTGGAACATGATCCGCGGTCTCCGCCGGTGCGACATCCACCCGAGATCGGTGTCCACGGCACTTCGTCTAGTTTCTGAAACGGCCTGCCCGTTGACAAGTGCACTTGAAAGTTGATCTGGCTGTGTAGGTTGTACGCCTGGATGCAACGGCCCTTGAGTTAGGGAAAAGACTTGCGGGCAATGACCCGCCGTGGGAAAGACACGACCTGGCCGTAGGTGGGAAAACTATAGGTTCAACACGTACCGGAACGTGTAAACAAATTCTTTAAAGGAAGCGTCGTCTCGGCGGTGCGCGAAAATGTGACCACCTCTACACAACGACAATAACCAAACTTCTAGCCGCGACAACACGTTATCAAGAATTTTTTTTTTGTAATCTTACGGGCGCAAGGCGTCCCTTAAAGAAATGGAGTTTTCCAGCGCGAGCGCTCGTACAAACGACCCGTTTTTCAGATTTGCACATTACACCGTGTGACGCAGTTTGCGTGAACACGAAGTCGGCGCTTTGATAGTTCAAAGCTCAAAACTTATTTAGTGACATTTGCAGCGTGATAAGTTCCGTGGAAAAAAAATGATAAAGCTGCGAAAACATTTTGACGAGGCCAGGGAGCCATTGCATGGTGACAACAACAGCAGCAAGAAAGCACGAATGCATTAGATATTGAACATCGTTTGCTCTACTATAATCAAACTTCAAGGAGTCTCTTTGCTATTTCAATGGGTTTGAGAACTTTCCTGAATAACTGAGGGCTGCTCTACTGACACCCCAATGAATGCCATGAAATGTGTTAACAATTACGAATTTTATAGTTTTTCAAATTTACGTGAGCTCAATTGACCGTTATAATACAACAAATATATATATATATATATATATCATTGAATTTATTGATGTCTAAAACAATTCCGTGATATTTATACGAACCAGTTTATTATACTAGGTTCGAAGCTTGTCTAATTTGTTTAGTAGAGCTGGCAGATTGCACTTTACTCAAGGTTTAAATGATTAGTTTGATAACGTACCATCTTTCATTCATCAGATCTGCGGGTGGGACATGCATTAAGTTTTAAGCGGCAGTCCTGAAAGAGACGTAAGGAGTTGGAGGTACTTTTCGTCTAGAAATCGCCGATGGCCTAAAGATCAAACTTCACGAAAGCGTTGTATACTATTTACCCTACTTTTCCGAAATCGTTCATTTGGAGGTTGTAGGCACTGCACGTTATAAACGCCACAAATATTGAAAGAAATATAGAAGTAGGAGTATTTTATAATTTTTTTTTCGGTAGTCGTATCCCTAGATCCAAAACCTGTGATGCAAATCCGATCGGAAAAGAAGCTGAGCATTCAAAACTAAAGCTTTACTATGTGACATGGGGTTGCGAACAAACACTTCTTCTCCATACTAGATTGTCGTGTTTACATCATTTAAATTTTAAGAAAAAAGCAAAAAACACCGGCAATCGATATTTTTTTTTTATGAACGTGAGTACGATAGATTCCTGTCTAATACCCGTGCAAGACAAGCAACTCAAATGCCATTTACAACGAGTGACATTTGTGTGATCGGCGAATGAGCTCGCAATCTGTCGCGCGTGGAATGCACCACGCCCGGAGTGTCGCGCGCTGATTGGCCGTCCGCTCAAATGTCATTCGCTGTAAATGGCATTCGAGTTGCCCGTGTGGCGCGGGTATAACTTTTGTGTCGTTAAGAATTAGCAGTAATTCAGACCTGTTCGTGCTTAGTGTCAATAAAAGTTTACACAATCAACCAATTAATTAATTATTTATTTATTTATATAATCAATCAATTTTATTTACATCATCAGGCTGTGATGTAGGCTGAAAAGGCGAAGAGTCAAATTATTTCTACTCCACAAGGCGTCTGCAGTTTTGTCAAGTCAAAATAATTTGACTTGACAAGGCTGCAAATTTATTCTTGTAAACACAAAAAAAAGTCAGCAAAAATGCAGATTAGCGACACGACATGAGGCGACAGTACATTCGCCGCTAAATTTAACAAATATGTGTTTTTTTTTTCGACGCTAAGACGACGTTACAATGTGAACGACACTGATTTCCCGCTGAACTATATACTTTCCAAAGCGTACTTGAAAAGTAGCCGCTGTGCCACACTGCATGCTCACACATAAATCGAAAGTCACGGCGTTTCGCTGCAGACGTAACTACCACCCCCCTGCGGACGCGCCCGAAGCACATTCAAAGGCTTCGTATACACGTCTGCAGCCAGTATTCGTATGACCAATGTGAAAGGAACCCGTCGTACAAGCAAATGATGAATGGATGGATGGAGGTTAATGGCTATACCCTTTGTAAGGGGCGGTAGGTTGCGCCACCTAGCCTAAGGAAACACCCCTGGGACAATGTCTGCGCAGTTTCGTACGAAGTATTTGCGGTACAATTGCTATTTTTTAAACGTACTCGAGGAAAGTTGGATAAAAAGGCTAAGTCACAACAAGTAGGGTAGCCTTTAAAGAAAAAAATTTTACGGTATGTTTTAGTTTGTTTCAAAACGCACCTTGCATCCTTTTTTTCCTTTTTTTAGAAGGCCGATTAACGAGCGGGAAGGCCGTCACGACTGACCCTCGTTTTATTTCTACTTGCCGTTCTTCTGCTAATACGTCGAACGAATAGACGGTCTGTGCAGAAGACACTGTCCGAGGTGTGCGTTTCTTTCTTGTATCACGGTCGGTCGTACGAAGACCGTTTTCTCAGCCACCTCCAAAGCGTATACATAAAGGTACGCGTGTATATATTGTCATTAATATAAAATAAAATGACGTACGAAAGAAAGGGGGGAGGTGCGAGACTTACGTAGCTTCGAAATAAACGCGCTTCGAAGATGAGTCCACTTCTGTCAATCGTGCCTGCAGCAACCTATGTAACCCGGTCTTTTCTACGACCCCATACGAATGGTTTCACGCACGGATTTCAGTCTGCTACAGAATATCCGGTATCAAACGCCGCGAACGCAACCGACACGCCTCGCTTATGAGATTATAACCGTTAAACAAAACAAAAACACACACACAAAAGAAGCGGTTGTTTCCCGACGCTTGTAGCCCGCGTCCAGCTCTCAGCCCTCGAGCTTTCGGAGTCGCCAGCGAAGCGAGTCGGCGCTTATAGACCAACTAAGCTAGCACGCGCGCACTGCGAGCGTGTCGCACGGAGACCAGCCGAGTTCCCGCGGACGGGCGCGGGGCTCGAGTGGACGACGAGAGGGGGTTCTCCACAACCGACGACGCAATAAAAACACGCGTGGGGGCAACGGGCCGCAGCCTGTGCTTCGTTTCAGCTTACGATAGCTTACGACAGTGGTTCTCAACCATCGATGTTTCTTTCGCGGAAACCTTGTTGATCGGCGGAGATGATGGAGGCCCCCCCGTTTGTGGTGAGGGGAGAAAAAAATGTATAGGTTAAATATAATATTGATACAAAATGTGGATATAGCGAAGGGCTAGTGTGAAGTTGACTTCTCTGTTTGACATACACACAAGAAAACTCGCCCGAAAATTGAAAATCTTTTTCTCGATCTGTAAAAAGACGACTTTTATTGCCGGGCTTCACTAATGAGGCAGGCCTTCGCGGACCCTTATTTGAGAACCACTGGCTTACGGTATCGCGTTACATGTGCGTGAAAGTAACGCGTCATTTTTCTCGTTTCTCCAAATGTGAGGTCTAATTTTTTTTTTTTTTTTTTTATGGCGCAATAGACGCGTTTAGTATTCGTCGTCAATAATAATTCCTCGTCTTTTGTTTCTTTTTTAACGCGCGTTCATTTGGCGACGTTTGTGGCTACACCGATACACCTTGCGCGGCGTCTTTTTAAGTCTATACCTAGCGTTTTCTCGTTGTACAAATTTGAGGCGCGGGTCTGGGTTGAGAACCAGCTTGGGTATGCTTGTGTCGCAGAGTTTCCCCTAGAGAAGTAAATAAAAACCGTTACTAGTTACCTCATCAAAAGAAATCAATGAAAACACGTTACTAGCTCGTCTCCGTGTCCCTTCCGAAGGTCAGCTGACACCCGCGACGCGTCGGATTGGCCGCGATGGCTCGCGTAACGTTCGCTGCACTCCCATCGCGAGTAGTAGAAACGAAGTATGGGAAGCCGTGGGAGTCAGTTTGGGTGTGCCGAGATCGCAGAGTGTGTTCCCAAAAGAGCTCGATCGGGCTTCGCGTGCGAGCTGGTGACCAAAGCGTTGAGTCGTCCGCAAGAGCCTTCCGCCCGCTTTTTCTTCCGCGCCGGGGCAACAAACGCAGCGCGTAAACAACTCGGTAGGGGCGCGAAAGGCGGGTCCGACATTATACATTGCAAAAACGGCAGCCCCGCGGTTCGAGTCGCCTCGTCTCCCGACTCTGGGCTCTCTAAACCAGTTTACATGCCCTCGCGCCGGTGGTGACGGCGCTGCGCTGGCTGCTTCGCCGGAGGGTCTCTCGGCGCGCACGCGATGCCACGCGCGTTGCCCTGGAGACCCGCAAACACAGGCTGACTCAGCAGCTGCCAGCTTCCCAAGGGCTCTCTGCCTCCCCCTCCTCAACGCCCCCCCCCCCCCCCCTTTTTTTTTTTTCTGCTTCTCCGCCTTCTTCCTGCCGCTGGAGCTCGCGCGCGCCGCCGGCAGGGGCGGTGACGGCGTGGAACGCCGTTTCGGGAAACAGCGTTCTCGAAACGCGTTCTGACGTTTTTTTTAGGGGCGTAAAGGGCCAAGTAAAACGCTGTTTCAGCTCGGTCGGCTCGCGGCCTGGCAACGGAGGTTGCGTCGTAACTTGGCGTTTCTTCGGCGGTCTCGTAATACCGCCTGGGCGGTTCTAATGAAACTTCGTTTCAGGAATGGTGTTTGTGAAACGCGTTCTGGATTCAAGATGCAACGTAAGACAATGGCAGGGGAAAAAAGGGCGCGTACGAGAAAAGCCGTTGTGAAAACGAACTCGCCCCTCTCCACTTGGGCTTTTCTAGTTTCCGCCCTTTTTTCCCGCTCGCACTGTCTTTCCCATGCTGCATCTAACTAAAGAGTGTTCGAAGCACGTCTGCAGGGTGCCGATTCTACGACTTATTAGCAGTGTGATCGAGAGAACGCTGTTTCAAACTACGTTTCATCGGGGCACAGTTAAATAATAATAACGAAAAAACAGACCATTCTCGATGCACGGACCGAAAGTCACGGCCCATTCATTGAGCTTGCGGGGTTCACCTGCTCATAACATTGGCACAGAAAGACCACCAACACCGTGAGGTTGGTCCCGTCAGAGGGACCATTCCGCTCTAAACGATGTTTACGCGTTTCGCTTCATCGCCGAATACTTGCAGATTCAATGACTGCGGCGTGCGGGGAAAGCCTGTCGAATGACAAGGTTCGAAAACCCCTTCTCATCGACAAATACAAAATCTGTGGTGCGACACCGAACGTGCGGTAAAGAAAGGCGTTCACCCTCTCTTGCCACCGATAACGCTTGGTCATCACAGCATGACCTTGAATGCTCCAACGTATCATTACTAATTCTACACTTTATGTGACCAATTAAGACATATGTAGGTACACTTTAAATATCAGACATATAATATCTTATCACGACGTTCACGTTTCAAATGCTATGAAGCATCGTTTCTTCCCGCCGGGAGCCAAATTTTGCTAGAACTACTTCGAACAGCGTATGAGCAAAGGGCAAAACTTGTTTTATTTTATATTTCTTTATCTGACAACGTGGATATTTGTGCTTCGGTATGGCATGAACATGGATGCTTCCGAGAACGTAAAACGGTGGCTATAGACCTTTCCAGCGGCAGTCTCGAACGAAGCGAGCGGGCAAGAAATGCTGAGTCACTGAGCTGTGGACGCATGCGCAGTGTCCGATATACCGCACAGCAGATCAACAGCGCATGCTTGGAAGGCGTTCCACAGCCCAGCAGACAAAGATGGCAGCGCGCAAGAGGCGATTTCTGCAAAGGTCTATATTTTGCTTCATCTCAAGTCTGGGCGTTGTGAAAGGCTATACGAAGAGCAAGTTCGTCTGCTTCTTGCCCAGGAGTTGCGGTGACGTCAGAACGATGCCGGACTTTGATTGGCTCTTCGATTAAAAGGATAGTGGGTAGACCTTAATGCTAGATGCATCGAGGTCCACCCACTATCTTTTTTTTTTTTTTTTGATCAGCCAATAAGGGTTTGGCATTCTGACATCATCGCAACCCCTGTGCAACAAGCAGACGAACTTCCGCTCCGCGTAGTTACTAACTTTTGAACCGGGATAAACGATTTTAGCTCGGGATTTTACTAATCGCATATCGTTTGGTGGGGCCAAAGAAAAAGGGTAGAAAGTCGAAAGCCTGCTTTTATATGCGAAAATTTGAAGATATAGCGAACTATTTCGCACCTCTTTTCCTTCGAAAGCTATCCGCCTCTTCACGGTGATACATCCGCGGTACCCAAAGCTCGTCAGCCGAACTCAGCTCACGCACTGGACACGAACACCGCATCACCCGGACTTACGCGCTTATCAGCAATCAATTCGTTGATGAATATTATATTTTTTTTATTCGCGTTCGTGGCTTATCAATGCCATGACGGCCCTCCCTTATCGTCACTTCCGAACGACAAGTCACGTGGCGTGCTTAAAAAGCACGCTCGAAGCTTGCCGTCATCGCGTTCTGGTGACATACTTCGTCAAGACCACATGATCTCTCATTTCGCTTTTGAGTTGAGGAGGAAGACTAAATTGAAGAAAAATCATTTCTTGGCCACTTTAAGAAATCCATTTCGTAGCCTATAATATTCAAACTTTTAGCTACGTGATTCATCCTGGAGCGTTCTCGTCGTCTAATGTCAAAATATTCGCTTCGTTCGATTTAACCGCACCTCCTGCACCGGCGCAGAAAAGTGTAGGGGCTGGGGGGGGGGGGTTACTTTCTGTCGTATCGCAATACGTATACCGAAGCTTTTATCCGCCGATCAAGTACGTACAAGGAGACAAAGAACGACGTGACGTTACACTTTCGGCACTGCTTGAATGGCTCCCCCATCGAGTCGTGGCATCGGCAGCGCTCTCTGACTTACAGTGAAAGGAAGTGTGGCGGGCGGCGTAACTACAAGCGAACTCGACACAGTCACGTCACGCACTGCGGTGGCGCTGCTGTCGGTAGTGCGCATACGCAGACGCTTCCCTCCTTCCGAATTCGGTTGCTGCGAACGGGTATTGAACACACCTGGTGAGGGCAATGAAACGAAGTGGCGTCCAATACGGCCCATGCATCGAGACTGGTCTCAAAGTGGCAACAAATGACGTCACAAAAGAAGGAGTGTCACGCTGTCGGATGTCGCGATCCTGACGGTTGAACGTAAAACTCTTGTAAAAAAAAAAAAAAGAAGGCACGAGAGGGCTTGAGCGTCGCTGTCATCGTGGCGTCTCAACTCGTGGCCGCCGAAGATTCCACGCACCGTCAAGCCGGAGAGCGACCTGCAGCGGAATTCAGGCTCCTGCCACGTCCACCACCGGTACTGCGACGCCGCCAGGATCGCTACCGGCGACAGCATGAGACTTCTATGACGTCACGAGACAAAAAGTATCAAAATACCGTATTTTTTTTTTTTTTCAATGCGGTAAAAACATTAGTTGGACACACGTTTTACTTAAGCGCCGTAGCGTAACTGCGGTGTGCTCCTGCAAGGTAACCAAAGGCTCGGCCTACGAAATGCTATAAACTCAATTTCATAAAACAAAGTTTTTTTTTTTTTTTTGTCACAGGAATGAAGAAAATGCGTGCTGGCTAAACGTCCTTCCTTTCCGCAACTTCGATGAGAGAGAACGAATCGCGGAAGAATAAGCAATATCCCGCGTTTGTTAGGATGCCAGTGCCGAGAAAGTGAGGGAGAGGAGGAAACGAGAACAGGCGGGCTCGTGAGAACCTCGAGCTCTGATTGGACAGATTAGGGGGTAAACGTAAAGCTATAGCTGCCTTTGTCTGTACCGCACTCGTCGAACGAGGTCGAATGCGGAACGCCGGCGTTTTACCTTGCTTCGGTCGCTGGGGCTTGAACGGGAACTATAATAATAATAATTGCCTTTATTTCCATCAAAGATTAGGGAGACCGAGGAAAAAAGCTGCTACAGAGCAGCTTGACATGTCCTCGACCCCCTACAGACAGTGGTTGAGCAAAAAGTTTTTGTTAGTGTACATAAGGAGCAAATTGAGTCAAAAACTCGTTACACTCTTGAGGGAACGACAGAAAAATCGGTGTTTCCCCCCCCCCCCCCCCCCCCCTTTTTCTTTTCGTCGATTTATTTGCAATTTTTTTTTATGAATTAAGTAGGAATTTAGGTGTTTTTTCTATCGATTATTTCAGGCTTCAACTTCAAGGTGTCGGGAAGTGTCCGAGAGACGGTCGAAAACAAAGAACTGGAACAAGTGTGGTCCGTGGCGACTCATCGCGTATACAGTTCGATGTGGATATCTTCACGCGCCCGGTCTCTTTATCTACGGATTATCCAGCCCGATATTTCGTTAAACCAGGCATACCTAACGCTAATGCAACGACACGTTCCAATTTAAGAAACGCAACGGGAACGCGTTCCTTGGGGTTACTGGAACTTGTAACGGGAACCATAGTTTCAAGACCGAGAAGGAACTATCGCAACGAGCTTTCGTTTCTCCTTCGAAGGAGCGCGTACGACACTGATAGTTACCGACTGATTTGTCATGGCCTTTGCTATTCACACACCTTGCTACGTAATTCGTTCTTGTGAATTTTATTTTGAATCGAACAATACGATAAAAAAATGCGACAACACAATGGCGCCTAGCAGACGCATTTCGCGCAGACATCCTGTGTTGCCACCGACGTACGTTTTTATTTTTTTTTTTAATGTAAGTTACCTGTGCACGGCTCGATACGAAAACATTCGAAGGTACAATTACCGCTAACGTTATTTTTGTTTTTATTTTTGAATTCAAGATCTGTAATATTAGAACACAAATCCCCTCCATGTACGGGCAAAAAAAAAAAAAAAAAGACGATCACCTCGATCGCGTCTACTATTCGATTCGCCACCGTGTGAAGAGCAGTGCGATTACAAAGGGGAGTTAAATATTTTTTCTTTCGCGTTGGTTTTCATCGATCAGTTGCTCGCTGTGGTGAATGTCGCGCCGTTGTGATTTAATTTAATTTAATTTCGTATAATTTATTTGGCTGGGGAGAGTCGGGAGTTCGCAGAAAGGCCGAAGGACACTCACCGGTTGGCCCTCAAACACCCAGTTTAAATTACTGGACGCGGTACCACGTTCAGGAAGGGTGATCGTGGGTTGATAAATAACATACGAGATGCAATTTCAGAGCCTCCGAACACAGAAACGCCTCAGAGAGGTCATGTTTCCTCCGCACAGATGAACGAAAAAATATGTCGGTCGGTATGTTGCCGTCGTTGCCGTTTACAACTGCGTGGCACACGATTGAACCCGATTTCCGGGCAACTCGTGCGGGTCGAATTACCTGAGAACACGTAAAGAGCAGCAGCGGAGGACGCTGGTAAAGTTTTTTTACCAGTCAAAACATAAGAGTTCACTACTGCGAAATGGCACTGCAAGATGGCGCCACCGGCCCTTGCGCGACTCGACCTGAACCGACAATCGCAACAGTGCAGTTCCCGAAGTGGCCGCTGCGGGAGAAATGGCGGCGTTGCGATCGCCTGTAGCTCGGTTCTCGAGAACGGATCGGAGTTACCTTTTCAAAGCAGCTAGGCTCAATGGCAGTTTTGCGAACGAGTTGTTCTAGTAACCTTGTTTGCTGCCAACGCGGAGCGGAGCGCCCCCTTTAGTTGTCGCACACTCCCAATATCTGCAACCAGCGACAGCTTAACAGACTCGAGACCATTACGAATAACTCGATTACTTTCTTGGTTTTTGGCCTTGTGTGTGTGTGTGTTTTTTTTTTTTTTTGCACTGCTTGCTGACGTAATGTGTTTGGGGTGAGTTGGCCTCGTCAGGCGGAATGTATCGGCGTTTTGCCCTGTTCTCCAAAGACCTTGTGTCAAAATAAAGAGCAAAGAGTCTGTGTCGCAGTTCTATAAGTTGCAAGGGACCGTAAGAACGCGCTCGTACGATATGCGGAAGAGCGGACAGTCGCCGTCTCGGACTCTCCCGTCTCGAGAGGCAGGTGCGTCGACGGTCTCCAAGGGTCGGCCTCACGCCACCACGGCGGCCGAACGCCTCGACTGGCTTCCGAAATAGCGCGGTCGACGACTGTCCTTCGAACGCGCGCGCCGAGAAAGGCGGCCGGCCGGAGCCAGGTTTAGCCGAGCCAAGCTCACGCCACGAGCCGGACTCACTCCACGCGTTCCAGGAACGCGGAAAGATCGAGGGTTACCAACCCATCGCGATGAAGTCGTACCAAGAAAGATCGCGGGTCCGATTTTCGCGTACAATACTGGCTTCTTGGTACAAGTCAAATCCATTGTCAACACCTAATTGTCAACATAAAAAAATATAGAACTCATATTTTTTGTGACAATCTAAGCAGTCCGGTGCCGCCTTTTTACGAACGTGTTAAGCCAAGGTCACACTGCTAATGCGCCATACAAAATACAGTCTGCATACAGATTCGAACGCGAGTTACCGCGAGATCCGCGAGCTTCGAATGCCACGTGGCTATGAGTTCGGGGAGAAAACTTGGGCACGCGGCGTTCGAACCACGGACCTTGCGATAACTCGCGTTTGCAGGCTGTCTTTTGTATGGTGTGTATGAGCAGTGGGACCTTGGCTTCAGGAAATTTGCGTAGACCGATTTTCCTGTTGCACTATGCTTCCCGAAATGAGGACGCCGCTAACGCGCATGCGCGCCGCGCGGCCGAAGCACGACGGAAGGCACGAAGCGCGTGCTTGATGCCAGAAAGTTTTAAAGACACGCCCTGTCGTTCTTACCATGTCAGCGACCATACATAGCGTTCTCTGCAGAGTTTTTGGACGTCGCAACTGGTTGCGGAGAGTTTTGCAGGACGCCGAAAACTATCTACGAAAACTATTTTTTTTTCTTTTTTTTTTTGTAGCCGGTTAGTGACGTTAAGTTTGGAAAGAATGGGTTTTTGAAATCTTTTGTAGCAGTGTTTGTTCATCTGGTTAGAATACCTTACAGGAGAAACTAGTTTGCGGGGATATTCAACCGAAACTACGATTTCCGACGACCGAATGATCGTCGAAATATCGCGCGCGTTTGTGTTATCTCAACTACTTTCTTTTGGGAGCGACGAGATGATTTCGATGGGAATTAAACATCGAAATAAAAAACGGTGTCTTTCTTATGGTCGCCAGGGGGATTATATATAGAATTTCGAAGTGTCTAATACGAGTAAAGGTGGACAACAGATACTCTCGGGGTGCGGCCAGCACGCTCGCATTCGAAGCTCTCATCTCCCCCTCGGACCCCGACGAAAACCCCGCGTTGTAACCAGATGAGGTTGCATTCTTGCGGACGAGCGTCGGCGCGGATTATCACGCTCCAAGTTGAATTCCAGAAAGTTCCTGGCACTCGCTGGTCCGTGAACCTGTAAACAGAGGGCGGCCTGTCTAAACATCGGTCTAAGTTACGTACAAAAAGAAAAAAAAGAAAAGAAAAAAAAGGTGAGGGTTTGGGTTCTAGAATGCGCTCACGTGACAAAGAGAAGACACGAGCCAGCGAAAAGGAAAGCATCGTACATGTTGTGTTTCTAAATATGTCAGCGCAAAACCGTGTAAGCTGTGTAAATTAGAAAAAAGGGAGGCGGTAGACCCTTAAGTTAATATCTCGAAACTAAAAAGAAATGACAAAATCCTAATGTGGTCTGAGTTGTTCGTAATTCAGCGTAACGAACTGTGCTTGAAGAAAAAAAAAAACTAATTACTTCGCGCTTATTTTGACGGAACAAACAACCCGGTCCCATATTAATACCGTTTTTTTTAGAACCGAAATGACAGATATTGATGTAGGGTGTGACAATTCTTTAGTCAGCGATAACTTAACAAACGCAGGCCGTGGCTGATTATGTCTTTGCTTAAGTCGGACAGCATTAAACATAACAAACAAAAGAAAGTTCAATTTGTAAGTTATATTTTTAATGCATGCACCATTCTTCCGCAAGTCCCGTAACGTCGCGGTCCTGGTGATAAAGTACAAAAAAACAAAATGGCGGAACCCCAGGCCCAAGTCGTGTCTATTGGGCAGCTGAAAAGAGTCGAGGTGCACCGTACACAGGCCGTCGAGGTTCTTCTCGCGGCGAGGGGCTCCGTGTTGTGACTTGGTCTCCCGTGGCAACGGCGATGGCCGGCGACGGCGGCGGCGGTGCCTGTGTTCCCGGCCGAGCCCCCGAGTCTTTGTTCTGCGTCCCCTAGTCAGAACCGGGACACTGCCACGGGTCGCCGTATACTCTAAGGTTTATTTTTAAGAGACGCCCGCAGCGCCAAGGTTTTCATACGCGGTTGGAGGCGTTCATTACTGGAGGGCGACGCACATTAGAGAGCCTTTAGAAAATAAATACAATTTCGTGAGGTCCACGAATGTTTTTTAAATATTTTTTTTTTCTTTGCTTCGAGCGTAAATTGGGCATTGACGCTCATATTACAAACGTGGCGCGAATGCGGTTTCCGAGCACACGGCGCCAGAGGTGGCAGTTAAGCGATTAATGTAATAGGAATTGCAGTAATTAGGTAACTTTTCGCCGGCCATGCGTAATGTACTCATTCTTTACTTTCGCGTGTGAGTAATTTTATGATGTAGCTAGTTATCTTAGGGTGGTAATTTTGATTCAAATCACTCAATCGCGGCTTGGTTTCGAGCGTATATTTGGGAAGAGAAAGTTAGGGAGGAAAAGTAGCTGGAGAGTGTTGAACGTAATTGAGAAAAACTCTGGCATTAGGAAAAACCCAGGGAAATCTTGAGGACCACACAACACGGAAGTCTCAAAAACAGCTGATATTTATCGGTTTTTATTTCTGTTTGTCAAGGCGCCCGAAGCATGTAAACAATATTTTTGTCAATAAATAACAGCTGTTTTTGAGACTTTGTGCGGCGACGCCACTGTTTTGCTCTAGTCACCTATTTCAGTTTATTTGGCATTTAAGTGTGCCTACAAAAAAAAAAAAAGATAATCACGAAAAAAAAAATAACGCTGATCGAATGAGTAGAAACATAAAAATGAGAAATGACGACAGGTAGAACATTATAAAAGATTATTTAAGGGACATAATTTCAAGAATAAAAATAACTTAGATCGTTGGAAACACGCAATAGACGGAGTACGAGCATTCAAGCACATAATACTATTGCATCAATTTGATTACAGAGATATTTTTTTTTCGCTGCGTTATTGTATTAATTTACTTCAAAAGCCTTAATGGAAATCCAACAAAATAATTTGTTTCAAGAAACTCCATGATATGTCTGAATGTGTTTTTTTTTAATATAATGCATGAGCTTGTACTTGTCCAATTGATTTGTGTTCAATTTGTTTTACAAAGGAATGAATTTTTCAATTTTCCCTGACGAATGGACTGTGTCGGTTCATAACAATTTGTGCAGAATAACTGCAAGATAACGTTTAGTCTATAAAAAAGTAGTTAACATGAAATTATAGAGTCTGCCTTCAAGAACACTGTTATTTTTAGTGTGTAAATGAAGAAACGGATTACAAAACCTTCATTACACACAGCTACATCATCATTTTTATAGCGTGAACCACCATTGAAGGAATAATTTTAAATTGATTGCTTCAAACAACTGACTGGCGATATGTACTGATTTTGGTGGCAATTGCATGTGGGCCGATAGTAACTACGTTATTAATTTTAAATGTGTTAGAAGTAGTTGCGCGGGTAAAGGTAAATTTCCAAAACATTCGAGGCTTACTTTCATTAAATGTTGCACCGTATACGCTGAAAAAGAAGTATTTCGCTTGATTATTAACAAGTATACATTTCTCGTTAGACTCGTTAAATTGAAATGTGTTTACAGTATCATCGTCCCGTATTACACGCTCTTGTTATCCGTGGAATGAAAAAAATAGTTTTATTTTGTATTGAGTGAGACGAATCACTAAATAAAAAGTTAAAAAAATTTTAAAATGCAATCCAAAACATTAACAGCTTTGGAGATTCGAGACGGCACTACTAATATTAGATACTTTATCACCACAGCTGAAATTGAGAAACGATTAATGAACAGAGCGTGTTACAAAAACCAAACAGAATATCGGCAGAAAAGAAAAAAAACAACAAAAAAACTGCCTTATCGTTTAATATACATGGACAGTAAAAATTACAATTGCCGTCAGCGTATTTTTTTTAAATTAAGTACGAACCAAACTGATTTAATCTCTAAGGCGGCCCGCGAAGAATACGTAACAATAGACCATTTTCAAAAGTCCGCGCCAACAGCCCGTCCGCCATTGTTCGATCACGTGCTCTGAGCGCGTATTGGACCGCGAGGGCTGCGTCAGCGCTCGGCGCGAGTTCGGCTCGGCTCGTATTGGATGCGATTGTGACGTCAGCGTTTGGCAAGGACTCGGATCCAGTCACGCGCTTCGCGTTCAAGCAAGGGCGACCACCAATGTTGCCCGATGAACTTTTCGAAAAGGGTGTATTAAAGGGATACTACAACGAAATTTCGGCGCTCATTTTTTGGTCTCTATGTGTTCAAAAGAGCAGTATCACATGGAACATACCAATATCTTGTTAAAAAAGTCTCGAAAAGGAATTTTTAAACAAATTAAACGATTAGCAAAGAGCACCTGGTGGATGTCGCTAACGCCTCGTTTTTAATGCTCGTCTAGGAACCTTGACAGCTAGTGACGGAGGTTGTCTCGTCTCCGGCCACGACGAGAGAAGGGGGGAAGCAGGAACTCCCCTCTTCCCGAGAATCCCTTTTGTGTGTCGCAGAAGTAGCTATTGTCCCCCTAGAAGATTATAGAAGATTAACCCGTCACTCAAAATTCGTACAAAAGCAGCCGCTTCGGTGGCTGGAACGACTAGGTCATCCTCTCGACGTCAGCCTCGCCGTAGCTTTGCTCGTCTTGAGACGAACTACGTCACGATTGCGTTGGATGTCACGTGCTCTAAGCTGGGCCTTCTCCGAGCGCTTTCCAGAGTGGGCCGTTTATAACGAAAAATACAGCCACCAGGATCAAAATACAAACGTGCGATTGTCATTTACGGATATTGTGGATCATATTCAACCTATTTTTGAACATGACGGGAATATTTCAAATTTCGTTGAAGTATCCCTTTAAGATAGGTCTTGTACTGCAATAGAAATGCTATTGATTGAATACCGGTGACTTCGCTGGGTTTCCATATGAGTTGAGCATTTTTCTTTTCTTTTTTTCTCGTATAAGTTCGCTCTTTACAAATTCTATAGAAAATATGCACCACCTGTGGGCAACGCTGCACCAAATCGTAGCGCGATAGGAGAAGAAACCGATTTTTGCGGTCGATTTCAAGAGCCTTGCTGCTACTTGAGACACCCGGTATAGACCTTTTTCCGCGTGACACCTGATACCGGCTCGCAACCGACGCACCCTCGTCCCGGTACATTTTTTGCACTACCCGCGCTGATACAAGATATATGCAACCACCAAGGGTTATTATACGGGCGAAAAAGGCTTTAAAACGGACGTCGTGCATGAGTTCATTCCCATTGTTTATTTTCATCTTGTTACGACCTTCCAAGATCTCCGGTATTCCGGCTATATCACTGCGTCGTCGTCAGGAGAGGAAATCATTTTAATAAGCGTTAAGAACAATCGCGGGAAATGTGCGATGAGCGCGAGAAGCTGATGCAGCGGGAGTGCCGCTGCAATGTTATTGAGCTTCACATATTTACCCCGAGGATTCTATAGTTATCGGGTTGGTCGATTGCGGGCCTGAATCGGTCGGACTCGATCGTCACGTTAATGCTCACGACTACTTCGTCTAAGGCGAGCGGACTGATTCCAACACGGTGCCGGTGCTCCGACTAGGTCATCACGTCAAGGTATACGCTATTACTCCGTGGTGTGCGAAAGGTACCATAAACGCCTACGTGTCATCGCTCAAGATGCAGCAATCAAAAGCCGAGAGCGTTACCAGCGTAGACTACGCGCTAAACTGCACACATATATATCCCTTCGTTTCGGAAACTCGATCCAAACACTGCACCGTCTTCGCCGTCTTCGTTCCTACGAGGAGGAAAGGTGATGGCCCGTCATTAGTCAGCTCGATTCCACCGGCCAAGTTCCAGCCATACCCATACCATAGCCAAGTACGACCAAGTTCCTTCCGCCACTGATCCACACTGTTCCGTATAGACCGACACGCTGTTTACAAACAACTCCGCATTTGCCCACACCAGGTGTGGGCACTGCGCAAGCGCAGAAACCAGATTCGCGAGAGGTGAAGCTTCTGCGCATGCGCCGTGGCGACAACAGCGCCACCGCAGGAGTGTGACGTCAAAGCGGCGTGTTGGTCTATACCCGCAGACAGCTCTGCAGCCACGACCAGCCGGTATTTCAACTCATAAGCCGCTAGGCGTCGTCGTCGGCGCCACGGTTCTCAAAATGGCGGCGCCCTTAATGAATAAAAAAAATGCAAAGAAGGGTTTACTTTTAGACCGGTTATAGCGAATTCGGTTGTAACAAAATAGCAGCTACAGCGAAGCGATCACGATTTCCCATTCCCTTTTGCACTTCGTTATAACCGATGTCGGTTATAACGAAATACCGGATATATCGAAGTGATTTCCGATCCCCGTTGACTTCGTTAGAACCGGTCTCGACAGTATACACACCAGCTCAACTCCCTGACGTCACACCACTGCGGTGGCGCTGCTGTCGACACTGCGCATGCGCAAATTCCTCACCCTCACTCGAATATGGTATCTGCGCACGTGCAATGCGCACACCATGGTGTGGGCAGACATACGCTCGTTCGTAAACAGTGATTTGGTGCATAGTCCGTGAAAATTTAAGAAACGTACAAAATAAAAAAAAAACTGTATGCAGACATGATCGAAGCATGCACGAAGGCAACGTGCTTCGACCATGCCTCAGGCGTGTCCGCATAAAATTCTCTCTTCCTCGTCTACAGCGTACATATGCGGTGTATGAGCGAAGTGGCTACGGCTTTAACGATTCGAAAATGCGGCTCCTTCAGCTTCAAAAAGGGTGTCGGGAAGGTCGGGCATTGTTTGTAATTACTCTGTAGCGAATTGTTTTATAAATTCCGGAGAAAAAATAAGTTGTCTTGCGATTCTAGAAGACAAAATAATGAAAGAAATGCTTTGGATGAGTTGCAGCAATGAGGACCAGAATGTCTGAAGCGCGGCTTATTTTGGTAGCTGTACTGCGAACCACTGTTGCGAAGAACCACGCTTTTGCTCGCGTGCATTTGATAGCACTGCATGCTTCCTTTAAAACAAAATGTAAAAAAAAAAAAAAAGTTCGTGACTTTGTTCAAAACAAAAGTTCGTGACTTTGTTTACTAGTGCTTACAACGCCCGCGTTTCCACAAAGCACGGTCCCGGAAGCGCAGCATCTGGAGGTCGTCATCGAAAAGAGTTGGCAAGTTTTTTTTTTATTTTTCTAGTATCGTTAGTCCGCGCGATCGGTGGGTATGTGTGACTTAGATTGCGTCTCCGGAAAACATAAATACGCGGAAAAGGAACTAAACACAGGTATACCGACCATTCCATTCCGTGAAAGTTTGGATTTACTCATATCGGGAAGGGAGAGTAAAAGATCGAACCCTGATTTAAATATTGGAATGGTAGCTTAGTTTACACAAAAACACGTGGGCTGTTTTCTTCTTTTCCCTTCGTCATAAAAGCCTACGCAAAGCAACACCATAGAAAACAACACACTATGGAACGAGCTCCAAAGTGAATTTAAATTTATGCAGAACCCTAACTGCAAAGGTACGAACCAGAAACACACACACACACACGCACACACAACGCGCGCGTTGAAATTAAGCAAATTGGAGCAAAACCCCCCGCTTCAGATACGAATAAGTCCCACATTCACGCAACAAACACAGACACACACACACGAGGCGCGCTCGTATGTGCAATGCAACGGTAACACTCAAAAACAAAAACAAAAAAAGTAAAAAAAAGAACGCGAAATTAAATTTAAACGTTTCTGCACTTCAACCCGACCCCAAGATACAAACAACAACTCCAGCAAGCTGCTACTATCAACGAGATAGAACTTCGAAGTAGAAATGAAAGCAAAGCGAGCTTGGCTCAAGCTCCCTCAGAGCACGCTCGCAGTCGCCTGAGAATCTCGCTTATTAGTCTCGGCCGCCCGCGTTCCCGGCTCGGAGTGGGGACCCGCAGTGGGAGTCCGTCTGTCGACGGCGGAGAAAATGAAAAGCCAATGAAAAGCATGAACCCCCCTCCCCTCTTTCCCCTGTCGACCGCACAGCGACCGAACGTCAAAGGGCACAACCGCACACGTCGAGCGCAGAGGAATGCCGGCACTTTAATATACGTGTCAGGGATAGCACCGCTGTCGCCCCTACGCGAGACCTTCGGGTACGGTAGACCCGGGGGGGGGGGGGGGGGGGGGGGGGCGGACGTTAGGACCCGTGTCGTACGCGATTACTGGCTTTCCAATGCTGGCTTCGGGTTTAATTTGTCTTCGGAGACGCAGCGTGTGTTACGAGATAGACACACAAGCGGTCGTTGTCGCTGCTTAGAGGGTAAGGGGGAGGGTGGGAAGGTGGGGGTTCGATATATCAATGCGTGGCTTGCGCTGGGATTCGTGGTTGCGATTTGTGGCGACTCTGTGGAGATATCTTGAGTTTGGTTCCCGGTACTCCCGTTGGTTACCGAAATAACGATGACCGTTGAATATTTGCGCGTCTTGTTGTAATCAGTGACAGTTTGATAAGGAACGGAGGGTGTGTCTTATTATTTGGATCATGCTTCTTGCATTGGGATGCGTCTTCTGGGCGTTCCTCCTATACGGAACGTAAATACGTCTGTTTCTTGCACAGGGGTTGCGATGATGTCAGAAGGGTCGGTTGCGAAGTATATGAGCTCTGAGTCATACTTCGTTTCTGGTTCGAGAGAATTCGGGTTTTAGTCGCCGTAAGCCGGATTGTGCAAATTGTGTTCGCTATACATCGGAGTCTGAACACGTTGTCTCAGAGGACAGGCTAAAACTCGGCTGTATGGGAGCCCGCGCCCGCAAATCCACCGTTTATAAACAAGCAACTTTTCAGTGGGTGTTGTTGTAAAGCACGCATGCACAGGAGGGACTTATCGAAGAAGAAGCTGTTTGCGCGCACTTCGTTACGTAATCAGTGCCACCGTTTTGTCGTGACGTCACGAATATATTTTGTTGTATACAACACATTAAAACATTAAAGTTAGTTTTTTTGTCTTGTTTTTTTTTTGTGTGTGTGAATCAGTTTTGATTTGTGATGTGTGTTTTACGTTAGGCGAGTTGTATAGTTTGGTGCGTGGCCAGAAAGATGATAGAGATAAAGTTTATTTTGCTGAAATGAACGCCGACGTCTTTGTCTTCGGACAAAACGATACCAGCTCTTTCGGCGTCCCGGGAAAACTACCGCAGTATCGCCTGTTTCCAAACACATCTTTTATCGAGTCCAATCGTTAACGCTCACAAGGAAAAAGAAAATAAAGAAATTGCAAAGGTTTTTGTTGACACGGTGCATGCGACTTGTCTGCCAGCAATTCGTATTGGTTGTTTTGACTAGCGGTAAGATGTACTCTGTGGTCGTCCAAATGTAGCTTCCCGAAAAGGCATAGCCAATTCTTGAGAGTTCTAGTAGACTGTTCTGAGAATTCTCATAATGTCACCCGAACACGATAGGATGCTCGCGCAAAAGGCGCTTGCGAAGTGTCGGATATCCGTATTGAAGTTGTCAGAGCGATCTACTAAAACTCCCTTTTATCGGAGCTATCGCAATGGTCTAGTAAAACTAAAGCCGTGCTGATTCGTTTAAAAAACACTGCAATAAAATTTTTTTTTTCCAAACTGCATAGATGGGACACATATTTTTTCGTAATTGTTCCACGAGAAAAGAAAAAAAAAATCGCGCAATATTTACGTTGTTAGACGCAATTTAGGTGTAGGTCACGGTCCGCTCTAAGCTCCGCCCACAAATTAGTTGCCCCCACCCATTACTACTGGATTGGCTTGGCTCTTCGGCCGAACATTCTAACATGCCAGGTGTCTTCCGTTCCCGACATACGGCGCGTTTATACCCTGGTGTCTGACAACGCCTCCTAGTTGTGTGCGCGGACGCGCGGCTGCCTGCGACATCGTATGCTATTGCACCACCGTCTATCGTCGTCTGCCATGCACCTGCACAGCTCTTCCGGAGGCGCGCACTAGCGACAGTTGTTTGCTGCAAAACCATGTCGGTTGATGTGATCTTCCTCTAAACACCTCTGTGAACTCAAAACGACACGCACTCTCAAAAAAATTGACGAGCTCATGTTCAACACTCTGCAAACGTCGGCAGCCATGTTTCTTAACGTTTCAAACCAATGCGGGAGAACAGAATACACTTGAAAACAATATTGACTTTATCTTGAATATTTACTTCTCGAGCATACAAAAATAGTCGATTTAAAATATTATTACGGCACGGAGATACAAATTTACAACCAACCTTTCACGCGTCAATCATCTCTCCAGCCGATGAGAGATGTAAACACCTTGTGAGCACGGGGCGAGGCTTAGCGGGCTGCAACCTCCACATTCTGCACCTCAATCGCGCCTAATGGCGTAAATATTGCTGAAAAAAAGTTTTAAAAATAAACCATTAAAAATAAACCCTTTAGAATTATTTTTTTCATTGCGGCGTTTTTTTTAAGTGAGGGTAAGTAGCATTGGCGCTTGCGGGGCGTTGCATTCATTGTCTCATTGCAGTTTTGTGTGTGTGTGTGTGTGTTGCAGTGAAAATGAATGCTCAGAGCCCCAAGCTGGACGCGGCGTGCCCTGCCCGCACCACCAGCCTGTATACAGCACACTCAAGTGAGTTTTGTCGCCCACACGTTTTTCTTTTCTTCACTGCCTGCTCGTGAACACTGCCTGCATGCTTTTGAGTGCACGCCTGCCGCCAACTGCCCGCGTCACCACTCTAGGCCCTACGGATTGTGTACTCGTGTAGTCGATACCACCTAAACAACAAAGTTTGTCCCTTAATGAATTCATGAAAACTACGGACAGGTCGACAATTATAGAAGTAGAGTTGAATGGCCGAGTAAACATTAGCTTATACATAGAAGAGCCATGTTTGGACGTACCCAGTTGTAAATGCAATTTTTAGCTCGGCCTTTTGAGGAACAACTCACGCGTTTCTTAATCGTGACTTAAAACACGTGAAATTTAAAATGCCAGCTCAAAAAAAAGTTTTAGTGTGTTTGTGGATTTTCAACTGATCTGGAGGAAGAATGCTACTCTTGCATACTAAACTTTTGCGAGTAGAGTAAGCAAAACAAAGGACTGGGTTTTAATATTCCCGTTCTTGAAGTAACCTTCCGATCAAGGTGCTATGTTGTATCCTTTCGAATAATGATTAGATTAGGGTCGTGCAAGCATACAAGTTAAAACAAACTTTCGCTGTTCATATAATCCCTTTTGTATATAGCAGCTGCAGTGATCTTTATATACAGATTCTGAGTTCTTGTGCGGTCGGCTCATGGAGAGAAACATAAACACATATTTATGAAAAATGTTAAAAATGTACTTCTATGTACTGTATGTTACTGTATGTTAATGTCCAAACAAGAGCTACATTTTTTTTTAATATATAACAAGTTCTTTTTGGTCCCGTGACAATATTTTACGGCGGTGTATTTTCGCGTGTCTTTTACGAGACTACCGAAAATTCAACAACGCTGAAATGTTCGCAACAAAAACGGACTCCAGACACACAACATTGTTTTGGAAGCGTGACGGGTGTCCAATAGAACCGAGCCGCTGCACAAACACTAAGCACACACTTTCATCGAAACAAAAAAGGTGTTGTTTTATTACACAAAACAATATTCAAAAACCAAGCGCTCCCGTACACGTGTTTAAAGTGAATGTCACGTATTTACCGGTGAGTCGTAAGCAGAATGACTCATTAAGGAGTTGTAGTAGATCGTTTTTCTCCTCCGCTACGGTATCCCCGAAGAAAACGTCGCAGCTGCGCATGCGCGCCGCCAGCCTTGTCTGCATAGTTCAAGGTCTTGTGGCGGATTACGGAGCGCTATCCGGGTGCTTAGCGGGCTGCGGAAACGGTCTACTACGATTCCCTATTGCCGCAGTCTACGTCATCTCAGAATTCCGTGCTACGAAAAACCTTGGATGGTCGGATAATGCATACAGATAATTTGCGACGGTCTATAGTTACTGGCAGCTTAATAATTGCAAGTTAAGAATGGAGACCAAAGCATATTATTATTGCTCCGCAGTCAAAACAATTTGCGGCACCAGCAAAAAAAAAAAAAAAAAAAGAAAAACAACAACAACAACAACGCTGAAAAGTTATTTAAGCGAGAAGTGTGAAACCCACGACCCCCGTTCCTTTGAATGTAATGGACTGTATACCAAATGTCACTAGTTGCGTGCCGTAGAGGACAAGGCAACGCTAGGCGAGGGGTGAAGGGGCAAGCACTAGGAAGGCTTGGGGGGGGGGGGGGGGGGGAAGGAAAGAAGCCTCCTCTTTCCTCTAACGTAGCTAGTGCTCTCCCTTTCTCCCCTCGCCTTCCCCTCCTGTCCAGCCTTCCTGGTGGTCGCACTTTCTCTCTTCGCCTGCCGTTGCCTTCGCCTGCACTGCAGGCAACTTTAGTGACACGGAGTATAGTTACATTTTCCCATGTTACTCTTTGCGGAGTAGCACGAGTAACATCCTGTCTCAAAATCTTTATTTTAGCGAATGTGACAAAGCAATTTTTTTTTATAAAACCACACAGTCAAACTAAGCATACATCCTAGAAAAGCAAAAAAAAAAAAAAAAAACACAACAACAACACTGTGTTAGTCGCGGACATTATGACAAAACCAGCTGTGGACGGGCCTTAACCGCGTTAGAAAAGCACGTTTTTTTTATGCATGTGCATGCTCCAACATGTTTGCAGACAGTTTAGACATGGGCTAGGTGGCGCAAGCTGCCGCCCGTTACAAAAAGTGTAGCCATGACATCCATCCAGTGTTTCTGCGTGACCAATGTGACCATCCGTACAAGGAAGAAACGCTCCTCAGACAGTTTATTTGCAGACGGTCTTTAGTACGACGTATTGGCAGCTTGACCGCGGCTTAAAATGCGAACGTGTCTATTTCACGTAGATTTTCGGAAACATCAGACGCATTCACGCGTTTCGTCGATGAAAAGGTATCGCTTCCGACGCGAATAATGAAACTGTACAATGTTTCGACGTCGATTCGTGTAATCGATTCAATCGCATTACCTGTCCGAGTCGTGGACTTACGCGAGAGTCACAACGGACGAGTCCTGGCGTTGCGTCTCCGGCGTCCTGAACAACGAGGACGCGGTAGTGGATGAAGCTAAGCCTCGCGGCGAACACTTTCACCGAGAATCCCGTTTTCACCGCGAAGTCACGGCGGTAGACGCGCATTTCGCCCTCTAACTCGTCGCTTCGAAGGTACAAACGTCATCACAAAATGGACGAGTCGAGCAGTCGGAGTCACTGTGGCCGGCGTCGTCAGCTCGGATCGGGTTCGGGTCACACTCAAGGACGCGGCTCGGCTGTCAGTCGGCGGACAGAAACGCACGGACGAGAACCGGAAGGACTTCCCGTCTCTCCGGACATCGAGGCGGAAGCAGGAGCCGAAAGCGCGGTTGCAGCGCCAGCGACGGGGTCCGAACCTCGAGCGGCCAACTAACGGCATCTGTCGGGCCGAGTCTGAACCACGCGTGCTTCGGGGGCCGCGGCGCTTTTTTTTTTTTAGTCCCCAAATAAACCAGAAACGCCGCCTTTTGGTACGTCATCGTAAGCGGTAAAGTTTATCGTCGCCACTTGCGTTGGTGTTATGCGAAAAATTAGGCTGGAAGTGAAGTCAAGTCGCACTGCTCACACATCAAACAAAAGGCTAGGTGGCGCAAGTTGCCGCCCGTTACAAAGGGCTTTTAATGTCCATCTATCCATCCAAAAGGCACGATGTTCGCTGCAGACGTGATGAAAATATTTTCTGCTGTCAAACACGGTCCGAGAACGATTGCTTTCAACACATGTTTGCTTCGAAAATGACTGCACACAGCCTGCAATGCAACAGTGCTCTCCGCGCCGCGCGATGTAATGTCGGGTTGACGAAAGGCCTCGTGGGATTTTCTGGGAAGGCCTATATTGCCGCAGCGGCATCCAGATGGCAGAGCAATGCCAAAAAAATACGACGTTATTACTATAAAAAAAATTATTCTCCTTTTTTTAATTACTATAATGCAACTTATAGCCCGATTCGACCAAAATAACTGACGAAATTGACGTAGGAGCGGAGACCGAAAACCCTATAACAGGGCTCAAAGACATCGAGCAATTCTAGACAGGCGCCAAGGACAAACGCAGAACGAGTAAACCCAACACACAGCTATACCAAATATTTGGCATTCTGTGTCTGAGACTGCCTGCCGTATTATAGACCTTTGCAAAAATTGCCTTCTGCGCTCCGCCATCTTTGTCTGCTGGGCTGTGAAATTCCTTCTGAGCATGCGCTGTTGATCTGCTGTGTGGTATATCGGACGCTGGGCATGCGTCCACAACTCAGTGACTCAGCATTTTTCGCCCGGGTGATAAGCGATGCAAAGGTCTATACTCTGCTTTTTTTAAGTACAAAGGAGTCAGTATAAAGATATTAAATTCCATAAACGCTTCATCTGCTCCGCATAATTTCTGTTGTACGAAGTGGTTCGACGTTCCTATCGGTCATGATCACCATCCGAGCAATCTGTGCAAACCAAATACTAAAAAAAAAAAAAAAAAAAAAAAAAAAAAAAAAAAAAAAAACTGCGGAGAGCAGTGTTGTTGAAGGCGAACAACTTGTGCATACCGGGCACATAATTGACTGCAGCGTTGTGGCACCAACGACGTGTCCATATCACACGAGCGAATGACGTTTTAGCGAACCGCGACATTCGAGCGAATCGACGTTTTAGCGAATAACGGGGGCGCGCGTTAACCCAACCGCCGCGCTGCGCTTACGGCGCTTCGCGGCGACAGTCTGCGGCGGCTCAATACAAAAACGTGAGCCCATTTGGCCCACCCGAAAACGCCGCTTCGCGGTGTCCGACTACTCGCTAAAGTGTCATCCGGTGAGACATGGGCGTTCGCTAAATCGTCATTCGATCAAGTGAGTGCCTCCCTTCCTTACAACACGCCAACCAACTCGAAGGTGACGAAACGTTCTAATAGCGAGTTTTAGTAGACCGTGTTTTCCGCTCCGCTAAGTCCCTCCGCTACCTGGAACTCTACAGCCAAGGCCATCGGCGCGCAGGCGCAGTGGCGGTTTCTTCGTAGCGGAAGGCTAGCGGAGCGGGAAACACGGTCTACTAAAACTCCCTAATCTTGGAGACGTAAAGGGAGCGCGTTCCTTTCGAACTGCTGGAACCCGTGACGGGAACTCGTTCCAAAGGTTAAGAAAGAACGAAAAACCAGAATTCGTTCCTGGTTTGGAGGAACGTGTACTGTACAACGCTGAATAGTACGTAAAAGATGAGGCCTGCGTGTGGTACGTCATCGTCAGTGCATCCTCGATTCGCCCCCAAACGGCAGGCAGACGCTGAAGCCTCGCGAGCGACTCACTGGAAAAAAAGCTCACTGGAGAAAAGCTCACCGGAGAAAGGCTCACCCTTTTTCGTGCGGGTCCGGAGGAAAACTCACCAGTCTTTTGACATATAAGGTGAAGAGCTTACTCTGCAGTATTTTAACTATCACGCAATAAAAATGATATATATTTCGTTATATATATTATAGTCATGAAACATCCTGTACAGAAGCTTGGGGTACGACCTACACGACGCCTATCTCAGGTCCATAATTATTTTGCAGAAAACGGTCATTCTAATTATGACCAAATCATACTACTCGCAAGAAACACGCCTTTACATTGATCAGCTTCGTATACTATCATGGCGTAACACGCCAAAACAACGGGGACGAAAACGAATTGAGAACTGGACAGGACGCGGTGTAACTTTAAACTGAATGGTTTATTTTGAAGACACAATTAAAAAAAAAAAAATATATATATATAAAAGCAGGCGCACTTGGCAGAACATATATTGTCCTAACACCCCCCCTCCCCCCTCAAATGCCAGCGTCGTTGGTTCTTCAAACAGTAGAATTATTTATCAGACAAGGACAAAGAGGGTGCGCTTACACAATAATTGTCGTTGAGCAGACGACAACATGCAGAAACGTTTGAGAGAGCAGACGAGAGTTCGAACGATCAGGCTGCCGTTTGAATTTGAAGACGCACTGAACGTAGTCCGCAGGTGGTCCGTACAACTTGGCGGCTTTCCCAGGTTCATGTTGGAACAAAACAAATAAATCTGACGACCAGAAGTATCCGCGCATTCGACCCAAAGTGCTTCCCGCACAAACCACCGTAGTCCGACGGCGTTCGATTTTCCTTTTTCATAGCACCTGTTGACATTCTCCGACGAACCGAGCAGGCACTGAACACATGAAAACGGACCTTCAAACCTTTCCCGGCTCTCTCTGGTACAGCCCCAGTCAAGGCGTTTTGACCAGAAGGCAGCTTTTTGTCTGGTTTCTTCCAAAACAACACAGGAATGCACGTCCCGCGTGGCGACTTCCGGTGACTTCCGCCCACAGCCCCAGACCGGAAGTGGGCCCGACGCGCCACCACCGCTCCGTGGCGTAACAGAGCTGAGTTCGTGTATAGGTCACGTGACGTTAATTTTCTCACTAAATTTAGCGGGAAATAAACTCACAAAACGCTCGTAACACTACGCTACAAGCGGCGAGCTTTTGGAGAAAAAGCACTGCCCCCCGTTGGGGCCCGAAAACGCGAGTGCCCAGTCCGCCGTTTTACACGACCTATCGAGCGAACTTTTCCGAGCGTGGGGTCCGGGTGGATGCATGAGCGAGCAAGCACGCGGCAGATTGACAGAGGGCCAGCGTTGCTTGACAGGAACACCCGTCGATATATATATATATATATACACACTCGGAGCGCGCGTAGACTTTTGGAGAACTCGATTCCGGCAGCGGGAATTTGTGACGTTGTGCCGAGCGAAGGCAAAAGGACCGCCTCGCACAACTGGCCCCGAACTGCTAATGGTTTCCGGCAACGACTACGAATGCGCCCCGCCCCAGCTAGGTGCCCCGCATACCTGGCTTTCGGTGCAAAGAAAAGGGGGAATGGGGAAAAGGGGAGGGGGGGCTCAGTTTGAAGTCGTTGAAAAGCAATTAAAAGGCAACGTATCCCTCCCCCTTTCAAGTTTCTCCTCCAACCTGGAATCTCAATTAATGGGGAAAAGAAGGAGAGCGGGAAAACGGGTAAGGGTACAAAGTGTATATAGCACGCGTGCGGATCGACCTCGTGGATGAGACCATCGAATTTCTCGATTGAAGCAGTCGGGGAAGTGAACCCCGTAGATCGAACCTTGGGAATCTACCCCGCTTTTCGCACCACCCTCCCTTTTCTCCTCCCTCTTTTTTCTCCCGCCACTTTTTTGGCGGAAAAAGGAGCGCGTTTCCCGCGCTTTCCGCCGGTCGGTTGGTTGAAGTGTGTTCGCGGGTGTCTGAACTTCGCAGTCGCGGAAGCTGTAGGGTTACACTCACGTCGGACGAAAAATATAAACAAACAGACAAGACAAGAAGTGAGCGCTTCGGGGGTGACTGGGGGAAAAAGGCGAGTGGGGGAGGGGGGTTAATCGATAAGGCTCGCGGTACCGCGTTCCCGAAATAGTTGGTCATCGCTGCGACTCTTTGCTGACCGCCACTGGAAGGATGGGTCAGCCGTGGTGACGCCGTGATGTCCATTCGGCGGAAGTAAAACCACCGTGCACGTGGTTTTTGTTTTTGTTTTTTAGGAGTCTGATGCGAGAGTTGGTGACAACCGAAATTGCCCCCGTTGCCGTTAAACTTGGATGTTTGGGGAATTACGTCTGGCAACGTTTAATCGGCCGTCACCCAACGTGGCTGGTCTCGAGAAAAAGTATCAAAATTTAGATTCACCAACTGTGTCGTAATGAAATAAAAATAATAAAAAAAAAAGTTAGCGATTCTGCAGGTTAGCAATAAGCGAAGGGGAAACGTTTTCGAGCATAACTTATGATAAGATGTCTCGGGAAGAAAAATTCAAAGTTGTCTTGGACACCGAAAGTTTATGACGCGCTATACAGACAGGCGAAAACAACTTGGCAGCTAGCTAACTCTGCGGCAAATGCCACTTGTAAAACATTTCCCTGTTCTTTTTTTTTTTACGCTTTGTTTAAACGTTTTTTTTTTACACCAAAGGTTGACGCGACTTCTTAGTTATACATCATGGTCAGCGAAGTAAACTTATTATACCTCAGTGTTGCTGGTGTCACTTGCTAGTGTGGCAGCATCTTTTGGATGAGCAAGTGTCCCCTTTTCGGTTTTTTTTTTCTTCTTAATTTTGATTCATGCCACCGCCGTCATCTTGCCTCCCACTTAAAAATTATACATATATTTGCTCTTGACACGGACATTAAGTCACGGGAATTGTAAAAATAATGGGAATAATAATATAAAATTGCGGTTTGTTGTCTATATATAACACAAGCTATTCGTCAAAAATGCCATCAGTTGCCATTCGTTTTTTTGTTTTTTTTTTGTACAGGAGGTTGTTTTAAATGATCATGTTTCGTAGCGCGTGTAAGTGAACTCTTATCTCCTGCAATATTTCTCGGCTTTGGACTGCGCCTTGCACGAAAAAAATTACAACCCGTGACGAGCCATGCGCACAATTTCTTTACCTTCTGTTTCGATTTTTCGTAATTTGCCAATGTTATCATCGTAACACTCTTCGCTCGTATTTATCAGTGGATTGTAGACGAAGACAATTAACATTGGCGGTTCAACTTTGTATTCTGTATGTGGCTGCTCTCGGGTGCACGGTGGAAAAAGTCTACACACTTGTGTTTTGGTAGAGATGGGAGCATTTCTTTTTATTCATGTCGTCATATCCCTGTTTTTTTATTATTTTTTTATTTTTTAGGGGCGGGTTTGATTGGTATTTTTATTGTGCTCTGGTGGGGCACCTACGCCTAAAACTTTCGAATGCATCGTTAAATTAGAACCACAACTTGTATAAACGAATTGCATCCCGTAATATTTTGCAATTGAAGAGCAAGTGAGATTTCGCATTCTTAAAATTGACCCACTTTTTTTTTTTTTTAGAAGTGTTTAAGCTAAATAACAATGTCAACAGTTCATTTATGACTGAATAAGCACTGTCCCCTACACACCCGTATTGTCATGTGCAAAGAAGAATTGGGGCTATATTATAAACTTACAGGGTTTTTCTTTCTATATATTTTGGGACAAGACGACAGTGAAAGATTGAGCCCCACTGAGCGTCTGCACAGTGTCGTAGCTGTAGATGAGCATTTTAGCCAGTGCAGTATCACTGCCAACTTGGGGTCTTGAACGTGCATCACGCAGTTGTGGTACACGCCGGTACGATGCTCATTCAGATCGAAACGGGCAGGAGTTATGATTCGGCAAGTTTGTTTTCAGATAAACACCAAAAACAAAAAGAAAAACGAATTGCTTATGTTTAGCTCGTCGAAAACTTCCCTTGTCGCTGGCATAATGTTATTTATTATATGCCTGAAAATTTTGTTCGTGCGAAGTCTACTGATATTGCTTAGTTGCTATGTATAAGCCACAAATGCAAGGCCCTGCTTGATTGTTTTGTTTAGATATATTTTACACTAACTACCCTGACGTTCCTTTTTTTCTTCTTTTGTTTGTAAAGGGGGGGGGGGGGGGGGGGGTAAGTCTAACCGCTGCAACAAAACGGTCTCAAACTGGCAGGAAGTTCTCCGAACCTTAAGTGGACTTCCAAAGTTGTGAGCGCTAAAATGATTAGAGCGAAGCAACATTCGGCGTGCGTTAGCTGGAACTGTTTGTAAACAAGTTAGCACTTAAGCAGCCGGGGATCTTTCGAGCTTTGCTGGCGAGGCTTAGCGACGAAAAACCTCAGAAAAATACACCGAAAACTTTAAGGTCTCATGGCCGGGGTATTGTCTAAAGAACCGATTCACGCGTCCTCAAAGTACTAAAGTTCTATAACTTGGTAAGACATTTTAATTCCCCGCTTGGTTAATGAGTTTCTAGCTTTATAAGAATATTCTTCGTGGTTAATTTGGGAGCAAGTAATCCGCGCAGTCATGTTGTGCGCTAAATTTCTTCGGCACCTTTTTCTTCTTCTTTCAGGTTTTATTACTGCCAAAAGGTGCAACAACAGTGACACACTTTAAGCCTTCAATTTGAATTTTTCTGCGGATCCAAGTTTGACTCTAGGGTCTCTCTCCGGTAGTGTATGACGTTGCTTACAACACGCATCAAAAGTTTTGACCTAATATCTATTACCTATTTTCTACTATATACATGATACGCAAAACAATTGGCTGCCTTGGATTGGCGGATTGTGTCTCATCTTTGAATGCTTGTTTATTTTGGATGAATAAAAACAAAAATGAGACTAGAAAGGTATAAAGCTTTATATTTATTGCGAGGGACTACCTGGCATTTTGAAGAAAAAATAAATTACATAAAAAGCGAGAGAAAAGATAATGCGAAGAGGATACACCGGCAGAAAGTGTGAATGGGACCATGGGATTTACAATGTACAGAAAATCTGGGTGTTTCCCTCACCCTTGCTGTATTCGCTGTTATGAACTGGGGAAATTCAGACTGGATTGCAAACTTTTTAGTGAAAAGAAGATACAGGCATTTGAGAAGAAGCAAGAAATATTCCCGCGATTTAGCGAAGGGACCTGTATTGTCGCCGGCGTTTCCCCTCGCAATCCTCCGCGGTTGGCGCGCGCTTTTGACCCTAGGGCGCGGGACGATTTGCCGATTGCGAAGGGACCATGCGGTATTATAGCCTGTGGGGCTCCGTCTTTCATTAAATACTGATAAACCCCGAAATTTAACCCCCGAGCAGCTTTTCTTAAAAATCAAAAAAAAAAAAAAAATTTGAGAAAAGAAAAAAAAAACCCGTGTTGAAGTTGTCCTTCAAAAATTCAAACTTCGGGGGGGGGGGGGGGGGGGGGGGGGGGAAAGGAGAAGGTCTTAAATTACAATTTATTTTTTATTTACATCGAAGACAGTCGCACTGAACTGACCGCGACGCTCCTGAAATTTGTTCGGGGACCGGAACCCTTATTTCGTTTTGTTCTTCATTTAATATAAATTCTTATTTTGTTTTTCGAAAATTCAGGTCCTGCACATGCTTTCTGAAGGTTAAAGAATCCTTACAACAATGTTCTCTTTAACGTAAGGCTCGATAAGCGCCAAATTCACGTCCAACGCAAAAAAAAAAAAAAAAAAAAATGACACCAAAAACACCTAATTCGTAAGAAAAAAAGTAAACATCGAAAAAAAAAAGAAGAAAAAGATAAACTTCGGAGTTGGAGGAAAATGAACCCCGAAAAAAAAAAGGGGGAAAGAGGGGGGGGGGGGGGGGGGGGGGGGGGAGGGCGGAGCCCTAGAACCTATATGTACTTTAGTAAGGTACGTTGTTGGGCTAGTTAGTTCATCTTAGTAAAACATATAAAATAGCGCAACAGGAACAAGGACAAGAAGTAAACAGGACAGCGCCTGTCCTTGTTCCTGTTGCGCTATTTTATATGTTTTACCTATATGTACGTTCGTGCTGACCGTGCTAATGGGGTATCACAAGACAGTATCTTACTCGGCGTGGGGCATCCTGTAATTGTTTTTACAGAACGTATTTGCTTACTAAATTGTAGAAAAAAAGGTGCATGAAAAGGAAGCTTACTGTACTGGCCATTTCCTTTTTCCATTTTACCTGCTTTTTTATTTTTTTACTTATACTGTGTTGGAAATAAAATTGAATTGAAATGAAGTGTCTATCACCTTGATACGATGGCGATGGACGTCATCAAATAATGTACATCATATCTTATTTTAGCAAATTAATCTACGCTATATTGCGCTGTATCTTGCACGAAAATGCGTGTCGAACATTGCCAAGCTTACGTGATGAACAAAAGCGAATATTCTTTACATCTGCTTCACGTTACATCATTCACGTCGATTGATCAGTCTCAATCAACTTTCACTTATAGTCGACTTCGGAAAAAATTCGTTGACCAATGACTGCTGATTGCATCTAAAGTAAATGAAAAAAAAAATTTTGGGAACGGCATATCATCAGAAAAGCGTAAATGAGATTTCTTTGATTCATTTTTTGATTGACTGATTTGCGAGTCGACGTTGGCGGTCAGTCCATCAGCCTTTAAGTCGACTCTCCTTTGTGCGCTAAACTTTCGAGTTGGCTCCAACCGCGACAGCAGCATCCTACTTTCGACGACTGTTGATTACGAAAGCTATTTCCCAATTTACTGTGTGGCCTGGCACAAAAGGAAAGCTCAGCTAAAAACAAAAACAAAAAAATACCGTCGAGGAATTTTCGCCGCGCGGAAAAGCGACGCACACCGCTTCCCATAAATCAAGAACTTTCGCGAAACCAGCGAAACCTCCCAACTTTAGGAACGAAAAAAATAAAGCGAGACAGAAAGTATATATAAAAAAATAAGAAGCGAAGGGGAAAGGTTATACTGCCGAGTTTGGTTTGGTGAAAGCGTTCATAGATGGCGCAGGCAGTCCGACCGCTTTCTTCACGCGCGGAGGCTCCTTCAAGCTTGGTCGCTCCCGCGCGATCCTCCGCGACCGCACTTAATTAAAACTCACGCGCTTTTCTTTCCCTTCTCTCCCTGCTCCTCCACCACCAATTAATTAATTCGTTAATCAATTTTCCCGCCAAAGCGGCGCGCGCGCGCGTTCTCTTCTTTCGCCCAGTTTTTGGCGCGGTTTCGAACTGACACCGCTGTTGCAGCGTGTCGCGCGGCAAATCGGAGTCCCCCCCCCCCCATACTCATTTCGATCGAGCAAACCGAATACGTTTATTTTTTTGTTTGCTGTATGAGCTAACTCGCTTGTCACTTTTTAAAACGTCCATCTTATTTCTTACGCGCGTTTTTTAACCCCCTTTTTATGTAGGAAGGAATGATAAGATTAAAGAAAAAGCTAGTTTTTTTTTGGTGTGCGCATGTGTTTTTACCTTTTTCTCGTGTGTGTGTGTGTTTGATTCCCTTTTTTTTTTTGCCACGCTTTCGCCTTTTGTTTAAACTATCTGCAAAAAAAAATTGTTTTTTTCTTTTTTTTACGAGGTGTTTGCAATAATAATGTAATCTGAGGCGCTTGCGGTACTTTTGTTTTTGATCCTTACACTTTGTCATTTTTTTTTAGTGCCAGTGAAAACGATGTGGTCGCTTTGACTGGAGTAATTAGTGACGCGCGAGTGGTTGCAGATAAGCTGAAACAAGTCACGCGGAAGATGGCTTCGCTGCCTATCAATTAGTCGGTCCAAGTTTCGGTCGTGGCAGATGGAAGCGAGCGGACAGTCGGCCCGGACGTACACGGGTACCAACTCGCGTCTGACTGATTGGCACCCCCACGGCGTTATGATGCCATGGAGGTGACTAGTATCCATCAACGCGGCAAATTAAATAGAAAAATAAACACGTCTTTTGGAACGGTTGTCACGTGACACAGAATCCATTAAAATCAATCACTCGAAATAAGCAGGGAGCGTAGCTTCGTACTAGAGCCGCTGAAAGGATATGAGATCAACAGGGAATGATTCTTTCGGTTGTCTCCGCTTTCTAGCGCGAGATTCCCGGCTTCGATCGTGCTTCGGTGTCTCGCAAGCTTCGAGCGTGCATGCGCAGTCAAAGCATTGTGGAAGGCGACGCCTTGTCGTTGTCATCCTGTTGGTGACTGTGGTGACTTCGATTTGACGACGACTCCGTAAAAAGACAGTCGAAAAAAGCTACGATTTTGTGTTTCGGTTTACGATGACGCTTTCATTTTTTTTTTCGCGATCGTCTTTTGAGCTTTCGTGTCGTTTGAGAAAAGTGTGAAGTTCCGGAACAACCTTGTTCTCCGATTTACGAAAGCGATTATTGAAAACAGCGGAGGCTGCCCGTTAAGGTTGGTCATCTAATAGCGCATTAAAGGCACAGATGCTACTGCCGATCCTTGCGATTAAATAGTGCGACAACATCCTCAGCATTGGATTCCGTATTAGAAAGCTGAAGTAATATCGGTATGCGCGGTCTCGAACTGCATAAATATTTGTGGAGGACGGAAAAGCGTTTCCCGTGATTGCAGATAAAGCTTCAGGTAACTGTCAACCATGATTTTAAGCGACAAGATGGCCAAGTGTCGTTACTCTGAAGCGTAGCTTAGCTCTAGTTGGGACTCTTAGTGGGGGAAGGTCCTTGCGAGTAGACGGCTTTAGAGCGGGCGAACAAGACCGGCGGAATGTCTTTATTTAAATCTTCACTAAAGACCCACCGAATAAACTTTCTTTCTCAATTAACCCTTTCGCAGATGATTGTGTCATTCACCGTGAAATTAATGATGATACTGATGTTATCAAGCTCCCGGCTGACATCAACGTTATTCTGTATTGGTGTGAAACTTGGCACATGGAGCTGAACACAGCCAAGTGCAAAGTAATGAGAGCGTCTCGTAATCAATCAGTTTCTCCCTGCTACTGTCTTAACAATGTTCCTTTGCTTTCTGTGTTGTCTTACTAGTTTCTGGGCGTACACATAACATCTGATGTTTCCTGGAAAATACATATTGGATAGGTTATTATTAAGGCTAACGTAATTTTTCTTTTGCTCCCTCCTCTTTGAAATCAACTTTTTATAAAACACTTGTACGTTCAAAGCTTGAATACACGTCGTCTATCTGGGGCCCGAGCCTTTTAAATTTAATTCGCCCCTAGAAACTCTTCAAAATCTTTCCGCTCGTTTTAACCTCAGTAATTATCAACGCACTGCAAGTGTTACCTTTATGAAATCTAACTTATCTTTACCTAGTCTTGCCTCACGCCGATAGGTAGCCGGTTTGTGTCTCTTCCATAAAGTATTTGACACTAACTCCTAAACAGAAAAAAAGCCTAGTGAGTTATGATTATAATGCGATTAAGGCATTGCTGCTTTATTTATTTTATTTCAGTTTATTTCAGTATTAGACTGGTGGCAGCTGATAAAACCCGTTTGCTCTACTGACGTCTAACTCCTAGTAAGCTAAGTGGGTAGAGCGCTCCACCTGTAATGGAGAGGTCCCGGGTTCGATACCCGGACCAGGCGGATTTTTTCAGTCCCTCACTAGTCACCTAATTGCGTTTGGAGGTTTGTGTGTGTCCTTTGTCCTTCTTGTTCCCCTTCTCCGAGGATTATTTTCGTCCTCCTAGTGAGTAGCGTTTCGGACGCTGCTTGATTTCGTCCCATTACCTTGCAGCTTCGGCTGTATCTTGATTTAAGCTGGAATTAAGTGTAGACAGGTGTCGGCGGCAATGGGCGTGCTTATATCGCAAATCGGTTGATCGTGGCACGAACGCACGGATGGCTCAGGATCCACCGCACGTCGTAAAAGGTGTGAAAAGAAACTTACAAAAACGCAAAAATAGGGAGCCAAAAAAAAAAAATCTTTGCTATAGAACTTTTAAAAGAAATTGGACTTTTTTGCGCCTTCTTTCCTTCGAAACCTCTATGCCTTTTCACTTCTATGTATCCGCAAAACGTCAGCCGAATCCACGTCGCCTATTGGGTAAGAGCCTACCTCACCAGCACCGCGATCGTAAACAATAAATAGCCGGCGAATGTTTCCTAAAAGTTTTGTTAAATAATATTCAGAACCACATTTTGTAGCATAATTAGAGACATATGACGAAAATTGCCAAATTTGATGGATGAATGAATGCGGCTGAGCCCTTTGGATCGGGCGGTAGCTTATGCCACCTAGCCATTTTGCGATAATGCTGAGAGCCAAGCGCCATCTATTGTGTGGTAAACGAAGCAACGACACTAGGGCCGACAGCGTCGTTCAGTTATTTGGCCGTGACGACCAACGAACGTTTATTCTTCCGCGTGTTCTTCTCGCGCGTCCCGACTTCAAGCAGCAAGAAAAAAGTACTTGAAACAGACCACGATGAACTAGAACGCTGGATCCACAAACACCCGAGAAAAGTTACAACGGCGACGAATCTACCGACGTCGACCAGGCGAGCTCGGCAGATAGGCCTAGCGGGCACTCCGACTCGGCGCAGCGTTGCTTCAACGGTACTTGGCTAAGACAGTCTGCCCACGAGCGACTGGCGTGCTGAATGGAATATTCCCGCGCGACCCTTGTGGACCCTCCCGGTATTATAGTTTGATCGCTGACCTCAATTTTAGATTAAGAAGTGAGGTCAATCTCTTCCCCTTGGTTTCCGAGGCAGTGTTGACAAACAATGTCGTCGAAAAGGGACTCTGGTCGATTCTGTCTTGTTTTGTGTGATATAGAGCTCAAATAAACGCCGTATAAATTACATTCGTAACACGGTATGTAGACTTTGTAATTAGTATGCCATTTTTATTCTGACAGGACTGCACGACACTGTTGAGCTATAATAGTCCGTGGAAGCTACGTGCAACGCTGGTCCAACCTTCCTTTGCCTAGTGTCACGTCAGTATCGAGTTGCAATTCTATAAGATCGGTCCCGAAGCGCTTACCAACAGCGCGAATCCAGCACTTCGATCAAACGCGCGCGTCCGCTCGGAGTGTGAACAGGTATTTACGTGGCTCTTGCTGACACTGTCGTAGTTCAAACGTATCTTTTTTAACGTCGGCTCGCTCCTGCATCTCCGAGACCGCGAAAAACGCCGCGGCAATTTGTTTCCATCTACGTCGCTTTGCAAACGACTGACACTGGCCGCCTTTTGCCAACAATGACAGTTGGGTTGACTTCTGGAGTCTTCACCGGAAGACTCGCTGCATTTCCCAACAGGCATACCGGTGTATGGGACTAGTCCCATGCTGTCGCTGTAGCGCAACATATCTCGTTGAATTTCGCTCAGCTGCGATGTGTCCATGGCTATCGCGGCGATGAGAGGCGCCGATTCAGAGAATACATCGGTGACATCAGCGTAGTAAAACCTACCGGCGCACCCCAACTCGCCGCCGTTGATGCTGCCATTCTCCTACTGCCGAGAGAACTTCCGGTTCCTGTCCCAGAGTACGTCATGACCGTCAAAATTACGCCGCAGCTTGTTTTGCGGTCAGTGGGAGAGAAAGAAAAAGTCGATATCTCATTAATATTTTTGTGTAGAAGTTAATAAACCGAGACGAAAACGGATGCCTGTTCGACATTCAGTGAACGTTGGAGGTTTAATGTAAAAGTTATCTGGCAAAAGGAACAAAAAAAGTAATTTCATGGTCCCTTCAAGGAATGCCGGGCGCGGCTGGTTCAATCAATTTATGATAGATTCGCAGCCAACGAGCTCGCAGCATGCGCCAATGAACATGTTGCGGAGGAACCTATGTTGACGAACGAGAATCTTAAACATAACAATCCAAGCCCTGGTGTTTTTTTTAAAACCGCCAGGGACCCCAGCGGCGTCGCACTGGAAAGAGTACTCTGCCTGCATCACGCGGCTGTGCGCGGAGGAAGCCGACCTTTCAAAGTTGGCAAAGATGTTTCTAGGACTACCGCCAGTTGTAAAGGGTACAGCCATTAGAATATTAACATCCATTCATCCGGCGCCGTTGCTTTTTTTTTTTAGTAGAATTTGTGAATTGTAAGGTGTTATTTTGGTGGGCTGAAATATAATTTATGATGTAACATACACACACACGCACACACACGCACGCGTTCACACACACACATATATGTATATAAAACGTGCGCGCGATGACATATCAAGACCCACTATTTTGTTATGGCTCCTTACGTGGGACGCTTTGGCGGACGAACCTACCGACAGAAACGCCGCAAACTCAAATACAAACGCCACACAAACAAACAAACGCACAGTCGCCCTCGAAAACGCACAATAACACCCAGTTTTGTCGACACGATCCTATGCATACTGCCCAAACTTACCCCCCCCCCCCCCCTCCAAAAAAAAAAAAAAAAAAAAAAACCAATGCAACCGCAGCAAAAAAAAATCGAATACAAAAAGAAAAAAAAAAAGAAAACTTACACGCAAAAAACATATGGCAAAAAAGAGACGCGCAAATTCGCGCTGTTCAGTGGCATAAACTCTGAGTCCATAAGAACAGTCAGTAATACGCAAACGAATGCACCACGCACACGGACACAAAGAATGTCCTGCGCTAGCTCTACAAACACACATATATTCACACAGACACAGACGCAGCCAGACAGGCACGAATAAGTCTAGTCGCACGTGAATATGCGTCCACGCGCACGGATCCCTACAAATACCCGTTTGTAAAAAGAAAATATCAAACTCGTCTGAAAAAAAGGTCAAAACTCTCTCTCTCTCTCTCTATATATATATATATATATATATATATACATATATATGTGTGTGTGTAGAAAGCATCAACAAATGAGCTAAAAATAAGAAGACAGACACACGCGTAAGTTGCGTAAGATACAAAAGCAGGTCCTTCCCGTGACAACGTATATCTGTCCCCGTAGCCAAGTTCAGCAGACGTCGACGGCGTCTCAGCCTCGAAATCTCCCCAGCGGATTTGCGGTATGTCTATCCAGCAGTGCGCCCGATTTCGACGCGCAAGTATGGAAAGAGACTGGCGGGAAGACTTTTCAATCGGGGACGCGAGCGAGCCGGTCGTCTGCTTTCGGGAGTTGTACAGCGACGCGTGCGGGAAGTTTCTGATGCACTTCGATCTGCCTTTGCTGTCGGCAGGAATGGGGAGGCTCCATAGCCTCAGTGGGGACGTGTTTATCTGACTTCGGCAGGGGGATGAGGCGGGGGGGGGGGGGGGGGGGGGCATTTGTAAAGGAGTGACTGGAATGGTCTTTCGAAATGTGCACGCGCTCATCTTGTTGCTTGCTTTCTTTCTCTCACTCTTCTTTCTATCTGAAAGAGAGAAAGAAGAAAATGTGAGAAAGAGAGAGAAAGAGAATGGGATGATTCGGAACTTGGGAAAAGGGGGACGGATTTGGACATAAGCGCGTTGTGGTCTCAAGGGACAACGGGCCCCCCTTTCACAGGTAAAGCTAGGCTCGAGTTGCAACAGAAGCTGCGAAACACCGATTTAGACGGGCAATGCATCAACGCCGATGGAGAACTCGTCTGAATCGTATGCCACGTTTTCCACACTATAGTCTGCGGTCTATATGATATATAAAATTTCAAGTTCTACTTTGTGCGGGTTTTGTACAGATGGAGATTATACAAGGATTTACTTTATCTAGATCATTCATTATGGTGAGACGGTGTAGCTTTTGTGAAGGACAGACTATGGTAATGATAATTTACGTGTGATACAAACTTCTTTTGCGGACTAATAGAACAGGCAATTGACGAGGTGTGTTGTGTATGAACATTTTTCATTTGAGGGCACGATAAATTTACTTCGTGCGTTGTACTTAAAAAAACTAAGTTCATGACACGGTGGAAAAGAAAAGTGGAGGGTTTTATATCTGACATCGCTTAGTGGTGCAACCGAGTCCCGACTCTTCTGGTTGAAACGCCCTCATTAAATTAACCCGCTGAAGGGTACGTTAGGGTTTTAGGTTGCGTGGCGTTAGTTTGTGAGTCTCAAGGTTGAATTTAACTAAGCATTTGTTTCATGAGGT